>NC_059074.1:73453986-74080861 GCF_020497125.1 Mauremys mutica | reverse complement strand
TTCAGAGAAAAAGATGATGTCATTCAGGTAAATGACAACAAATTGGTTGAGCATGTCCCCAAAAATGTCAATATGAAATGCTGCAATGTCGCCAGGGTATTACACAACTCAAATGGCATGACCAAATACTCAAAAAGGCCATATCTGGCGCAGAATGTGGTCTTCCATTCACCTCTTTCCTGGATCCTCACCAGGTTATGAGTAAGGCTGCAATTCTTTTACAAAGGTCGCGGAAGTCACGGATTCCGTGACTTTCCATGACCTCTGTGACTACCACAGCGGTTGGTGTGAGGCCAGCTGCTCGGGCGCCCCACGGCCAGCTGCACCAGCCACTGCTGGAGTGACCTGGGGACAGCTACTTGGGTAGTCCCCAGGGCCACTGCTCAGAAGCCGGGAAGCTGGCTCTGGGGACCACCCAAGCAGTGGCCAGTGGAGCTGGTCCCGCAGACTACCCAAGCAGCGGTCCTGGGGGCAGCCCCAGGGAACTCCTGAGCAATGATGCTTGGGCGGCCTCAGGCAACTGGCTCTGGGGACTACACGAGCGATGGCTGATCCTGGGGACCACCTGAGAAGTGGTCCTGGGGGCAGCTCTGGAGAGCACCTGAGCAGCAGTCCTGGTTGCTACCCCAGGGCCAGCCACACCGGCTGCTGCTCGGGTGGCCCCAGGCAGTTGGCTCCAGGGACTGCCTGAGCAGTGGCCAGTGCGGAGAGTGCCCGAGTAGCAGTCCTTGGGGTGCCCTGGGGACCGGCTGAGCAGCAGCGGTCCCGGGGTGGCTAGAGCAGCGGCCCCAGGGGTGCCCAAAGGCTGTCTGGAGAGTGGTCCCCAGGGAGCAGCAGCCGTGGGCTGTCAATCCCCAGCACTCGAGCAGTGGCCCCCCAGAGCAGGGGCCCCTGAAGCAGCGGGGCCTCAGAAGTAGAGATTTAGTCAGGGGTATTCTTGGTAAAAGTCATGGACAAGTCATGGGCTGTGAATTTTTATTTATTGCCCGTGACCTGCCCATTACTTTTACCAAAAATACTAAATCTTAGCCTTAGTTTTAACCTCCTTGGAGATCCAACTGTGTGAAGACCTTGGCAGAACAGTCTCTTTCAAACAGTGCATAAATAAGCAGAAAGAGGTACCAGTTTCGGAATGTAATCTTGTTAAGAGCTCAATAGTCCACACAAGGCCAGAGGGAACTGCTTTCTTTGCCATGTCCCTCTGTTGGGGATGTGAAAGGGTGAATGAACCCACCTTCTGCAGGTTTTCCTCGAGATAACTCCACAGTGCCTGTAGTTAGAGTTTGGAGAGCGAGTAAATATGCCTGAAGGGAACCTCTGCTTCCAGCTGGAGGTCAAAGGGGAATCATAGCTGCATTGAGATGGTACAATGTCAGCTTCTCTTTGACAAACATGTTGGCATAGTGCTGATATTTAACATGCATCTCTGGGGATGTCAGAGGATGTGGGGGTTGCCACGGTCCTGTTTGGATCCTCTCTCCATGTTTCTGAATTCTTTGGAGGACCAAGTAAGCTGCAAAGGATTGCTGGTCCTGGGTCAGGTCTTGGCAGGGCCGATGCAACCATTTAGGCGACCTAGGTGGTCGCCTAGGGCGCTGGGATTTGGGGGGCGCCATTTTCTTTGGCAGCGACCGCGGTGGCCAGATCTTCAGCCGCCAGCATTTAGGCGGAGGGAGCTGGGGCAGGGGAGCATGGGGAAGGCCGCCTGCAGCAAGTAAGGGGGGAGGCGGCACGCAGGGGAACTCCCCGCCCCAGCTCACTCCTGCCCCACCTCCTCCCCGAGCACGCCGTGGCTGCTTCACTTCTCCCGCCTCCCAGGCTTGCGGCACCTAAGCTGATTGGCGCCGCAAGCCTGGGAGGTGGGAGAAGTGAAGCGGTGACAGCATGCTCAGGGAGGAGGCAGGGCAGGCAAGGGGCACTTCAAGGCAGAGGGGGCGAGCTGCCATGGGGGGGCGCCTCAGGGTGGGGGCACGGGGGGGGGCGCAAGGTGGAAGTTTCGCCTAGGGCGTGAAACATCCTTGCACCGGCCCTGGGTCTTGGGAAACAGTATTGTTGGCAAAATGGGGAGTGCTACCAATATGTGCTCATAGGTAGGGCCCTACCAAATTTATGGTCCATTTTGGTCAATTTCACAGTGATAGGATTTTAAAAATTGTAAATTTCATGATTTCAGCTATTTAAATCTGAAATTTCACAGTGTTGTAATTGTAGTGGTCCTGACCCAAAAAAGGAGTTGGAGGGGGGGTCACAAGGTTACTGAAGAGGAGCTGTGGTACTGCTACCCTTATTTCTGCGCTGTTGCTGGTGGCAGTGCTGCCTTCAGAGCTGGGCAGCTGGAGAGTGACGGTTCCTGGCTGGGAGTCCAGCTCTGAAGGCAGAGCCACTGCCAGCAGCAGCCCAGAAGTAAGGACGTCATGGTATGGTATTGCCACCCTTATTTCTGCACTGCTGCTGATGGGGACCCGCCACCGCTCTGAAGACAGCGCAGAAGTAAGGGTGGCAATACCACGACCCCCCCTAAAATAATCTTGCAAGCCCCCTGCAACTCCCTTTCAGATCAGGACCCCCAGTTTGAGAAATGCTGGTCTTCCTGGTGAAATCTGTATAGTATAGAGTAAAAGCACACAAAAGATGAGATTTCATGGGGGGAGACCAGATTTCATGGCCCGTGATGTGTTTTTCATGGCGACGAATTTGGTAGGGCCCTAGTCATGTGCAATGAGCCAGGGGATGCCAAGCACAACTGATGAATGCAGTGCACGAATTAGTCAAAATTGGAGGGTTTCTTGGTGGCCTGCAGATTTAGCAACTGGTCAATATGTCCCTGCCACAACACCTGAAGTGTGGCTTCAGCTGTATACTTGTCACTCAGGTCATCAAAGATCACCACCATAGCTCAAATTGTCCCATAAGGATGCTTGATCTTTCCAGGAGTGTCAATACCCAAGCCAGGGTATCCTCTTCAATAGTCAGACTGATAATCAGTCCCACTCAGGGTTGGTCAGTAGGGTATAACTATTTGAGGGACTGTCCTGTGGGGATATAGGGGTTAAGATCTCCAAAGGAGCATGATGGTCATATAATCAACTCATGTGGTGCTATGCATCTGAGGTTCCAGTTTGAGCTGATCTCTACTTTCATGGCTGTATTTCAATTTAAACACCTAAAATGAACCCACATTAAACTCTTGCTTTATCTATAGATTCTTCAGGCTTCAGCCTCCTGTGCTGCACTGTTGAGATGGGTATTTCACAGTGGTTATGAACAGTGATGAGCTGCCAAAATCTTAGGAACTGGTTCCCTACTGGGTCTTCAGCGGCACGGCTCCGGCGGCTGAAGGACCCACCACCGAAGACCCGGTAGGGAACCGCCCAGTGAGTACACCCCCCACCCACGTCCTGCCCCCCCTCAGAAACCACAACCCATAACCCCCCCTGCCCTGCTCCTTGTCCCCTGACCACTCCTTCCCAAGACCCCCAACCCTAACTCCCCCCCCAGGACCCCACCCCCTGCCAAACTTGCCCTGCTCCCTGTCCCCTGACTGCCCTGACTCCATCCACCACCATCCCAACAAACCCCAGGAACTCCCACGCGGCGCCTACCCAACCCCCCCCTTCCCCATCCCCTGTCTGCCCCCCCAGAACCTCTGCCCTATCCAACCCCTCCTCCTCCACCCCAGTCCCGGCCCTGGCCCTGGCCTCTTACCCCTGCCGGGGTCGGGACCAGCGCCGGAGCCGCAGCCGCGGGGCCCGACTCCCCGGGCCAGGCCGACACCGGGACCGGAGCTGCAGCCGCGGGGCCCGACTCCCCAGGCCGGGCCGACACCGGGACCGGAACCGGAGCCGCAGCCGCGGGACCCGACTCCCCGGGCCGGGCCGACACCGGGACCGGAGCTGCAGCCGCGGGGCCCGACTCCCCGGGCCGGGCCGACACCGGGACCGGAGCCGGAGCCGCGGGGCCCGACTCCCCGGGCCGGGCCGACACCGGGACCGGAGCCGGAGCCGCGGGGCCCGACTCCCCGGGCTGGGCCGACACCGGGACCGGAGCCGCAGCCGCAGGGCCCGACTCCCCAGGCCGGGCCAACACCGGGACCGGAGCCGGAGCCGCGGGGCACGACTCCCCGGGCCTGGCCGGCACCGGCACCGGGACCAGAGCCGGATCCGCGGGGCCCGACTCCCCAGCCCGGGCCGGCACCGGGACCGGAGCCGCAGCCGCAGCTGGGCCTTCCTTGCCGCGCAGGCGGGACCAGCCCGAGCCGGGGGTGCTTGGCTGGGACCGGGCTGGGGCGCTCGGCCAGGGCCAGGAGGAGCCATCCCGCCCCTCCCCCACACGCCTGGCTTACCTGCCTGCTCCTTTTTTCAGGCTTCCCACGAACATTTGATTCGCGGGAAGCAGGGGAAGGGGAGGAGAAGGAGGGCGGAGCGTTCAGGGGAGAGGGGGAAGTGAGCTGGGGCTGGGGCCGGGTGGACAGCTGCCCGAGCCTTTGTTAAATTTAAAAGCTTTTTAGAATCGGTTGTCCTGGAACAACCGGTTCTAAAAAGGCTTCTAAATTTAACAACCGGTTTGCGCGAACCGCTGCGAACAGGCTGGAGCTCACCACTGGTTATGAAGTGGGGGCTATTTTAACTTGCCACTCTCCCATCATGGATCCAGTTGCTTGCTTTCAGCACTGTTTTCTGGCAGGCGGGATTCTTGACTCTAAGGATATATCTACACTGCCAAAAACCAAGTGTATTCTTAACTCAGGTTAAAATAACAGTGAAGACATGGTGACTTTGTATTTTAACTTTAAAAGCCGCTTGAGTTAAAGCTCACAGAGCTCGTGGACTTGAGCAGCTAAATGTATTGCGGAGTTGCCATATCTTCACAATTATATTTGAACCCAAGTTAGCTAATGTGGGTTAGCTAACCCAAGTTAAGAATCATAGAACTGGAAGGGACCTCAGGAGGTCATCTAGTTCAGTCCTCTGCACTCATGGCAGGACTATTATCTAGACCATTCCTGACAGGTGTTTGTCTAACCTGCTCTCAAAAATATCCAATGATGGAGACTCCACGACCTCCCTAGGCAATTTATTCCAGTGCTTAACAACCCTGACAGAAAGTTTTTCCTAATGTCCAACCTAAGCCTCCTTTGCTGCAATTTAAGCCCATTGCTTCTTGTCCTATCCTCAGAGGTTAAGAAAAACAATTTTTCTCCCTGCTCCTTGTAATAGACTTTTACTTGAAAACTGTTATCATGTCCCCTCTCAGTCTTCTGTTTTCCAGACTAAACAAACCCATTTTTTTCAATTTTCCCTCATAGGTCATGTCTTCTAGACCTTTAATAAGTTTTGTTGTTCTTCTCTGGACTCAATTTGTCCACATCTTTCCTGAAATGTGGTGCCCAGAACTGGACACAATACTCCAGTTGAGGTCTAATCAGCGCGGAGTACAGTGGAAGAATTACTTCTTGTGTCTTGCTTACTGGACTTAGCAGATGATGTTGCTCTCCTATCACATACCCAACACCATGTACAAGAAAAAACAACTCGACTCAATGCATTCAGCCAGCAAATTGGACTGAAAATCAACCACAATAAGACACATATCATGACCGTTAATATTGCCTCACCATCACCAGTACAGATAGAGGTTTATGTTCTCACCAATGTAGAAACATTCACACACTTGGGCAGCACCATCAGCGATGATGGTGGAACAAGCCAGGACATCCGGAACAAAATCAATAAAGCCAGGAACACCTTCAGGAGCTTAAATATAGTCTGGAAATCATCAAAATACAAAACCAAAACCAAACTCAAGATTTATCAGAGCTGCATACTTTCAACACTACTTTATAGTGCAGAATGCTGGGGAATGAGAAAGTATGACATGTCCAAACTGTTTTCATTCCATACAACCTGCCTCAGAAAAATCCTCTGTATCTTTTGGCCCAGAACAATCTCAAACCAAGATCTATTGACACAGTGCAGCCAAGAGGATCTGAGCACCATCATTGCTAGGAGACATTGGAGATGGATCGGTCATGTGCTTCCAATGGAAACTGATTCCATCATCAGAGTAGCAATAAGATGCACAAGGGAAGGGAAGGCAAGGGAAAACGAGGCTGCCCAAAAACAACATGGTGAAGAGCTGTGGAAACCAAGCTGAAAAACCTGGGGCACATCTGGGAAACTATTGAAAGACTTGACAGAAACAGACAGGAGTGGAGGAGCTTCGTCACTGCCCTAAACGCCAGAGGCATAATAGGAACATGATGATGATGACGATAATGGTCTTGCTTACAACACTCCTGCTAATACATCCCAGAATGGTGTTCACTTTTTTTTGCAATGGTGTTACACTGTTGACTCATATTTAGCTTGTGGTACACTATGATCCCTTTCCGCAGTACTCCTTCCTAGGCAGTCATTTCCCATTTTGTACGTGTGCAACTGATTGGTCCTTCCTAAATGGAGTACTTTGCATTTGTCCGTATGAATTTCATCCTATTTACTTCAGATCATTTCTCCAGTTTGTCCAAATTATTTTGTATTTTAATCCTATCCTCCAAAGCACTTGTAACCCCTCCTAGCTTGGAACAGACTTTTTTTTTTTTTTTTTGAGTGCAACTTTTTCAATTGGCAAAACTAGGTTGGAGTTGTTTAGCCACTAAAACATACCTTGTCTTATCAAAATATATATTTATGCTTTATTCATAAGAATGCCATTGGAAACAGTGAAAACCGTCTTAGCCAATTAAGATAATTGAAAGTTTGCTGCTGTTTATACTAACAGAAACCAATGTTTCCCTCAATAACTTTGTTTCCAGGGTCCTGAGCAAATTCAAATGGTAGAGAGTCATTCTTGGATCAGATCAAGAAAAATGAATTAGGAAAACATTAGCTTTAGTTTATACTGGCTACACATTAACCATACTTGCAGGAAAAATGCTGGTGGAGCAATAATGGCTAAGACTCTAAAGCAAGGCTGTATCATGTTATTTTCACATTCAATGGATAAACACAGAGAGCTTCCTGAACAGACTTGGCATGTGTCCAAATCACATACAAAATGTTCCCCTCTGTGTGAATTTCAGGGACTTTTGTGCTAACTGGGACAAGTCTGTCATTTTATATGTATATTACATATATAAATAATATGAATTCTAGTTGACAAAATACCCATGTTGCAGCTGACCCAATGCAGCACAGCAAGAGCTAACCATAGTGGTACCATATAGCAAAATCCCACTTTCAGAATGGAAAAAGTCATCTTAAATGTTATTCTGCCAGCTGAGAGCATTATTATACAGATGTCACCTCTTGACCTGAAAGATCCCCTTTTAAAAGTGAGATAACTTGAAAAGTTCATTTAGCTTTGTGCATCACACTTGAGAGAGGGAGAATGAATGCATGAATCAGTGGCTGATGTGTTGAATGAATGATGTGTTGTATGTCATCTTTGGGCGGGGGGCCTACTGCCCCTTCCTGTCCTTCGGTGACTAGGCAGCAGAATGTGGTATTTTCTGTGAACCCCAGCTACTGGACCTCTTCAGTCTTCATGACACATTGTGGATTCCCCAGAACATCCACCCCAGAGTCCATCATAGACTCACACATAGCAATAATAAATTATGAACATTAACATTTTAACTCCATTGGTCTGGCTTAGAACTAGGGTGAGGATTTACCCATATCACGTGTCCTGTGCTACCTGTGGGAATAGATATAATCTTTTTACTTGTTCACTGACCAGTCCCCTAAGAGCATGTTTCATGTGGATTATTTGCAGCTCACAATTTTTCATCTACCAGGATGCAGCACTATTATGTATATGTGCTAGCTTGTTAGACCCCGTGTGAGTGACACAAAAGCCTGACATGCATTGCTCATATTTCTCACTTGGCTCTACAGAACAAGGTATCTGTATGCGAGTTTAAAGTCAGCTTTTTAGCCTGCATCATCAACAGAATGAAAGCTGTACCGCTTTGTTTATCTCTTATCTACCAAGGTTATACACACAAATTGGATTCTCATCTGGGTTTGTCTGTGTAATGGGGTGGCTGCCTCACTCCATGAGAAAAAGGGCTGGAACAGGCCAGAGAGGCTGTGCAGACCAGCAGCCAATCAGCAAAGGCCTGTGGCAAAGAGTCAGCCAATCAGGGCCGGGCTGGGCCCTATATAAAGTCTGCCTAGCAAAAGAGAGGGTAGTCTCCCTCTGACTAGCAAGGGAGGAGAACTGGCTCCTGAGGTAAGGAGGTAGCACCTTGGACAGAGCAATGTTGGGCAGGCTTAGGGGAGCAGAGGAGAGTGCCGGCCCAGTACCTGCCAGGCTGTGCCCTCCCTCCCGCCCCCCCCCCCCAAAAAGGGTTGAGAAGGTGCACAGGGCCAAAGAGGAAGTAGCCCAGGGAAGATAGGCTGACAAGAAGGGAGAGAAGGATGTCAGAGAGAGGCTGCCGCTAGAGGGTCACTGGGTTGGGACCCAGAGTAGCGGGTGGGCCTGGCTTCCCCCTCCTTCCTCTCTTGCACTGCACCTGGCCACAGAGGAGTATGGCTGAGACAGACTACAACTTGCCTCTTAGGTGAGGGGCTAGACTTTGGGGTTGTGGTTGGCTACTGAGACCTGTGCAAGCTGGAGGACTCCTGTTTAAACCCTCCTCCCACCAGAAGGGGGTGAGAATGGAGTAGTGGATGCTGCCGGAGGGCAGTGTCCTGAAGCAGACACTGCTGAGCAGACAATGGCAAGACCCCAAATGAGCAGACAATGGCAAGACCCCATGCGCAGAGGGCGCTCCACAGCTGATGAGCTAATTCTCGGAGCAACCAGCAGGAGGTACCAGCAGTGGTGAGTCCTCACCCTGTTACAGTCTGATCTACTGGATTTTGTAGATTTGTATGTAAAATTATTCAGTGTTTAGAAAATATGTAACAAACACTTGGTGGCACAACTTGCATCTTTTGCACTTTTCAATGCCAACATGATGTATGTGGTAGACAATATAGATGCAAGTTAATGCATTTCCCTAATTAATTTTTGTCCACATGTCCTAAAATGACTTAAATGTACAGCATAATGTACTGAAATCATTTTTACTCTGTGATGTGACAGGGAGTGATTTGCTATTAGCAGCAAATGTCTGCAGCAATCTTTTGAAGTACATATCTTAATTAAAGTGAACATCCAATATGTTGGCCAAGGATGAGTCATGCTTCACAACAGCTCTACAGGGAAGGGGACTTGAGCTTTGTACTCTTTCAAAGCTATGGCCATGTGAATGCATTGCTTTCTTTTGTGTGAAATTGTATTTTATGCTGCTTATTGCATGCTTAGGAGGCACTTTAGTGAAGTCATAAGGGTGCCAAGAATGTGCATATGTATAGCATGGGACAAGAAAAGCTTGGGGGAGGGGGCAAAGGGCTATTTAAAAACTCAGTTGGCAAAGCTTTGTTGCTAGGCACAAAACCTACTCTATATGCAATGTTATTACTCAGGAACAAGGTACCAGCATATTCCTAGTTACCATGGTTTCCATGCAGACACAGTGCCCTCTCAGAAAGGAAACAATTAAGCTTAATTTTATATTCATTACTTAAATCACTTTAAATGGCTTAAAAAAAAGAATTGCAAACTAACATGCATGGGAACATTGTCATGACTTGATTTCTTACATGAGTTTTGTACTTTCACAGACATAGAATCTTCTTGGGTTTTTCCCCAAAGGAATTTAAAAATAAATGCTGTTACAAAGATTTCTTTTATTAAAGAGAGCTGAGTGGTATGTGCTGAGTCTTCTGAAAATTGCAGGTGATGACTCACTGTGAAAGCTGATGGATTGTGCATTTCAGATTTAGTGCCTGACAATATCTTCTAATCACCCGCAATCTACAATTGGCTTGCAGACTAGAATAAATTGCCTGAAACTTCCAACAACCCTGAAATCTCAACCAACTACAATGATGGGAGAACTCTGTATAAAGATTTATTTGGTGAAAAATCCTAAAATGTAGAAATGGCCCCCTTCTAAACACTGATTCCTTCCAAGTACAATATTTGATTTGCGGATGTTACAGATTTGGGGATCAAATATGTTACATTTTGAGGAGATATACTTTTTTTTTTAAATGACTTCTGAGTTTGAGCCTATGAACAGCTGCAAAACTGCATAAGCAAATTAAAGGCTGAGTTGGGTCTTCTTGACAAATGTTGCCCTTTAGCAAGGCCCCCTTGTGCTCGCAAGCTGGGTTTATGTGTTGCGATCCTGATTCTGGATTCTGTGGTCAGGGCCGGTGCAAGGATGTTTCACGCCCTAGGCGAAACTTCCACCTTGCGCCCTCCCCCCCTCCACGCCCCTGCCCTGAGGCGCCCCCCCCGTGGCATCTCCCCCCCTCCACCCTGAGGTGCCCCCCTTGCAGCAGCTCCCACCCCCCACCCTCCGCCCTGAGGCACCCCGCTTCCTGCTCCGCGCACGAGCACCCTAAGCACGCCATTGCCGCTTCACTTCTCCCACCTCCCAGGTTTGCGGCGCCTAAGCTGATTGGCGCCGCAAGCCTGGGAGGCGGGAGAAGTGAAGCAGCCATGGCGTGCTTGGGGAGGAGGCGGGGCAGGGGTGAGCTGGGGCGGAGAGTTACCCTGCGTGCCGTCCCCCCCCTTACTTGCTGCAGGCGGCCCTCCCCACGCTCCCCTGCCCCAGCTCCCTCTGCCTAAATGCTGGCGGCGACCGGGGCGGCCGAAGATCCGGCTGCTGCGGTCGCTGCCGAAGAAAATGGCGCCCCCCAAATCCTAGTGGCCTAGGCGACCGCCTAGGTCGCCTAAATGGTTGCACTGGCCCTGTCTGTGGTATTCTTCTGGGAAATTCTGCAGAAGCTTCATGTGGGGTAGGGGGGAGTTTATAATGAATGAAATATGAAGGTGAATAATAGTCAGTACAATAACCCCTTGTATTATTTCCTTTGGCCAGATTCTGCCACATATAATCACACCAATTAGTACTTTGGTCCCCAAATAACATTATTAGTTCCAATATAACTGTAACATTCTACTGAGGACATCCAGAGCTGTGAGCCACTGTGCTACCTCTCTGCCCCAGCAAGAGTTAGTTTTGCTGGAGATTAGACTGTGCATCAGCCCCCTTCCACACCAGTCTGTCTTCCTCACCAGCAAACTTCTCAAGGCTCTCCCTGCCCAAACCTTGCCTAGCAGATAACAATCTATGAACTCCAGCCCCTGAACTCCTCAGAGATGTGTCTGCAATGCACAGCACATAGCACTGTACATTCAAAAAATATATTTATTTTGCTGCTTTTTCAAAGAGTGAGTACATGATAGCTTATTAACTTAATTTATGTCTTTTGTTAATAAACTTGTTTTGTTTATTATTATTATTATTATTATTATTATAAAGCAACTCAGTACTGTATTTGAAGGGAAGAGTGTGTTTACCTCAGTTAAGTGATACCAAGTGGAAGGAATAGAGATAGAAATAGATACAAACAAATACAAATAAAAATATGCTTTCTAATGGGTAAGACCTTAACAAACTGCTGTCTCCATTCAAGGTAGTTTCCTCTCTAAGCGGTAGCTGACTAACTCTTAGCCAGGATCCCCATGGAATCCAAGAAGTTAGTTTTCCTTGTCTCCTCAGGTGAAGGATAATCCCAAGTCTTTCTGTGTGTCCTTATCTCAAAATCTGCCTTTGTTTCAGGGTCAAATTGATCCCCTAGGGTTCAGTCTCCAGTCTCCTTCAGGGGGCTGCTTCCATCTTGATTAAGGTGTCCCATGGGGTACACCCAGGTGATACTTCCTGCTGCAGTTTTATAATGTAAATGTCCTCTTTTTTGCAACCTTTGATACAAATGAATAGTCCATTGAATTTGACCACATCTGGTTTGAGGTGTTGGCCTCTTTCCTTTGTCTGGAGAAAACCTGTTCATCAATTTCCTCTGACATGCCTGGTTTAAGGACTTTTTAGTATCCATAATTCCACACACAGCATTATTACATACATTTCACAATGATATTATTGACCCATGTGTTATTAGTTTTCAAAATACGCCTTACAAGGCATATTTTATACAAATAACATTGTAGTAGTGTGTCTGTGAGAACACAGATACCTAGAGTCATAGTAACTTTTCTCAGAATATGATAATACTCCCTGTGAGATTCATGGAATACATGTAGCTTCCCATATAGCTATAAACAGTGTACTAAATTATTTCATTGAAGTCAATAGGGTTTTGAATGGACATTATTTTTTGTATTAGGATTGGTTTTAGAATGTCACCAAGATTAGGGTCTCATTGTGTTGGTGTTGTGCAAACAGGTAGTAAGAAATAGCTCCTGTCCTGAGGGCTGTGGTAACTTTGTAGTAAGTATATGTTGACAATTTGATTGTGCTCATGGTTCATGAGCACACAAACACTTTTGCAATTGTTTAGATTAGTTCTGCTTGAAATAAGTCTTTTGCAACCACTAACCTTTTAATTCCACAACAAAGGACACATGGAGAATAAATCAACTTTTGAGTTGTGGGAAGGAAATTACAGTGCAAAAGGGATAATTATCATAGCAGAACTTGTATTTAGGAAAAATCTTCTGTAGTGTACAAACACCTGGATCAGTATTTTTACCAGAAAGAAATGTTGAATGTCCAATTAATGTAAGCTATGAGTGTTGAATAAAGTAGCTATAACATTTTGAAATGTGATCTTATGAGAATCCAAGTAGGGATGAAGAAGTACAGTGCTGGAAGAGATTTCCAAGAAAAAGGAATGTACTAAAGTGATGATGACTCAGCATGTGTCAATCTTCCCTGTGAGCCAATTAATAGTTCTAGAGCTGCCTACAGTTATTTATACACAGGCTTGGAAGGATTAGATTTTTATTGGTAAATGTCAATTTTACTGGCTACACTCTCAAACCAATGAAAAAAATATTTCCATCAATAATCATCAAAATTTACAGATAGGCAAAGTAGGAAAAAAATGCTACTTGAGAACTTATTATAGTTTGATTTAAGTATATTTTGACATATTGACAACTTGTGTGTTAATGGTAATAAACTTCATTTAATTACAGTATATGTTGACATTCAAAACATTAATTATTGTCTGACCCCTCTCATAATTTCCAACAACTGTGAAAGTTTAAACAGATGAAAATAGAAAAAAATGCTTTAAATAAACATTAACTGTTAAAATTACAAAATAAAAATGTAAATCTGCCAAGCACCCAAGGGTGAGCTAGGTAAATTGAAATGTGAATAAGTAATCCAGTTTTGTAGTTAGTTATATGTAACCTGTACCAGTTAATGATTAAAAGTTAACATGGATTTTGAAGTAAACACAGATCTGAGCTGATATGAGTTTTGGATAACAGGTTTAGACTAAATGTCTAGTAGCATCAGCTAAGTATTTACAAACTAGCAAAGTTTTTCACTATACCAGCTGTATAACTTAAAGCAGTGTACTCAGTTGCCATAAATATGGGCCTGTTGTAAGAACCTACACAGAATAAACAGGAGAGCTTGAAGGTGACACATGAGAATATCCTATAGCTCAATGGTCCCAAAACTCTGCTGAGAGGTAGCAGTTCCCTGTTCAAATCCTTACTCCCTTTTTTGGGGTGGGGATTGAACCCTGGTCTCTCACCTCCCAGGTGAATGCACTAACCATTGGGCTAAAAGTGTGAAGGTGGTTGGTGGAACCACCACCACCTCCATCCAGCTGTAATGAATGCTCTGCGCCTCAGTCATCTGAGGTCATTACTTTTCAGTGCTAAGGGTTTAGCCAATCCACAAGCAAGGGTCTAACCAGGTGACCCCAAGGCAAGTATTTAAGCTCCTAATGCAAGCAGCTACTCCAGTCTGCTCAATGTCAATACTTTGTCAGGAATACTCCAAGCTACTGGTAGTCCTGACAGGCTGCCTGGCTGTTCTGACACCACAAATTGAATGGGACTTGATCTGGTGGACTTGCTCAGAGTCCACCTACTGGATCAGGACCTTTATGGGAGATAGGCATTCGACTGCCTATCTTCACCTGGTTTGTGGACCACACTGAGGCTTAGGTGGGAGATAGGCATCTAAATGCCTAGAGTAAGGCAGCCATGAGCATGGCCAAAAGCAGAAACTTAGCTGGCTAAGGAACTTTTGCCCTGAAAACCAGGGCCAGCTCCAGGGTTTTTGCTGCCCCAAGTGGGGGTGGGGGGGAGCTTTAATCAGTGGCAGCTCTACCACGCTGCTTCATTCTTTAGCAGCCAGCTGCTGAATTGCTGCCAAAAAGCCGGACATGCCGCCCGTTTCTGTTGGCCACCCCAAGCACCTGCTTGCTGGGCTGGTGCTTGGAGCTGGCCCTGCTGAAAACTGAGGCACTGAGTTTAGGAGCCAAGAGGGTTTGAGGGGATTTGAAGGATTTCAGGAATTTAGGGACCTAAGGGTGAGGTATAGGTACCCAAGTACTTTTGTGGAGCTGCTGGGCCAGAGTGACTTGCCCCAGGTCACATGTTGAGGCTATGGCAGAACCAAGAAATGAATGCAGGTCTCCCAAATCTTAAGCTAGTACCTGTATCATCCTTCTCTGTAATTCCAGAAAAATGTATCCTAGGATAACTTTAAATTGATTTCTTTATTTGGCCCCCTTGCCCCACTTCCTAAATCAAGCCTAATGAGCTCATTCAGCACATAAATTGATGTTTCCTTTCAACATGTAGGGGAAGAGGAAGTAGCGCTAGGGTCCAGCACAGTATTCACACTCCAGCTATCTGAAATGCCCTTGTATTTCCTACACTCCCACATCCCAAATGGTGTATTTCTGTGGACAGAGGATAGCTGCCTCATTTCCACACCAGAAGTGTTTGCATTTCAATAGTGAATTAAGCAATCCCTGAATATAGTCTATATATCACTATGGGATCCCTCTGGATAAAAGTAATACCTTATATTTGTATAAAACTTTTATTTAAAAACACAAAAATATCTAGAAAGGAACTTTCTATGAAAACTAAATGAATTTTTAGTTTCTATTAATTATTACAGGATAAATTTTTGTTTCCAGCAATTTGTTAATGCATTGAATTCTCTTATCCTTAGATTAATAAAGTTAGAAGGGAACATTGTGATAATCTATCTGACTTCCTTAATAATACTGGCCATAGAACTTCCCTGAAATAATTCCTGTCTGAACTAGAACATACCTTGTAGAAAAAAACATCTGTTCTTGATTTAAGAATTCCCAGTGATGGAGACTGCACCACAAACAACTCTTGTTAACTTGTTCCAAAGGCTAATTATTCTCTTTGTTAAAAGTCTGCACCTTACTTTATTTCTAGTCTGAACTTGTGTAGCTTCAACTTCCAGCCATTGGATCTTGTTATATCTTTATCTGCTAGAATGAAGAGCCCTCTATTATTAAATTTCTGTTCCCCATTTATGTACTTAGAGTCTGTGAATATAGTAATGCCACAGAATAGAAGATTATGCTGCTCTATCGAGCTCTAAAATGCTTCATATAGCAATTCTACTGGATTTCAGTGTAGCACTGCTATGGGAGATATTTGTTGGCTTCATGCACTTTATTCAGTACAACTAGGGTGACCAGACAGCAAGTGTGAAATATCGGAAGGGGGTGTCATAGCCTAGGGAAGCTCTTTAAATACATACATACAGTAACTTGTGTAATAATTACTGCTTGTGAACAAGAATGGAAAGTCATTTGCAAAACTAAAACTGTTGTAAAAATGACAGGCCCAACAAAAGTCTGTTTTACTCCAAAAAAGCGAATATTAGCAATAATCCTAATGTGAATCCTGCCTATTCTCCCTATTGAGCAGAAACACACTAGAGGCTGTAGAAGTTGTTTTGTATACTACAAACTGTTCTGGGACTCGCTCTTTCTCTTAAGCACGCTGATGCTATTATGTCAAACTGTGACATAAACATTTTCTATTGCAGTGGGATGAACTCTGTGATCTAAAGGCTCTTTTCCATTTCTAGATGCTATGATCCTGAAGGCACAACTTTGAAGTAAATATACTAAAAATTGCAAATAAACATTGAGAAATACATTTATGTGCATTGGCCCAATCCTGCTGGAAACCATTACTTCTTCACTATTACCTGAAGGAAACATGCCTGGTTTACACTACATGGGTAGGTCAATGTAAGCTTACATCAACCTAATTATGTCAGAGTGCACATTACAGCCTTGTCCTGCTGATGTAAGTGCCCTACTACACAAGAGGTGTAGGACTTACACAGGTGTAGTTAGGAGAACTGCATTACTTACTTTGGCTGTTTGGGAACCTCTGGACTATGTGTTTGTGGGAGTGGAGGGTACAGCACTTTAGAAGACGGCACTGTCTGGGAGGGGAAGAGCTCAGTTATAGTGTATATCCTGTCTCAGTCTCTATGGCAGATTGCTAACTTCCTGGTGATTACAAGCAATTCTGTCTAGCTTCGCTGGACCTTGATGGTAAAGAACTTTTTTCTTTTTCTTATTTATTTATTTATTTTTGCTGTTCACACATTAGTCCTAATCCTTTACACTTGTCACACAAGGACATTAAATGTGCTCCTCCTCAAAAGAGACTGCAAAAATAACTCCTCCTTGGCACTGTTTTTCTGGAGGGTTCACCTTCCATGAGACTGGAACAGTGTTATAAAGTACCTTCTTTTCAAACAAAGGCTGTTCCTTGGACGCTTTACAAAACAAACAAAAAATGGCACCATATTCTTCTTAATGGAAAGTTTTTCTGAAATGCCAATTTTTTAAAGCACAGATTACTCAGGGAAAAATGTATACTATAGGACTAGCTTATTAACTGTCTGTGTATTTTCCCTATGCACAAGTCTCATTAGCAAGCATTACTCTTGTGTGTGGATGATGAGTGGCCAAGAATTAATGAGCAAAGTGAAACATAAAAAAGGTAATGCCATTTAATTTCAGTCCATAAGGGATCCTTCCCTCCTCCCTCCATGTTAACACAGCTAAAGAAATAAAACAATGAACCATCTTTTTTCTATCTTTGTTGATCCCAGAAAGCTTTACCATAGCTCTGTAGAGGAGCCAATGATCCTATAATTAAGGTACTGGCTTGGGATTCACAAGATCTGTATTCAGTTCTGGCTTCTGTCATCTACCCCCTGGGGCTTTTGGGGAGGGGGGGGGCAAATCACGTAATCTTTCTGTACCTCCGTTCCCCCATTGGTAAAATGGATATAAGAATACCTTCCTTCTCCCATCCTGTTTGTCTTGTCTATCTAGATGGTCAGATTTTCAGATGAGGGATTGTCTCATGATGTGTATATAGAGGGCCTAGCTCAGTGGGTCCCTGATTAAGATGAGGCCTCTAGATGCTACTGTAACAAAAATAATACTAAACACCCCCCATGAGTGGCCACTGTGCATACAGAAAGAGTCAATGCCCTTTATAGGAATGAAATAAAAAAATCTCCCTCTACTTCAATAATAATTCATATGTGGGATGCCACTGTGTAAGAGCATCCCTTGCCTCCCTCCTGCCCCAGTTCACTTCCTCCCAGAATGTATATGCCGCAGCCCGAAGAAAGGTTATCACAGGGCCCAGAGGAAAGATGTTGCAGAAATAACTCTACTTTGCTTCTTTTTTTTTTTTTGTACCCCCTACCCCAGTCAGGGATCCACTGTGTTTGCATCTCCTCCACTCTCAGAGTGGAGATGATAATTTTGGATTAATTTATTAAGAATGCCATTTGACTTCAATGGGAGTACTACATGTGGAGGGGCTATTGCACTATGGCCAATCCATAGTCGTATCTGATCTTTGATGTAAAGTGATCACACGCAGGACTCAGGATCACAGGTATGCTCCCTCCCTCCTACTAATTTACATAATTGCACAATTGGCTAGATTTGTCCCCTTCCTCTGAAGTATGTAGATTCCTTACAGTGTTTCCATGGCACCTAGCACTAAGTGTATGAGTTGAAAAGTCTCTTTGGAAAAACTCGGTTGTCAGAAAGTTGATTAGTACCTTTCTGTAAGGACCCCAAGAAACATTTGTAGTCAAGCTCCCCGTTTCTAATGAAAGACAGCAACTAATCCCATGCACAGCTTTTGATTCCTAAATAGGGTAATAGCTCTCTAAGACTTAATTGAAAATTGTAGCCAGTACTAATATAGCAAATTTATATTTTTGTTAAATTCTGCTCATTCAAAGCAGCAAAGAGTCCTGTGGCACCTTATAGACTCAGGCTACGTCTTCACTATCCGCCGTATCGGCGGGTAGCAATCGATTTCTCGGGGATCGATATATCGCGTCTCATCTAGACGCGATATATCGATCCCCGAATGAGCTCCTGTCGACTCCGGAACTCCACCAACCCGAACGGCGGTAGCGGAGTCGACATGGGGAGCCGCGGACGTCGATCCCGCGCCGTGAGGACGGTAGGTAATTCGATCTAAGATACTTTGACTTCAGCTACGTTATTCACGTAGCTGAAGTTGCGTATCTTAGATCGATTTCCCCCCGTAGTGTAGACCAGCCCTAACAGACGTTTTGGAGCATGAGCATTGCTTCAAGATGCACTATTTCTCCATCATTCTTTGCTCAGGGTTGGAGGAAAAACTTTGATTTTTAATGTTTACTTTCCAGTTCACAGAACAGGGCCCTGAACAAATTATTCTTGATGGTGAATTGTTTGCCTAATTTACTGTAATGCTGGCCTGCAATTATAAACAAACACTTAACGGATTTTGTTTGGTTAGATCAAGGAGTCTGAGAGGATATTTGTGAACTGTCAATGTTTCAGTGACCCATTTCATTACACTGTTTGCTTCTTTATCATAGTAAGTATGTGGAGCATTGTCTAAGGTTTTGAATAACAAGAGTGCAGAGATTTTTGTTAAATAGTATTTACTCCCTCTGGAATTTGTAAAAGTATGCTAAAGAATACAGGGCAACTTTAGCACAAGGGCCAAAATTTAGTTTTCCTAATACTCCCCACATTAGGCATTTAAAAAAAAAGTTTTTTTTTTAAAATCAGACTGAAATGTAATATGAAAGTGCTATTGAGAATTGGGCTAATCCATATTAGCCTATTATTAATGTGCTAGATTAGCAGGCAAGAAACTAACTTATTCCTAGAAAGATCTGTTTACTAAAGTCCAGTGCATATAATCATGGATCTATTCCATCTTGAGCTATGAACAGCCTGCTCTTCCTATTTCTGCTCCATATAAACTAGTAAAAGCCTATGGGAATTTGGATGAATGACTTAGATATTTACCAAAATGCATTTTTTCTTTAAGGGCCTCCCTCTTCCACTTCTTACACCGATAGGTAGCTCTGTGCTCTTCTCCTACATCTGATATCTATTAAGAGATTAAACTCTCTGCAGTGGTCTTGATGTGCTGCCTGTGACCCTGTGTACGTGGGGTAGCCCTCACTGGAAATGCCAAGGTCAGGGCAGGCTGCAAAAGGGAGAGTAGATACTTCCAAGACAGGTGGGTAACACTGAAGTTAAACTCCTCAACCAGTCAAACTGTGCTTTTGATTTCCCCATACTGGTTATCAAGAAGGGAGGGGAAGAAAATCTCACAGCCCCCTTTATTGTATTCCAGTTCTCTGGCTCTCAGTCAGCACCTAGGTCCAGTACAGTGAGAAGTTATTTTAAAACTCTGCTCACTATACACAATGTTCTTCTGACCCCAAGGGTCAGCCACATTACCAGGTTAGTATAGGTTTGGATTTTACTCAAAATACCACGCTGCCAGCCAATCCTTTAGTGTCTAAAACTAAAGGTTTATTATAAAGAAAAAAGAGAACAAGAAGAGATAAAGTAAAATAGTCACATACATACAAAGACTTCAAAGTCCATATATCAAGTTCCTAGCAGTACTAGTGGGATGGGCCACACAGCTTGGATAGGCCATTCAGGCCTTTATTCAGAGCTTCAGTTTGTAGCAAAGTTCCTCCCAGAGGTAAGCAGCAGGATTGAAGACAAAATGGAGAAGATGCAGCTTCCTTTTATAGTCCTTTGCCATGCAGCCTGTGCTTCCTTTGTTTCAAACACAAGCTATCCAGCACATGACTTGGAAGCCTTAGGGTAAGTCTTAACTAGCAAAGTTAAAGCACATGGCTGTGTAGTCGCAGCACCGCTATTAAAAAACCCCAAAAAACAAACAAAAAAATTCCATGAGGGGAGTGGCTCCCAGCGCAGGTGCACTGTCTGCACTGCCACTTTACAGCACTGAGACTTGCAGCGCTCAGGGGTGTGTAGTTGGTTGGGTTTTTTTGTGGGTTTTTTTGTGTTTTTTTTTTACCCCCTCCCCCCACGAGTGAGAAAGTTGCAGCGCTGTAAAGTGCCAGTGTAGACAAGCCCTTAGGTAAGCATTTCAACTTATTAGAAGAGAACCTCTGGAGGTTCATTCCTCACTTGAAAACCATAATGCAGAATATTTTACTGTATTAGTGCAAAACTCCACCTTGGATGTGCATTTGCTACAGTTGTAGCAACAGGGCCAGCCCTTATGCTGCTTCTGTTTGGAACTTCACGGACACAGGAAAGATGTATACAAAATTGCATATTTAAATACACACATACGCTATAGCCTCACAGTTCCAGTGCTTGTAGCTATGACTAAGAGTAAAAGGCAGTTTATTTCTAATAGTTGTTTTCAGTGATTTATAATTTCCCCCAATATTAGCATTCAGAAGAATAATCTTATTCTATTTCAATTTACAACATATGAGAGGGAACCTTCCTGTTAAACTGGGCGCCTTTGACATTATTTTAAATAATCCAATAAACAGAACCAGCAGCAACCCCCTAGGAAAAACTACAACCTCTATGCAACACAATCTATTCATCCATTCACGGACAAACAGACAGGTATTGCAGTATGTTTGACAGTTCAATGATTCCTGACTATTTAGGACCAAGGATAGAAGCTCATTTCTTAGCTGAAAACTCCTAGTGGAGAATGTTCCATCATTCAGCTCCCAGAGTTACAAGCACCAAAAAAAAAAAAAAAAGTGTTTCCACAAATAGGAACAATTTTGGTGCATTTCTGCTCTATTGACCAAATTCTCTTCCTCTTAGGCAGTGAATGGTCCCACTGGTGCTAATGTAACCCACACACCTTCTGGGTGTGGTGTTCTGTCCCATCTAGTGGCACCAAGATCTCTAGAGAGAGAGAGATTCATGAGTTTGCTCTACAGCCTTAGCTAACAGGCAGTTGGCTTTTAGCTCATGCAGTAGAGCAGGGGTCGGCAACCTTTCAGAAGTGGGGTGCCGAGTCTTCATTTATTCACTCTAATTTAAGGTTTCGCGTGCCAATAATACATTTTAATGTTGTTAGAAGGTCTCTTTCTATAAGTCTATATTACATAACTAAACTTTTGTTGTATGTAAAGTAAATAAGGTTTTTAAAATGTTTAAAGAAGCTTCATTTAAAAATAAATTAAAATGCAGAGCCCCCCGGACCAGTGGCCAGGACCCGGGCAGTGTGAGTGCCACTGAAAATCAGCTCGCGTGCCACCTTTGGCACATGTGCCATAGGTTGCTTACCCCTGCAGTAGAGGCTCATGCACAAAGCTCCAGAGGTCCCAGGTTTAATCCTGCCCGCCAACAACCGGGGTCTGTTGATGTTACACTAAGACTTGGAGATTCTCCTTCAGATCAAGTGATAGCAGCCTGTGCTTTTGGAAAAGGAGGATCTAAATTCTATTTCTGCTTATCCCATCATCATATATCAACAGTGAAGCCAAGACTTGTGTGAATAAAGTGAGAAGGATTTGACAGTGTCTGTGATAAAATGTATCCTTTCTCCAGATCTTTATTAGTTAAGTAATATTTTATTCTTTTTCCCACCTCTGAACTATCAGAACTGTTAGATGGCCCCTCTAAAATTATCTTAAGCTTGGAAGCACTAAAAGACCTATCACTTTAGTCAAAAGGTGAGACTAGAATTTAATGAGGGTATTAGCACAATAGATTACAGCTTGCATCAGGAAGCATATGTTGATTACTAAGCTGTGATTGCTTCAGTGAGTGAAAGTGCTTTTTCAAATCATATCAAACATTCTGCTTTTCCCAGAGTCAGTCTTGTGCCATAGCAATACCAACCTTTTGCAAATAAAATGTGGTCATACATTATTTGTCTTACGGGATCAAGAACTGAAGCCTGTTGTACTAGGCTCTTTACAAACAAAGGGACAGATTTGTATATGTATTTAGGCATCAGGAGATGCAGATAGGCTCCCAAGTCCTCTTAAAATCAAGCATCCTTGTCATTAAAGGGCATAGAACTGGAAGATGGACTTTGACATAGTTGAGGTTCTTTAGGGCTTCCTAGATCACAAAGGGCACCTTGAATTTCACCCGGATTAAAGAGATGAGGATGGCACACAGATGCAACAGGATTTCTTTCATCTAGCCTACTTCAAAGGCAAGCAGATCCATACTGCACCAACTGTGAGTGAGTGGCCTTTTTGAGAGGGTGGTAGCTGGCAGGCTTGTCACCATCTTACCATCATTGGTGCCAAAGTGCCATTGACTTCCCTGCACAGATAGATGGCAGGATATTATTTCATATATCATCTTCAGCTTTGTCACTCTTTTTTTCAGGCACATCCAACAGAGTGGAAATCTGAGTCTAAAGGCAAGGGAAGTAAAGTTACTTTTGTTCTATCCTCTCTATTCTTAAAAAGGATTGGGCATGATTTATGTTTTTTTAAAGATTTGTTTGTCAATACCATTTCTTTTTAATCTCAGGTTTCCGAAGGTGTGATGCACCATCTCTTATCTTCTATTTTGTTGCCTAGTAAGGGAGACAGAATACTGAAACTGTGAGGAAATGACATGGGATGCTTGCATTATAGCAGAGGCAGCTTCACAGCACATCACAGGATGACTTTGGAAGGTGTGAAATGATTTTCATGCTACATTTCAAGCTCAGCTCCAGTTCACTAGCCTTCTGCATCAGTTAACAGATACATGTCATATGCTTCCACTGCAAAAATAGCAGTCTATTTTTTCAACATAACCCTTATTCATTTAGTCTTTCTTCACTTGCTTCAGTTAATGTCGTATGGTTGCATGCATCCTAGGCCTAGATTCAGCAAAAGAATTTAAGCATGTGTATAGTTTTAAGCATGAGTCGTCCCATTGAAGTCCATGTAATTGTGCATGTGCTGGACTGGAACCCTAATTGTTGCAGTGAGTGTTTGCTTTTTTTTTCCAGGGTCTTCAAGTTTAATCCTCTATTACAGTGAAGAAGCAGGCATTAAGAGGGTGGACATCATAAAATCTTGGTACTAGAGATGTGCTAGAACCAAGCTCCCCAGATCCAAACTTCTGCACTTGGGGGAAGAGGTTCAGATCCAGACCAAGTATTCAGATCAGGCCCTGTTTCTGGTTAGCACATGATGGTACTTTATAAAGGACTCTGAATATTTAATGTTATGTAATTGCTTCATAATACAATAAGTGCTCTTGCCTGAAGTCTGTGCAGCATCTCATCTGGTATGCCCATTTCCCAAATCCAGTGCTATTTGGCTTATATATAAATATAATTGACTTATTCCATCAACTGTGTTCCACATTTTGACAATTACCATTAATAAAGAGGTTTTGGGAGGGTGTGATTTCTGCTCCCAATCTTCCCTATATTATTAAACTTTGGCCTGTGCTGCACATTATGCAGATACCTAAAAAGAAGCATGCAAAATCTTTTACATTGTATTAAGCTCCGTTAGGAGGGAAATCTGAATGGGATTTGGCTCAGAATAGTACTTTAGGTGTTGAAAGCCACCCTCCCACAGACACCTCTTAGATGGGGTTGAAAAAGCAACATTGTGGATGAAAGAGAAATATTCATGTGAGCAAAATAATTCAAAAAGTCTAAACACAACACAAATATTCTCATGTAACGTGTTTGTGGGTAGTGATTTGCTTCAAGGATTCTGACAGTTGTAGTCAAAGAAATAAATTATATAGTACTTGTGCTAATCATTGTGTATTATGCACTGTGAGTAAGACAGGCCAATGACATTTTAGATGGTTACCCACTGCTCTCAAAAACATTGAACACCACAGCAGGTAAAGGGTAAACAAAGATCTTAACAGTCGGGGTATGCTTCTGCAAAGAACCAAATCTAAAATAAGTCCCTGCCATCAGCATTGCCTGTTCCCACGCATCAGGAATTAATACACACCAGTCTTTGCTATCATACTAGTCCACAAATTGGGCTACTCTTGCTTCCAGGACTTTGTCCACACTGAAATATTTCCTAAAAATCTCTCCATTGCTTTAGCACTGCTGCAGCTCTACAGATGCTAGCAAAGGAGGGAATTCTGGTGTGGAGAAGACACTAGCAGTTTGACCATTGTGTTGTTCTCAGCCTGCGACCCATAGGCTGTTTGTGGGGGCCCAGTCAGCACAGAGATGTGGCCCATGTGACGTCCTCAGCACCACAGAGATGGTATTGGATGCGACCCACATAACACATTGTGGGCCACAAATGCGTCCCACAATGGTAAATTGGTTGAGAACAACTGTGTTGTCTAAACCTGCCGTGCTAGAAGAAACAGTAGTGAAAATGCCAACAGACAGTCTTTACTTTCACTCCTACCCCTGAAGGACCTGTACACTAAGGCTGGGGCAATGGGATTTTCAAAAATACTTCCTTGTAGATGTAGCCACTCATGACAGTCCTTTTTGTTTGTTTGTTTGTTTGTTAGGGAAACTTTCCCTCCCCCACTCACCACTTGCTTCTGGGGTAAAATGACCAGAAAAGTCCCTTTTTATTTAAGGGCCCTAGCAGGTCCATTTAGACCCTGCTCATAGTTATTTTTTATTTGAGCCAATGTTTGCCCTAGCATACCAGCCTAAAAACCCAAGTTTTCCTCCAGCTGTGGGCCAAGAGTAACCAACCCTTGTAATTTTGGCTACTGGTTAATTTGTCAAAGGGCCATCTCTCCAGACTTGGTATCTTATCTTGGGCAGTTTTACAGGATTAGCCTTTCTTTCTACTTTCCTGATTCCAGGGAAGTCTGGTAATCCCTTCCTGCACTGGCTAGGTATGAATATGCCATAAGTATTTATTACTACAATCATTTTCTCATTATTTGGAGCTGTTCTGTGTGGTCAGAATGGGCATCAAGGGGAAAAGGTTCAATGCCCATTGAAGGATGAGGGAGACAAAAGGCTCATTTGTGTGCATTTCTTGACCAGCTCTGTGGGTCTTGACTGCATAGACAAGTGAAGCCCCTCCATCTCCCTCCCCATACTTGGTCCAATGAAGAGCCAGCTTACCTATAAAGGCCGCAGTGTTGCCATAATAAAGTCTTTTTGTGTTTCCTAAGCAAAGCTCTGAAAGACTAATGATCTACCAGTTGGTTTCCTTAGGCACTTTGAACTCTCAGTTGGGAAGACCAGCTGTATTAGTGTTTAAAGATGCACGTGAGAAGGGAAACTTTCTTTTGAAGTGCACTGCTTGTATTCACCAGAGAGCAGTGTTGCTCAAAGGGTGATCCAACAATGTACAGCGTTCCATGGAATGACAAAGCTCTTCCCTCAGACAAAGAAGAAAGAGAGGTGAAGCTGGTGCATTAATTCAGGGGACAAAGAGGAAAACACTGTGCCCACTGCATTCTATCCAGATGAACTGAAAATATGAAGGTCAAGGCAAGATTTATTCTTTTTCTCGGGGATGAAACTCCACTATCCATGCTGGCCTGACAAGTTAATTGTTCAGGTACATTCAACTGAAGCATTTCTCAATAAAAGCACAAACTGTGTATGCATACAGTAAAACTAGTAAATAAATGCAGAATGCTCTGGGAATGCTAATCTTGAGCAGTGAAGATATAACAGGTTGTCAATGAAATAAGCTTTGAAGAGATGTTTTAAGAATAGCCAGGGAGTTAATTTCCATCTTGATAGTCACTGATTTGCTGTATCACAATTTTTTAAAGCAGTCATTGATTTTCGGTGCCTTCATTTCTGATTGCCCAAAGTTGATTTTCAAAAGTGCTCAGCACGCACAACTGCAGCTGAACTCAATGGAAGATGCACGTGCCCAGCATCTAAAAAACAAAATATCCCTCCTCCCCGTCCCCCACAAAAAACCTGACCCAGGTTGGATGCATATTTGGTAGCTACTATTGAAAGCATGGGCCTTGACCTCTTTTTGTTATAATATCCACTATCTGTATTGTGTTCAAGAAATTAATGAGAGGACCTGAAGCTTCCTGTAATCTTCATTTTCTTCTTTCTCTCATTTTGGGTTATTGCCCAATACTTGGGGATTGAATAGAGACACGTGCTGAATAAACTACTACATTCTTTGTAATAGCCAAAGTGAAGACTGACTATGAAGCGCTCTGTGTGCCTTGAAAGCTTGTCTCTCTCACCATCAGAAATTGGTCCAGAACAAGATATTACCTCACCCACTTTGTCTGAGTAAAAATGGCATTCCGGAGTTTTAAGTTTGAGAGATCAAATACACTCAGTTTATAAATTAAAAGAGTTTTCATAGTGGCATTATATCCTTCCAGTCTTGACACTGCTCCCATAAAGAAATAACTAGTCTTCCACAAATTATTTTAACTGAAAATACAATTAATTGAAATAAAATTAATACACTTGATACAATGTAATCAAATTTATTGAAAGCTAAGCTCATCCCTTGCCTGAATTGTGTTACTGATGCTATTAATATGCACCTTGCTTGAAGATTCTACAGTTAGACTTCATTAACAATTCTGTTGTTGATACATGAGCCAGAACTGAATCCAACCCTCTTCCGCTTGGTTGTATTGGCATTATGGGGGTGTCAAAAGCAGTAAAAACTTATTTTAGTCACTAAAGTCAGCAGATATGACTCAATCCACAAAGGGAGCAGATATCTATGGAGCGAGGAAGTGTTATTTCTACAGTCATGTTTCTGTTCATAATTAGAGTTAAGGATTCGGGGAAAATCCAACATTAGAGAAATGGAGCATATTTATATGTATGTGCCAAGCCAATGAGAGGGAAACGATTTATTGTAAATAGTGTGCAGCAACATCCATCTCCCCTAACGGAAATATTTTAAACATCCACTTTAATAGCAAGACCTTAATGCGAATGTAGGAACAAAATAAAAGCGGGATCACAGACACCCCCCTCCCCGGTGTTTCCATAGCAGAAGTTGGTGCTAAGTCCCAGTTGGTTTGTATAAACTGTTCCTTTACATGCCCAGCGCAAGAGCAGACTAGACTTTCCATTGCACGTTGCCCCTGTCCAGGATCCCCCCCGGCTCTGAGCACTCTCCCTTGGGAAGCACCAGCCTCGCTCCATTGCAGCGGGCCTCTGCTCTGCGCTCGCTCGCGCCTGCACTCAGGGCCGGGGCCGACTGCTAACGCAGGTGCAAGGTGCGCCAGGCAGCTACCACATACCTGGAGCGGCCGGCGCGGCGCGGCGCAGGGCGGGGAGCCCGGCCCGCCCAAGGGATGCTCGGCGGGAGCGCGCGGCCACTGGTGCACGTTCTCGGAGCGCGAAGTCTCCTCCCCTCCCGGGGTCGGGGGCCCGCCCCAGCAGCGGCAGCAGCTGCAGCATTGCATAGACCGGGACGGCCAGCAGCCGCTTGCCGGGAAGCAGTTAGGTGAAGGAGGCGGCTGGCAGGGAAACGTTTCCTCCTCCGACCGGGCGTTGAGTCTGTCCGTCCAGCAGCAGCAACAGCAGATCCATCCTCAAAGCAATGGGGAAGGTTGCGCTGAGCGGGGCGCAGTCGGGCTACCCTGAGGAAGAGACAGCAGCCCCAGCTTGCAAGCAATGCGCCTCGCGGGCTGCCTGTGCTGCCTCCTCCTCCTCCTGCTCCCAGCTTTGAACCTTTTGTTTTCTCCAGTCGGGGGCAGCGAGCTGCTGCTGCTGCTGCTATGTCAGGAAAGTTCCAGGAGGCATCGGATCAGGCCAGGCTTCTGCTCCGCCGGGATCTGCAAGGCGTGGTGTGTGTTCTGAGGTGAGACTTTGTTCTCTTCCTAAACACCCTTCTGCCAGCTGTTCAGACCAAGTAGATTGCTCCAGTTGGGGGTGCGGGAGGAGAGCGGGGCTCTGTGTGCGCGCCGGGGGAGTGGATCGTCTGCATGGGAGAGAGGTGAACCCCCGAATTGTGCTGGGGTTTTTCTTTTTCTGGAGAGCCCTGCACAGTTATCTCAGGTGCATTTTTTTCTTTAACTTACAGTGCGGAGGCACCTACATGGAAATCCATTCACTAGACTAGTTCTCTCGTTTCTGATGAGGGCTGAGCTAGGAACGCACTGTTTCTCCATGGCACCTGGTGCCCATTTACTCAGGCTGTTGTCTCTAAGCAGCTAGGCCATTTTAGAAATCTGCACCCTGAAGAGTACTTGCATTCCTGGGCCCCAGGGCAACTGGCTGTCAGGCCCAATTCAAGCTGAAAATAATCTCTAGCCAGCCGTCCAGGTGGGAAAAATCAGCTTCATCTTCAGGCTTTATTCCAGGAGCCATTTATCAAGCCATTGATTGATAGGCAGAGTGATTACTAGGGTTTTATAACAGTCTTCAGCAGTTGCACTGCTGTGGAGTTCAGCCAAAGAAACTATCTCTTCTTTCCAAAACTAAAGGTGCTAAAAAGTAGAGGTTTTGTCAGCCATGAGGTAGGCGCTTTAGGTTTCACTCACAATTATTTCCCCAGACAAATCTGCACTTGAGACCTTTCCATTTCTTCTTTTTTAAAAGTGTTTCCTCATCTGGTCCCTCAAATTCTGGCATTATTTTATATCTGCTCGAACTAGGCCATGAAACATGTGCCTTTTGTAATGGTCTTTGGCCTCTTTGCAGAGGTGCTGAGAACACGCAGTCCATGTTTTTTCTTTTATTGCCTGAGTTGTGGGCTTGTTCTTTAGAGTGGTTGCTAAATAAAAGCTGTAGTTCAGTATGTGATCTAAACATGAAAGCTCCCTATTATTCTCTACGAGTTACATTCATAGTAAATATTTAAAGGGTTGAATGTCATTTCTTATCTTCCCTTACCTTTTTAATAGTGATTCTTTACAGTTTGATTTTGTAGCCTATACTGTATCTATATTTCTCTATTTTTCCTTCCAATTCTCTCTCTTATGTATTGTCTTATTGTCGCTTTGTCTGTAGAAATGCAAATTAAATTGGGTGGCTGGGGACTGAGGTTTCTACTTTAAAATATATTAAATAGATTTCAAGTCCAAAATACTTTCTACCAGAGGATGCATGTTAATTATTGCCTAAGAAAGGAATATTGACTTGTGAATTCTTGGACTGTGAGAACTGCAACACTATCTATCTAGTTATTTTTGGATTTTCTGTAGTTACCTGCAGTGTTTTGTATCTAAGATCTTGATTGTGCAAAGTTTTTTATTAGACAAAAATACTAACATACACCCATTGATATATTTTTGATTGAAGAGTGACTCTTAGCCAAAAAAGTGCCCCATCAGGTTAGAACAATTTTATTTGTGGGATTTGTGTATACAATGCAACTTTGTGCATAGCATCTTTCATACATGACTGCACAAAGACAAATAATACAAGACACACTACAATTCTACTTACTGAAACATTTCATAAAGACATTTTTTGGCAAATCAATTAAGGTATAATTGTTTCCCCATGAAAATGGAGTGAAACAAAGGAATATATATGCATAAAGATATAAGCAACATCTACATTTGCAAAAAAAATGGGGCAGAAGATGTGACAAGCAAGTTGTGTGGGTGGGGGAGGGGACTGTCAAAAATTGTTCATTTTTATTGAAGAATTAATGTTTAAATACTGGGAAATATATTTTGTACAATGCATTTTTTGCTATTGTGAGGAACATATGGTACATAGCTGATCTTATAGCAGAGAGAATAAGAATCTGATATGAGGGACAATTTCTCAGATTAAGTAGACCATTTCTGGATATCTGTTAAAAGCTGTTTTGTAAAAAAGCAGTTACTTGAATGAGAGAAACCAAGCGCTGCCAGCTCACCAGTGTGTTTTTGCTTCAATGTTTGCAAAGTGTTCTACTCTCTCTACTGTCAGTGATGTCAGGTTTAACACTTATGTGGTCAAGTTCCCAGGGTCATATTAGACTAAAACATTTCATCGTAATGAACCTGTGTACAGAAGCAGATTTGACGCTGACCAGTAGTATTGAGGTGGTTTTTTTTTTATTTGAATAATTTTTGCTGGTTTCCATAACTGAAGTTGAATTTTTGCACTCATACTATCCCACATCAGAAACCCAGATGCTTTGCTTATGCATAAGTTATTAGACAGTGTCCTTATTATTACAGTGTGTGTCAAATGGATAGCTGCCTTTGTAAATTGAGAAAATAATATGAATCATGAAAATATTAGTGGATCATATGCAAAAACTGCATGTGAACAGCTTTAACCAAGCAGGACAAAACTGACAGGAGCATACTCATTTCCCATTATCTGCTCATCTGTTAAGAGATGTTGACACTTTTCATAGGGTAATGGCTGGTCACACTGTTTTCACATTTCATTCCTGTGCCACTCTGAAAATCTCCCTTTAATAGTAAGAGTAGATGATGTTTAGAGGCATAGCATGCTAAGGGTTTGTACACACTACTACTTATGTCGGTATAACTTATGTTGCTTGGTGTGAATAAGCCATCCTTTCCCCACTCCCCGAGTGACTTAAGTTGCACCAACCTAAGTACCGGTGTGGACAATGCTATGTCAGCAGGATAGTTTCTCCTGCTGACATAGCTATCACCTCTCTTGGAGGTGGTTTTATTATGCTGATGGGAGAGCTCTTCACCAGATGTGCTGCAGTGTTGCAGCTGCATTGGTAGATTTGGTATTGTAGACTAGCCCTAAGTGATGAAACAGTAGAAGAGGCTTGGAGTTTTGAAGTTCGAAACAGATATTGCTCTTGTGTAAGCATTTGTGTGAAGATAACTTTACTTACTGTAGTAGAAAGAAATCTGGAGGAGTCTCTTACATCTAGTGTAAGACATTGGTCCTGCTTTGAAGTGCTGTAGATATGATGGGGGCATTAAAATGTGTATATATAGGGATTAGCACCTTCTTAGTGCCTTATTTCACTGGTAGACGTTTTGCGTATTCATTCCAATCTATATTACATTCCACTGTCTTGAATAAACAAAAGATGTTGTGATCAATTAAATATCATAATTGGGTAGAATGTCTACCAACATACTTTGCCTTTGCTCATTTCAGGCCACATTCTGGTACCCTTATCTATGTTGAGTAACACCTTGCTCAATGAGTAATCCCATTGATCTCAGTGGGCTCAATTATAAGTGGCCTAATTCACTTGCATAGGGGGCATAAGGAAACCCAAGCTTCTCCCGCATTCCCTTGTGTTGGCTACCCACAACATCAAGTTATACAGGAGAGCTGGGGAGAGCAGCTGTCTCTGTGATGCTGCTCTTCTCTTCTGCATATGGGGTCAGGCAGGGAGCGGGTAAAGGCTTGACTCCATTCCCCCACGCCCTCACCTTAGGAACTGGCCAGTGCAGCAGAGGCGGAAGTAAGCTGTGTCAGGAAAGGGCTGGCACAACTTCCTCCTCCCACTCCAAATTTGCTTCTGGGGCAGACCCACTGGGCTAGTAAGGTGTTATTCAATGTGAGTAAGGGTATGAGACTCCAACCTAGAGCCTGCCAATATTCTTACACCAAGGCCTTTTATTTGAGTGGAGGAACACTTTCAATAGAACAGTTTTTTTTGTTTTTGTTTTTTTACTCGACGGGAAATTATTTACTCTGCAGCAACTAGCATGACACAATGCTTGGGCTAAATGGCTCAAAGCTGGTTTTAAAGTAGTTATCATGGCAGAAGTCCAAGAAGCTTTCTTGATGCACTGGTCCTTTTCCATCAGAATTATGAACAAATCTTAGGCATGTGAAATTAGTCTGGAATTTTGTAAATATGCATCTTGCTTCTTGGTTCAAATCTATGGTGTGTTTTGGATTCTTGGTCTCATCTTGGTTCTACACTATGTGTGTGTACCGTATGTTATGTTATGGTTTTTTTGGGGGCGATTGTGAGGGAAGATATTTTGATGTGTCTAGATAATAGTCCTAGCCTCTTACATAGAAGACCTCAAAGTGCTTTACAAAGGAAGTCAGTATCATTATCCTCATTTTACAGATGGGAAAACAGAAATACAGAGAAGTAAAGTGACTTGCCCATGGTTGGTTAGCCAGCCAGCCAGTGGTAGAGCCAGGACTGGAACCCAGTAGGCTACAATGCCCCTCAGGAAAGCAATATATTTTAAAAAGCATGTGTCGTTTCTGTGTCTGTGTGCTAAGGCCTATAACAGGGATTGGCAGCCTTTGGCACGCGACTCGCCAGGGTGCTTACCCTGGCGAGCCGGGCCGGTTTGTTTACCTGCCACATCCACAGGTTTACTGGCCGTGGTTCACCGCTTCAGGCCAAAGGGGGCTGTGGGAAGCGGCGTGGGCCGAGGGATGTGCTGGCCGCGGCTTCCCACTGCCCTCATTGGCCTGGAGAGCCACGATCGGCTGAACCTGCCGACACAGCAGGTAAACAAACTGGCCCGGCCTGCCAGGGTGCTTACCCTGGCAGGCCACGGGCCAAAGGTTGCCAATCCCTGGTCTATAACTACCATCCAAATTGGTAGTACAACTAAGAATTTAGACTTGCTATGTACTTTTCTCAAGTATTGATGAACCCGAATAAAGAAGAACATGATGAATTACATTGATATTTTAAATGTTAGAAATAATTCAACATTATAAAACACAGCACATATGTTTTATACATTACAAGTCAAGACCCCAAGACTAAACTAATTCCATAGAACTTTTTATAATGAGGGAGGAATACTATTTAACACTTAGTTAGTAAAAAGGGGAAGAGCAGGGACATGAAGCTTTTAATCACTTAGGTTGCAGTTCAGGAAAGTACTTAAGTACACACTTAACTTTAACTACACATTGGAACACAGCAAGTGCTTAAAGCAGTTTCTGAGCTGAAGCCCCAGTTTAGTCATTCCATGTAAATTTACTTGAAAGAAACCTCATAAGATCAGTGGCGGATCTAGAGTTAGTGGGGCCCTGTGTGCCGCTTCAATTTTGGGCCAGCCCCCCTCGGGACCCAGCCAAGAAAAAGAACATTCTCTCTTATCTGCCCCCCCATCCCCATTTTTCATTCTTTCTTTCTTCATCCTCCTCCTATATTACAAGTAATAGGAAGTAAATGAAAATAAAGTGAGGTACCTTGATTGGGCCAGGGCATTGGGATGCTGGAGGGAGTGTGGGGGTTGGGCTCTGGGAGGGAGTTTAGGTGCGGGCTCTGGGGTGGTGCAGGGGGTTGGGGTGTGGGAGGGAGTGAGGAGTGCAGGCTCTGAGAGGAAGTTTGGGTGCAGGCTCTGGGTTGGGGCAGGAAGTTGGGGGGTGGCGCTTACCCCTCTGGCGGCAGCTTCTAGGCGGGGAGGGCAGGGGGGTCTCGGCACGCTGCTTCTGCAGCTATCATTGGCTGCAGTTCCCCCAATGGGAGCTGAGGAGTCAGGTCAGGGGCTACGCATGGAGACATCTTCCCGCCCCCAGGGGCTGCACGGACATGCCAGCTGCTTTTGGGAGCGGCGCAGCGGAGAAGGAGGGAGGCAGCATGGGCAGGGAGCCACCTTAGCCCTGCTGCTGGCATGTATCTGCACGCCCCTTGCGGGGAGGGGTGCAGTGGGTCTCTGTGCTCTGTTTGGGGCGGGGGCAGTGCACGGCGCTGCCTCCCCACCCCCACACCAAGGGCACGCAGAGACATGCCAGCAGCCAGCTGCTTCCAGGAGTAGTGCGGGCCACTGGCCATGGAATGGAGGTAGCCTGCCTGTCTGAGCCCTTCTGTGCCGCCGTCCGGGACTTGGGGGCAGGTTGTCAGACGAGATTTGTTCTGGATTTTTGGGGGGCCCCCTGTCATTGGGGGCCCCATGCCACTGCGCTGTTTGTTTCATGGTAAATCCGCCTCTGCATAAGATACAAGCATATGATGTGTCTCAGTATTCAAATGTTTCAACACCTTTCTTTTCTGAAGCATCGTTTACTGTCTAAGGCCCTGATTAAGTAAGGTATTTCAGCACATGCCTAATTTGAAGTATAGGAGTAGTCCAACTGACTTCATTGGCACTTTTTAAGTACCTTCCTGAATTGGGTATAATTTGTTGTCATCTATCTATCTAGATATATAGATATAGATAGATAGCACACACATAACTGTCAAAATAAACATTATTAAGATTGCAAAGTCAAGCATGTAAATGTTAGGAAATGCCAGAATTAAGGTTGCCTGTGTTCTTTTAACTTAGTTTTTGTGTGTGTAATTCCTAGGCTTTCTAAAACTCATACTGAAAAAGCAGAAATTTGATCATGTGGCATCCTATTGATGCCTGTGTAGTTGACTTCCGTAGCATTTGAACCTTTAACCGCATGCAGACTTGTGCCACTTAAGCTAACAGACTAACTGATAGCAGTAGGTATTTGGTGGCAGCAGAGGAATGGTGAAACTCCAAAATCTTGAGTTCCATTCAAGGCTGTGGTGGGAAGTGTGCTCTAGTGGGTACAGACTTTTCTGCCCATTTCCATCCCAAAGTGTGACCCTTCCTCCTTGTCCCCTCCAACCTGTCTCTTCCCCAGATCAGACTCCTCATCCTAATACCATTCTCCTTGTCTATGCAGGCCCAGTTTCCTCAGGGTTCTCATCCCAGTCTTCTTGCTCAGCCAGTCACAGTTCACCTGAAGCTCCCATTTCCAGCCTTCTTGCCTAGCCGGTCCCAATCTCTGTCCCAAAACACCTGCTTATATCCCCTCCTGGCTTCAGGCCCAGTCTCAATGTCTCCACAGCTCCCGCTCCTAGTTCTTTCCCCACCCCCCCTTTCTCTAGCTGTTCTGTCTATTCTCCCTGTCTGGCTCTAGTTCCCCCTCAGCATTCAAATCAGGCATTATCCTCCTCCATGCTGCCTGGGTATCATCGGGCGGGGGGGTCATTGAAAGCACAGGAGAGACTGGCTCCCTGCTCTCAGTTCTGGTGCCCAAACCCAGCAGGGCCTATAGCAGCCCAGAGGTATAATTTCAGGGAAAGTTCTACTCAGTCCTGGGCTGAAGCATAGCCAGTGTGGAGGGATTCTTATATTTTAGCAGCTAAATTCCCAAGAAGTCTCTACTGAGCATGTGCAAACGGCGCGTTTCCCTCTTCTCTCCCCCCCCCCCCCCAGGCTTATAGCTTGGCTAAATCTGGGTGGATTTTCTTGGTGAGAGCAAAAGGCACATCACTGATGCAAAGGCCAAACCCCTGCCAAGTTTAAAATGCTTGCTTCAAAGCATGATGGCATGAGAACTTTTCAAAGGACAGGCTGATGGAATTTTTTAATATGGTACCCTTGGGACATTCTGTGCCAAAAAATTAAAAATTCTGTGCACAATATTTTAAAATTCTGCAAATTTTATTTACAATTTATTTACAATAACAACAGTACATAATCACACCATTTTCAATTATTTTGGTAATTTATTTCAAAATACCTGTCAGCAAGTATGTCTTTAACAATACAGACACACACAAAATTTCACTCAGGACTAGAGAGTTAAAGAAACCTCTATGACAACCCAGTTCCTGTTTCTCTGCCCCTTTCTCCCTGCCCTTAGAGTCCAGCTGGGGGGGGTCAGACACCCACAACCCCTTCCCCAACAGAGCCCTGCCAATACACCTGAACTCCCATCTCCCCACAGACGAGCCTTGGGGGGCCCCCCCTAGCCCAGATACTCACATCCCCTGCTCCCCCAGAGCCTAGCCATTTCCGCCAGCCCAGACACCCACCCCCCTTCTCCCCTAGAACCCAGGGATCCAGAGGGAGAAACAGCCTGGAGCACTGGAGTTTCCTGTGCACTGCCTTCTCCTTCACACAAGAGGTGCTGGGAACTGCAGCTGCCAGGAACCCTCTAGCTCCTCCCTCTCCCTCCCCCCCAGCAGTGTTTTCTATGTGTGAGCTGGGCTCTGCTGGGTCCAGTAGCCTCTCATGACAGCTAGCAGCACTGCAGCCCTTTTCTGTGGGGGAAAGGGAATTCTGCGTACACAATGTTAATTTCTGCACCACTGCGCAATGCAGAATTTTGCAGTTTCCCCAGGAGTAATATGGGCAAAACAACATATTTTTTCTTAGCCTTTTTCTGGGAAGTGGCTGAACTATTTTCACTGGAATTTCCCCAGAAATATTGTGTGTGTGTGGGTTGTGGGGGTTTTTTTTTTTTTTGGCCAAGTTAAAAGCAATTGAAAACAGGGTTTTATAATGGGAAGTAACTGGCCGCCTCAATAATCAGCAGTGCTAACAGCCCAGCCTATAATGTTACACATACAAAACTGTGTTAAAAGAACATTAAGGTTTCAAAGTCAAGCACACAAAAGTTAGGAAAAATGCCAGAATTAAAGTTGCTTCTGCAATCTTAATTCAGCTCCTTTATGCTTATGCATTATGATACACAGGGCCAGATTTAGGGGCAGGCGACTCCCTGGGTGCCGTGCTTGGAGGGCATCGGGCTTGGGGTGCTATTTTTGTTGTTAGCATCTTATATGAGAGGGATAAATCATGCATACAAATTGTGCATCCAAGTCGTGAAATGGGCTACAAATGCAATAAAAAATAAGGTATTCAAAAGTTTAACAAATTGAGGGGGGGGGGGCAGGTGCTGAAGATGCTCCTTGCTTAGGGTGCCATTTGGTCTTAGGCTGGCCCTGATGATAGTCTTTAATTACATGATTACATGCTGCTTTTCCACAGGATTCCTTCCTCATTCAGTGCACAGGATGGGCAGTGTTCACTTAATGAGCAGCTACTCTGTATTTTGTTTTCTCCTCGTTGTTCACTGTGTGGTCCCATGCCTTATGTGCGGCACACTATTCAAACCCTGCTCCGAAGACAGAATTATTCATTTCATCATTAATTTTCTATAGTGTTCATCACTATAGTATCATAACGCTTTACAAACGTTAATTAATTTATCCTCAGAACACTACTGTGAGGCCAGGAGGTGGTATTATCCACATTTTATGATGAAAGCTGAGGTACAGAGAAATTAAGGTCAAAAGTGTCCACTAATTTAGGGTGCTCAATTTGAGTTACTTTAAATTCCAGAGAGAAAATTTATGCAACAGATGTACAAAGAAAAAAGCAGATTTTTATATGAAGATTGTAAAAATCATATCTTTCGACAGCTGAATTGGATAGACTCTAAAAACTATTAGAGCAGTTTATTACTTTAGGATTTACTATATTTCATAAAATCACACCTTTTTGAGCATCCTCTAAAGTTCTGTGTTTATAATAATGAAAAAGTATGATTTCTCAAAAAAGTAGTAAAGATGCTTTTTAAAAAAGTGTTGAAAATGATTCTGAAATAGAAAAATTGAATTTTGTGTTGCTTAACCTGCAGAACATCAGGATTTATTTAGTACTTTAGCCTTATTCCATTGAGCCTTGTATTCTATCAGATCATTTAGGTTTAAAGTCTTCTGTATTATTTGTCACTTTTGAGGTTTTTCTCCCAAAATCTATTTGTGATTTTCATAGAATCATAGAATCTCAGGGTTGGAAGGGACCTCAGGAGGTCATCTAGTCCAACCCCCTGCTCAAAACAGGACCAAACCCAACTAAATCATCCCAGCCAGGGCTTTGTCAAGCCTGACCTTAAAAACCTCTAAGGAAGGAGATTCCACCACCTCCCTAGGTAACCCATTCCAGTTCTTCACCACCCTACTAGTGAAAAAGTTTTTCCTAATGTCCAACCTAAACCTTCCCCTCTGCAACTTGAGACCATTACTCCTTGTTCTGTCATCTTCTACCACTGAGAACAGTCTAGATCCATCCTCTTTGGAACCCCCTTTCAGGTAGTTGAAAGCAGCTATCAAATCCCCCCTCATTCTTCTCTTCTGCAGGCTAAACAATCTCAGTTCCCTCAGCCTCGCCTCATAAGTCATGTGCTCCAGCCCCTTAATCATTTTTGTTGCCCTCCGCTGGACTCTCTCGAATTTATCCACATCCTTCTTGTAGTGTGGGGCCCAAAACTGGACACAGTACTCCAAATGAGGCCTCACCAGAGCTGAATAGAGGGGAATGATCACGTCCCTCGATCTGCTGGAAATGCCGCTACTTATACAACCCAAAATGCCATTAGCCTTCTTGGCAACAAGGGCACACTGTTGACTCATATTCAGCTTTTCGTCCACCGTAACCCGTAGGTCCTTTTCTGCAGAAGTGCTGCCCAGCCATTCGGTCCCTAGTCTGTAGCAATGCATGGGATTCTTCCGTCCTAAGTGCAGGACTCTGCACTTGTCTTTGTTGAACCTCATCATATTTCTTTTGGCCCAATCCTCTAATTTGTCTAGGTCCCTCTGTGTCCTATCCCTACCCTCCAGCGTATCAGCCACTCCTCCCAGTTTAGTGTCATCTGCAAACTTGCTGAGGGTGCAGTCCACACCATCCTCCAGATCGTTAATGAAGATATTGAACAAAACCGGCCCCAGCACCGACCCTTGGGGCACTCCACTTGATACCGGCTGCCAACTAGACATGGAACCATTGATCACTACCCGTTGAGCCCGACCATCTAGCCAGTTTTCTATCCACCTTACTGTCCATTCATCCAGCCCATACTTCTTTAACTTGCTGGCAAGAATACTGTTGGAGACTGTATCAAAAGCTTTGCTAAAGTCCAGAAATAGCACATCCACTGCTTTCCCCTCATCCACAGAGCCGGTTATCTCATCATAGAAGGCAATTAGGTTAGTCAGGCATGACTTGCCCTTGGTGAATCCATGCTGACTGTTCCTGATCACCTTCCCCTCCTTTAAGTGGTTCAGAATTGATTCCTTGAGGACCTGTTCCATGATTTTTCCAGGGACTGAGGTGAGACTGACTGGCCTGTAGTCCCCTGGATCTTCCTTCTTCCCTTTTTTAAAGATGGGCACTATATTAGCTTTTTTCCAGTCATCCGGGACCTCCCCCGATCGCCATGATTTTTCAAAGATAATGGCCAATGGCTCTGCAATCTCATCGGCCAACTCATTTAGCACCCTCGGATGCAGTGCATCCGGCCCCATGGACTTGTGCTCGCCCAGCTTTTCTAAATAGTCCCGAACTACTACTTTCTCCACAGAGAGCTGGTCACCTCCTCCCCATACCGTGCTGCAGAGTGCAGCTGTCTGGGAGCTGACCTTGTCTGTGAAGACAGAGGCAAAAAAAGCATTGAGTACACTAGCTTTCTCCACATCCTCTGTCACTAGGTTCCCTCCCTCATTCAGCAAGGGGCCCACACTTTCCTTGACTTTCTTCTTGTTGCTAACATACCTGAAGAAACCCTTCTTGTTACTCCTAACATCTCCGGGTATCTGCAATTCCAAGTGTGATTTGGCCTTCCTAATTTCACTCCTGCATGCCTGAGCAATACTTTTATACTCCTCCCTGGTTATTTGTCCAGTCTTCCACTTCTTGTAAGCTGTTTTTTTGTGTTTAAGATGAGCAAGGATTTCACTGTTAAGCCAAGCTGGTCGCCTGCCATATTTACTTTTCTTCCTACACATCGGGATGGTTTGTTCCTGCAACCTCAATAAGGATTCTTTAAAATACAGCCAGCTTTCCCCGTCATGTTATTCTCCCAGGGGACCTTGCCCATCAGTTCCCTGAGGGAGTCAAAGTCTGCTTTTCTGAAGTCCAGGGTCTCTGTTCTACTGCTCTCCTTTCTTCCTTGTGTCAGGATCCTGAACTCGACCATCTCATGGTCACTGCCTCCCAGGTTCCCATCCACTATTGCTTCCTCTACTATTTCTTCCCTGTTTGTGAGCAGCAGGTCAAGAAGAGCTTTTCCCCTAGTTGGTTCCTCCAGCACTTGCACCAGGAAATTGTCCCCTACACTTTCCAGAAACATTTTGGATGTTATTGACAAGAGTTGGTGTGTATGTTGGTCAGTGTTTATATAGGTGTGCCTAACTAGGAAGCTATTCAGTTGTATTGTCCTGCCCTGGGTATTTTGTTGTAACTTCTTGTATTATATATTTAAAAAAAAGTGTGTTTATGTAAGTACACAAATATAAGTTATTCTAACTTATATTTTATATTATATATATATATTTTAATAAATTAACCAAAAATCCTCCTTGAAGCATTTAAAGAGTGCACTCGAGCGCATGCTTGCACTCAATCTCTCATCAGAGGTTTGTGTGTGTGTGAAGTAAGTGCTTTAGAAAGGTATATGTAGTAACAGCCCAGGAGATGGAATCCCTCTGTTCACAGAGAAGAATCAACACATGTAGTGGAAATGAAGAGCCTCCGTCCCCAGGATGCCACAACTTTGATTTCAAGGGCTCACCATTAGAGCTGAAAAGTTAGTTTGGCCTCCAGGACCACTGAGGGTTTGTCTACGCTAAGGAGACTGTGCTGGCATAGCAGCATCACTGATCATGACTTAAATCAGCAAGCAGGAAACGTTGATTTAAATAATCAATCTCAGTCGTGTTTTCAATTGTACTTTTTAGTTCTTTTCTTAAAGGTTGATCGTCATTGGTTGGTAATCACTAAAAATGTTGATTTGCAATTAAATATAGCCTTTGTTCTAAGTTTGGTGCTTCTTTTTGCTAACAGGAGACTGTGCCATATCTATACATGTATATATTTACGTAATTATATAAATTAATTTACATTCATTCAGATTCTTAATTTTTACATTTTCAATTAGAAAATGATGAATGATCTATTTCTTATTGACTAGATCATTAATTTTTTAATTGTGATTTGTCAAGTTCTATTTGGATGGAAATAAAAAATGCACTAAAACAGCATTTTAAATATTTTTATTTAAAAAATACATTAAATATGCTAGATGCAGAAGGGGAAAAAAGCTTATCAAAAGTTTTGCATTGAAAATTGATTTCTTAAAGGAAATATTATCTGTAGTTAATCAGTTGAACTGATTCCTATCCTCATGGCCTTCAAGATTTTAGAACTGGTAGTTTTCATCCTCTCACGTACTTTTTTCAGCTCCCAGTTGGTTTCTTAACTTTGAATGAGCTAGTCATTGAACTGAACTAGTTGAATAAACTGAAATGAAGAAAATGTTTTTTATGAACCTGCAGAAGAGACTGTTGCTATAAAAGTGGATTAGGCATGTCAGCAAACTCTGGTTCCAGGTGCTAAGCCAATGACTTCTACTAGTTCAGTGGTTTGATTTTCTTTAAACCTTGGCAACAAATATGTACTGTTTATAATTTTTTTTGTTTAAATCATTTTAATATATTATAATAAATTTAGATCTCCACATAGATTGCTAATTTCAAATTTAGTTTTAAATAGGTTTATTTAAAAAGTTAAACAAACCTGTGTTTGATTTAAAAAAACATATTTTTTAATTTTATCGATTTTTATGCACTCTTATGGAACACCATCAATTCCTCAAATGACGGTAGCTACATTAGTGGAAGCATTCTTCCATCAACATAACTGCGTCTACACTCGGTCGGTCGGGGCTCGACCCTCCAGCGGGCAGGAGGGGAGCCACACCGACTCACTTCTGTTCGCCTGCTAGCTATGGAGTCACGGGGACCTAACGTTTTAGATCGGACCAGGGCCCTCTGAATTTGGGGCAGCAACAGCAGTATCAATAAGCCTGGGGGTCTTTGGAGCACTGGAAAACGCTGTAGTGTTTCAGGTAGTCCTGGCCCATTTATTACAGGGCAGGGCAACAGCACCTCTCAATAAGCCCTGGTCCCTCTCTAATCAATGTAAGCTGACCTTGCATCAGCCCTAGCCTCTGGAGCGGGGCAGGGCAACAGCAGTTGATGTAAGCCCTCCTCTTAGGGGAGGGCAACACAGTTACACCAGCTCCCTGAGCCCTGGGCCTTTGGAGCAGGGCGGGGCAACAGCAATGTAGCCCTGAGGATTAATCAGGCAGGGTCTGTATAAAATGACTTTCAGTCTGTAACAGTGTGTAGGCGGGCATAGATTAATAGAATGCTTGCACCCCCATAAGGGCTGAGCAGCAGTTCAAGTCCATAAAGCCTAGAAGCCCTCAGTCAGGGCGGGGCAGCAAAACAGCCGCTCTATTTAGACCCTCAGGCAGGGGCTGAGCAGCTTTAAGACCCCAAGCTCCTCAGAAAAGTAATAATAGGCGGGGCAGCAAAACAGCAGCTCTACGCAAATTGTCTAGGGCTTTTTGAAAAGCCAAGTGCTAAGCTGCTATGCCAGAGCGCTAGGGTTGAGGTGAGACTGCCACCCGTGAGGGTATTTCTGGCCCACAAAATCTACCCACACGTACCCAGCCACAAGATGGACCCGCTGCAGTCAGTGGGGATCATCCATACGCACATAAAATGGGCACATCAGTGCCCTCAGCCGCACAAGGGTCGGTACCCCGGGCTACACCTTTCCATGGGGGAAAGGCCTACCTCGTCCGTCGCATAGGTTCAGGCCAGTCGGTCTGCCCTTGGTGGAGGGTGGGGCAGGTCCGGTAGCTCTTCTGGGAGTTAGGACGGCGATACATCTCTCTGGGTAACAGCAGGGCCTAGTCCTCTCAACCTGCTTCGGCAATCCTGGGGGCTTTCCTCCCACGAAAGGGCTGTCAATACTCAGCGGGCTCATAGTATTAATTCTTTTCGAGGGGAAGCTCCGGCCAGTATGGGCAGTTACCTTATTTCTGCTAAGAGCATCGTATACTCCCGGCGAAGGGTGGGTTTGACTGAGCTTGGGCATGCGCATTTTCTACTTCTGCCCCGCCCCTTGACTTCCGGGGAGCGGGGACTGGGTGTGAAGTTCCGCCCTCTAGAGGTGCTATGGCAGGGCAAAGTGCACTCTGCCGGGCAACTGTGTAAACGATCATACATGCGTCTTAAAGAACTGGGAGTTAGGTCAGCATAGCTTTGTAATCTCATACGGGTGCTTTAACATTTTTACATTTACTTCTTGTTTCATTGATTTTAAATAAGGACCAGGTCTTGAATTTGGAACTAATTCTGTTGGGGGTATAGTTTTTCTACACTGTCACATACGCTGTAGTGTTTCTAGTCTAGACATTTATTACAGTGCTGATTCAAGACGACCTCTATCTTCTGGTCTACACTAAAAAGTTGGCGAGCCATATCCATATGTATTAGCTGCCTTATGCATTCTTAATTAAGCTGTACGCAAATTCTAATTATTAAATAAGCACTCTCTTATGGCAACACAATTACACCAGCTCCCTGAGCCGTGGTTGATGTAATGAGGGTGACATAGCATGAGTGCGTGCAGACATTGCATTACCCATGTTGTCCCTAAAAGTCCTTCAGCAGCTGTCCCACAATGCCTGACAATGACCACTCTGGTCACAATTGTGATCTCCACAGCTCAGGAGTGACCGAGAATGGAAGCTTCCTCTCTCTCTCTCTCTCCCCCCACCCCCATCCCCCTACACACACTTTACAAGCTCTCAAATGTTTGAAAGGCTTTTTTCTGATTGTCCATCTTACCGAGCACATTGAGCAGCTCTCCACTGTTGTCTGCAACTGCCCAACTGACCATGCCAGCTACACGCTTCAGATGCACTCTGGCCTGGAGTAGACGGGAGCTATTCGATCTCCTGGGCCTGTGGTGAGAAGAGGCTGTGCAGGCACAGCTATGGACCAGCCATAGAAATGTGGACATCCATGAGCAGATTGCACAGGAGATGCAGGAGAAGGAGTACAACAGAGATCAGCAACAGTGCCAAGTGAAAGCGAAGGAGCTGTGGCAGGCATATCAGAAGGCTTGGGAGGCCAACAGTCGATCTGGTGCTGAGTCACAGACCAGCTGCTTTTACAAAGAGCTGCATGCCATAGTTGGCGGAGACCCCACCTGCACTCCACAGAGCATGGTGTATACCTCCAAGGAGCCGGAGTCACAGGCCCTTGCCTTGAAATAGGACAAGGAGGAGGAAGAGGAGGAGACTGGTGAGCATGTGACTGGAGGGGGGTGGTCCAGCTGTGCTACAAGACAAGACCTGTTTGAGACTCCACCACAGTCCAGTAAAGCACATCTGAGCCCAATGCAGGGGAACAAATGTTGGGTAAGTGTGTAAATGTATTTTCCATTACAATGAAGTACTGATGATGCCCCCAACTTAGCAGGACACAGCTATTGACTTTTTTCACTAATTTACTACTAGAAGAGGTAGCAGTGTAACTAGAGAGGTAGTGTTGTTCTCTGCTTTTTGTTCCCCTGTAGAGTTAGGTGGGGGCAGTGGGTCATGTGGAGCAGTTTGTTTACGTATGCAGGGATGTCCCTCAGAGATCCTGGTAAGACTTTTATGGAGTTACTCTGTAATCCTTTCCTGAAGGTTTCTACAGATGGCATGCCTATTTCTTTCTCCGTGGTAGGACGCTTTCCTGTGCCAGTCAACAATAACTTTGGTAGTCACCATCGCAGTCAACAGGCTAACGGCATATAGGCCCTGGCGGTTTCGGGATGCCAGCAGCAGCTGTATTCTTGGTGCCTTTATCACCTTCAGGAGTGAGATATTAGGTAAAATCACCACTACCTGTAGAAAATGGTTCCAGTATTTAGTACCATTTCCCTCTACTCATGACTTCATGCAACTGAGCAATTCCCTACTCGTTTCCTTCGCCCCTGGCAGGCCATGCTCACCATGGCTGGTGCAGTGAGTGGTGCGGTGCACAAGCACTTCAAAGCAGAAGTGTCCTTAAGCATGTCTCGTTTAAAACTTTAGGGGAGCAAGGGAAGGGAGTTCTGAAATCTTTACTTTTGCTTTCTACTGTGACTATACTTACAGTGGTACCTCTGTGTGTTTCATCTGTAGCTGCTGCTGTTATGACCTTGAGGGGTTCCTGCTCCACACCCACACAATGCCGTAGCCAGTTAAGGAGGAGAAAGAAGAGGACTCGGGATGACAAGTTCAGTGAGATCCTGTAAGCCAGTGCTGTATCAGACCATGAGCAGAGGGCCTGGAGGGTGAATATTGCAGACTGTATGGAGAAGGAAAGAGCAGACTTGAGAAACTCTCAGCAGAAAGAGGAGAGGGAGATGCACCACTCCATAATGAAGCTTTTCCAGCAGCAAACACAGCTGCTGCAAACTCTTGTGGACCTACAGGTTTAACAATCATGGACTCATCTTCCTTTTCCGCCTCTGGAGAACTCCATTATAGCACCTCCCTATGCTCCCCTCAACATTCCAAATGGAATCTGGGGGTGCATCCCTACCCCTGCCGTTCCACACTAGGGGGCATTTGGGACAACCACAACTTCACGTACACTGACCTGTGAGAGCAGCGGTTGCTAAAATGGAAATCAATATTCTTATGCTTGGTTTCATAAATGTATTAAGTTTTTTATGTACTTGCTTTTAACTTGCGCAGAATTTTTTACAGTATTTCTGTCAGTCAATAAGATTCTATTGTTTGGAAAATAATTCATCTTTATTAGCTCCCAAAATATGCTGCAGAATGCCCAGCAGTATTGAAAGCATCCACTTCCTCGTTGTACAGTGTGACACAACTCAGAGGATCAGTAACAAACACAGTGTAATGATCATAAATGTACAGCAAGCGCCACAAAAGTAATAGGTGCATTGACAGTGTTACATTCATGCATGGGCACCAAGCACCTCGCAGTTGCTAATAGGCACCAGAACAGCAGGGCGAGGTAGAACACAGTACATCACAATGCATTACTATGACTCACTATTAAAGTGCTCTTTCAAAGCCTCCCTGAGTTGGATAGCTCTGCATTGAGCTCTTCTAATAGCCCTTGTGTCTAGCTTTTCAAATTCACCAGACAGCCGCTCAACTTCCACCCTCTAGCCTGGCTGCAACATTTCCCCTTTTGCTTCCCAGCTGTTATTGTGCAGGTCACAGCAGGCAGCTAGAACCACTGGGATGATTTTTCACTCAGATCCAGTCTTGTGAGTAAACAATGCCAGCCTCCCTTCAATCTACCAAAAGCACAATCAACTATCATTCTGTACCTGCTGAGGCAATAGATTAATTTTTCCTTGGTGCTGTCAAGATGGCGGGTGTACAGCTTCCTGAATTAGGTAGGCTGGGTTCCCCAGGATCACTATTGACATTGCAGCATCACCAGTGATAATCCACCAATGGGGAAAGAAAGTTCCTGCTTGTAGCTTTCTGTACAGTCCTGTGTTCTTAAAAATGTCAGCATCTGTGGCAAGCTGGTCTAGTGCCAAAATAGGAATACGAGTTCTGTCTGTTGCTCCGCTGCAGTTCAGGAAATCCATTGCTGCAAATTCATCCATCCCAGATTGCTGAGAATCACAGTCCTGCATAGCAGGAGACGATTAATGGCCCTGCAGGCTGGCATGGCAAGGGCCCCCATAGTGGATTTTCTACCTTCAAAATTATTTCCCACTGACTGATAGCAGTCTGGTGTTGCAAACTTTCAGAGTGTGATTGCCAATTGCTTCTCCACAGACAGTGAAACTCTAATTCTGATGTCCCTGTGCTGGAGGGTTGGTGCAAGCTTGCTATATAGATCCAGGAGCATGGCCTTGCACATCCAAAAGTTCTGCAGCTACACTCGTCATCCCAAATCTGTATTACAATGTGATCCCACCAGTTAGTGCTTGTTTCTCAGGCTCAGAAGCAATGCTTCACCATCTGCAGCTGCTCTGTGAATGGCACCAACAACTTGAATTGGCTCTCGCTGTGTCCCACATCAATCTGTCCTCCACAAAATCAGAATGTTCCCCTCTGATTCAGTGGTTCTTGTGACTCTACAAATACTGAAGTATTGTGCGCCCTGTGCTTGCAACACTCATGACAATAGTGCAGAATTGTACAGGCTGCGTTTCTGTCAGAGATGGTGGACAGTGAGGAGGGCCAGATGGGTTTGAGAGATTTTTTTTTAAAGGTGCAAAAATTATGGGATATAGATGACATTACAAAATGGAGAAAGTTGCGTGCTTGGAAGTTGACTCCTTGCTCCAAGGCAGCCAAGCATGACTCGTTTCTGTCCCCGTTTGGCTTTCATTGCCAAAACTTCCCCAAAAGTACACTGGACGATGGTGATACCTACCCATGGTGTAACACACTGCATCGACACAAGTGCTTCTGGTGAATACACATAGCACCAGTGCAGGTGATATACTAACTCTGGTGACATTATATTGGTGCAACTTGCATCACCAAAAGTTTGTAATGTAGACATGCTGTGAGAGGCAGTAGCTAGGTTGACAGAAGAATTCTTCTGTGAGACTTGCAGTGTCTACACTGGGGCTTAGGTTAGCTTAATTACATTACACAGGGCATGAAATTTTTTACGTCTCTGACAGATGTAGTTAAGATGACCTAACTAGTATAGACCAGCCCTGAGACTCCAAATGTTGTTTGTGATATGAAGGCGGATGTCATCCGAAAGAGTTTTGGCAATACTCAGTACTGACTCACCTCGGCATGTTCAGAGTGTTTATGAGAGCAGGGAAATATACTGTGCCTAACTTGTAAGAGGGCAGGCAAATCTCCTCTCTTTACCCTGAGATGTTTCCACTGCAGTTACTATGTGGACACCTGTCTACCAGGAACTGGACTGTATCCATTCACTCATTTCACAGAGACTAGCTAAGAAACATCAGTTCGTAGCAGTGTATGGGCAATATTGACCTGGGCTGGATTTATTTCTTTATGTTTATTTAAATTGTCTAGCCAATCGAGCTCTAGGTATCTGTACAGTTATCTTAAAAAAACACCCCCAAAATCCAAAAAACTGAAGGATAAATATCCTTACCATAAATAATTCTGCTGCCAAGCCACCTCATACCTATAGCCTGGTTAGCTCACCATATGTAGCACCAGACTCCAACTTCCTCCAACTGCTCCTCCCAGAAAGGCCCAAGAAAACAAGTGAGCATTGTAGTGCATCCTGAAGGCTGTAAAATCTCAGCTCTGTAGGATGAAGATGAAGGAAGAGTTCTAAAATTGAAAATCCTTCTTGGAAAATGACCTGCCAGCATCTCTCTCCCTTTCAAGCCAAGGGACTATCATCTTGAGCAGCTCTGCTGATTGCAGTGAGAGGAGCGAGATTTTTCAGGCAGCCCAGTGAAAGACTGTGTATCCCGTTATCAATCCTCTGAGGCATCCAGTCGATCAAGCCAGTGTGTGTAATTCTTCCTCTCCCCCCCCCCCCGCAAGAATACCAATAACTTTTTTGTTTTATTAGCATACTCAATTATCATAGTGACTACACACTTTAAAATATAAATGCCTTTCTAGCCTATTTGTGATATAGATGAAATATGGTATTAGAATTTAGCTGTATGCAGCCAGATGGCTTATATAGTGTTGCTAAGGAAACAGACTATGAATGTAGTGGTAGCTGAATGTCCCCAGAATATCAGACTATTTGGAGCTGGTATTTTTAACCCATGTAGGCAGATAGATAAAATAGATACAATTATGAAATGTTAATTTCCTGGGTTTTACATTTCATTAGTTTTTATTGCTCATTTATATTGACTAAAGGTACTTGAATTCCTTACTGTGCCAACAAAGGTACATGGGGCACTTCTCTACGGCTTACAATTAAATGATAAAATAAAACTTTAAGAAACTACAATAAAAGATCTACCATAAAAAGAATCATCGAAACTGTTTGATGGATGGGTAAAGATATAAAGACCAAACAGTGGTAGGGTCCTATGGAAAAATGCCTTTGTGGTGGGAGGAGAAGTTAAGGTAATTCAAGTGTGGAAGAGAGAGAGCTACTAGCGAGGATGATAGAGGGATAAGCTGTATCACAATTTGTTACTGTTTGGTGTTCATGACAGCCTGTCAAACTACACTCCAGACAGTAGCCCTGCCCAGGGAAGGAGTTTGACACCTTGTTGAAGGACTGTCATTAGGAAGGTATCAAATCTGCAATCTCAGGCCATTGACTTTGATTGACTCTCAAATATTGGCCTACCTCCATGGAACAATATTTTTTCTACATGGTGATGTGAATGGCTGGGGGAGAGGATGACAGAGAGAGAGAGAGAGAGACTGTCCTTAAGAAGGCATGCTGTTGTGAGCATCATTGCATGTCAGAAGAGGGAGAGGGAGAAGGCAGGAGGGACACTGCCTTGCCTGAAAGGCTGATAAACCTCAGACCAGGGGTGGCCAACCTGTGGCTCTGGAGCCACATGCGGCTCTTCAGAAGTTAATATGCGGCTCCTTGTATAGGCACGGATTCCGGGGCTGGAGCTACAGGCACCAACTTTCTTATGTGCTGGGGGTGCTCACTGCTCAACCCCTGGCTCTGCCACACGCTCTGCCTCTACTCCACCCCTTCCCGCCCCCTCCCTTGAGCCTGCCATGCTCTCACTCCTCCCTCTTCCCCCCCTCCCCCCAGAGCCTCCTGCACACCATGAAACAGCTGATCGGGGAGGGAGGGGGAGGCGCTGATTAGTGGAGCTGCCGGTGGGTGGGAGCGGGGCGGCGGGGAGCTGATGGGAGGCCGCTGACGTATTACTGTAGCTCTTTGGCAATGCACATTGGTAAATTCTGGCTCCTTCTCAGGCTCAGGTTGGCTACCCCTGCCTCAACTCACTGAAGAGGTGAGATCAAACATGGGGAGGGTTCCTCTCCGCTGTCTGTTACTTTTCAAAGATCTGTAACTCTTGGATGCTTTTAAGAGTAAAGTATTTGTGGTTAAAGAAACTCCTTGGCTAAGCTTCTGTACCTGGCTTTCCTGACACGTTGTCCCCAAACAGCTTGAATTACTGCAGGGGTAGGCAACCTATGGCACGCGTGCCAAAGGCGGCACGCAAGCTGATTTTCAGTGGCACTCACACTGCCCGGGTCCTGGCCAGTGGTCCGGGGGGCTCTGCATTTTAATTTAATTTTAAATAAAGCTTCTTAAACATTTTTAAAATCCTTATTTACTTTACATACAACACTAGTTTAGTTATGTATTATAGACTTATAGAAAGAGACCTTCTAAAAATGTTAAAATGTATTACTGGCACGAGAAACCTTAAATTAGAGTGAATAAATGAAGCCTTGGCACACCACTTCTGAAATGTTGCTGACCCCTGAATTACTGCTTAGTTGGAGTTCTGGGGGAGTGTGTGTAAGTGACTTGGTGGACTCAGGAGGCACTGGTTTCAGAGTCTGGGGTGGTTGGTTTGCAGAGTGTCAAGGGGTCTGAACCTGGGAGTGTGCCCTATAGACCCAGAACTAGAAATGATGACTAGACTCTGCTCAGACCCAGTTGGCTTGGAAGCACACGAGATCCAGCAATTAGGTACACTTGCAACAGACTGGTGACTGAATCGGGCCAGGTTATAAGAAGGCAGTATAAAAAGAGAGATGATACTAAATGCGCTTTTAAAACACTTTTTGAAAGGCTCATCTTCTTTTAGCTGAGACCTACCTCATTAAGGCCTCCATCTTGCAGATATTTATACATGTGCTTAACTTAAAGTATATGAGTTGTCCGTTGATTTCATGGGGAGTGTGCCCATGCTTTAACACATGTATGTTTGCAGGATGGCAATCTGATTCTGAGTATAGATGCTCCATGGATGGACTGAAGGGGGTGGGGGGAAATGACTTAACAAATCTTATTTGTTTGAAACAGGGAAAGGTAGCTAGGCCTCTTCTCTTTGCAGGCATCTAATATGGTGCTGATTGGGCCTGTGGAGCTGGGAGACCTGGCACTGGAGGCTCCTTCAGAGATTTCAAGAGTAGATTTGAAAATGTTTGTTGAAGAATTAAAAATTATTGGGGCTGGTTTAGCAAAGGCAATCTGTGAACTAAAATATGAAGTGAAGGATTTGAGGGAGAGTCTCAGGTATGTAGAACTTGTTGGAAGATGGAATTTCCATTCTTCAGGAGATTCTGGACTCTTCAAAATTAGTTTGCATTCCAAATTGGAACAAAATTTCTCATGAAATAAAGATTCTGAAAAAATTTGTTTGGGAAACATTTAAATGTTTTCTTAAGTTAAAACTGTTTCATTTTGATAACCTCAAAACATTATTGTATTTGTGTGTGTGTGTGTGTGTGTGTGTGTGTGTGTGGAGAGAAAGTTAAAACAAATCTATGGTTGAAATGTAGCATTTTTCATAGAATCATAGGGTTGGAATGGACCTCAGGAGATCATCTAGTCCAACCCGCTGCTCAAAGCAGGACCAATCCTCAACTGGTCCCCTCAAGGATTGAGCTCACAACCCTGAGTTTAGTAGGCCAATGCTCAAACCACTGAGCTATCCCTCCCCCCAATGTTTACAGTATCAAAATGAAACATTTTAACACAAAATGAGTCTAAAGCAGTGTTTCCCAAACTTGGGACGCCGGTTGTGTAGGGAAAGCCCCTGGCGGGCCGGGTCGGTTTTTTACCTGCACGTCCACAGGTCCGGCTGATCGCGGCTCCCACTGGCCACAGTTCGCTGCTCTGGGCCAATGGGAGCTGCTGGAAGCGGCGTGGGCCAAGGGATATACTGGCTGCTGCTTCCAGCAGCTCCCATTGACTCGGAGTGGCAAACTGCGGCAAGTGGGAGCTGCGATCGGCCGGACCTGCGGACGCGGCAGGTAAACAAATCGGCCCTGCCCGCCAGGGTGCTTTCCCTACACAACCGGCATCCCAAGTTTGGGAAACACTGGTCTAAATGAATAGTTTTGATATAAATGTAAGGAGAAAGTCAAAGCAAATCATTTCTACTGTCTTCGGCTTTTTTTTTTTTTTTAAAAGACACGTTCCCACAAAATATTTTTATTTGTATAAAACTCCGTTTGCATTGAAAATGTTTTGATCAGCTATACAAATATGGATTGCTAGTAACCAGCTAGACTTCTGTTATGGCCAGAGTTAGATAAGTGTGTCTAACTGAAACAAAGAAAAAATAATTAGAGGATTAAAAAAAGACATAAAATGAAAATAATGGGAATTCTAGAGGGGCACAGAAATGGTAAACAGTGGTGACATACTGAACTACAGTAAAAAAATGTTCTGCAGCATACTGGAAAATCCAAGTTTCCTTTAAAGATGACTTACAAAAAGGCTGTATGTAATTGGATTTGTGCTTATTTCTTTAAAAAAAAATAAATCAGGATGTCACTTCTGGTTTTGCTGCAGGGCTGTCCTTTTGGGTGTCTCAGAATGCGTATTATTATTAACTATAACATCTTCATTGAATGGATGGGAGATATCTTTAACAAAAGCTTTCTTTTTCCAAAATGTTAATTATGTATTTGAATTTAAAATAGGTTTTAACATAAATAGAGGTTTTAAAGAGATTTTAAACTCTCCTCTCCTCTCAGTTGCTCAAAAGATGACATGTTTGCTCTCTTGTTTCTTGTGATGTCATTTCACTTGTACTCCAGTTGTCCTAGGCCATAACTTTCAAGTAACCACTGAAATTGGGGGGTCCAACTTGAGTCATTTGTGGCCAGATATCTCAGCAGATGATGAACACCCATAATCTGACACCATATATTGCTTTACTGTTTTTAAATTTATACCAGATACAAGAAGTCAATAAATTGTAGAAATTATCTCCTTAGAAGCAGATGTTAAATTCAAAACCAAATAAGCGTCTCCTTAACTTAACTCATTTTGCTAACATTAAAATGAGTTTTAACTGAAATATCTTTAAGCTCTTGGAGGGAAACACGTTGTTGAATTAGTGAGGGAAATATGATCTTATGTTTTCTTACACGTTAGTAATTCGAGTTAATATATAACTGCTTCTAATTATGTAATCCTGACCTTTCCAGAATTTTAATTAATATTCTGGAAAGCAGTCTGAAAATTCTTTTGGTTTTATTTGTGTAAGAGTTAAGGGAGATGTGGTGGGATATTTGAGAACGTTTGGAGCCCTGCAGGTTGTTTTCTTTAGGAGGAGAAATTGCTGATGAAGTCCGATATTTGATACAATTCTGTTTGTTTATAGAAATTGTACAAAGACCTTTTCCTCCTGAACACAGGAGAAAACAAACAGGAAATATAGTTTCTTTGCTCACAATTCGAAGCCCCCTTTCAGCCAGAACCCAGCCTCAAAGCTCTTTCTCTCTTTTTCCATCATCACACATTCAGTGCTTATTCAGGCTGCATCTGGTGTTCCATGCTGCTTTCTGTCTTGGCTTCTTAGGAATTTCTCTTCTGCTTCTCTTATGCACACAAACTTCTACTACAAACAGTACCCAGCCAAGCCCCTCTCCCTCATAATTCAAATTCCTGAGCAGCCACTATATGCCTTGGTTTTGGGTGGTGGCATGTACCTTTTGTTTAGGGTGGAGGCTACTACTGTTTCATGAAGGAGTGTAACTGTTTCTTACAGCTATCTTAAATGAAGAGTGGCAGTTACACCTAAGGCTCTACCAAATTCATGGCCATGAAAAATGCATCACAGATTGTGAAATCTGGTCTCCTCCCATGAAATCTGGTCTCCTCCCGTGAAATCTGGTCTTTTGTGTGCTTTTAACGTATACATTTCACTGAGGAGACCAGCATTTCTCAAATTGTGAGTCCTGACCCAAAAGGGAGTTGCAGGGGGGGTTGCAAGTTTATTTTAGGGGAGCTGTGATATTGTTACCCTTACTTCTGCACTGCCTTCAGTGCTGGGTGGCTGAAAAGCAGTGGCTGTTGGTCGGACGCCCAGCTCTGAAGGCAGCACTCGGTCAGCTGCAGCGCGGAAGTAAGGGTGGCAATACTATAGCATACCACCCATACTTCTGCACTGCTGTCTTCAGAGATAGGCAGCAGGAGAGTGGCAGCTTCTGACTTGAGGGCCTGGCTCTGCAGGCAGCAGCAGTGCAGAAGTAAGGGAGGAAATACCATACCATGCCATCCTTACTTCTGCAGTGCTATTGACAATGGCTCTGCCTTCAGAGCTGGGCTCCCAGCCAGCAGCCACTGCTCTCCAGTTGCCCAGCTTTGAAGGAAGTGCTGCCGCCAGCAGGAGCGCAGAAGTAAAGGTAGCAGTACCACAACCCTCCCCCCCCCAATAACCTTGTGACCGTCCTCTCCCCCAACTCCTTTTTGGGTCAGGCCCCCTACAATTACAACACCATGAAATTTCAGATTTAAATAGCTGAAATCATGAAATTTACTATTTTAAAAATCCTATGATCATGAAATTGACCAAAATGGACTGTGAATTTGGTAGGGCCTTAGTTATGCCCATTGGTTTCTGTAATGTTTTGCCCAATTTGCAGCAATATGTTAAATGTTTCATATTGGTAGATGTTTATCATAGCAGAACAGCAGCTTTCTATAGTTAAGGTTAAGACCAGCTTTCTGTTTAAAGCTATATTTTTTTAAGTGCTCTAAAATGTATGTGATTACTCTGATTTCCTTGAAATTTGGTGTGCCTTCTGGGGGCCTAGAGTTCTATTAGAGATCCTAATTTGGGGCCATTTGACCAAGGGTTCCCAAGACACAGCCCCCCAAAATAAACAGCTTTTCTTAGGTTGCCAGAATTTGTCAAGCTTATTTTTGCTCACAGATAGAGATTAAACAAATGCTCAGATCATCACATCAGCATTTCAGACTCTCAGGAGTTACTCCAAACAGAGTACATAGAATCCACCAGGCCTTTGGGGGGAAATCAAATTAAAATGTTATTTCAAAAGCAGTTTGCTTCTCCTGTTAGGCACTTGAGAAGGCTTGCACGCCTATTTGCATGTCTAATAGATTATACCAAACGTGTTCAGAAAGAGAGGCTACCTATCTGGGAAACTACCTCTAGGTCACAGGACTTGAGTGGCTGTGAGGTTTTGTTATGCTTTGAATCTGAGCTCCATCCCAAGCACTATGAGTTCAAATCTGCCCCAGGGTGGAAATCTGAATTAGAAAAACCAGGTGTATTGCTCCAAACTGTCTTTATCAAAGGGGGATTTTTATTTTGGGAAAATGTAATCTGGGTACAGCAGAATATTTAGAAAGCACTGAGATTATTTTCTGAGAGGAAAATAAACTACACAAGCAAATGCTGGCTGGGAGGGGAGGGTGATTTGGGGTGGAGGAGTAGGTGGAAACGGCTTCGGTATCAGGTGATGGGGACTAGGGGGAGTGAGAGGGGAGTGTGGGACACTGGGAATGGTCATGAGGATGAATGAGGGGGAGAATAGGGACATGAATGCCTATTAGCCCATATTACCTTCCTGTATCTGTGCCATGATCCGAGGCCACCAGCATCCCCTTTCTCTGCTTCCCTCATGTGAGTCAGGTTCTGGAGGGGGTTTGCCTAGCTGGGGTGTTCTGAGCTCCTTTCCTTTATTCCCCTTATATAAGCTGAGGATCTCTGAGTCTCTGCTCCCCCAGTGGGGTTTGATCCCTCTCTGCCCACTCCTCCCCATGTGTGCAAGGATCTTGGGGGGGCCCTGCCTGTCTGTGCCAGTCTCTGATCCCCTTGTGTGACCCCATGTGAATCCCCCCCTGCCATGCCATCCCCTTCATGTGAAGGTTCTGGAAGGGTCTTGCCTTTCTGGGACTGCCTGAGCCCCACTCTCTAACCTGTTCATGTGATTTGTTGCTTTAAACATACATTTTAGGAACTTCTGTCCTATTTTCTATGCTTGCATATTGTTGTTCAAGACTCATTGAACAACATAACTTTTAAGACTCCGCCAATCATGACTGCATAGACATTTTTTGTGTGTTATACTGGATTTCTTTTTGTCCAGCTACCAGTATGTAAAGGTCATTTCTGACAGTGAGGCAAATGGAAACTCTCCTTAACCCTCCTCCTGTATGGGCACACTTCTTTGGAATTGTTGCTCATAAGATGGATTCATTTTTGTGCAATTTTTTTTTAAATTTACTATCTTGAGAGAATAATTCTTATTAGTTGGTTTGAGAAGTGAAATATGTTCACAAGTTATTCAAACAATTAGATAGCTTGGCTTAACACCTATTACTTTTATTTAGAGTCTACCTTTTTACATTAAGACAAATAAGTTAATGTCCCAGTATTAGGGTGACCAGATCACCCAGGTCAAATATCGGGACGCGGGGGGGGCGGCAATGGGGGAAAAAGTGGCGGAAGAGCAAAAAAAAAAAAATTCCCCACCCCCGATTCCTTTTCCCTCCGCAAGCGCTGGAGGGAGGCCCGGGAGACTCAGGGGAGCTCAGGGCCGGGTGAGTGTGAGTCCGGGCTGGCCCCAAGCAGGCAGGACTTGGGCATGGTACCTGTAGGGAGAGTTCAGAGTGACCTGCGGGGCCAGGCGGCGGCGGCTGTTCTCCCCACCTGGGCAGCAGGACTTGAGAGCAGCCGCTGCTGCAGCTCCCACATCCCCGGGAGGAGGAAGCGGCCGCTGGCCAAACTTGGCGGCTGCGGCTCTGGTGCCCATGAACCCCCCGAGCCCGGGCCTGCTGCGGGGACCCAGCACGCACACCGCGCGCCCAGCCCCTGGCCAGTTGCGTCTGGGCTGGCTGCCCAGCTGGTGCAATCCCACGGGCGGCCCTGGAGTGGGGGCAGCAGGCCCCAGCCCCCCCATTCTGCTCGGGTCCCATAGGGGAACGAACGGGGCTGGGCTGCCGATGCCTCCGCCGCGGGATTGCACCAGCTGGGCAGCCAGCCCAGACGCGACTGGCCAGTGGCGGGGCGCAGTGTGCGTGCTGCTGGGTCCCCGCAGCAGGCCCGGGTTCAGGCCCGGACGCCACGTGCTTGGCCGCTTCCTCCCCCCGCGGCAGTGGGAGCTGCAGCAGCGGTTGCTCCCGTGTCCCGCTGCCCAAGTGGGGAGAACAGCCACCGACTGGCCCCGCAGGCCACTCCCTACTCTCCATCCAGGCACCGCGCCCGAGTCCTGCCTGCTCGGGGCCAGGCCGGACTCACACTCACCCCGGCCCCATGTTCCCCTGCGTCTCCTGGGCATGGCGTGCTTGGCAAGAAGCGGGGATTTGGGGAGGGAGCCAATGGGGCGGGGATGGGGGCGGGGATTTGGGGAGGGAGCCAATTGGGGAAGGAGGAGGCAGAGTCGGGGCGGAGAAGGGCGCGAGCCCTTCCAGGCTCCGGAGCCTTTGCTTGTTTGTCCAGTGTCCCGACCTAACATTGGTCGGGACGCGGGACAAACAAGCAAATATCGGGACAGTCCCGATAAAATCGGGACGTCTGGTCACCCTACCCAGTATGTATCTGATTTGGTAGATTATCCTAGATTATTCAGCAAATTAAGCATAAGGTAAATGTTGGAATTCAAGTGAATAATAATGACTTGCTAGAGTATTTTTGTATTAGTTGAAAATAAAAATTCTGTATATTTGATACAAAATAAATAACAAACTTTATATTAATATGTCCCCTTTTTATCCTGAAGGATTCTGTGGTACTTTCCAATCTGTGAGCTGTACTCTTCTATCGCTGAAACAGTTACCTATGCTAACTGGCTAGCCATAACCACCCTAACCCTAACCACTTTCTTGACCCAAATGCTATAGGGCTGCAGTATTCACAAGGGGCAAGAATCCTAACATCTATTTCCTTGGAGGTAGGGGTTGGGTAAAAGTCCTGGGAAGTAGCAGAACTTTGGCTGTAGTAAGGGTTGCAGCAAGAATGGCATGGGCTGGGGCGTTCCCTTCCAACCTCAGCACCTCCAAACCTGGACACTACCATCAGGTTAGAGCCGTAGCCTAGGAAACAGAGATCTTTTAATAAAGATTTAAAATCAAAATATATGGTGGGTATAAATCAACAGAGAAATGTATAAATAAATAAGAATAAAATTGAAAAAAAATAACAGGTGCAGATTTAAAACAAAACAAAAGTAAAAATAGGCAATAGGAGGAAAATCAGTTAAATAATAGACAAGGATTAAAACTATAAAATGGGTAAAAAGTCATCAACATGGTGATAAAAACAGCTGAGCCCTGTTAACACTGTTGTTACCTCTGGTGGATCACTGTGGCTGCAAAGTTTGCTAGTAAAGATACTGCCAAAGGCTTTTGCAAAAACACTGTGCCACAGCTGGGAGGCTCAGTCAGTCACTAGATATAGGGTGACCAAATGTCCCGATTTTATAGGGACAGTCCTGATTTTCTGGGTCTTTTTCTTATATAGGCTCCTATTAACCCCCACCCCTGTCCCGATTTTTCACATTTGCTGTCTGGTCATCCTAACTAGATACCATGTGAGTAACATACCTAGCCCACAATTTGTAAAGAATACAAAATTGTCACATTTTTTCCACTCATTCTAATACCCCCATTTCTACCTCAGTGCTCTCCCCCCCCCCCCGCCAAATCACAAATTCTTACTCTTTCACAGTCAGGCAAGTATCTATGAAAGCAATAATGAGATAAGTGGGCATATTTTGCCTAGCTCTGTCAGTAATGGAAGTAAAGACATTTCAGTAATGATTTGTCACCTCATAAAAATGACAAACTGTGTGTGTGCCTTAAGTTCCATTCATGGATAGCTGCTATTGTTTTGTTAAACCACTAAGGAGCAAATCCAGCCTGGTCCCTCTTCCCTGGCAGCAGAATAGGTACATTTCGAGGATGTAAATGGGTAAAAATGTAGAGGGGCGCCATGGAAGAGATATACCCCCTTCCTTGCATGCAGCCTGGGTCTAGGTTCTCTCTGCTTGGCATTGCCCAGTGGGCACAGCCGAAAGTGTGCTGCATGGATCCTCTGATCCTCCCATGCCACAAAAGAGTGTGATAGGTGACATGTAAACTACCTCAGGCAAGAGGCTGAAGTAGCTTTAACAGAACAGCTCTGCAGTTGCTTTGCAATCTAGAGTGGACTTGTCCTAAACCCTACTTACCACCTTCTCAGCGTGCAGACCAGGTTTTCAGGTGGGGCATGGAAGGTTTATTTGACCCTGATTGTGCAGTTTAAGACATTCAAAGTATTGAAACGCTTTTGCAGCCTTTTGAGGGAGTCACTAGCATGCTGGTATGTCTTGTATGATGGATGATTCTGAATACTTGCATGTATTATTTGTATTACAGTGGTGTCTAAAGCCCTCATCTGTGTTTGGGGGCACTTTGTGCTAGACACTGTACGAACACATACTAAGGGCCGGTCTGCACTGGGAACTTACATCAGCATAGCTATGAAAAATCCATACCTCTGAGACACGTAGCTATGCCGACCTAGCCCCGGTGTAGACAGTGCAAGTCAGTGGAGATAGTCTTCTGTCAACCTAGCTACTGCCTCTTGGGAGGTGGATTAATTACAATGATGGGAGAACCCCTCCCATCGCTTCATTGAGTGTCTACAGTGAAGCGCTATCAGTAACATTTTAAGTGTAGACATATCCTAAGGAACAGTCCCTATCCTGAAGAGCAAGGAGAAGTGAAGTGATGTATCTCACAAAGCAGTACTCATTCGTGGTGCAGTCAGGTATTGGTTTTGACCTTGAAATCAAAATAATTTGGGTATTCTTATAATTTCTTTGATGAGTGCCTTCATTAATATACAGTGGCCGAAGTTAGGCAAGCTACTTTGTGTGGGCAGACAACTGTGCCTGCACAGAGCCCCATTGACTCAGCTCTGTGTATGCCTGGGGTTCCAGCCATGCAGAACTCATTGCTGGATCAGGACAATTTTTTTTCATGTTGATGGATTCTACTGATTTGAGAGAGTTTCTCAATACATATAATGGAGAATACCAATTGGACACAGTACAAACTGTTCTGATTCACTTTCATTTCTTTAAAAAATGCTTTATTTTTATCCACCTGCTTGGCAGCTTGAGGTTAAAGTTATTCCTAGATGTCACAGATATTTTAGATTACTTTTTAATTGGGTTTAAAAACACTACCAGCTCTTACTGATGACATCTTCTCTTAGCATGCAAGTAATGAGAAGAAATAAAAAAATATTTCAGAGCATATGCTTACCTTGTGGGAAGATCTGACAAGTTAAATTTGAATTTAATCCTTCCAAGTTCTTGGCACTATTTTCTGCCTGCTGGCAAACCTGTTCCCTTAGCTGATGCTTTACTGAGGCTGGGAGAAAAGATTAACAGTTTATGTTGCTGATCTTGTTAAACGGGGAGCAGATTTAGTGATGAATGCCTATCATAATCTTAGCAATGCATTTTATCTGTGTGTTTTATATATGACAATAATATTCCCTCTTATCCTATTTATTGGAATAAACAAATTGTTAATTTTGAGCTGATTGCAAAATAACATCCATTAGTACTGACTTCTGACCATTTGGGAAAACTGTGACAGAGTGATTGTGAAACAGGTCAAAGCCTTTCCAGCCTTTTAAAAACCAGAAAGAGAGACAAGTGTCCATAAACAATTTTACCTTGTGCTTTGATTTTTATGTATACAAAATATTTGTAAATAATGGAGATCATTGGGAGCTGCCAAAAAGCATTAAGATGTTTCAGCTTTCAAGGCTCGCTGATACTCCCTCATTTCCCTTTGAGAATAAGTAGAAGAATCTGCCAAAGTGCTCATTTGAAAATGGATAGTGTGAATTCACCAGAGCCATATGAAAAAGTAATAGTCAGGCCTCCTAGCCTGTTTGACAGATGTCACATTAGATATTTGTTAAAGTAGAGCAATATCCTGTTGATGACTGGGTGGTGGTGGTGACTAGATGGTCCATTTCTATTATTTTTGCTCAGGGGTCGGCAGCCTCTGGCACGCGGCTCACCAGGGTAAGCACCCTGGCGGGCCGGGTCAGTTTGTTTACCTGCCATGTCAGCAGGTTCGGCTGATCGCAGCTCCCACTGGCCATGGTTCACCGCTCCAGGCCAATGGGGGCTGCGGGAAGCAGCGCGGGCCGAGGGATGTGCTGGCTGCCCTTCCTGCAGCCCCCATTGGCCTGGAGCAGTGAACCGTGGCCAGTGGGAGCCGCAATCGGCTGAACCTGCAGACGTGGCAGGTAAACAAACTGCCAACCCCTGTTGTAGCTGTTCAATCATTTTCACTTCTCTGATATGGTTGGGTTGATGTCTGTTACTTTCTGTGAACTTCATTCACCCTCCTTATGAAATTCCACAGCAGCCTATGTGTTTAAATGCTGTTTCTTTCCATTGTTTTCAGAGGGCTTTGGATCAGGCCCTTAACACAGTTAGGTTTCTAAGCATGTTCCTAACTTTAAGCACGTGAGTAGTCCCGTTGACTTCAGAGTTAGGTATATGCTTAAGTACCTTGCGGAATTGGGGCCTAAAAGTTCTACTTAACAGAATATTAACCCCAATCCAACAAAAAATATCTTTTCAGTTTTACTGGAGGGAAAACTGCTGCCTTTCTGCCCATGTTTTGCCTTATGTTTGGACTTAGTTGTTACAGTTTCAGAATAACTGCCTCTTTGACAACCTCCAGGGCTGGCTCCAGGAATGCTCTCTCGGGTCTCTAGCTGTCCCCTCTCTGGGCAGGGACTCAGGTTCTCCCCAAGCAGGTCTGACTAACATCCAGCCTCTGGACTTTGCTTTCTCTTCAAGGACAATGATAGTGGCTTACCAGCGGTTATAAGTGACTATCCAACTCTTTGTTAGCAGAGTACATTTACTTAAGGACAAAAACATACAGAGAAAACATATGAAACAAAATAAAAGGTCTCAATGCATACTAATTGTACCAGGAGTCGCCCATCAGTCCTGTGTGGACTCTGGCAGGTTCCAGTCTTTCTAAACCTTCAGCAGGGTAGGGTGTTACCTTGGATGAAAGGTCATGTCCATTTGTGGGATCAGAAAGCAGACTGCTGAGTCTGTTTAATCCTAGCCTTTGTATCCCCAAAACTGTTGTCTCCCAGCCTCCTGAAAATAGGTAAAAACCAGTCAATGCCCCTTCCCCTGAGAGGTAAAACTTCAAAGGCTGCATAATTGGCCTTGGAATTTTGCATTAATCAACCTCTAGTGATTCCAGATTCCCCCAGTGACCAGGAATACACAATACATATAACATGTATTGATACAAAAGGCTATGAATATTCTACGGGTCTGTATCATCTGGCACATCTCAACGTAATGGTCTTTGAAGTTTTCATACTTTCAAGGCTGGCTCAAACATTCAGATAACATTCATAACGATAAATACAATTGCCTCGAGAGGCTTGTGTTTGTCATATCTGTGTCAATAGTATTGACTTACTTATTTTTTAACAGGCTGCTCGAAAAGGGAAGATTCTGCTGAACATCAGTGCATGCAACCTCACAAAGAGCACCGAAAGATGACTTATTCAGACTATTCCTTATTCTGTTCAAGGGATCCTGCCTGCATTGGTATGTTTTGGATTTTTGTGTCAGGAAAGAGTGTTATTGCAGGTGTAAATGGACGCTAAACTTAAATATACAATTTAGATACATTGGATACAAATCCAATGGAAATTTGAGAATGAAGTTGTGAAGTTAGAAATGGATCTTCCTATTGGTTAATCTAACAATTAGGCAAAGACCATGGAACATCATTGTCAGTGCAAGTTTTCAGCAATACTTTGCACTTCTTTAGTGCTTATCATTTGATGATATTGAAGAGTGTCCCAAATGCTAACTAGTCCTCACAACATCCCTGCGAAGCAGGTAAATAATAACTGTTTTACTAATGAGGAAACTGGGGCACAGGAAGTCAGTGGCAGCACCTGCAGTTAACCCGGAATGCTGATGCCCTTTCTTGTGATCTAAAGACTAGACCACGCTCTTTCTGAAGAACTAAGTAAATGCTATTTTTCTTTTCTTTTTATATCTGTTCACGGTTTGTAATATGATTTCCATGTTGGGCATTTTTTGGCCATTAACCATCAGCTGAACTAAGGGCAGAAGGCATTCTCCTTAAGAGGGTAATTAAGTGTCACTAATTGCTCAATCCAGATTGGTGGTGGTTGCTTTAGTACTTTTCACTTTTAAAATATATAGTTCTAGTTTTAAGAGGAAAAGAGAAAAATACTTCAATTTTAAATAAACTCTTTTTATGAATAGTTCTGCTAAAATCATACCACTTGAGTGCTTTTCATAGATCCTCTCTGTTTACAAAGTCAAATGCTTTCATAAAGTCAATGAATGTGCAAAACAGAGGTTCGTTGAATTCTGCGTCTCTCCAAGATTTGATAAAAAAACAAATATCTTATCTAGAGTCCAGGTTCAGGCGTAAAACCAGCTAGTGACTCAGAAGGGATTTCCTATGCTCTTTTTTGCATTTGGTTGAGAATCACTCTACAGAATACCTTGCCAGGAATGCTTATTAGACATATTTCTCTGTAGCTGTTGCAATATGTTGGGTCACCTGTTTAAAAGAGTGATACAGTGATTGAGCATTGCCAGCCTTCAGGGACTTCACCCTTCATCCAAATGAGGTTAAATAGTTTGCAAAGGAGGATGACTACGCCTGTTCTGCCATGTTTTAACACTTCAGGTGGATACCATCTGGACCAAGTGCCTGGTGGTTTTTCAGAGACCTGATTAGGCATGATTTTAGAAGCAAGTTGATTCAAATATTGCAGATTCTATATAGCAGAGCTTGATATGCAATGCAAGTCAGTGGTGAGCTGACATAGTGTTTTGAAGTGAAAACTGAAGTCAAACAGGGATGCATACTAAATCCAATATTTTTTGCTCTACAGTTAGGCCTGATCTACACCTAAAAGGTTGATGTAGCTATAATGCTTGGGGTGTGAAAAATCCACACGCCATAGTGCTGTGTCTTTGTCATCCTATGCCCCAATCATTCAGGATGGTGGAGTTTCTACAACAATGGAAAATTCCCTTCCATCACTTTAGTAAGGATCTAAACTATGACAGCTTAGCTAGAGCGCCCTAACTGTGCCTCTAGTATAGACATGGCCTTAGAAAACATCTTGTTTAGCTCCCTTAGGCCCCGTCTACACTGGCAAGCTTCTGCGCACTAAAGCAGCTTTGAGCGCTATAACTCCCAAAGTGAACATGCTGCCAAGGCATTTAGTGTGCAGAAACTACGCAGTTGCAGCGCTATAAAAAAGCCACCCCGACGAGAGGCGTAGAGCTTTCTGCACAGGGGCTACAGTGCTGTGGTGCCAATGTAGTGATACCGTGGTGATTACAGTGCTGTGATTGGCCTCCGGGAGGTGTCCCACAATGCCTGTTCTCACCTCTCTGGTCATCGGTTTGAACTTTACTGCCCTGCCCTTAGGTGACCAACCATCAGCCCCAGCCCGTACTTCCTTTGCAAATTTGAAAGTCCCCTTCCTATTTGCTCAGTGATATGTGCAGTGGTCTCGGCGCAACTTTCCAGGTGGCCACGTCTGCTCCATGCACCAGGTTATCCCGCGCTTGGAGCAGTGCCAAGCTGCTGGACCTCATCAGCATTTGGGGAAAGGAAGCTGTGCAGTCCCAGCTGCGCTCCAGCCGTAGGAATTATGATACCTACGGACAGATTTCACAATGCATGATCGAAAGGGGCCATGAGTGGGACACATTGCAGTGTAGGGGAAAAGTGAAGGAGCTGTGGAATGCCTCCCAAAAGGTGCGGGAGGCAAACTGCCGCTCTAGTGCAGCGCCCACGAACTGCTGGTTCTACAAATTGCTGGACGCGATACTCGTTGGCAACCCCACCTCCACTGCGAAGACCACTATGGATACTTCATAGGCTCATGTGCCAGTCGAGAGTGGACCGAGCCAGGAGGAGGCAATCTTGGACAAAGTGGGTGTGTGTGTGGGGGGGAGGATGACTTGGAGGCCAGAGATGCATGCAGTCAGGAGTTCTTTTCTACCCCAGAGGAGCCTAGCCAGTCACAGCAGTAGGATCTTGGTGAAGCGCAAACAGGAGAGGAGGCCCCTGGTAAGTGGATCTGATTTTGGGAATTGATGAAGTGAGTTGTTGGCGGTTGTAGGAGGGTTGCAGAAGCAGGCTTGTCTCCAACCGCGTACCTAGTCTCCGCGGCAGAACAGGCTGTTGATTGACTCCCTCACTTCACATGAATCTCCCTCAGAGATCCACTGCGGCAGGTTCCTCGGCAGAGCTGCTTTGTTTCTTGCCCCATTAATGGTAACTTTCCCGCACCACTTTGCCATGATGGGTAGTGGGGGGACCATTGCTGCACGCAGGCTAGCTGCATAGGTGCCAGGGTAGAAGCCGCAGGCTTGGAGAAGACCCTCCCTTGATTCCCTGCTCACCCTCAGCAGCGAGATATCTTCCATAATGATCCCCCTCCTATGGAAAGCGTGGGGGTCTTGTGGCTCATGTGTGCTTGCCTGGGTTCATCCAGTTAGTGACAGGTGTGTGAATACTGGCTGTGTTTTAAAGTGCTGAATCACTGTTGTCTGTGTTGCAAATAATTTTGTTTCTGTAAAATGTTGCATTTAAACTTCAGCAATGACCTTGGGAGGCCAGTCTCCTTTATCGGCAGCAGAACGGATGCGCAGAATTAGAAAGCATCCAAGAAGAGCTAAGGAAGACTTTCTGCTTGAGGTTATGATGCACTCAGCTGCCGAGAAACAGGAATTGAAGGAGTGGTGGGACAGCAAGGAGAATGACCGAAAGGAGAACGCGGCACACCAGAAAGAAGCCACGGAGCAGCTCCTAACAGTTATAGAGCACCAAGTGGACACACTCTAGGCGATACTAGCTCTTCAAACCAAGCAGCTCCGTGCCCACCCTCCCTTGCAGCTGCTGTCGCAAAACTCTTTACCATGCGCCCTTCACACACCACCAACACACTGTTATCAACCTTCTGGCTCCACTCTCTACCCACAGCATTCCACTCCTCCCTCCTCAGAGTCCAGCAGTGTGGACTCCCACTGCACTCAACACCAATCCCTCAGCAGCTTGACCCTGCTGAAGTACAGCACTTGGTGCCTAGTACTCCAAAGGAGAAGTTTGGGTATGATCCCTGGACATAGACAAATCTGTAGCTGTCCTGGGACCTCTCCTCCTTTTGATAATTTCTCTTCCCCCATACCCCCTCCCTGCTGATGAATTTTTTCATTTTACTCTCTCCTCTGGTTGTTGTTTTTTAATAAAAGAATTGTGTGTGTTTGAAAGCAATATTTATTCTATTAAGTGAAAGCAAAAATAGCACTGCAAAGCAACATACAATTATGTTAAGGCCCCTTCTTGCATCATGTGCACCAATCACGGCCTAGCATTACAAGCACTGCAATCCCGAGCATAGCCACAAATGTTACTGGCTTTCAGCTTCAAATTAACCTGTATACACCAGCCAGAGAATGGGGATTAAAAATGAATGAACAAAAGACCAAACTAATGTGAAATTAGTGAAATCAGAAATCAAGAAACTGACTAAATTAGTCATTAATGGTGTAGACTTCTCACAAGTAGACAGATTCTGCTACTTGGATTCCATTATAACATATGACAACTACCATGAAGATGATATTGACAAGTGAATAGCTACTGCCGGGAGACCATTCATGTAACTGAATAAAAATGTTTGGAATGTAAAATCCGTAACAACTAAAACCAGATTATATACAACACTCGTTGTACCCACATTTCATTATGGTTGTGAAACATGAGTATTGACAAAGTGTCTGGAGCAAAAGCTGCAAACATTGGCAATAAGGTGCCCTTGCCATATCCTAGGTATGACATGGCTAGGTAGATTAAGAAATGATGACATCCATAAAGGACTGAAAGTATAGTGCATGCGTAGAGTCATCAAAAGATGCAGACTACAATGGTTTGGCTTTGTTGCTAGATTGACCCCATACTGACTGCTTAAAATTGTTCGCTATGGAAGAGTGCATGGAGAGAGAGGCTGTGGATATCCAAGGAGACAGTGGTATAACATGGTATATAAGACCAACCAGGTAACACCCTACAGGCTCAAATGGAAATGGGGACTCAAAACAGATGTGGATGGAATCTGTTCATAGCCTTGGTCCTACCCAATCTTGGTGTTTAAAAAGAGATGGGTGAATGGTTCTTCTGGTGATACTGGACATGCAAGTCTGCATGATTGGAAACTAGCTAATTCAGTTATCTTACCAGTGGAAAATCAGGTAGGTTAACAAGTAAATTGCCCATTCCCATTGGTTCTATGCCCCACTTCTTGCTCTATCTGAAGCAGGGAATTGAATGTTAAGGCATTGAAGAAATCCTTTCCCTCCTATGTAGTGAGAGAAATCTCCCAGGCCCCACTTACACAGGTATGGGGTCAAAGAAAGGATACAAAGTGAGTTATTTTATTTATAACATTTTGGTTTTGTATTTAAAAAAATGTTTCCCTAATCTGTACTACCTACCTATATCCCTGTTTGTGCTAAATGTATTTGTTACCCTGGTTATTTAGGGCTTGCGTAATAATAAACATGGTAAAAAAATTAACTTAACATTACAGGTCATCTTTAACCCAACCAAATGTGAATTAAAATAAACCATTCATGATAATTGTAAAAACAAAACAAAACCCAAGTGGGACCATGTAAAAGGGCATGTTAAAGTTCTTCCTTTCTATGTATTTAAATCACCTGTCAACTTTAAGCTTTTGAAGAAAATCACTGGTAGGTGGCTAGAATTTGGCACAGAAACAGGTAAAATTAAAAAGGAAAACTTTAAATTTAATGGCAAACTTGAGCAACAGCCAAATGTAGACTAGCCTACTCTGCCTTGAACACAACTGTTGCTGTAATACTGTATTTACAAGTACTGTATAAAGAAAAATCCTCCACCATTTGGCTATAAGGGAGGTTCTGGTTTTGATGGTTATTAGCTTTCTATATGAGACATGATCTTTAACAGTTGGGTATACTTTCCAAATTCTAAACAGATAGATTTTTGCTGTTGGCTTAAAAATCTACTAAATTCAAACAGAGTTCATTATATTTGATGAATGAAATTTGTGAGATATTTATCTGTGAGTTTACACTGCATCAGAAACAATTATGTCTATTATGCTTCCTATAAAGAAAGTTGCATTTGAGTGAGAAATTTGCTTCAGAGGAAATGTGCGTACCCAGTAATTTTCTGCATTGAAAAGGAAAAAGTAATTTGGACTCTAGCTTTTCTGCATTTGAAAAGAATCAACGAGAGTGCATGTTCCAAAAATGAGAATACAGTGACCAAAATGTATCAGCGTCGTACTTGTCCACATTGCTCAGAAGCAAATTTGCCGATTTATATTATCTTCAATCTGTGGGCTCATATAGCAGTTCAATAACTGCTATCCAATGCATCTGTCTCAGTTTCAAATGGTAGGATTTGGCCTTCGCAGCTAGTAACTGAAGAGTGAAACAAAACCACTGTGAACTCCTCTTAGCTCCGTTCTTTCTGATTTCTTTTCAACCTCTGTTTCTATTTCCAAATTTTTTTTGGAGGACGGAAACACAGGATGGATCATAGAAAGGATTGTGTGCTTGATGATGGGAGGAGAGAGCAACTGAAACATCTTTTTGTTGCAACTTGCTCTCTGTGCAAAAAGCCTGATTGCTCAGGTTTTGTGGGAGGAACTCTGTGGGGTTGGCTGAAGGGAATCCTACCCACTCCCTCAGCTCACAGACAGGGCAGAGGGCTGAAGCTCAGCCCTTCCTTGCTCTCTACTCTATCCCAATGGGCTGGGAAAGCATCTACAGCCATATGGCTGTTTTTACTCATGGACCTAGCAGCTCATCCACTAAGTTATTTGGAATCAGTGAGGAGACCCTGTCCTCCGTACCTGTTTCATTTGCAACGAGTGAAACTGAATGCAGATTAAATTGAACAAATGGATCTGCTTTAAGCCCTGTGCATTGCTCTGTCCATGTGGCTGAATTGCTCCCAGCCTAACTTCTGTGTTGCCTGTTTTTCTGATGTCCCATCATCAATGAATAGCAATCCCTCCGGGGAACATTGGTCCTCTGTCTCCAATTGTACAGATCCAGTACCTAGAGGGTTCAGAGGTCCCCCCAGCACAGCCTTTCAGAACAGATTAAATGGTGCACAAAACCTTTCACTGGTACTCTGCGCCTGAGTGAATTTCACACTCTCTGTTGCATATATTAGCTACTGGGATTTAAATAGAAAGGAAGGAACAGCACATATATGCTTATGAGTTGGTATAGTATATGTCAAATAAGCTTTGTGGCTCGTACTTTTCCCCAAAGTTGTTTTCTGCTGTAGTTTAAGGGTAATGAATCATAAAAGCCATATATTTTTAAATCCCTTGCCTCTAAACAAGAACACATTAGATTGATTGGTTTATATTCTGTCTAGCATTTTGTGAAACGTTCTCTACTATAGTTTCTGGACACCTAAGGCTATTTAAATTTAAAATATCAGCGCTAGATTAGATGTTATGAAGATGTTTAAAGCCCTGATCCTGCAGATTTGGATGGTTAACTTTAAGTATGTGAATAGTCCCATTGTCCTCAGTGGGATAATGCTTAATGATAAGCATGTGCTTAAGTACCTTGCCGAATTGAAGCTTGAAGATGGGCCTAGCAGCACCCTCATACTGAGTTCTATCCCTCACTTCCTATCCAGAATATCTCCAGGATTTCCTCCATTTGCTGCTCATAATGAATACTGAGGCTTAGGTTCCTTCCCTTCCTAGTTATCCACCCTGGCTTCCTGTTCCCACTCTCCACAGAGGCCTACCAGACATTAGCCGTAGGCCCTTATTTTCAGTTATCCACTATTCTAAATCATGAATTATTTGTTGTTTTTATGCTCCCTTTCAAATCACTCCTTATGGAACACCGATGCTACTTTCTCTCTTCACTGCTTACAGTGTTCATTGAGTAATAGGCCTCTGTGGGTTTCCTAAACAGGATTTTGATACTCATACTGTCAAAAATATTGTTCATCTGAACCAGAAAAGAGTGGGATAAATTCCTGTTAGGTGTTGATTACACACAGAATTCTAACATTTTTGGTGGGGAAGACTATTAAAGGAAAGATTTCTAAATTGGCTTTTTCTCTCAATAAGTTCTGGGCAATTTCTCACTGTGGGTCTACTGTTTGTGCTTTAGTTTATTATTAACATTAGTGCTTGTTGGAGAGGAGTTAATATAAAATAAAAATGAAGGGCGAGGAATAAGGAGGAGAAGAAATCTAGAACACGGTAACTAGTTTATCTGGCATTTTTACAAGAATCTCACTACGTAGTTTAGGACAGTCTGCTTTCCCTGAGCTACCAGCAGGGCTCTGAAATGTAAAAGGTAGGAGGGAAACATAAAACATTAATCCTCCTCCTTCAAGCAGTAAGGGGAAATAATTAAACTCATGAATCAACAGTGTAGTTATGTTCATAGTAAGACTGTACCTTCCTGTGAGGGAGTGAACAAACACCATACAGGACCTGACTAGGAAGAAGTTAAAGGTCTGTCAGAGGAAACAGAAGTTGAAAGTGTCCTTGCCCTGCAACACCTGCCAGCAATATGGAGCCTGGAGGGAGGCCACTCCTGCTGGGGGCATTTGAAGTGGAGGAAGCAGGCTTGAGGGCTGAGAGGGCCTAGACAGCTAAGAACATTAGGGGAAGCCTGGATAAAAGTTTGGGCTTCTTGTTCATGATATGTTTTTATTATTGTTCATTTCGTTAATAAACTCCAGCTGTGGGAAGGGATTGCATTTTTGACCCTATGTGTTTTAGAGCAGGTAGGATAGTCTTACTTATGCTTCCTCATTATACTGTGACTTCAAAGTGTACCTAAAACCAATGCCAAATAAAACTAAGCCAAAGACTGTGTTTCTGGGTGTGGTGCTCCATCTCCCTTCAGGCTTGAAATCTTAGCAGTCTCGGACTCACTCAGATTCCAAAACACATTCAGAATGTTTAAATTAATAGTCCAGGACTGGGGGTGGGTGAAGGAGGAGAACAATTACAGAATTATCAGACAGATAATATCAGAAGATAGGGATTCTCAAATTTATTACATTATTGGTCCTTTAGTGATGTCTAAGAACCAAATTTTTTTCTGCTCATTTTAAGTTTTATTCCTATGTTTGTGTTTGTTTTTGTTTTTTCAGGCATAAATATTGGCATGAAAGTTGGAGCTCTGCTGTTTTCAGTTGTGTAATCCTGATTTGGTCCATGGCCAAGGAACATGATACTACCCTTACAAGCTGAAATGCCTTGAGGACCTTGGCTCTGAATTCATTCCTCCCGAAGCAATGGTTTTCTCCGCAATGTTGACATCTGCCCACTCTAGGACACTGAATGCTACTTTTATTGTCTATGAAAATGCCTATATGAATTTTACCACTCCCCAATTTTTGCTTCGTAGTGGCACAACACAGCCATTGAATCACAGTTCAGGGGCCATGGTCACCACTGAGATAAGTACTTTACTAGTGAACCCTACAGCTATCCTGCCAACACAAGAAGTTTTCAAGAGCTTGAGTCTGCCACTCCAGATCATTCTTTCTGCTGCTATGATATTTATACTGTTGGTTTCTTTTCTTGGAAACTTTGTTGTCTGCCTCATGGTCTACCAGAAAGCTGCCATGCGATCTGCAATTAACATTCTCTTAGCAAGCCTGGCTTTTGCAGACATGTTGCTTGCAGTGCTGAACATGCCTTTTGCTCTGATAACTATCATTACCACACGATGGATTTTTGGAGATATCTTCTGCAGAGTCTCTGCCATGTTTTTCTGGCTGTTTGTCATAGAGGGAGTGGCCATCCTACTCATTATTAGCATTGATAGATTCCTTATTATAGTTCAGAGACAAGATAAGCTGAATCCTTACCGTGCAAAGATTCTCATTGCTGTTTCATGGGCTGCATCCTTTGTTGTGGCTTTTCCATTATCTGTGGGGAACCCAAACCTGCAGATACCTTCTAGAGCACCTCAGTGTGTTTTTGGCTACACCACTAGTCCTGGCTACCAGGTGTATGTAATACTAGTTGTACTAATTTCTTTTTTTATTCCATTCATGGTAATGCTATACTCTTTTATGGGCATACTCAATACCGTACGCCACAATGCAGTTCGTATCCACAGCCATCCCGACAGCATATGCCTCAGCCAGGCCAGCAAGCTTGGTCTCATGAGCCTTCAGAGACCTTTTCAAATGAACATTGATATGAGCTTTAAAACTCGTGCCTTCACAACCATATTGATTTTGTTCATTGTTTTCATAGTCTGTTGGGCGCCCTTCACCACCTACAGCCTTATTGCGACATTCAACAGTCACTTTTACCACAAGCACAACTTTTTTGAGATAAGCACTTGGCTCCTTTGGCTCTGCTACCTCAAGTCTGCACTGAACCCGTTGATTTACTACTGGAGGATTAAGAAATTTCATGATGCATGCTTAGATTTAATGCCCAAGTACTTCAAGTTTTTGCCACAGTTTCCTGGTCACACAAGAAGACGCATTCGGCCAAGTGCCATCTATGTGTGTGGGGAGCACCGGTCGGTTGTGTAAAATTGCAGCTATTTGACATGACGATTATTTTCTGGGATTCTTCGTTTTTATGTATTGTTTTATTTTAATATGGCTCCTTCAACTGCCATATCTTATAACTTGAGTATGTTTTCCAATATCTTATTCAATTTTAAGGAAGAACGTGATTTATTAGAACTGAGTTTACTGTCAGAAACAATGTAAACAAAATTACAAATATTACCTCCCAGGATTCAGTGGAAACCCAGACTTTTTTTTATTAGATTTCTAATATTTTGTCAGTTTTCTGCTTATTAAGCCTGCAATTGCATCTAATTGTAGGGTTTTTTATGCTGCTATTGTACAATATGTTTAGTTGGTGTAATTTTTCTGAAAATGTTGCTGCTTTCTGCCAAGACATTAGAGCCAAAAAGTCACATTTAAGTAACTTCTATTTAATTTTAACAAAATTTCAAGAGTTTTGATGATGACATTAGAACCTTTTAAAAATATTTCCATTGATATTTTGTGCACTTTACAAAACTTGCTACAGAATCTGTTTTTCGGAATGTTTGTGATGCCTGTAGAGAAGGTTTTTACACATTATGGTGGTAGTTTAATGAAAGATATGTTTAGTTTCTAGAGGGCAGATTTATATTGGTGTATCTAAAACTACAGTTACTGATTTGCTAGATATTGTTTCTGAAAACTTACCTAATGGGATATTAACTCCTTAATCCTGGTGAATGAGGAAATGGAGGCAGAATGAAAAGATAAAATATCATGCCCAAAATATAAGGCTAACATAAGTTCTGGAAAAATGGGCCCAGGCAAAAATTGATCTTTTTTGACCATTGCACACATTTTAATATTTTAGTGGCTATGAAACTCCAAAATCTATTGCTATGTCCAGAAGTCAAAGTTATAAATTATGGCTGTGATCCTGTGATTTGCAGCATGTGGGCAGACAGATTTTCCCATTCAGAGCCCTAAGGAAGTCAGTGAGAGTCTGTGGGAGTGGAATGCTGCACCCGGGTATTCTAAGTGGGCAGGATCAAGGCCTGTGAGAGTCTACGGCCAAAGGAGAATTGGAATAGGTGTTTCTGGGTCAAAAAAAAAAAAGGCACATGAACCATGTTTTGGACTGGGGCAATATTAAACACCCTCATCTAAAGCAGGGGTGGGCAAACTTTTTGGCTCGAGGGCCACATCTGGGTGGGGAAATTGCATGCAGGGCCATGAATCTAGGGCTGGGGCAGGGAGTTGGGGTGCAGGAGGGGGTGCGGTGTGCAGGAAGGGGCTCAGGGCAGGCAGGGTGCGGGAGGAGGCTCAGGGCAGGGGATTGGGGTGCAGGAGGGGTGTGGGAGGGGCCTCAGGGTGCGGCAGGGGGTTGGGGTGCAGGCAGGGGGCTCAAGGCAGAGGGTTGGGTGTGGTGTGCAAGAGGGGTTTGGGGTGTAGGTTCCAGCCTGACATTGCTTACCTGGACCAGCTCTGGGGTGGCAGTGGCATGCAGCAGGGCCAGGGCAGGCTCCCTGCCTGCCCTGGCCCTGTGCCGCTCCCGGAAGTGGCCAGCACCACGTCCCTGAAGCCCCTGGGAAGGGGGCACAGAGGGCTCCATGTGCTGCCCTTGTCTGTGGATGCATCCCCCAAAGCTCCCATTAGCCGTGGTTCCCCGTTCCCAGCCAATGGGAGCTTTGGGAGAGGTACCCGCAAGCGATGGCAGCGTGTGGAGCCCTCTTGCCTACCCCGATCTAAAGACTGGCCACAGCCCTACAATTTATAACCACGACAAAAAATTGAGATAATCTTTCGGTGAAATAATCTGATTTGTAATTATAAATTGGGGAGATGGTTTAACAAATGGGGAAAGGTTGGGAAGCTAGTTCAGAATTTATGATGGAGAGTTGGGCAGTGGGGCTGGAGTGGGATCAAATAAGTCAAATTCCCTACCTCTCTCCTGTATTTCTTTATGTTGTTTTTCTTTGCCATCTCCCACTCACATGTCTACTGTCCCACTAGTTTTCTATGTATTACAAATCAGCTTGTTTAGTGGAAGCTTCTTTCACTGGAATGCCAAACCATCTCTTGGATTCACATCAGGTACTACTTTGCCTTTCTTGATAACTGCCTTGAAAACATCCATTCTTATTTGAGAACAGGAAAAATGTCAGTGGATTTCACTCAGTGATCATAATCCAGGTATGTATTTTTATCAACTACATAAACTTGTAAATGACAGGTGAATCAGATTAAACAGGGAACATTTGTGACATTTAAGTGACAGCCCTGAATTGGGCATCAGGGTGGAGAGGGACACTACCACAGGGGAGATTGCGCTTTTGGAAAGTAAAGTCTCTTCTGGACTGTATTTGTGCATGGGAGGAGTGCAGCCTGCTCCCTCCACACAGAATCCCATTGGCTACAAATTGAAGGAGCAGATTGCACCAGCCCTGCTCCAAGTAGGGGATAGAGTCATCGCCCTGCTTCCTTCCTACCCCCTTTTTCAGCATCCTGCTCTCCAGGAGTAAGCAGTCCCTGTGCTCTCCAGAGTACGGTGTCAGTTCTTCCAAGTGTCCCCTTCTGAGCTGCATAAAGCGTGTGTGCGCGTGCATGCTGCATAAGGCTTGTGTGTGCAAAGAAGCTTCTTGTTCTGTATGAATGCATAGGGACCACTCACTATCTGGAGAGCATGTCTGGATTAGATTTTATGAAGCTGTTTAGTGAAGGGCTAAAACCACTCTCAAAGTACACCGCTACCTCGATATAACGCCACCCGATATAACACAAATTTGGATATAACGCGGTAAAGCAGTGCTCTGGAGTGGGCGGGGCTGCGCAATCTGGTGGATCAAAGCAAGTTCAGTATAACACGGTTTCACCTATAACGTGGGAAGATTTTTTTGGCTCCCAAGGACAGCGTTATATTGAGATAGAGGTGTAATCTCTATTCCTCTCAGCTAAAAATATTGATAAAAGGGTATTTGTATTTTGAACATATTAAAGGAGGAATTTTGCCTTGATTTTTATTTCATTTTTAAAGAGTATTTTGCTTTGAACATGTAAATTCACTGCCACTCAATGCCAATTTGACAAGGCTGTGGGCTTTCAAGCCAAGGCGCCAGGGCTAAGGTGTTGTTAAAATGAAGAGGTCCCTTGAAGTCAGCTCTTACATCCACATTTAATTCTTCTGGTGGCATAATTGAACCAATTATCCTCTGATCAGATGACAGACAGCAATGGAGTTTTAGAGCAAAACAACTTGTTTTTTGTGTTCCTCTTAGAGTACAGCTCTTATTTCTAATTCATTTTGCATCTGTCTCTCCAGTTTATGGCTGGGCTTGGTATAGATTTTGTGTTTCAGAGCTATTCACCCCTTTTCTCTCTGAAAACAGAAAAATTGTGCTTTAATGTCATATAATGGGAGTACACACACTCTGCCACTGACAGGAACAGATATTTTTGCTCTGTCTTCCAGAGGAACAAAACTGGTGTGAATGGATGTAATAAAATATAATAATTCAAGTAGGAAAGAGGATGAGTAATCCAGTGAGGTTGGTTAAATGATTCCTTGAAGGGGGAATATGACCTTTTGGGGATTTCGTAATCTCTGATCTGTGAAAACTATGAAGTAGAAATTGCACCTGTCAAAAATTTGATTTATTTTGGTAATGCAATGTTTAAGCCCACATTGGAGCATGTTCTCTTCTCAATGCTTGAACTGTTAATGTCAACTCTCTGCATTGGGCCAAATTCAGAGGTGTCTTAAAGCGGGTGTGAAACATACACATTGAAAAGGCTTTGGGGATTGGGAGGTTAGCAGAAAAAACAAATCAGCTAACCAAAAGGGCGTACAATAAAGTAAAGGTGACTTGCTCAGCATATAAATCAGACCAGTTTACCCCAATGTGTTATTTACAGAACCAGTTGGCTTATTGTGTTCAGTTGGCTGTTACAGAGCAGTGCCTTGTTAATTTCAGTTGAATTCTTAGGATCAAGATAAAAATTGATAAACTACTTTCTCTCGTTGGCTATGATCCTGCAAACACAAGTTAGCGCAATTGTGTAAGAGAAATTTTAGCTTGGGACGGGGGTTTAAAATCTTAAATAAATTGGATCCTTTTTAATTCTAGGAGATTACACTATTATTCTTCCTCTCCAAAAATGATTTATTTTTTTTACTCATTACTGAACTGTGTTCTCTTCTATTATATTTTGAAGATTCTTTGGTATTGAAAATGAAGATGAATGTATTTTTATTACTTTGCAGTTATCTCAGTGTTGTTCAGTCAAAGCATGAAGCTTTCACAACTTTCATGTGTACAAATCTGTTGCTAAAATGATTTTTTTATACTCTTAAGGGATGTTGCATATTCTTGGATAGTTTTTACTACTTATGTAAAGGTATTTAGGTATATGGAGAGGAAAATGCTTTGTCTCTTTTCTTCCTCTGTTGATTTTCACTTTTATGCCTGATACTTTTATAATTTCTTTTATTTGGTTTTATGCTTAAACACTGCCAGATTTTAATGTTCTTTCTAAGAACGTGAGAGATTTTTCACTCTCAAGTCATGCAACATTTCTCTCCTTGAAAGATTTATTGGTTTATTTTTATGTGAAAGCAGAACTCCAAAACACCATTTTCGCTGCAACAAATTTGTGAAGAATTTCTTAAAAGTCAGTTTTTCCTGGAGCCACTACTTTGTCATTATGAACTGGTTTAATCTTTTTGAGCAGTAGTAATTTACCTATGTGGAAAAACCTTGAATTTATTGTTTTAAAAACAAATTGTTAAGTAGAATTGTGTTGTATTTTCTGTACATATCACACCCATGAAAATAACTCAAAAACAAAAAAGGAAAATAAACATGAACATTCTTCAACAATGTGGAAAAAGTCCTTGACATTAAGAAATCGTTATATTCACACTCAAATATAGGCCTGTCAAAATGCCTATAATTTTAATATCTGCTTTTATCATTTCAAATACTTTTAAAGCTTCCTTTATAATTCATATAATGAAGACGGATGTCTGCACCATTAAAAACTTTCCTATATTTGTAGCTATTTTTGTTTAACCCAAAACATTATTTCCTTTACAGTAATTGTACAACAAAATGCAGTAATGCTAAAACTGCTATGGAGATGGTGCCAATATATCTGAAACATATGTTAGCATTTTTAATGAAGGAAAGAGTGAAAGCCTAAAGGAGGATACATAACTTTTTTTATTTCCATATAAAGTAGATGTGCTGCCCTTTAGCTATGGCTGAGTAATTAAAATCATCTTGGTGTGGAATAAATAGAACATATGCCATGGGCAGTGGTACAGTGTAACATGATTCATTTCCATACACGACAGCGACCTTTATGACTCAATTCCTCCCTATTTGTAAATGACGGATTATTTCCATCAGTAGTAGAAATAAGAATTGGGGTGAATTGGATGATAAGCATCTTTTGATTTTATTGGAATTTTGAGTTAGCAAATGAACTACACCTCTGCCAATAATTTTTTTAAATTATGGCAGAACCAACTAGGGGCAGAGCTCTTCTTGACCTGCTGCTCACAAACCAGAAGGAATTAGTAGGGGAAGCAAAAGTGGATGGGAACCTGGGAGGCAGTGACCATGAGATGGTCGAGTTCAGGATCCTGACACAAGGAAGAAAGGAGAGCAGCAGAATACGGACCCTGGACTTCAGAAAAGCAGACTTTGACTCCCTCAGGGAACTGATGGGCAGAATCTCCTGGAAGAATAACATGGGGGGGAAAGGAGTCCAGGAGAGCTGGATGTATTTTAAAGAATCCTTATTGAGGTTGCAGGAACAAACCATCCCAATGTGTAGAAAGAATAGTAAATATGGCAGGCGACCAGCTTGCCTTAACAGTGAAATCCTTGCTATTCTTAAACACAAAAAAGAAGCTTACAAGAAGCAGAAGATTGGACAGATGACCAGGGAGTATAAAAATATTGCTCAGGCATGCAGGAGTGAAATCAGGAAGGCCAAATCACACTTGGAGTTGTAGCTAGCAAGGGATGTTAAGAGTAACAAGAAGGGTTTCTTCAGGTATATTAGGAACAAGAAGAAAGTCAAGGAAAATGTGGGCCCCTTACTGAATGAGGGAGGCAACCTAGTGACAGAGGATGTGGAAAAAAGCTAATGTACAAAATGTGTTTTTCACCCCTGTCTTCACGAACAAGGTCAGTTCCCATACTACTGCACTGGGCAGCACAGCATGGGGAGGCGGTGACCAGCCCTCTGCGGAGAAAGAAGTGGTTCGGGACTATTTAGAAAAGCTGGATGAGCACAAGCCTGTGGGGCCAGATGCATTGCATCTGAGGGTGCTAAAGAAGTTGGCAGATGTGATTGCAGAGCCATTGGCCATTATCTTTGAAAACTCATGGCGATCCAGGGAGGTCCCAGATGACTGGAAAAAGGCTGATGTAGTGCCCATCTTTAAAAAAGGGAAGGAGGAGGATCTGGAGAACTACAGACCAGTCAGCCTCACTTCAGTCCCTGGAAAAATCATGGAGCAGGTCCTCAAGGAATTCATTTTGAGGAGAGGGAAGTGATCAGGAACAATCAGCATGGATTCACAAAGGGCAAGTCATGCCTGACTAACATAATTGCCTTCTATGATGAGATAACTGGCTCTATGGATGAGGGGAAAGCAGTGGATGTGTTATTCCTTCACTTTAGCAAAGTTTTTGATCTGGTCTCCCACAGTATTTTTGCCAGCAAGTTAAAAAAGTATGGATTGGATGAATGGACTGTAAGGTGGATAGAAAGCTGGCTAGATCGTCGGGCTCAACAGGTAGTGATCAATGGCTACATGTCTAGTTGACAGCGGGTATCAAGCGGAATGCCCCAAGGGTCGGTCCTGGGGCTGGTTTTGTTCAATATCTTTATTACTGATCTGGACGATGGCGTGGACTGCACTCTCAGCAAGTTTGCAGATGACACTAATCTGGGAGGAGTGGTAGATACGCTGGAGGGTAGGGGTAGGGTAGAGAGGGACCTAGACAAATTTTGGCCTAGTACTGAGCCAAAAGAAATCTGATGAGGTTCAACAAGGACAAGTGCAGAGTCCTGCACTCATGAAGGAAGAATCCCATCCACTGCTACAGACTACGGGCCGAGTGGCTAGGCAGTAGTTCTGCAGAAAAGGACCTAGGGGTTACAGTGGACAAGAAGCTGGATATGCGTCAACAGTGTGCCCTTGTTGCCAAGAAGGCTAACGGCATTTTGGGCTGTATAAGTAGAAGCATTGTCAGCAGATCGAGGGCTGTGATCATTCCCCTCTATTTGGCATTGGTTAGGCCTCAATGGAGTTGTGTGTGCAGTTTTGGGCCCCACACTACAAGAAGGATGTGGACAAATTGGAAAGAGTCCAGCAGAGGGCAACAAAAATGATTACGGGGCTGGAGCATATGATTTATGAGGAGAGGCTGAGGGAACTGGGATTATTTAGGGGGTATTTAATAGCTGCTTTCAACTACCTGAAAGAGGGTTCCAAAGAGGATGGATCTAGACTGTTCTCAGTGGTACTAGATGATAGAACAAGGAGTAATGGTCTCAAGTTGCAGTGGGGGAGGTTTAGGCTGGATATTAGGAAAAACTTTTTCACTAGGGGGGTGGTGAAGCACTGGAATGGGCTACCTAGGGAGGTGGTGGAATCTCCTTCCTTAGAGGTTTTTAAGGTCAGGCTTGACAAAGTCCTGTCTGGGATGATTTAGTTGCAGATTAGGTCCTGCTTTGAGCAGGGGGTTGGACTAGATGACCTCCTGAGGTCCCTTCCAACCTTATGATTCTATGATGGAAGACTTCTTCCATTTATCTAGCTGTGTATACACCAGTGTTACGTTGACCTAAATACAGCACACAAGGCACAAATTTTTTTGCAGCCCTGAGTGATGTAGCAAGATCAACCTAAATTTTAGGTGTAGACCAGGCCTTAGTTTGCTTAATCCCAGAATTTCCTCTGGTATTAAGGGCCTGTCTACACTACAGCTGTACAGCTACAGAGCTACAGCTGTGCTACTGTAGAACTGTAGTGTAGATACTTCTTACATCAATGGAAGGGATTTTTCCATCAATGTAGTTAATCCATCTATTTTAGAGGCAGTAGCTAAGTTGACAGAAGAGTTTTTCCATTGATCGAGCTGTCTCTACACCTGGGGTAGGTCAACCTAACTGCTGTGCTCGGCATGAATTTTTTTCACAGCCCTGAGCAATTTAGCTAGGTCAACCTAATTTTTAAGTGCAAACCAGGGCTAAACTAAGGCCACTTTACTTCTGAATGTGAGAACATCCACATAGAGGGTTTAATGTTCTTTAACTTCACACCATTAGTTAATTGGTCTTAACTTTCCTGAGTGCCCCTGTGTAGAGAAGCCTTTAATGCAACTGAGTAACTTCGGAGCCCAATTACCATAATGGTGTGAGTAATCTGCTTTTTGCAGATTTTTTTTATGAGTAAAATTTTTGGATCATTGTTTTGTTTTTGTCTTTAGAATAAACATTTGTAATATATTTCAGATTCTGAAAACCAAAAGGCATCAGTCCATAGATCTAGGTGCCCAGCTATCAATTTTATTGTACTGCACAATTTTGTATGTTTCTAAACACTCTAATCAAGCTCACCCCTTAGCATCCTATTGTAGTCAAAATTAACAGATCATCACCCCCATTCGGTAGGTGCCCTATAGCTATAATGTCTTCAGAAATACTTGATGTTGCCATTGTAGGAGACAGGGAACCGGATTGGACAGACCTCTGGCTTGTTTTTGTATGGCAATTTTTTTGTTCGGAGGTAGCAGGAATTATTTTTAATTCTCACTGTTTCAACTTTAATCAACAATAAATTTAATTATATGGTTAGTAATGGTCTTTAAAAGGCCATTTCTTTATACCTCTTTATTTACTTTTGAGAATCTTTTCTATTCATTGGCTCACCTTGACAATGGCACTAGGAAATTTCGTTGTCTTTGTATGCACAATCAAAGATCTGTCTTAGTGATGTTGATTGTGGAAGGCTGGTTTTCTTAATCAGTTTTCTCAGAGGAATTCATTACCTTGAAACCTGTGCCTAATAAGAGATGTTTTTAGCTTTTGAAGTTCAACTAATTTCCATGAAGGATACCATTACTAAGCAACAGATTCTGTGGAGTGTCTCTTGGGGGGTAGAAGCTACAGTACATACAAAAAGTAAAAGAAAATTCCAGTACCAGAAGCAGCAGGGAAAATAATTGATGAAATGCCACCCTAGATAGACCTAATATCACATACAGCATATCTGTTCAGAAGAGGCTTCTTGGAGGCCAGTCCTATACTGTGAAATGAAATCCTCCAGGAACTAAGGACCATCACCATCTCTGCTCTAAGTGCATTTCTTTGACCTTGTGTTCTCTAACATAAATACATAGCAACATATACACTTAAAAAAAACCAAAAGCAAAGCACTACATTAAACACACACAGAGGAGAGCGAACCACACATGCCACATGTTAGTTGCAGCACTTAATGAACTACTGGAAGACACACAGATATTATGGTGATGATGGTATAGGAATCTATATAGAGTAGAATAGAATAGAGGAATGCTTGCTTCTTAGGCCGTAAAGCATAATGTCACTTCTCCATATTGGTTTTGCTGTCTGGTTTTACTATGGCTAAGTATACACTGGCACTTTTGTCAGTATAACTTATGTTACTCAAGGGTGTGAAAAAAAATCCCTCTGAGCGACATAAGTTACACCGACAGACGTGCTGGTGTGGACAGTGCTATGTTGGCAGCAGACACTCTCCTGCCTACATAACTGCCACCGCTTGTTGGAGGTAGTTTAATTATGTCGATGGGAGAACTCTCTCCCGTCTCCATAGAGCGGTTACATGAGCTATCTTACAGCTGTGCCGCTGTAAGCTTGCCAGTGTAGACCTGGCCTATGTTAGAGTGGAACCTTATATACGCATCATGGCTGGAATTATGACAGTTAAACTTTCTAGAGCCTTTGACACTTGTGTACTTTTTGTTTGACTTTGTCCAAGTGGTCACCCTAGATACTAGAAGTAGGTGAGCATGCAGAAAACTAAACAAAAGCGCCCTCCTTCCCCGAAGTTTCCCTATGAATATGTATTTGAATTTTTACATGATTTGTTTTGACCTTGTCCGTGTTGTTTTTGTGTTCAGTTTGAGCAAACATTCAAGCTCTGTCCAGATTACTGGCACAAATTTTGCATTATGTGAATTTCAGTATTCATGGCAGAAGTGTTTTACATAGTAATCCAATCAGGTAAAAAAAATACTATGTGATTTAGGTGACTAATGCCAGATAAGCCGTCCAGTATACATTTTGGATAACTATGATCAAGCCAGGAAGTAAAACATTCTAAAAGACAGATTTGACAAATTTGAATAATAAGTACATTCAAGCATATCACAGTCTAGTCATGAATGTTCCGGAGAGAGAGAGAGTGAGGCAATCTTCAGTACATTTGTCAAATTAGTGGTTGCCCAGTGATGGGATGAATCAATGAGTAATCAAAGCTCCTGGTTCTAGGATGCCTCCTCCCAATCTAACATCCAGTCATGCCATAAAGCAGCAGGAGACAGATCTCATTTAGGCTACTACCTCGTTCAGCTGAAAAGTCCCTGAAAAATCTTCCTATACAACATGCTCTCAACAAAGGAAAAAAGCGACACTCTTACCATATTTCCCACCCCTCTGAAGCAAAGAAAAACAAATTCAAACACACCCATGTCTGAAACACTCTGTTACTCTGATACTGGGCCTCTCTTGAGCACCACCTGCCAGTTATGACAAATTGTTCTAGGCTGGGTGGTGCGTTTTATATGGGAAACAATTTTAAGGACTAGGCTGAGACAACCAGACTCAAACCCATAGGGCATTAATAGTGGCATAAAGTTAAGCCACAGCATAGCACTCCAGCTGCTGTAAACATACCTATCTTCTGAAAGCAGAAATACTGACTTGTCTTCTCAGATATGCTTCAATATGTTGATCTGAACTGGATCCAAACTTTATGGCTCAGTCCTCAGAAAGGGCAGCGTACCTATTCTGTGAAAATCAGGCCCTTTTATGGTTTCTGAAGTTGGGAAAAGTGAGTCAAAACTGAGGCACTCAAAATCACTAGTCACTTCTGGAAATGACTGAATCTGAATCCCTACTAACTTTAGAGGAGTTCAGATCTACATCTGTATGTGAATTTGACAGCTCATTTCTATTTAAAGATCACATTCTATATCTGCTGGTTGTATTATGTATGCTAAATATCATTAACTTTTCAAAAATTATTGAGCTACTAAGAAACAGGAGTTCTCTTCTTGAATGTATCATCAGTCTGTTACAAGCTTTGGATCCTTTGAATTATGAAATAAGAAGAGGTAAGATATGCTCACTGATTAATTGGCTACACAGATTATATGTCCAGTCCTGGCACAATTAAAATTTTAAAATACTGCTATAGAACATTTAAATATCTGCTTTTGATTATCCTATTGCAGAGAAGTTTGGGTCACAAATACCTGGAAAATTTCTTCATTTTAAAAAAAATGTACAGTATCTACATAATTTAGTGGTTCCGTCTGTTGACTACAAAGGAGCAAGTAGGAGGAGACATTCCTTTAGATATTGTGTGTTAGATTTAATCAGAGAGCAGTTAACATGTTACATAGGCTTCAGCATGCTGAAAATAACTGTGGTGTTCCCTGTCCCTTTTTATTACTCCAAGTATAAATTGCCATAATCAGTTACAGAGTATGTTCATGCACTAGATCTAAAGTAACCTGAAATCCACAATGAAGTTTGAAACAGTGAATATAATATAAAATCTAGAGATGAGACCAAGCTCCTGAAAAACAAGCTTCTGGATCTGAAGCCTTATACAGATCTTACTCAGACTTAAATGGCCGTAGGTTCTTTTGTTGCGCATCTGAGGCCTGGTCTACACTACGATTTTAGGTCGAATTTAGCAGCGTTACATCGATTTAAGTCTGGACCTGTCCACACGACGAAGCCCTTTTTTCGACTTAAAGGGCTCTTTAAATCGATTTCTTTACTCCACCTTCAACGAGGGGATTAGCGCTGAAATTGGCCTTGCTGGGTCGAATTTGGGGTAGTGTGGACGCAATTTGACGGTATTGGCCTCTGGGAGCTATCCCAGAGTGTTCCATTGTGACCGCTGTGGACAGCACTCTCAACTCAGATGCACTGGCCAGGTAGACAGAAAAAGGCCCGCAAACTTTTGAATTTCATTTCCTGTTTGGCCAGCGTGGCGAGCTGATCAGCACAGGTGACCATGCAGAGCTCATCAGCATGATGTGCACGTTGCTGGGGCACATTGCCCGGCCCGTGCTTTGTGAGAAGTCTATGTCTATGTCCTTATCACTCTCGTCACCGTGCTGCCGTCGCCTCCTCGCCTGGTGTTGCTTTTGCAGCTTCTGGTTCTGTGCTGAAAAAAGGTGTGAAACAATTGTCTGCTGTTGCTCTGACGGAGGGAGGGGCGACTGACAACATGGCTTACAGGGAATTAAAATCAACAAAAGGGGTGGCTTTGCATGAAGGAGAAACACAAACAACTGTCACACAGAATGTCCCCCTCAAGGATTGAACTCAAAACCCTGGGTTTAGCAGGCCGTTGATTTCACAATACAAATCAGGTCAATTTCTTGTTTTGATCCACTCCATCTATCTTTTACATCTTAGACTGGCAACAGATGGTGCAGTACGACTGCTAGCCATTGTCATCTCCTGGGTGCTCGGCAGAAAATGGAAATGACCTGGCTGAGTCACTCCCATGTCTGCCCATGCGCCCCTGACCGACCTCACTGAGGTCGGCTAAAAGAGCACCCAGGAGTACGACAACGATGGCTACCAATTGTAATGCACCATTTGCTGCCAAAAGACAATGAGCTGCTGTCACGGAGTCTCCAGGCGATGCTCTGGACCTGCTCCCCACAAAGCCAGTCAGGACTTTGGGGAAACTCCTCTCCCTCAGAGCAGACTGTCTTCAGGGCAAGAAGCTCACATGGCTTCACCTTCCTGGGTCTGACCTTGGAGCATTCAGCATATGCTCCTCTGTGTGCTTCCCACAGCGAGTCCGCCCAGGCAGGGTCCTGGGGAAGCCATAGGGTCCTGCACGCACCCCCCTTCGCAGTCAGATGTGACTCTTAGCCAGCCAGTAAAACAAAGGTTTATTAGATGACAGGAACACTGTCTAAAACAGAGCTTATAGGTACAGAGAATGGGATCCCTCAGCTGGGTCCATTCTGGGGCCCAGCCAGTGAGACAACCCTGTCTGCACTCACTTCCCAGCCAGCTACAAACTGAAACCCCCTCTCCAGCCCCTCCTTTCTGGCCTTTGTCTCTTTCCTGGGCCAGGAGGTCATCTGATCTTTGTTCACCTTTAGCTGTTCCCTTGCAGTGGGAAGGACCCCAGCCATTTGTTGCCAGGATACAGAGTGGCAGCCATTTATGCACACTGGAGACTTAGGAAATGCATAGGGGAAACTGAGGCATCCACAGTATTCGGAGGAAACATTAAGAACAGGCCCACTTCATCACAGCTGCTGCTGTGTAGCAATGCAGTCCAACGTCTGCCAGCACCCAGGAGATGTACAGTGACAGTGAGCTGAGTGGGCATGATGCTTGCCGTGGTATGGCATCTGCTCAGGTAACCAAGAAAAAAGGCACAAAACCATTGTCTGCTGTTGCTTTCATGGAGGGAGGGAGGGAGGGAGGGAGAGGGGGGCCTGACGACATGTACCCAGAACCACCCGCGACACTTTTTGCCCCATCAGGCATTGGGATCTCAACCCAGAATTCCAAAGGGGCAGCGGAGACTGAGGGACCTGTGGATAGCTGCTCACAGTTCAACGCTCCGGAAGTCGACGCTAGCCTTGGTACTGTGGACGCAGTCCGCTGACTTAATGCACTTAGAACATTTTGTGTGGGGACATGCACAATTGACTGTATAAAAATGATTTCTAAAAAACCGACTTCTATAAATTCAACCTAATTTCGTAGCGTAGACATACCCTGAGAGTGCTTAATGGGGTGCAATAGCATAAAGGGTTGTTTTTTTGCCTGTTTTCCCATATAGAGAAGTCTTTTTTAGAATTTGAGAGAATAATTTTTCTCTAGGCTTGTTTTGTTTTTAAAACCATCCTTTAAAATGTAATACATTATATGAAATTTTAAAGGATGTTTTGAAAGCACCATAGAGAAAATATAGTCTCGTTTTTGAAGGTTTTAAAATCCTGGATTCATCCATGCCACAAATGACTTATGCAGATAATCCCATCCCACAGCATCACTCGTTCTCTGTATGCCACCTACTTTATAGGAAAAGATTTTAGAAATATTTTAGAGAAGTGTAAAATTTTGGGCGTTATTTTTGTTGTGTATATTTCCATTTATAAAGCCAGAATTTCTTAGTTACAATGGGACAATTTCTGTTCATTTACAACAGTGTAAATCTGGAACAAATTACTTGATTTCAGTATATTGCTCTGGAGGTACCTAGGTATAACTCAGTAGGATTTGGCCTCATAAGTTCAGTTTAATCTAGATCTCAGAGGCAGATGAAAAGTAAATAAAACTTAAAATACCATTAAAATATATAACATACCTTTTCTATCTCTATGCATATTAGTGCTCCAGTTTTAAGGTCTGATACCTCAAGCCATTTCAGGGCTAGAAGCAAATTCTGTCTATTTAATTGGAAAGCAGGGAATCTATCAAATCCAATAGCATGTTGCTACTTTTTCCAGTTCTGGTGAATATTGATAGATCAGACATGAAATCTGCCTGTGGTCCAGAACTAAATATGGTCAGTCCTCTGTATCAGGCCAGTGTAATTTTTGGAGAAAAGAAGGAAATACTTTTTGTGGCTTTTATTATTACTATTATTTATTATTTTATTTGTTATAAAGGCAACTGTTTAAAGCTGAAGAAGATTTGGGATGTTAAAAGTAGTACTAGCTGAAAAAGATTTTAGGGCAGAGTGCAAGTGGAGAAGTCAAATGTGGAGCTTCTTCTCTAGTTGTGCAATTGGATATTACCTACAATTACCTACATTGTGTACCTACAGATCTAATATATAATCAACGTATTTGTTAATTATCTGTTTTATGGGAGAATTCCCTTGTCATACAGGCTGTGAAAGAGAATATTCATGATGATAATTCTAATGACAGCATATTAACAATTTGCCCCAAACAGGGTGGTGGCAGCATATTCACTTCATCAGATTCGCAGCATTCCAAAGCTATCTGGGAAAAAAGCGGCCTTTACTATTCCATTTCAACAACTTTAATTCACACTGTTCTTTAAAGCCAGACTGTCCTGATGGCTGGCTGAGTAGCAAATTATTTTACAAGACTGAGGGAAAAATAAGAATGCTTGTAGGATGAGTCTGAATAAATCACACAGACTAGGATGACCTTCTGAGTACCAAGGCTTGATTAACAATGTATTCATGAGCTGTGGATCACTTTTTTTCTCCAGAATTCAGGAATGCTGCTTAATGACAAGCTTTGATAAATAAGAGATTTACATTTATTTTCCTTTAACTGGAGTACACCATCATAGTGATAGCATATTTTAACTTTTTCCCTGTGTTCCTATTCAGGAATATTTTCTCTAAGTACTCATCGGTCCTCCATAAACCATGTGCTTTGACCAGTACTGTGTCCTACTGAACTCAGTGCACATGAGAAGACTATATGTAATGTAGTTTAGGAGAGAATGTAGGAGTATATGTATATATAACAGAATCTGGTTTTATGTTGTCTTTCATACCTAGTGTATCTCAAAATGCTTTATAAGGTAATGAGTTGGACAATAGTAAGGCAGAAAGAGCATGGCCTCAGCCGTGAATCCTCTCCTGGAGTTAGGAGCCTTAGCCAGGTCATGCCATACTCACAAAAAAAATGAGAAAAAGGAGCTGCCAATGCCACCAGACCTCTCTCCGCTTATATTTTCAATAGTTCAGGGACTTAAACTTGAGTTTGCCACATGAATACCCTAACCACCAGGCTGTGGAGTCAATCTCTCACACTTGTTCTCTCTCTGGCCCAATAAATATTTAAATAATGTATAAAAAAATGGAAAAGCTTCAACAAGCAAGAGACTGACCCCAGCATACTCCATAGTCCAGTGATTTAGTGCACTGCTCCGAGAGGTGGGAGACCTGGGTTAAAGTCCCTGGTCCATGTGGGTATTTGAACCTGAGTCTTCCACATCTGGATGAATCCTCTAACCTTTGGGTTATTGGTATAAAGAGGTGGCTGCTGCCTCCTTATTTTGTGCAGGCACTGATCTGGTAGGTAGCCTCTGAGAATGCCTGCTGGACCAGGGGCTGCAGGCAAGATAGGTGGGGGAGCACCTAGTTTGAGGATCTCACTGGGAGCTGGGCATAGGGTGACCAGACAGCAAATGTGAAAAATTGGGACAGGGGGGTAATGGGATAATGGGAGCCTATATAAGAAAAAGACCCCAAAATCAGGACTGTCCTATAAAATCGAGACATCTGGTCCCCCTAACTGGGCACCAAGCTCCTCAGCAGGGTCAGGATACAGGTGGCTGTGCACATGCATGTGGACAGAAATTTAGGTGCCTCAAGGACTTTACTGGCAGAAACTCAGGCCTGGTCTACACTGGGGGTGTTATCCGGGGTTCTTTCAACCCAAAGCTCTCGGTAACTTTTACTCTGTGCGAGGAGGTGTCAGGAAATAAATCAGGGGAGGCACGGCCGTCCGACCAACAGATGGCTGGCGCAAACAGGACAACACAAGAGTGCTTTCACTTAAAGCTAAACTTTACTTAGTCTCAGGCACTTACACACGTCCGCAACAAGTTAGTAAAACACCCCCAACCTTTGATAATTACCAAAGCTGAGTGTGGCTCTCGAGTGACACAGCGGCAGGCTTCCTGTGGCCAAATCTTCCACCTGCTGGTGGGGACCGCAAGATGTATCCAGAGGGAGAGTCCAAAAAGAGTCCCCAAACGAGTCTAACTATCTCGAGCTTTTTCCCCTTATTTATACATTAGTAATAGAATGACATGTCGCTTAAAGAAAACTTGTTAAGTAAGCAGTTTCAATGGTCAAGCAAGAGGCTCCTTCTGATTATTGATTAACCAGGTATGGGTTTTTCCAGCGTTTGCAGCCTGGAGATCCCAATAGACATTCCTGGGGCACATCCTGCTCTTTAAAAATGCATGTATCAGCAACTTCAACACAATTCTTATCAGGAAGGATGCGGGGTCAAGCTGCTGTTTCTGTGACACCCCAAACCCCCTCCCCTCCTGCCTTGGTCAAACTGAGACTGCTAAATAGGTTGCTTTTAACAATAAGCCACAGTGGTTTCAGGCACTTTACTGGTTTGCCAAAATCTCCCTGTATGGGGATGGGGGAGGGGGAGAGGGATCGATCTAAGTTACACAACTTCAGCTATGTGAATAATGTAGCTGAAGTCAACATACTTAGATCTACTTATCACGGTGTCTTCACTGCGGTGAGTCGACTGCTGCTGCTCCCCCGTCAACTCTGCCTGCACCTCTCACCGAGCTGAAGTACAGGGGTCAATGGGAGAGCGCTCGGGGATCGATTTATTGCTTCTAGACTAGATGTGATAAATCGATCCCCTCTGGATTGATTGCTGCCCGCTGATCCAGCAGGTAATGAAGACATACCCTTAGGTACCTATGGACTTCAGAAGCCTACGGAGTTAGGTGTTAGCTGAGTGGAGGTTTCAGATCTAAATTTTAGACTTGGACACTTAAAGTGGCAGTTAGGCATCCAAATTCATAGCCTCTAGTGTCTCCCTGATGAATCAACATAGATATTTTCTTGTATTCACTATAACCAAGTACATATTTGCTTTCACGGGCTTGTATTTGCAATGTAGCAAAAGGGCCTATTACAGATAGTTTTCTGAACAGAAATACACTTTATTATCACATCTTGTCTACTTCCCAGTAAACAGTAATGTGAGACACAAAACTAACTGTTATTGTACTTACCTGCTCCTCGCATGTCTTCCAAATTGCACCTGCTTTCTCTACTGCCAAAAGTAAAGCTTAACTGCTGTCAACCTTTCAAAAGCAATACAAGTGTGGAAAAGTAAGCAGAGTTCAATCTGCCTTTCATGTATCGTTTGCAGCAATCTTATTCAGGAATCTTTGTGGTTGTTGATGTAGAAAGCTGACCAAAAACACAGTGTGAATTTCAGATACCAGGTTAGGGCAGCAGTACAGGAAACTTGTATGTATATATTTTTAAAGAATATCCTTCATCCTTATAGATACAGTACTTACATTGTCCAGCAGAATCAGCCTTGTTTGCAGGGGTGAAGAAGTCAGCATGCCAGATTCACCAGTGTGCTCTGACTGTTTTGTGCCACTCCAGTGTTGCAAAGCAACCATAAACCCAGTTTACCCAGCTAGTTAAGCTGGGTTCACTGTTACTTTATATCATCATTGGCACATGGCAGTGAAAGTGAATCCAGCGCATAGTTTATAAGAACAAACCATCTGTGAAAGAATCTAGTTTTCCATCCATAAATCTGTTGAGCAGCGTTTCCTTTGTCACAAACGGTATCAGTACACAGGAAAGACGGAAACGTCTGTTTCAAAGTGGATTATGCCTTTGTGCCATTTAAGATGATTTGATATGATCATTGATAGATATTTTTGTCAGAATTAAATGAAATCATTCCTATTTTATGAAGCTATGGGTTTGTTTTTTTTTAGTTCCTTCGCTGAGTTGCAATCTTAGTGAACCTGTAGTTATCTCTGTGCCCTACAAGGCATGCATACCAATATACTACAATTAGGACCTGATCTTGTGAGGTGCTGAGCACCCTCAGATCAGTGGGACTAATCATGAGAGTAAGGTTTATAGATTGGGTCCCTACCTTGTAGCAATATGGCAAACACAACATGTATTGTAGACATAGTAATTATGTAATTAAGCAGATGTAGCAGGTAATTACATTTGGAAATATCAAATAATTCAAAGGTTAATTACTATATAACTTGTTTATTAAACAGAACATATTGTGATTATGTTTTAGTTTTAAAGACAGAACCACATAATTACTCAGAAACTATTAAATACACATAATTATCCCATGATTATTACATGGTCCTTACCATGTACTTGTAAGGAGTCAGAATCCTGTGTGGGTGTGACTCATTTGTCGCAGGAGCTAGGAATTTTAAACACCACCCACTTTGTGCATTGACCCTGTGCAGCAAGGCTGCACTCAGAGGTATAATGGGTTTGAAGGTCACTTCAGCTGAAATATGACTGGTCAGTGTATTGTAACACCTTCTTTCTTGGTTTCTATGAACCCTAATGTCCTTTACATTATTTCAAGTGCAGGAATAACTGCTGACATTCCTAAGCGATCTCTCCCTAAGTTATTGAGTTAACAGTTCTCAGACTTAGCAGTGTGATTCTTCCAGAAAACCTTGGAGTTTCTCTGAACTGCCACACTTTATTTTCTTATTATAGTTTACTCTGTTAATGTTTGGGGTGGTTAATGTTTTTTTCTTTACCTTTCTGACTTTGACTTTCAAATTTTAAAATAAAAAATGAGCTATTACTAAAGCTTTTGCTAAGGCAGAGACTGTGAGGTGGTTATTAATGCTGTTGCTATCAAATGTTCTAGCTACTATTTTTATGCAGTGTAAACCCCTTTTATAAGTGCTTCTGCGAGAGAGAACTTGTATACATTAATTTTGTATTGCTTTTGTAAAATAACAGAAAATACTGTACACAGAAATAATAGCTCTGCATCTCATGCTCCAAGCTATGATTAGTAGCATTTATGTCTCTTAGCTGTCTTCTCCAAGAGTACTTCTAGCACATTCAGCCAATTACCCCTTCAGTTCCTACAGAGAATTGTTCCCACAATCTATGTACCAGAGGAATGAACCTTCTGTTGTGTTAGATACTGTGCATGAAAACCTAAATATAGTCTGTGATGGGAAACAATATGAACTCGCAATGTATTGAAGCCAAGGCTATTCTAACCTAGTGCTGTGCTAAATAAGGTGGAAGAAATGCTGTCAAATATCTCTTTTCATGTGCTGTTATTCCCAACTAGCCTATTCCTACAGTGGGCCAGGCAAGATACATTTTAGGAGCCCTTTCCAAGCTTTAAAACCTGCCATCACAACTGGGACTAATTAGCAGACAGGTCTGCAGTCTCATCAGACTGATTCTTCCCCAAGGATTGAATGGGGCACTGAACTATACTTTCACCCTTTTATTACAGGTAAGAGTGAAAGCCCACTGATAAGGCAGGAATAGGTACTTAGTAAGCTTGCACTGCTCTTGCCAGATGTAGGTGTTCTGGGGCAGATTTTCAAAGAGTGCTGATTGCTCAGCAGATTCAGCTCAGAACTTTGAGAGCTGCAGTTTGCTGATCTCTTGAAAATCTGGCCCATGTGGCTAAACAGACACCAGTTTCGGAGCTGTCAAAGGACTAAAATTCACTTTTAGAAGAAAGGGGATGAGAAGGAAAAGAAATACTCATTCTTATATTGTCTTGTTAAAAATACATTATCTTAGATTTTAGATCTTACATTTTCTTAGATATTAGAATCACCACCAAAAGGATTCCAGTTACTGCATTTCAGTGGAGCTTGTTATATTCAAAGTTTGTAATGCTGCAAAGGCACAATCATATCAATCAATGTCAGCTATGGGAAAAACAAATTAAAATAACCCCTTTGTATTCAAAATGATGCTTGAAGATTTAGCTGCAAAATTTCCATTAAAGTCAATGGAGTCACACAGCAAAATTGCCATCCACTGTTTTGCTAATGTAAGGGTAGAAGTTTTGCTAAATTATCAAGAAAACTTACAGCTGAATAAAATCCTTGCTAATGCACACACAGCTACAACACCCCACTTACCTTATTAAATCTTTGACAAGGCTTGTTCATTTCTTCTTTGGGTAGTGGCAGTGGTTTGCTTGTGATCTTTGTCAAGAGCTATTTCCTTTCTCTGTATAAAGTATATAACTTGCACCAGAAACTGAAGAATTTCAGACAAATATTTCAGTATGATTACAGTATGAGCACATCAGTGAACTACAAATGCAATTTGTAATAGTGGTAATCTTTGATTGTTAACTATGGAAAAAATTTCATCAGTTTTTGGGTGGAGAAATAAATTTACTGACATTTTACAGATTAAAATACAAGTTCTTGTAAGTCTAGGCAAATATTCAGTAGGCCCATACCATTCTCAGAAGTAGCACACCAGGGCCATATCCTTCCTTTTTCAAAAATCCAGAGTCAGTGGACTTTGCACTGGAGTTCTTCATAGAAGGTGAGGTGGGGAACAGACTCCTTTTGTTTCCTGTGGCCACTGAAGCAGCCAAGCTTTGGCTGGTGGCTGCAAATGACCACAATCATCTTCCCATAAGCACAATGACTCTCAATACTACTTCATTTGGGGGCCCCATAGAGCATAGTTTTGATGCTCCAATACAGGATTTCTGCTGCCTGCATAGTACATCATTGAATCCGTTGTCTTTTGGGGCCCTGTATGCCTATGGAAGGGTATGGATAAGGGAAGGACAGAGTTTAGACCTGAAAAATTATCTTAAAATAGGAAGTATTTTATATCCCAGTTGACCCCAAGGCAGCATACATGGTGTTAATATATTGTGAATGAAGTGTGCCACCTCTGGGATGGAGGATAGCAGAGCTGCATAGTACATTGCATAACAGTGAAGGTGGGCAGGTAAAATGTTGCCCTTATATTCTGGGAGCTAGATTCATAAAGGGATATAGGCACCTAAATCCAAAATGCATATCCTCAAACCACACCTCCTGCCTAACCCTGTAAGTACCTAAATTCCCATGGCACCTAAGTTTCTGCTGTTACGGTTCCCTCAGCAACTACATTTCTGCAGATGGGTATGAACAAAGCTGCCTCAGTCCTGAAGCTCAGCACATAGCTCATGCCATAGGCCTGGTGAGATTCACAAACTAGATGTTCCTTCTATCTCACCTTACACAAAACACAAGAGGAGGCAGATGAGGTGGTGGAAAGACCCATTAGCTCAGAATGGGCGACCTGAGTTCAAATCCCTGTTCCCATCTCTCACATCCTCAGAGAGTGTTTTTACTACTGAACTATTGGATGAAAGTGGGGAGTGTAGCACAACCATCTCCTCTTATTATTTTTATTAGTGAGAAAGGTCCAACCTGATTTAAGTGCCTAACTCCAGGACGGGGGTCATGGCTGTGGATGCTTTCTGTAAAATGCCTATCTTCCTTTGAGGGGCATGGCTTAGGCCAGGGATTGGCAACCTTTGGCACGTGGCCCACCAGGTTTGGCATGTGGCTGGGCTGGTTTGTTTACCTGATGTGTCTGCAGGTTTGGCCGATCACAGCTCCCATTGGCCACGGTTCACCATCTCAAGCCAATGGGGGCTGCAGAAAGCGGCATGGGCCGAGGGATGTGCTGGCCACTGCTTCCCACCACCCCATTGGCCTGGAGTGGCAAACCGCGGCCAGTGGGAGCCACGATCGGCCAAACCTGTGGACGCTGCAGGTAAACAAACTGGCCTGGCCCACCAGGGTACTTACCCTGGTGGGCCGCGTGCCAAAGGTTGCCGATCCCTGTCTTAGGCCAAGCTTCTCTCCTTGGCATTTTCTGTTGGTTAATTTAGGCAGCTCCCTTCTCATCATATTGACTTTTGTTAATCCCATTTTTAGGCCTCTAACTCTGGCTATGCATTGTCTAGGGAACCTGGGCACCTAACTCAGGGCTGTCAGTTCCACTAGGTAGCAGGTTGCCTCAAAGTTAGGCACTGATTCTAAGTCCCATCTATGGATCTAGCCCCGGAGGAAAACATTTCTGTTTTTAAACCACGTTTCAAGGGATCATGGGACCATGAGATGGTTGAGTTCAGGATCCTGACAAAAGGAAGAAAGGAGAGCAGAAGAATATGGACCCTGGACTTCAGAAAAGCAGACTTTGATTCCCTCAGGAAAGTGATTGGCAGGATCCCCTGGGAGGCTAATATGAGGGGGGAAAGGAGTCCAGGAGAGCTGGCTGTATTTTAAAGAAGCCTTATTGAGGGTGCAGGAACAAACCATCCCGACGTGCAGAAAGAATGGCAAATATGACAGTCGACCAGCTTGGCTTAACAGTGAAATCTTCGGTGAGCTTAAACAGAAAAGGGAAGCTTACAAGAAGTGGAAACTTAGACAGGTGACTAGGGAGGAGCATGAAAATATTGCTTGAGCATGCAGGGGTGTAATTAGGAAGGCCAAGGCACAATTGGAGTTGCAGCTAGCAAGGAATGTGAAGGGTAACAAGAAGGGTTTCTACAGGTATGTTAGCAACAAGAAGGTGGTCAGGGAAAGTGTGGGACCGTTACTGAATGGGGGAGATAATAGTGACAGATGATGTTGAAAAAGCAGAAGTACTCAATGCTTTTTTTGCCTAGGTCTTCACAGACAAGGTCAGCTCCCAGACTGCTGCACTGGGCAGCACAATATGGGAAGGAGGTGAGCAACCATCAGTGGTGAAAGAACAGATTAAGGACTATTTAGAAAATCTGGACATGCACAAGTCTATGAGTCTGGATCTAATGCATCTGAGGGTGCTGAGGAAATTCATTGATGTGATTGAAAAGCTGTTATCTTTGAAAGTTTGTGGCGATCAGGGGAGGTCCTAGGAGATTGGAAAAAGGCAAATATAGTGCCCCTCTTTAAAAAAGGGAAAAAGGAGAATCCGGGGAACTACAGACCGGTCAGCCTCACCTCAGTCCCTAGAAAAATCATGGAGTGGGTCCTCAAGGAATCCATCTTGAAGTACTTGGAGGAAAGGAAGGTGATCAGGAACAGTCAACATGGATTCACCAAGAGAAAGTCATGCCTGACCAACCTGATTGCCTTCTCTGATGCGATAACTGGCTCTGTGGATATGGGAAAAGTGGTGGATGGTGATATATCTTAACTTTAGCAAAGCTTTTGATATGGTCTCCCACAGTATTCTTGCCAGCAAGTTAAAAAAGTATGGTTTGGATGAGTGGACTATAAGGTGGATAGAAAGCTGGCTATATTGTCGGGCTCAACAGGTAGTGTCAATGGCTCGATGTCTAGTTGGCAGCCGGTATCAAGTGCAGTGCCCCGGGGTTGGTCCTGGGGCTGGTTTTGTTCAAAATCTTCATTAATGATCTGGTTGATGGAATGGTTTGCACCCTCATCAACTTTGCAGATGACACTAAACTGGGAGGAGTGGTAGATACGCTGGAGGGTAGGGATAGGGTCCAGAGTGACTTAGACAAATTGGAGGATTGGGCCATAAGAAATCTGATGAGGTTCAACAAGGACAAGTGCAAAGTCCTGCACTTAGGACAGAAGAATCCCATGCACTGCTACAGGTGGGGGACTGACTGGCTAAGCAGCAGTTCTGCAGAAAAGGACCTGGGGATTACAGTGGACAAGAAGCTGGATATGAAGCAAGAGGGCTAATGGCATATTGGGCTGCATTAGTAGAAGCATTGCCAGCAGATCGAAGGAAGTGATTATTCCCCTCTATTTGGCACTGGTTAGGCCACATCTGGAGTATTGTGTCCAGGATGTGGACAAATTGGAGAGAGTCCAGCGGAGGACAATGAAAATGATTAGGGGGTGGGCACATGACTTACGAGGAGAGGCTGAGGGAACTGGGCTTATTTGGTCTTCAGAAGAGAAGAGTGATGGGGGATCTGATAGCAGCCTTCAACTACCTGAAGGGGGGTTCCAAAGAGGATGGAGCTAGTCTGTTCTTAGTGGTGGCAGATGACAAAACAAGAAGCAATGGTCTCAAGTTGCAGTGGGGGAGGTCTAGGTTGGATATTAGGAAAAACTATTTCACTAGGAGGGGGTAAAGCACTGGAATGGGTTACCTAGGGAGGTGGTAAAATCCCCATCCTTAGAAGTTTTTAAGGCCTGGCTTGACAAAGCTGTGGCTGGGATGATTTAGTTGGGGTTGGTCCTGCTTTGAGCAGGGGTTTGGACTAGATGACCTCCTGAGGTTTCTTCCAACTCTAATCTTCTATGATTGTTAATGTACAGACAAATTTGTCCCAATGTCATCATTTCTCAGCAGCTGTAGAAATCAGAATATTAGGGTTGGAGGGACATCTAGTCCAACCCCCTACTCAAAGCAGGACCAATCCCCAGACAGATTTTTGCCCTAGATCCCTAAATGGCCCCCTCAAGGATTGAACTCACAACCCTGGGTTTAGCAGGCCAATGCTCAAACTACTGAGCTATCCCTTCCCCCACTCTTGTCAAGTGCCAAAGTAGATGAGTGTGGAAAAGGAACACTGTATGCTAAGAATTAGAGGAGAACAAGCTGTTTTAAGAATTTGTCCTTGGGGCCATCTGCTATGCAGTGCAAATCTCCATGGGGTTTGGTGTACTTGTGGAACTAGACAATATGCCAAATAGATTGACTTGAAGTAAACTGGAGAAGGTCTTTTAGGACATCTATAATGGTTTGCACATCATATGGGAAATGCAATCAACTAATGTTTAAAGACACTTGCAGTACTTGGGTACAGAAATTCACAGAAACTTAATCCTGAATTATCTTGGATGGTTATCTTGTAGGATGTAGTTAGATGCTTGGGGAGAAAATGTATAAACTGCCTGAAATGTACCACAAATGTTATAAATTCAGTCTAGGTAGCCAATTCTAGAATTGAGGCCCTAAATATTTTTGGGTTCCAGTTGGTCTACAACAAAAGATTTTACAGCAGAGAAGACAATTCTGAGAGAACTGAAATAGATTATGGCTTTGCATGATGCTTTTCATAGTTATGATACCCCAACGCACTGAACACACCAAATGCACTATATACTGTACTATGCAGCTAGACTTGGCAGTTATTTTGAGCTTCACAATAGCTCAGACATAGCTTTAGATCAGGGGTAGGCAACCTATGGCACGGATGCTGAAGGCGGCACGCAAGCTGATTTTCAGTGGCACTCACGCTGCCTGGGTCCTGGCCACTGGTCTGAGGGGGCTCTGCATTTTATTTTAATTTTAAATGAAGCTTCTTAAACATTTTAAAAACCTTATTTACTTTACATACAAAAATAGTTTAGTTATATATTATAGACTTAGAGAAAGAGACCTTCCAAAAACGTTAACATGTATTACTGGCACGCAAAACCTTAAATCAGAGTGAATAAATGAAGACTTGGCACATCACTTCTGAAAGGTTGCCAACCCCTGGTTTAGATATTAAACCTATTTTATTGAGAGAGAGAGAGTATTAATGCCCTAGTCTTTCTGAGGGCTGGCAATTGGGGGCCAAATTCTGCTCCGTAATAAATCTGGAGTAATGTCATTACAATCAATGGAGGTATTCGGGATTTACACTGGTGTTATTTTGAGCAGAATTTGGCACTAGAACTTTAACTTCCATCTGGACAGTCACTAAAGATGGGCAGAGGGGCAGCTTAATTAGTTTATAAGAAAAAATGACAATTTCAATAATTAAAAGGTATATGTTGTTGGAGACAAAAAAGCTAACCACTACATATCCTTTCCTAACTGAAAGTGCTGCAGCTTTATTGACTATTCTGTGTTGTCAGTGGTTGATTAAACTTTGCTATTTTACATGCAAGTCAGGATTCAAGATGTCATTATTAGTACCACTACACAGTAGTGGTGACTAATTACACCCTGCTTGAAACCACAAGTAGCCTTTGGCATTGTGTTGGAGTTATTTATCTTCCTCAAATAAATTGCATTCTTGGGTGAAGACTAGAGTGACACAGTCACTAGAATCCCAATCAACTACAAAGCCATCACACAATATCTTGGAAGTTTCTGTTACAAAGTGAGAGATCACAGAAGCTCTCTGAGACAAGAAAATATTGATCTGCTTGGGAAGCATTAATTAACATTTGTAGGAAAGCAGAACAACTTTTAAAGTGGACAGTGCTGTCCTTCCATTCACTACTTCCACCTTTCCTTCATTCATTGTCCAACGAATAACAATAATATTTACTATACAATTAGTCTATGGAGCAAGAATTTCTATAATCAATAAAAGATTGTCAAACGTGAGCTCCCTGTTTTCATGTTGTTTTGCTTTTACTGTAAAGTTGGGTTCAACGATTAAATTAATTCAGTAAGAATTTAATAAAAAGGATTAAAGTTAAAACATCAACCCATAAATCCTTGGGCTATCATAGTTCTCTTTGTAAAGGAGTTTACCTTTACAAATGTTTGCCATCAAGTTTTAATGGATTTCTTCGTGGTTTTATCCACAAGACAAACTTCAAGGTGCTGATTACTTCAGCTACCAATGCAGTCTTGCGTGTTGTATGGCAATATTCCAGACAGGCCACAAATAAATGCAGGTTATTATAAAACTTCATAGCACAATTGACAGATCTTTCCTGCCATAAGTTTGGTAAAGAGGCAACAGATTTTGTCACATCTGGCAATGATTGTTGTATCAGGAAGCTTATTGAAGCTGGCAAAACTTATCAGTTGATTTCACCATCCTGATTTTTGGTTTCTTCTCTTGAGGTCCATCTGCTACAGCTGGCTCAGAAATCCCGGCTAGCATACACTGCAGAGCTCCATCCTGCCATCTTAGATGACTGTATAAATGCAGTACTATATCATTGTACTTAAAACTAAGGGGGTGGGAGGTGTAATTAATTGACATGGGAGCTTGAATTGTCCAAGATCCTTTCCCTGAGTTCGCTGCCACCTTAAAGTTCTTTTTTACAAGGATAAGATTCTAGAGATGTGGAAGAACAGGCCCAATTCATCAAAGCATTTAAGCACATGCATAATAAGTTCCACTGAAGTCAAGGACTTAAGCACTTGCTTAAATTCTTTGCTGAATAAGGATGGACTTAAGAATTTACTCATGTGCTTTGTTGAATCATGGCTTGCCCCCTATCTTCTTTCTGGTCTGTCTGACTGCACTTCCTCAGGTACTAGGTCTCATGCCCTTACCTGTCTTTAGCATTTCTTCGTTCTCGCACTCTTAGACCAGGTTCTGGGTATAACATCCCAGCTATAACAACCACTTATTGCTGTGCAGGTCCAGCTTGACACCCGTGTTTCTTCCCTCTTTGGGAGCCTGTGATGAACAACCTTCATAACATAAATATGTTTAATAGCAAAGAGAAAAAAGCATTAGAGAAAATTATTTTGAAAAAATAGCAGCTTTACTCTCATTTTACATTTTGCTTCGCTACAAGCTAAGGTTAGAGGGGCTTCCCTCCTTAATTTAAGGAACAGAACAGGGTCTAGCTTACATTCTTCTAATAAGCTCAGGAGTTCTTGCAACTCAGCCTGGTCTCCCTTTCTTCTTCCTCCAGTCTGTTTCCCCCCCCCCCCCATCCAGGAAAATTCCCCCTTTCTCAAAAACCCACTTCTTTGTGTGAGCCCAGTTACCATATATCTTAATGGCTTTTGTTACAGGGCATAGGTGTGAAGTCTTCCCTTTGCCTCAGACTGGCTTTTCTCACTTGGCCAGCCAAGCCAGTGTTTGTAAAGATAATTTGAACATACCTCCTAAAAAGTTCAACTCAACAAATAATGTAACAATATATTTTGTAGGAAAAATCAGCTAAAACTGACTAAAGCCAGCCTACTCCTTTCCTAAAGTAGATGTTATTAACAATGATTTTCTCCAACAAGTAGAATTTGCCCCTTTGCTCTTTAAGATCATGCTGTTTGTGTTTCAAACAGACGAGATTTAAGCAGAAGTAAAAATATGCAATAAGAAAAAAGATTGGCAATGTAAAAACTGTGTAGGCAGGAAGATTGAAAACAGATGGAAAGTTACATATTTTAAATTCTGATTTCATGTTACAAAGTAAAAATTTAAAAATATTGAAATGACCTTTTGTGAGTTTAAATGCAAACAAATGTACTTTCTTCAGACAAGATGTCCACTAAGTGATGAACTGTCTGGAATTGCAGAGTCAGAGCTGCCTCTCTTTGAAATTAATGGCAACACTCCTGTGAGTGCAGATCTCAATTCTGTGCTTCATCTCTACAGGAAAATGAGGGAAGATGACTGTGGCCACAGGTGTGCATCAGTCAGCATGTTGTTGTTTTCACCTCCCCTATGTTATGTTTAATATAGGAGGCATGGATCGTAGATGCCTGTTGGGTACCTCGACCTTCTGTTCTAACACTCTCATTTTCCTTCTCTGCTTCTTTGCGTTCTTTCAAACAGATTTTATTATAGACTCACTGTAGTGACTCCAAAGTTAAGGCTGTAATTCACCTGTTATGAGCCCGACTTTGACCGTATCCTCACACCAATCAACAAATTACTTTTAAAAAGTCCTTTCCATCTGAAATTGTCATGGACAGTATGAACTCTAGGCAGAGGAAAATTTTCCTAGGAGAGTTTCAGATTAATTGGACAGTCTATTTTACAGACACTGAACTCAAAATAAAACTGACAGGACAGTTCGCTATTTGAAAAAGCCTGTGATGTTTTCTGTAAAATACTATCTCAAAGCCAACTTGACCTAGAAATGTCAGTATTTTGGAAATATTTGCTATTGTGGATTTTTGGAAGTCTGGATGCTTCAAGGAGTCCCAAGAGACTTTATCAACTTAGCCAAAAGTCCTGTGGGGAAAATACATCTCAGCCCTGAATTTCAAAAAGTAAACTGATGACTAAGGAGGTTTGCCATGGTGGCGTTTCTGAAAAAATTCTAAATAATCTCCCAGGCCTGCTTCCCTTCCCAGATACACTCTTGCCCAGTGCCATCAGGAGAAAATATCATCACTTGTCTCCCAGTACCTGACTAACTACAAGTTTGCCAGATGCAACCTGGGAAAATGGAGTCATGTGTCCCAGGAAGTTTGTGGCAGAGCCAGGAATAGAAGCAAAATGTTCTGAGTCCCAATCCAGTGTCCTAGCCAAAAGACTATTCTTTGTCTCTTCACCTCTATTTCACCTCACATGTCCCCAAATTTAGAACACTAACAGAATCCTGCACCTCCCAGAAGCACAACAAACCTCAAGGGAATCAGACTAACTGGATAGATTTGAGAGCACTTAGAAGAGTTCAGCTTTTAACAGAAAGCTCAGCTATTATTTAGGCCAGGGATTCTCTTCATTGCACTGCAACCTCCTTCTGACAACAAAAATTACTTCATGACCCCGGGTGGGGGGACCAAAGCCTGTGCCCCACCACTCTGGCCGGTGGGGCCAAAGCTGAAGCTCAAGGGCTTCAGCCCCAGGCAGGGGGCCTGCAACCTGAGCCCCGCCACCCAGGGCTGAAGTCCTCAGGCTTTGGCTTCGGCCCTGGGGTTCAGGCTTCAGCCCTGGGTCCCAGCAAGTCTAAGCCAGCCCTGGTGACCCCATTCAAAGGGGGTCACGACCCACTTTGGGGTCCCAGCCCACAGTTTGAGAACCGCTGATTTAGACCTTCATCATGAAGAAGGATCATCCTGTGGTTAGAACACTAGCTGGAGAGAAGGGTTCAATTCCCTGCTTTGCCACAGACTTCATGCTTGACCTTTAGTCTGTCAATAAGGACTTAACCGCACAAAGAAATGTACTCTCATAGTTATACCATTGGAACACTCTTATTCAGAATAACTGTGGCCTTTTTTGGGTGCAGCTTATGTCACTTTCTACAAAAGCTAAGCCAAAAAAGACCACTGGTGTACTGAAGAGAGTGTCCGTCCAGGGAGTTATACCCATATAACTGTAGTGTTATATGGGTATAGTAATGTCATTAAATTTCCCCATGTAGACAGGCTCATATTATCTCTGTGCCTCAGTTCCCCATCTGTAAAATGGAGTTAATAGCACTTCTCTATCTCACAAGGGTATTGAGAATAAATACTTTAATGATCAGGAGGTGCTCAGTTACTATAGTAATGGGGCCATATTAGTACCTTAGATAGATCTGAAAATAAGGTAGATAGGAAGGAAAGGTATGTTGACTTATTCTTTTAGGGCTAGATTCTGATATCTTTATTCACAGGGGGTCCCGAGGTTCCAGTAAAACCAGTGGGACTACTTGTGGGGTAAAGCAGGTTTGACATGAGTAAAGGTGACCGAATTGGTCCCATGATGTTTAGTGTTGTTTTAGTTTGTTAAAGGAAAGCAGAAAATAAGAAACCTGGCTTCTGTTTAATTTCATCTGGCTTATATGAAAAGACTCAGCCAAACCACTAGTAAATAAACTGGCCAGATGGCAAGCCAACAGGTGGTTATAGAAACAAAAATACACATAACCTTCTGTGGTTCCTATGGGCTTCTACGACACAGAAAGCCCATATCATTTATGATAAATAGAGCTGTATGTCACAGACAAGCAAAAATGCATGAACAGAAAAGGAAATTGTTCAGCGGGCAGAGAAAGCAAACCTACTCCCTCTATCCTTTCCCCATCTGTTGTCCTCCATTGAGAAACTGGGAATTCCCAATGACTTCCTTCTCAATCTGTTGCTGCCAAAAGTTATGGTTTTATTTTATTTAAAATTGGTTACATTGCTGAATCTGTGTATCCCAGCAGGATTTTGTTTTATTACTGGCAGCTTCCTCATACTTCACATCTATTGCTTTTCTCCTACAGCTTCCCTTTTCAAAATATGCTGTAACTTAATGTAGTATGAGCTTAATAGTTATCCAAATTCAGGCAACCAAAAATTCCAGTAAGAAATTCAGAAAATGTTGAAATCCCATTATAACATTTTTGCAGTCTCGCATTGAAGAAATAATGATGATGTTTTAAGAGAGTCAGCGAAGTATTGTACTAGGAAAGATGTCTTTCATAGCTGTAAATGTGCTGCCCATATCACTGCTATATGCAATAAATTGCATACAACATTGTGAATGTAATTTAATTTTTCATTTTGCCTGTTTCTGCAACAATCTGTGATTTAGTTATGTCACATAGGAATTTACCTGTTTTAAGGCCTGCGTTTCTCTGGAAGACAAGATTAACCAACCACTCCACTCAGACACAGAGTTGAGGAAATCCAGGTTAATCAGACTATTCACAACATGAAATAGTCCTGCTGATTGTCATAGCATGAAAAGAACAAAAATCACTTAGGATTGGAAGGGAAGCATTTATCAAAAAGGACACTGCAGGTGAGAAAAAGTCATTTGAACTCACCCACCTGACATGGAGAAATTATCCATAAAGCTAACGTTAACTTTGTACTCATTTATTGTCCACCAAAGTCTGCAGGCTGGATAGTGTCCTGGGAGACTGCAACATCCAAGCTGACAAGGCATCAGACGCAAAAATCACAAACCTCCTTTCCTCCCTTGCGTTTTAGAACTTTCCAAAGTACTTTCAGGGCCAGCCCTCAGAGGAATGGCCACATCCTTGACCTAATCTACTGATATTTGAATTGATGTCAACACACAGGAAGTGTAGCCACTGTCTGCAGACAGACAGACCATCACCTCATTAAGACACTGGCTAGAACTCTCCTAGGTATCAGGCAGAGCAAAAGGTCTATGATTCTGGATCACCCAAAAAGGCTCATGGCCTAGCCCTGCCAAATTAAAAAACATGCTAAAGGACAATAGCACTCCATCATTAGTCCTGGATCTCATGAATCATTATCATGTTACACTGGGTTACACATTATCATGTTACTTGCCTCCCTCATCCCCAAACAGCCCCTTCCTCTTTGAAGAGCTCCCTTGAAGATGAAGAAATAGAGATGGAACCTTGAGCTAAGACTGAAACAAGTAGGTGGACATTGTCAGAGTCCCATAAAGCTCTATGCACATTCCTGGAGCCATCCCCACACAGCTCATTGCCGGATTGGGGCTTGGGACATTTAGTGGACTGTTTCTAAGGGATACATCTCTAACCGGCCAATGGATATCTATTCAAAGTTTATAAATGTATGCCAGGTTCAGTTGGCTTTGTTCTGCTTCTAATAAAGAATGTAAGAGCTGAAAAAATCATAACAACCTACTAGACAGCCTGAGTATTAAATGATTTGATTTTAAATGATCTCTAACTACTGTGTCCTTTTGCTTGAAATATTAATTTAATAGACGATCCTTCAGTCAGAGGGTGGGAAGGCTCACAGTGGATAAAATAAAATAAAATCAATAGTTTTAGCTAGCCTCGCACTGTATCTGTGTGCCTTACAAGATTAAAGATAGAAGGAAGGAAGATAAGAACACTCCTAAATAATGATAGTGGGTGACCAGTTATGTGCCTGACCCAAAAATGCCTGGGAGAACCTCATGATCCAGTGTCAGTGTTTTAAGGTGCCATTCATATGGAAGGTGAAACCTCTGACCACAAGCTTTGGAGGCTCCAGGACCAGACTCAAGACTAGCTCTGTTAGTCGATCTGTAATTTTATTTGTAAGTGCATCTATTAATGCATATCTATATTTATATGAAGCACCCAAACTATGAACAGTCTTACAATGTGTTTTTTCTTATGATAAAGAAAATAGATGGGTTTATTTTGTAATTTATTGGGAACATGCTGTTATGGGTTGGGTTAAACCCAGTGCTTAATTTGTGCCAGGGCTTGCCAGGCCTGAGCCCTGGCACCTCTACGCTTGGCAATCCATAGCCCTGGCACGTCTGGGCTTGCTGCATCAGTTATGAAAGTAAAAAAATTGCTTGAGCCCCAGTGCATAATTGCTTGAGCCCTAGCACCTCTTTCATTACAAATTAAGCACTGGTTAAACCTAATTGAAACTGGGTGATGTAACTGCCATCCTTCCTTTAAGATAGTTGCAAAAAGTCATTCTACTCTTTTATGGAACTTGGTAACTGAGACAATAGCAGCCTTCACCCAAAACACAGGCACAAGTGAAGTGCTCAGGAATTTGAACTATGTGAGCAGAGGGGATTTGCTGAAAGAAATCAAAGAAACTCCACAGATATTTGATTCCTACTATTGTTCAGGGAAACAGGACTTTGTACATTCATTGTAAATAAACAGGATAGTGTCAAAGAAATAACTGACTATCATCAATCTCTTCTCCTAATGGAAACAATTCACAGAATTTTGGCTAACTGCTAGTGGTTGAGCTTCCCAGAGAGGAAGTATTGTGGAGGGATCTACAGTAGCCCAAGTTCTGTCATGCAGAGGCAGCTGGATCTGGATCACTGATTAAAGTGGATCTCTTTCAAGCACCGTGGGCCCAGAGCAATTCCTGAACAACACCCCACTTAGGTCAAAAATGGGAAACAATGTCATAAAGGATCACTGGAATGACAACAGGATACAAAAGGTCTGAGAAACTCAATAGAGCATTGCAGCTTTATGTATCAACACTCTTTCCTCTGAATCCTCCGACCTTCAACTGTGTTTGCATTGAGTTTATTAACGTGAGGCTATCCATCTGGTATCTACATGCAGTGTTCATTTCAAATGGGGAGGAAAATAAGTAAGGGATAAGTACTAATAGAGTAACTGTGGCAACATGGGAGTCCTGCTGTGACAAGGATCCTTTTCTTTCAGAACTAAGAATAGCACACCGTTTCAGCAGCTTTCTTTCAAGTGAGATTGCCAAGTCTGTAGGTGATAATATTAGAAAAGGATTTTTAACGATAGATGAATACAGCATCCACAGGAGTTACCGCAGAAGGGGAAAAAGATTACTAAGATGTTAATTACATGCCCTGCTTTTCACTTGTACTTTTCTCCATTCAATTGACATGCAGCTAAACATAATATTCCTTTAATAGCTTTCATCTTGATTTGCTAGTTAAAGGGAAAAGGTTAAAATCATATATACACATGTATATATTGAAAAGCCCACACATTTTCCCCACCTGTGTCACAAATACCTAGAATAATTAAATCTGAATGAATTGAAAACATCTAAATGATATTGCCCTATTTATGCTGTGTTTTCCTTATGAGCTGCAGCAGAATTACAAAGACTCTGTATGACTCTTGTTAACAGAGCCAGCCTTTGGGATTCACAAAGGAGAATCTCAGCTTGCTTTCTTTTCCATAAACTGGGTTTCTAGATTTTTTCCCTACCAATCTGGCCTCAGAAATATAAACTATTAACCAACAGCTGAAGAACTGCAGCTGGGCTTTACTTCTGCAGCAGGAAGGTGGGGGTTGGGTTGACCTAAAAATCACCTCTCCCCAGAACACTTTCAATGTAAAAAGGAGACAGTAAAGTTTAGGATATAGCTAGTCTAGAGATTGCTCTGACTAGCTCTCCCCAAAATCCTTAAGCAAGCCCAATGTAGTGGTGAGATCATGGTGGAGAAGATCTGGTTACATTTGGGAGAGATGGGGGGAAATGGGATTTCACTAGCCTGCCCAAAGATGCAAATGCTGATATTGTTAAAACCTACAGCTCTTCGTGTGGCTGGGGCTGAGCTGGATGCTGCAGCTCTCTGCTACTGCCACAGAAGCAATACAAAGGGAAGTAAATTTCTGGGTCCCCTCACCCATGCTTCTAGAAGGGCACCGGGGATGCACCACACAGTCTCCACACATTCATTTCTACCATGTGCACACCCCCTCAAACCATCTGCTGCAATACTGCACACAAAGTAGGAGGAGAGCAGGCAGGGGCCAAGCTGCTACTGCTCTGAGTGGAAGTCCTGTGTCCTACTGCAGCTTGCTTCTTCCTCTGCCAGTGCCTGGCTCCCAACCTCTGAATTTGAAAAGCCAGTACTGGAGGAGATCTAAGAGCTCCACTCCCTCCGCAAAGTCCCATGGGTGACCCCCATCTCCCTAGTCCCCTTCCCTCCCACCAACCTCCACAGACCCTCTCCCAAACTCCCACACCAGCTAAGAGAGATTGCCACCAGTCAGGGAAGGTCCAACCACCTCAAGAATCAAAAGGGACCCATTTTTCACCCAAACACACATTTTTCACCCAAACACATAGCATGATTCCATCAAAAGGAATCATGCTACTCACCCACTGCACGAACAGAGGTAGCAGGACAACTTGCTTGCCATTATTGCTGAAGCCAAAGTACAATCCATCTGCCACCACCACTGCTGCTGTGGGGAACATAAGTAAGGCAGTCTACTCAGTCCCTGAGTATTACTTGTAAGCAGGGTCTGAATGAACTATCCCCTGATATCACCTGATGGGTTGGGGACATGACTTCAGAAGTCAACCTTGTTTTCATAGACACTTCCACTCTGCTTAAGTGTGCAGCATGATGGAGTGGCTTTGCCCAAATGATCACTTTTTGCTGGTGTTGGATCACACGTCACTTTGTTATTAGGTGCAAGGGTGATAAATTGTTATTACTCTTGTGTGAGTAAAGGGCATCAGAAATGTACTAGGCATGCCCTGATTGAAGGGTTCACCCTCAACTGAACTGGACTCACCAAGCAGGAGATAGGGGTTCCCAGGGCTAGTGGAAATCGGAGAAATGCTTGTGGATAGTGGTATGGCTTTGCTCAAAGAGTCCCAGACACCATTTGGTCTTTTCTTTCTCCACTGTTCAATGACAGAGATGATAAGACTCAACGGGGAGTCTTTTGTTGTGCATCGTTAGAGCTGAAATCACTGGTAACCATTAGACTTGCTATGGGACATTGTCACTGAAAGAGAATGCCCATACTAGTAGTGAGGTTCCCACACTAAAAGCTGAAATCATTGAGAGCTGAGTTAAGTAGTGGGACCTCAAGACATCCCTGAGGTTGCAGTAGAAAGGGAAATAATGTAATCAGAGATGGCAGAACAGCTGATAGTAGAGTGAATGGCTGATGGCATAGCTAGTGGCCAGCAGAGCGAGTGGCTGATGGCGGAGCAGTAGCTGAGGCATTGATCAGTGCCTCCCCACCTTGGGTGGCAGGTGAATTTATGAGAATGTAGCTCTGAATGCTGGGTGTTCACTGACCAAGGACAACAACTGTGAGTGGGGTGTGGTGGAGGGAGAGGGGAGTGGCGTGTTAAGGGGACGTTTGTTTATGGGACTTCCACACAGCAAGGTGAGAGATTGAGGAAAAGGATGTTGCCCAGCATATGCTGGGGTGGGTGTTTTGTTCATGGTCATATTTTCTAATCATGCTCATGGTGTTTTCCCAAATTAATGCTGGGTTCCTTTTCCTTTTATTAAAAGTTTTCTTTTCCCTACACAGACCTGTGCTTGCATGAGGGGAAATATTGCCTCTTGGAGGCACCAGGGAGTGGTGTGTAATTTTCCCAGGTTACTGGGTGGGAGCTTGAGCTAGTTCTGTGTTGTATTGTTATAAAGGAACCCCTAGATATTGAACCCAGCCCTTGTTGCTCCCAGCTCCACCTGGCAAAAAGGGTTACATACTGATGCTGAAATTGTCCTGGTAGAGAGAATGCTTTATGAACAATCAAATGTAACACTTTGCAGCTAGAGGATAGAAAAGAAATTCTAAAGGAGACTAAGAAATGGTACAGAGAGACACAGAGGAATAACTTGAAAATGGAAAGCAACAGGATTATTAGGCCTAGAGAAAAAGTGTTTAAGAGGTAACCCAGGTCACATGGAAGAGGAGAGATAAAGTAGAATAGTTTGATTAATCTTATCCACTCTCAGCAGCTTTATTCATTGTGTTATTTTTAGTCTTAGCTGCACTGTGTAAATGGGGCCCTACAATCCCTGGAGGGAAGTATTCTTATTCTAAAGAAAGCTCTCCTGTCATTGTTCACTGAGCTTCCTACATTAATTCTCATGCTTTAAAGCTAAAACTTTTGGGGGGGCGGGGGAGTTATCACGTCACAGCTAAACTTCCAGAAATCAAAAAAAAGAAAAAAGACATGACAGAAGTCTAGAAGAGTCTTTTTCTGTAAAGAAACACATTTTGGAGAGATGATCATTCATTGACAGTTAAGGTTGTTGCCAGCTCTGCTAAAAGCACTCCAAACCTCCTAAATATGGAGAAACTAAATTAACCCATTGCAATGTTAGTAGGCGTCCGCCTCTGTTTGAAGAGAGCTTTTTAAATTAGGAATGTTTTAATTAGGAATGACAAGACATTATCACTACTGAATTTGTACCACTGTATCATAGTTCCTTGCTCTGTAAAGTACGGGATGTGGCATTATTGACCTGTTGCTGAATGGTAGCAGGACTTGGAGCCTTCCAGGTCAGTTTTCTGTTTGGAGCAGAAATTTGGTGAGGTTGCGTCAGGTATTTTCTTAATATAATTTGTTTATTTACAAAAATGTGCATAAGTCCTGTTTCCTCAGAATGGTAACAAGCAGCCACATGGGCCACTCCCATTTGCAGAAAGCTTATCTGGGGTCAATTCTGCCCTGACCCCAGAAGCAGCTGTTTTAGGCCTCTGTCTTCTATGCCCCCTTTCTTCTTTCAGCTCCTGCATTTTTCATCTGGGAAATTCCTAGAGCAAAGCTGCTCAAGGAAACCATATGGTCTGGAAAAGTGAGCCTGGGGGTGGGTCTATCCTCTATTTGTGCAATTGCTTTGTAATAAAAAGTAAGCTCATCAGAGTAATCCCCCAAACCATTAAAGGAGAATGCTTTAACACCTCTCCGGTTATGTTTACCATCTAAAGCATTTAACACTTTCTACAGTGTTTTACCTTGGGTGCTTATATGTCATTGACCCCTAATGTGCAACTTTCCCCATAACAATATTTACCTTTCTTCCTAGGGGTGTTATGAACCTAAGAGACAAAAAAAAATCATCACCTTTAACTTAGGCTGTGTCTACACTAGCCCTTTTATTGGTAAAACTTACGGCGCTCGGAGTGTAAAATACACACCCCTGAGCGACATAAGTTACACCAATAGAAACGCTGGTGTAGACAGCGCTGTGTCAGTGGGAGACGCCAACACAGCTACCACTGCTTGTTGGGGGCGGTTTACTTAAGTTGACAGGCGAGCTCTCTCCTGTTGGCATATAGCAGCTACACGGGAGATCTTACAGCAGTGCAGCTACATTGGTACAGCTGTGCTGCTGTAAGCTCTCTAGTCTAGACCTATTTACAGCACCCAGACACCCAGTTCCCAATGGGATCCAAACCCAAAATAAATCAGTTTTACTCTGTATAAAGCGTTTACAGGGTAAACTCAGACACATTACCTCCCAGGTTAATGAATGTTTCAGATCTTACCCAAATACACGCTACAGCCAATTCTTATTAACTAAATACAATTTATTAAAAAACAAAAGAGAGAGAGTATGGTTAAAAGATCAATATACATACAGACATGAGTTCAATTCATTGAGGTTCAGATTCATAGCAGAGATGGGGAGCTTTGTAGTTGCAAAGAGTCTAATCTCCAAATCTCATATTCAGGACATACCAGTATAACTGGGACCTCAGTCTTGCGACTCAAACTTCCCCTGATGAAGTCTAAGCAGATCTGAGATGACAGAATCAGGACCCAAGGATCTTTTATAAAATTTCATGTCTTATAGGAATTAACATAATTCGTTTCTCCACCATTCACAGTACATTTCAAAGAGAGATGAATACTGAGATATCCTGTGTTTACAATTCATTTAAATGCTAGGGTCCTCTTTTGACCTCTGAGTTATCAGAATACAGCCTAGACAGGGACTGTTGATTACATTGTCCACCCTACTCATACATATGTAAATACGCAAAAACAAAAACATTATCTCCCCATGTCTTTCCTGGGTTATTTATTTTGCAGGTGTTTAACCTTTTCTAGCCATGAGTCACATAAAGGCATAGAGAACTCTGTGTATCCACTGTCATTGCTTCTATCACACATCTGCAAGGGAAATGATTTGTAGGAATTTGTGTGATCTAACAGAACCAGAAAATTGACGTTGCTTTTACAATAAAAATTAATCTAATGTCATTAAAACAAGCTCTGCTGATTTCTGAGTGTCTGTATATCTGGCTGTGTGCACCCGGAGTATGTTCCTTTCAGTGTAAATGAATTAAATCTTGTAAATCTGCGTTGAAAATGTTATGCTGCTTTTATCAATTACCTTCCAACCAATTAGCTTATTTTAAAGCCTAAACCGTTTCACTATTTATAGAACATATTCTTCCTTCTGCTTGAATGTAGAGGCATTTTTTTATATATAGATAGCCCTTGAAAGATCGGAGCCGTGAGGCAGGCAGTCACAAAGACCTTACCTAGCCTAGAAAAATTAGTATCCATATTTCAGTAGCTACCAGTAATATCAGTGGTAGCAACAGAAAAAGCTTTAGGCTGAGATTTTTAAACTGCCTAGGGGACTAATGGGAACTGGGCATCCATATCTCCAAGCAGGCTTTGAAAAAATGCCTCAGCCCTGTGTGCAGTAGGACTGCAATTTTCAATCATATAATGAAAACTTGCTCTGAGGAGGTTTTCATAAGACAGTGGTAAAGACACGTGAACCCTGGCAACACTACTGGACTAGCTCCACCGTAGCTGCATCATTGCTGCTGTTACAGGTAGTCATTTTTGTAGAGAGGAAGGATGGGCTAGTGACTTGACCATAAGCCTAGGACTTAAGAGACCTGGGTTCATTTAATGGTCTAGGTCTCCAGTGTGACCTTGGGCAAGTCCACTTATGGCTAGATTTTTGAAGGTATTTAGGAGCCAAAAGATGTAGCTAGTAACCTGAAGAAATTTTTCAAAAGTGCCTAGACTAGACACTTTTGAAAATGTCACTTGTGCCCAGATCCTCAAAGGTATTTAGGCCCCTAATCTCCATTGTGTCCAACTGCCTTTGTGGAACCAAGCCTAGGAGCCTCTTAAGGTGCCTAAACACCTTCAAATATCTGGCCCTTAATTTTAGTTGCCCCTGTGTGAAACGGGGGTGATAGTACTCCCTACACTACAGGATGCTGTGAGGATAAATAAATTAGATTGTGAGGTGCAGAGAGAGGGAGGCATATCACTACCTAAGGTAGAGAGACACCCAAAAGTTTTGGCAAAGGAATATGCAAAAATATTAAAGTGTCATCAATCACATATGCCTGAGTATCGGAAGATTTACGGTCTTCGTTTTCCCTAATAATATTCCAGAACGTTTGCTGATTTTTAATTTGAGATTTGAATATGAAGTTCTTCCTTACCTAAAATGATGCTTTGCTATATTTTCAAGATGATTATGTCCATAAGCAGTAACCAAACATAATTAATCTTGTGAAAACACTGTGGACACCACCAAGAAATGTCACTGTGCTTGTGCTCCAGAAACTTGCATTATTCTCCCTTTATTAGAGGGCCATCTGATGCCACTAAAGCTGTAGTATGGAATCTTCTCAGGTGGATGGTTCTTCTTAATGGAGATGAAGTGTGATGGGGCATACAAACCTTACAGTGGACAACATGGGGTTAATGAGCTAATGTCTGAGAGCCCCTTTTTGAGAAAAGGGAGGGTTGGATGCTGATGGACCAATTCCCCTCTATTACCTGTGAACTCAGTTTATTTGCGTTAATTCCCCTTGTTTTTGTTTGTTGACTACCCTGGAAGAGGAGTGACTTTAAAGTGACCTGGTTGGAGGACCAAGTTACAGGGAGAGGCAGACCACTGCAGGCCCAGGGTGACTGTCAGCATGAGGTACCAACAGGTAGACAGATGCTATACCACATTTGGCCACAAGGAGGTGCTAGTGGTGAATCAACTCCTTCACATGAAGGTTGAAACATTGGCAGTGTAGGCAAAGCTTGCATTGTAGCTACCTTTTAACTATCAGCCTTGGATAAAGAGGAATTTTGTTTAGAGCACTGCAAAATCCTGTAATATTCACTGGAACAAAACATTCTGAAAATAAAGCTCTTTTAAATAGCTCCCATCCGCCCGCCTGAAGCAGTATTAGTCCTGACAGCAAGTTGCTGTAACTAATTTCTTTTAATTAGGGAGAGGAAGGACTGTCATTTATTCACCTGGCAGTGACAGTGCTTTTAGTGATAGTACTAAAGGAGAGAAGACCTTTCTTTAAAAGTACTTTCCAGCTAAAGTACATGCCTCCAGTCTGGATTTCTCAAATCTTCCAGTGCTCACTCCCCTGAGGCTCTAGGCCTCCTCGCCTACTTTTAGAATGTTTCTCTTCACCGTATTGCCAGACTCCTCTCAGAATCATATCAAAACAAGAAAAATAAACCAGGGGAACGGCAAGCTATGGTAAAACATGCAAATAAATACAGAAACAAGGAAAGCAAAAGGATCGAGCTTGTATGTGCTCCCATCAGCAAGTCTTGTCACAATGCTAGTTTGCAGTTTAGGCAAATCCAATATTTTAGCCCAGGGGTGGAGAGAGAAAGAGAAAATAGGTTTGGATCTGCATGGTTTTGCATATTAGGGGTTTGGCCTGGGACTCAGGAGAAATGGGTTCAATCTGCTTCTCTGCCTCAGACTTCCTGTGTTGTGTTGGGCAAGTCCCTTAGGCCCTCATCCTCAAAGGTGGATTTTGAGGATCTGGGCCTTAATCTGTCTGTGCCTCAGTTCCTTATCTGTAAAATGGGGATAATAGTATTTCCCTACTTCACCGGGGTGTTTTGGAGATAAACACATTAAAAATTATGAGGCACTCAGATACTACAGTAATGAGGGCCATGTATATTGTTTAGATTGCACCTTTTTATTGAGAGTAGGGCCTTGAATGACATCCAGGCAGGCAGCTCCCTATATGCAAGTTCAGCCCGGCTAAAATCCAGGGCACTACATGCGAGCACAGAGCTCATTGAAAGATGAGGGCCAAAGTTACTAGCTATGTCAAGTTGGCTACCTCTGGAAAATCATGCACATTTCAAAAATGTTAATTCTGTTTAACAAAGAAAAGGAGCATGATGATGCTGCGCATACATGATTTTTCTTGTTACTGATTACGTCAATGACCCCTAATCTCCCAGTCAATTTTATCTCTTGCTGATTCTATTGAATTTACTTCTAGGCTCTGGCTGTTTCCTGTGGGTTTAAAATGTGGATCTACCCACAAAATACAGATCACTCCAGAGCTATTATAGCATGAAGGCAAGTTTAGAATTTTCCTAGTTAATAGCACAGTTCTGCTTGGTGGTGTATGATATGCCTTGGGCATGTACATTGCATAAAAATAGCTGAAGGACATTCAGGATATCTGTTTTTCATGCTCCATTTCTAATTGCCAGGATTGGTTTTTATAAAACTGTTAAAAAACCATTATACATTTTTCTAGACATATAAATTGCCAGATGAGGTATAATAATAATAGTAAGAACTATTAACAAAAGCCCCACAAACTATGAAAAAAACAAAGTCTTTGTTGCTGGTTTTGATTCTATTGAATAAATCATGTTTGAATCATGAGCAATATTAAGCATGCAGAGAGACTAGTAGTAACTCTGCATATAAAAAGGTTGGCATGAAGACAAAACAGATAAACTGAGGACTGCGCTACAGAGCAAGTGCTTGTTGCTTCATATGTAAGTTTACAATAGCATTTCTTTTTCAGGGTGACTTTCCAAAAGTCTTGAAAATCCACACACATAATCAACTCTGCTTGAAAATTGTTAGACCAGGTCTGGGCCTGGGGTATGGTTTGTGGTAAAAAATTTGGAGTCATTTGGTTAAGGAGGTCCTGAAATAGCCCCCTTACCCCACACAAAAAAGTGATCTGTTTTGAAAAAGTCAATGCTTTCAAAATGTGGTGTTAGTTGGATGGGTTGTATTTTTTGCACAGAGACTGGGAAAAATCCTTGGGTAATATTAACATGAAACTTATATCACTGGACTGTGCTAAGCTCTAGTGTCCAGTACCAAGAACAAGCACCTGTGTCACATTACTGAAAAGTTGTTAGACTCTGTTTCTGGTTATATGGAGTGGTTCACCGGATTATTCTGACCCTAACAAGAATTTCTGGCAAACTGAGTATTTTGTGATCCAGATGGAAATCATGGCAGCTGTGTTCATCCAAGAACTGCTGTTGCAATTTTCTGTGCAGTTCAACACCTTTCTTAAGCCCTTATAACCATAATGATGCCTCCTTTGTGGCATGGCAAAGGACCACAGGTACTAGGGGGAAACAGAACCAGATTTAAAGTAGGAAATGGCTCACAATACAGTAGGCCAGGGGTAGGCAACCTGTGGCATGGGTGCTGATTTGCAGTGGCACTCACACTGCCCGGGTCCTGGCCACCGGTCCGGGGGGCTCTGCATTTTAATTTAATTTTAAATGAAGCTTCTTAAACATTTTAAAAACCTTATTTACTTTACATACAACAGTTTAGTTATATATTATAGACTTATAGAAAGAGACCTTCTAAAAACATTCAAATATATTACTGGCACGCAAAACCTTAAATTAGCGTGAATAAATGAAAACTCGGCACACCACTTCCGAAAGGTTGCCGGCCCCTGCAGTAGGCAAAGGGTGGCCAGGAGAATACTGAGTACATTCTAAGTCCCCGCAGTAGAAATATTGTCACTTTAAGTGTGCAGACAAGATAAGAGAACAGTGGATCTTTGTTGGAACGCAGTGGGTACTTTGCTAACTTATAAGATGGCTGGAAAAAACAAAGAAATGGCACTGGACTCTTTGAGCCTTTGTTTTCTTGATCATCCTTGATCATCTTTGATCAGCCTGGTGATAACTCTTCTCTTGTGTGCTAAACGAGGGGATAGGGCTGACCTAGGAGAGAAAAGCTTAAAAGCCAGAGGCTGAGCGACCAATGGGAGCTAGCAAACAGGAGATCGCAAACAGGGGAGATTGTGACAGTTTTTGGGAGGGAGGTGTAATATAATCACTACGTTAGGAAAGGCCGCATCACCAGTGCCAATGCTGCTTCTGTCTCTTCTACTTGTACCTGTATCTAGACAGAGAACCTGATCATGGATGTCCTTATCCAGATCCTGGTGTAGATTTGCAGAAACTGTGGCCTGCATTTCCCTTTCATAAAAAGCCAGGCTCTGGAGACCGTCCAGCGTGAAAAGTGGCTGGAATCTCTCAGGAAGCAGGTGGGGCAGCTACAGGAGGAGGTGCTAGGCTGAGAAGCATCCGTGTCCACGAGAAATTCTTCAAGGGTATTCATATGGAGACCGCCAAGGCTGAGGAAGCTATCCAGCTAGAGAGGACTGCTGTCACATCCTCAGGGGAGGAGGATACAGCTCTGTCACAGGGAGGACACTGGCTGCTGGTTACTCTGGTGGCAGGCAGTACCCCTGCTCCCGAGCCACTGGCCATACTGATAAGGAACTCTTATGCTGCCCTGGTAATGAGGAATTGCCCCCAAAGGTGGAGGAGGAGAAGATCTGTACTACCAAGGCTGGAAGGATCGCACCCACCACAAATGTAGGGTAGTGGTGGTCAGTGACTCCCCTCCGAGGGGGACAGAGGCACCCATCTGTCATCCTGACGTGGCATCCTCGAAAGTACGCTGCCTTCCAGTGGCCCATATCCAAGACGTTACAGAGGGATTGTCGAGGATCATCCAGCCCACTGACTACTGCCCCATGTTATTCATCCATGTGGTCACTAATGATACTGCGAGTATGACCCGGAGCCAGTCAGAAGTGACTACAGGGCACTCAGAGTAAGGGGAAGGCCAGAGTAAGGCCAGGTCTATACTACAGTGTTAAGCCAACTTAAGTTATGCTGACTATCATAAACCGCTGTAATTACATCGCTTGTGCATGTTCACACAATGCTCCTTGTGTCAGTGGAGTGCATCCACAGTTGGTGCTCTAGCATTGACAGAGCAAGCAGTGCACCGTGGATAGTTATCCCACTGTGCAAATCAATCACCACCTTCTTCCACTAGGAGTTCTGGGAATGGATTGCAGTACATCATGGATCAGGATCACCACCTCTATGATGTGATTTTCTCCATCCCATAATTCCAAGGGCTTCTGACTGCATTTCGAACCATTTTTCAACTGCCACCTCTAAACTTTGCACTCACCATCTCCAGGGGTGCTGGAACAATTTGTATAGTGGGGGGTGCTGAGAGCCATTGAACCAAACTGTAAACCCTGTATATAAACCACTTCAAGCTAGGGGGTGCAGCAGCATCCTCAGCAGTCCTAGTTCCCACACCTATAACCATCTCGGCCTGAAATCCTGCACTGCTCACCAGTCTTGTGATAACTGTTATGAACACAATGTGGCTGATCCTGCGGTATTTCATGAACTGTGAATCTGAACAAGAATCTGTGGTGCCTGCCCTGCTGTGTGCCATGGAAAGAAACAATTCAAAATTGATGTTGGCATTCATGGAACAGCTGGACCATTGCTATTGGGCTCGGGAAACAAGCACTGAGTGGTGGGATCAGATTGTGTTGCAGATAGGGGATGACAAGCAGTGGATGTAGAACATTTGTATGAGCAAAGGCACATGTCTTGAACTCTGTGTGGTGTTTGCCTCCACCTTGCAGCACAAGGAAACCAAAATGAGAGCTGCCCTAACAGTGGAAAAGTGAGTGGTGATCACTGTGTAGAAGCTGGCAACTCCAAACTGCTACTGGTCAGTCATGAATCAGTTTGGAGTTGGGAAGTCCACCGTGGGGGTTACGGTGATGCAAGTGTGAAGGGCCATTAATCGCCTCCTGCTATGAAGGACTGTGACTCTGCGCAATGAGCAGGAAATAGTGGATGGCTTTGAGGCAATGGGATTCCCTAACTGTAGCAGGGTGATAGATGGCACCCATATCCAATTTTGGCTCCAGACCAAAATGGCTCATGAAGCCATACACCAGAAATCTGGACAGCAGCAAGGAGCGCTTCAACAACAGGCTCATCAGGTGCAGAATGACCATAGAATGTGCGTTTGGCAGATTAAAGAGTCACTGGCACTGCCTTTTTGGCTGGTTAGACCTCAATGAGGAAAATATTCCCTTGGTCATAGCAGCCTGCTGTGCTCTGCATAACATTTGTGAAGCCAAGGGGGAAAAGTTTCCCTGGGGTGCAGCGTTGAGGTGGATTGCTTGGTGGCTGATTTTGAACAGCCAGACACCAGGGCAATTAGAGGAGCTCAACGAGGGGCTATTCAAATGAGGGAGGCTTTAAAGCAGCATTTTGACAATGGGCCCCAGTAATGTGTCTTTCTGTAATTAATTGAGCCAGGCATTGTTTACTTGTCACCTTTAATGACTCCTGCCTGAGGGTTAACTGTAGTCTGCAAATGTGGCGATTGACAGTTTGAATTTCCACTGTAGCCACTTTATGTAGGTCACAAATAAAGAATCACTCTCTTTGTAAGCCTAAATTTTTATTAAACAGCAATACAGAGATTAACATTTCCTACAAGGGACATGACAGTGAGCAGTACTTGCTGAAGAGAGGATCTCACAGCTGTGTGTGAGTCCAGCTGTCATTATGAAAAATGGGGTGGAGTGCAAGGGGTACTGCGATGGGCCGGGAACGTGAGAGGAATGTGTATGGGGAGTTTGAGGAGGTAAGGAATGCAGTTCTGTATGGAATGCAGGGGGAGTCGAGCACACATGTGTTCCACCTGCAGTGCAGTCAGGGACCTCGGCATCTCTGTTTGGCCCTCTGTGAGCTTTATTATCCACTCTTGAACCTATCTTCTCTCCTGGCTATCCATTTGTAGTTTCTTGTTTATTCTCTCTTGCCATGCTCTGTGCTCACTATCAGCCTGATCTGACGATTGCAGCAATTCCTGAAACACATCCTCCTTACTCCTGCTCGTTTGCCTCCTTACCTGACGTAGGTACTCCTCTGGTGGATAGGAGCTGGCCCGCAAGGGCACATCTACAGAAACAAAAGAAACAATACAGAGAGTCAGTATTGTGAGTGCACTCACATTCTTGAATCATAAAAGTTATATACACCTCTTTCTCACTTTCCCTTGGCAAGCACACAGCATGGCAAGCACACATGTTTGGCCTGGGAATGGAGATGAAAGACAAGACAGGGTCTGGGGTGGTTTCCGAAGAGGATCAGTACACGTGCCTGGGGACACTATTCTGAATACTGGCACCATTTTCAACAGATGGGGGTGATTGAAGCTGAAATCACACTACTGAGGGTAACTGAAGATGCAAGGGTGCATTTCCTGCATGCTTGCAGCTTCAGACTGGGTCCATATGCACTCTCCTGTGTGCTGCTTTGGTTCCTCCAGAAGTAATTGCCGATTAGAGCGGCAAACTTTCCTACAACAGGGAAAGAACAAAGCAGCTCTGCCAAGGAACCTTCAGCAGGGGATTGCAGAGTACCTGCAGGAAAGCTTCCCAGAGATCTCTGTGGAGGATTTCTGGGAGATCTTGGTGTTCATTAACAAATTTTTCCAAAGAGCCCCTACTGCGTAGCTGTGTGAAGCAGATGCAAACAATACCTAATGTTGTTAATTTTGAGCCCTTCTCCCACATGCCCCATGTAACAACATAAAAGACACTTCTACTTCATATAACCATGCACTATCAAAGAAAAATAAGTACTTACCAGAGCTCCCCTCTCCTGCTTCAAGTGTGCCAGAGTCGGACTGCTGGGACTGGCTAGACCTCTCTGGAGTCAAAAAGAGGTCATGTCTCACCACGCTGCCAGATGAGCTTGTTGCCTATACCACATCCTCCTCCACCACTTCATCCTTGGGGTTGACTCCATTGGCCACTGCCTCCAGTCCCCCCAAAGTATCCACAGAGCTCTTGATGGTGGAGATGGGGTCACCACTGAGGATGGTGGGCAGCTCCATGTAGAAGCAGCAAGTTTTCAGCGCCGCACCTTGCCTCAGCTCTTTTATCTTAGCACAGCACTGAAGTGTGGCTAGGGTGACCAGATGTCCTCATTTTGGGGGCTTTTTCTTATATAGGCTCCTATTATCCCTCACCCCCTGTCCCAGTTTTTCACATTTGCTGTCTGGTCACCCTAAGTGTGTCCCTTTTGTGCCCCTTCTCATCCAGGCCATGAGCATTCGCAAGTGTCAAAGTTTCTGTGGCTGGATCAGGGCTGCGACTGCACAGCCTCCTCTCCCCACAGACAAAACAGATCCAGCAACTCTGGCCTACTCCACGCGGGAGCCCATTTGCTGCAAAGGCCAGCATGGTCAGCTGGGAAGGTGCGATGTGAGCTGTCCACACTGAGACAAAAGGAAGAGGAATTTAAAAAAATTCCAGGGCTTTAAAGGGGGAGAGGCACATGCCTGTGTACCTAGCCACAGGGCACCAGAATAGAAACTGCTTACCAGAGCAGTCATGATGGGCATTATTGGACACTTAGGGCAACATAAGCAAGTGCAATATCGACACTGACACGGTGTTGCTCTAACTTTATTGCAAAAAGCTCTATGCCACTCATTGAGGTGGTTTTATTATGTTGGTGTAGCAGGAGAGTTAAATTGAGAGGAGGAGCATTGTTGTGTGTACACGTCCACTGTTTTATCGATGAAATCTGAATTTTGTTGACAAAACAGTGTAGTGTAGACAAGATCTAACAAGCCTCGTGGATGGAGGGAAGCGGTAGATGTGGTATATCTTGACTTTAGTAAGGGTTTGATACTGTCTCACATGACCGTCTCATAAACAAACTAGGGAAATATAGCCCAGATGGAGCTACTATAAAGTGGGTGCATAACTGGTTGGAAAATTGTGGCCAGAGAGTAGTTACTAGTTGTTTACAGTCCAGCTTGAAGGTAATATGAATTAGAGTCATGCAGGGATCGATCCTGGGTCTGGTTCTGTTCAATATCTTCATAAATTGTTTAGATAATAGCATAGAAAGAACACTTATAAAGTTTGCAGAAGATACAAAGCTCAGAGCGATTGCAAATGCTTTGGAGGATAGGATTAAAAGTCAAAATGATCTGGACAAACTGGAGAAATGGTCTGAAGTAAATAGGATGAAATTCAATAAGGACTTATGCAAATGAGAACAAATGCAAAGTAGTCCACTTAGGAAGGAACAATAAATTGCACACATACAAAATGGGAAATGACTGCCTAGGAAGGAGTACAGTGGAAAATGATATCAGGGTTATAGTGGCACAAGCTAAATATGAGTCAATGGTATAACACTGTTGCTAAAAAAACCTCTTTCTCGGATGTATCAGCAGGCATGTTGTAAGCAAGACACGTGAAATAATTCTTCCATTGGTCTTTTCTCTTTCTTTCTTTGCTGCTATTTTGTGTTGCAAATTCCTCTCAAATTTGCTCTTTGTTTTGGGAATTGGTTAGATTTTTTTTAAAGGATCCACGGCTAATAAAGTACCACAGCATTCTAAAGTATTGGCCTTACACAGTTCAGTGTTTGGGGAGGTTACGTAGTATTTTTATGGACATTTCTGGGATGCAGTGCAATAGCCATTTAACAGTTCACAGCAAGTTTACACAACTATTGGGGGGCAATATGAAGAGCATTTTATCCAATTGCAACTTATCTTAGACCATAGTCCATCCTGTGCTTTGCTTCACATTGGGCTACCCACATTTGCCATCTTTGCCTGTCAACTGCCCTTCTCTCCAAGTCTTCCCATTTCGTGTTGAGATGCTTGATGTCGTTCAGAACTGTTTGTTTCCATGTTATTCGCAGTCTTCCTCTCTTTCTTCTTGCGTTTTCTGGCTTCCATTCAAGGGCTGTATTTGGTAAGCGTTCTGTTTCCATTCTCAGCACATGTCCCAGCCACTGATGTCTTCTTTTGTAGATTATTTGTGAGAGGGTACCCTGTCCAATCATTTTCCTGACTTCTTCATTCGTCTTCCTATCTCTATGTGTTATTCCCAATATTACTCTCAGACATTTGTGATGAAATGCATCCAGCTTTTGCATATATTTCTTGGTAAGTTGCTATGTCTCACTGCTATATGTTGTGATGGCAATAACAATTGCTTTGTACACTGTGGTGGGGCCTGCCCCTGAGAAAAAGGGCTTGAACAGGCCAAAGAGGCTGCGCAGGCCAGCAGCCAATCAGCAAAGGCCTGTGGGGAGCCAATCAGGGCAAAAGGAGAGGCAGCCAATCAGGGCTGGGCTGGGTCCTATATAAAGGCTGCCTAGCAGAGGGGAAGGTAGTCACTCCCTGACTAGCAAGGAAGAAGGACTGGCTTCTGAGGTAAGGCAGTAGCACCTCGGACAGAGCAGTGCTGGGCAGGCTCTGGGGGAGCAGAGGTGAGCTCCAGACCAGTTACCTGCCAGGCTGCAGCCCCTGCTAAAAAGGGCCAAGAAGGTGCATGGGGCCAAAGGGGAAGTGGCCCAGGGAAAATAGGCAGACAAGAGAGGAGTGAAGGAGGGCAGAGAAAGGCTGCTGCTAGAGGGTCCCTGGGTTGGGACCCAGAGTAGAGGGTGGGCCTAGGTCTCTCCCTCCCCCATTTACACTGCACCTGGCCACAGAGGAGTGGGGCCGAGACAGACTGCAACCTGCTCCTGAAATGAGGGGCTAGACTTTGGGTTGTGGTTGGCCACTGAGGCAGGTGCAAGCTGAAGGACTGCTGTTAACCCCCGCCCCCCCCCCGGAAGGGGGTGAGACTGGAGTAGTGGGCACTGCCACAGGGCAGTGTGCTGAAGTGGACACTGCCGAGCAGGGAGCAATGTGGTTCCCAAAGCAGCAGAGCAGGAGATGGGCGAGACATCATTTGCAGAGGGTGCTCCACTGCTGACAAGAGCTAATTCCTGGAGAGACCAGCAAGAGGCACCCACGCCGGTGAGTCATTGCCCCACCACATACACATTCAGTTTTGTCTTGAGGGAGATATATTTGAAGTGCCAGATGTTTTTGAGTCTTCCAAATGCAGTGTTTGCCTTCACGATTCTTCTTATTTCCCTGGAACTAGTACCATCTTGGCTAATGGTACTTCCAAGATACGTAAAATTGTCCACCTTCTCTGATTTCTCTTCTTCAATTTTCATTTCTGTTCCTATAGTCCTCATTAACATGACTTTACGTTTCTTTGCATTGTATCTCAAACCTATCTTCTCCATTACTTTTATTTGGTTTGTGCATTTTTGTAGTCCATTGGCATCCTCACTGATAAGAACGATGTTGTCAGCAAAGTCTAGATCAAATAGCTTTGAATTGTTCCATTTTAGGCAATATGTATCACTGTCGCGTTGTTTTAATCCATAGTCAATGACTAGCGTAAACAAAAAAGGAGACAGGATGCACTCCTGCCTGATGCGGAATGTCTTACTCAATCCATTTTCCATTTTAATGCAGCATTTTGAATTGGCGTAGAATGCCTTCATAATGTTAGTTGTTTTTGTTGGAATTCCAAATTGTGGAACAATTTTTCCACATTGTTTCTCTGTTTACACTATCAAATGCCTTTTGAAAGTCCACGAAATTGATGGCAAGACTGCCTTGGAATTCAACTGTGGTCTCAATTTGTCTCGGGGTGAAAATAGCATCTGTACATAATCTCCCTTGTCTAAATCCAGATTGTTGTTCATGTAGGATGGTAATTGCAACTAACAGGGCAATTTTAGGTAGACAGAATATAATTTGGCCAGTACACTAGTGTTAACCCTCTAACTCTTGGGAAAAGCACCATAGGGTCTTTAATGATAAGTGGTCAGAACCTCAGTCTTGCACCTTATTTAAATAATTATGATGATTATACTTCCTCCTTATTACCTTCTAGCTTAAGACCTCATGCCACATTCCAAACAGAAATTAAGCCTTTCAATACACTTGTGACATAGGATGGTGCTGTCAGCAGCACACTCTCCACTTGCTGGTTTTATTTATTTTATTCAGCCTGTGCATAGTCACCTAGCCAACCAATGGCATCTTCAGTGTGTGATGCAGTTCTTCTAGGCCACTGCCGAACCTAGTCAGCTGGCATTCATCGACCATGTGCATCACTGTCTGTGTTACGCTGCAGCTGCACAAAGGGCTGTCACAAAGGCCCCAGCAATATTGGTAGGTTGCACAGAGACCTTGGCTGGTCTGGAACCTGTTCAACAGGGACCCATTGGCGACAGGGCAGGTCAAAACCAGGTGGGCAAATTGTGGGGTCGGTGACAAGGGACTGGTTGGGGTTTATAACAGATATCCCTTCCTCTCGCCAGAGTGTTTCCGCCCTAACATCCTGGCGTGGCGGATGAGACCATAATGGGCAACGTGGCGGCAAATGTGCAGCTGGTGGCTTAAAAAGGTCATTGTGGCAGGCTTGAACTGGTGCATACTTTCTCCAGTAACTTGCCAGTGGCAACCTCTCCTCTGATATGAGGAGGAGCAATATTGCTCAGAACTGGGAGCCAGGTTCCTGGAGATGTTTCGCATGGCAGCATGTAACTGCATATCCACCAATTTGATGTGTGACGATCGACTGCAAACTGGTGTGCAGTATTCTGCCACCAAGATGGCAGGAGCTGACATCTGCAAAGTTGGAGCACCTCATGACAAACCTGCCAGTTTGCTAAGAAGATTGTTGCACGTCCTAACTTTAACTGCTCTCCTTCAGGTGGGCATGGTAACTCAGTGTGCGGTCCAAGGTCACATCTAGATAGACTGGTTCTACTTCATGTTTCACCTTCTGACCATTCAGATAATCATTAGCTCTCGGGTTGATGAAGATGTAACAAACTGGACACTGTTTTTATGACGCTTAGCTGGAGACACCAAGGCACCTCCAGTAAGCCTACTGTAAGACAAGTCTGTCTTGCTGGTGTCTGGTTGTACAGCTGCATGTTGTGCTGTCTTTGGATTAGATGTTAGTGTATATTATCTGGAAATCTTCCATAGAAATTGATGCAAGAAAAGGTTTAGGGGACTCTGAGATTGAGCAGGGAGCTACTGAGATCACCTCTCCCTGGAACCAAGGCAGGTATGTTCATGAGCACTAGGGAGCTTGTTTCAGTGAGGCATGGAGAAGTCTCAGAAATAAATGGCACAACTCTTTTTTCCCCAAACACCTGATTTCTAACACTCTGTAAAGAAAAGAAAATTTAAAATAGCTTAAACAGGTTTTTGTGTCTGTGTACAAACTATTTGTAGCCACAGTCTGGGTACAGAATGTCAAGTATATTTAGCAATTGTGCTATCACTCTGAATTAATTAGCACTGCACATCTGAAAAGGTGAGAATGTAAATTCACAGATGACAATTGCAAATTGTTTTTTTTTAAATGTGCAATCAGCAAATGTGAACAGAACATTAGAAATTGGGTAAAACTTTCATTGGGTTTTGGCAGGTCTGATACTATGGGCCTGATCAAGGGTTTTAAGACCACAGTGTAAGAGGTCAAAAATCTCACACAGGATTTTGTACCTTTCCAGGTGCAGTTAACCAAGGACCTGTTGAGCTACTGCATAATAGCCTCTAGGGAGTTGTTTCCTTCAGTGTAAGTTAGAGCAGCCCTGCAAGTGCTGTATCTTTGCCAGGAACCAAACCTGTCCCCCTCTGCTCTCAAGATCAGGGGAGCACAGAAGTGGCCTTAATTTGGATCTATCTCAGTATATCTTGCAGCCAAATCAGAACTATTTAAGATGAGCTCTGCTGGCAGTTGCGTAGGTGCATCTTCCATTGAATTCAAACCTGAGTGCAGCAGTAAGGAACTGATCAATGCCTCATCTAGCTCAGCCTAGATGACCAGATGTGGAGAATGTAAGATTTCTGCATTACTTTTATGAAATATTGTGTGTTTAGCTGTTGTTAACTGACCTCAAGGTAGGTGTGTGTGTCATTTAAAAAGGGTCTAGCTGGACAATATACTGGATATGCTAAAGAAGAAAGCCAGACTAAGAACACTGGTTCTACCAGATAGGCGATCCATTTGCTTAATTACCAGCCTGGTAGGGGACTTTAATTTCCCCCCATGAAGCTGTTTGAGGAGTCCCGTTACAAAAGGGGACTGAGGTTATAAAAGGAAGGGTCTCTAACCATCCATTTGAAAGAATGGAAGGGTACTAACTGCAGGACTCGGAGAGGCTCCATGATTTGGAGGTGAAGCTGTGAGCAGCAGGATGGGTATCCTAGACACACTAGCACTCTGCCAAATCCCAGAGAGTGCTAAAGAGTAGTGAGGAAACTGAGAAGGGAAAGGCATATAGGTGTCTTCTTGTTGGAGCTATATATTTTGTGTGCTGTCTAAAGAGTGATTTCTTTTTTTGGATCCTTCTGGCAAAGTCTGCCTGCTTGCTTCATTGGTCATGTTTTCCTGAAAACTGTAAGCAAGCATGCCCATAAGGCTGGCACTCTGGGAAAGGGTGTGCTTAGACTATTGGGGAATCTGGGGTAGCTGGAAAAATTTTCAGGATGTAGACAGTTGGACTATGAGGTCTCAGCTCTCAGAAGAGAGGTGCAAGAGAGAGGAGCTGTACCCCAAGAGCATGCCTAGAGAGCCAGAACTAAAGGAAATACCTGGACACATACTCTTAAGCTTCTCAAGTCTAAGCAATGAATCCAGAGTGTTGGGACCCTAACACAGCAGCCCAGTGTCCAGTCCAGCATGACTAGCTCCATGACAGTATCTCAGGGTCGGCTTACTAGGATGCTTATTGGGCAGTCATATGGCCTGAAGGACATTCAGTAGATAGTATTTGGTTTGGTGCTTAACACTAACATTTGTACTATTCTGCACACTTATCTGATTAGCCCATCTCTAGCTGTAAAGCTGTGCAAATACTTCTCAGAAAAGTGAGAAGAAAGTCACCAGCTGGCCTTTTGGCTGAGAAGCATATGGCCTTGCTACTCAATTGACTGAGACCCTAACTACAGCACAATAACAAGTGAGGCAAAAGCCCTAGTTATAACTCTATTGTCCTTGGGCCTGGATACAGCATGGTTAATGTTGTTATAGAGGAGACAGAAACTTGCCTTTTCCTTGGGTCAAAAAAGCCCATCTAAACCACAGTTCAGCTAAATTACAAGGACATAATTAAGTGAATTTCACACTGGAAGTTTTGACCATGTTGAGTTTGTTATAGGCATGGAGCAGGCAAAGGTCTAAGCAGTACAGAACATACTGACAGATTTGGCATTAAACTTACTTGAATTATCTTTGGGATCCATTATACTAAATGCAAAGTTTATGTATTGTGGGCTGGGATTGTGTGTAATCATGCTAAGGGGCAGATGTGATGTAGGGCCTGGATGATAAAAGGCTATAATGAATGATGTGACAGACTAAAATGATCTTCTGGGACAATACAAGTTAAGTGGATTGCCTAGGAAATATCTACGAGGTGAGAAATGCAAAGTCCCCACCTCCAGCTATGTAAAAACTGAGCCATTTGAAACTGTGCCTTGAGGAGTGAGCCAGTGTCTGCTGATCACCTGTTACAGGAGGCCAAGATCAAGGCCCAAGCCATATAGAGGAAAAACTAAACTATTTATGGTTGGTCTGAGACAGTTATAAGCTTGTAACAATGGGAAAAACCCAGTTGTGGGTTTTGAAGCACTGACACTTACCAGAGCCCAAGGCTGGAGAAGGGGTGACCTCTGGTAAACTTTTAGCCAGTGTGTAGGTTCTTTTCTACATTTGTAATGTTTTCTCTGTCATACTTTCACCTTAAGAATAAATGTGCTTGTTTATAAAGAGCTGTGTGCAACTTACAAGTGTGGGCAATTATAGCTGTTGATAGCTTCTAGAGAGAAATTATAGCTGTTGATAGCTTCTTAATCAAGGCATTTGTATATTATACCAAAACCTTAAAACAAAATGAATTGTATACGTAGTCAGTTTTGTATGCATGTTTGGCTGCTGCATGTATAGTCTACTTATAAACTGAAAGAAATGCAGACAGCTGGCTTGCTGGGACTAACACAGTGTAGACAGACTGTGCATCCTGGAAAAATCCCAGTCAGGAGGGAGAGAGATGCAGGTCTCACCAAAAGCGGTGACATATAAAGAGCTGGGAGCCTAGAGAGGGTGTCCTTAAGGGACCATGGAGAAGGCATACAGGTGCAGCTGCCCTGAACTGTGACACTGGTCTGACCTCTGTCTCACTTTGTATCTAACAGCCCCTTCTCCACAACATCTGATGCACAGGGGAGTTTTTGTGGGATGAAGAAAGAACCCAGTTTTATAGCACCACTTACTTCGGGCAGTAATATCTGAAACACATGCATACACTGAAAATCTTTGACAAAAATGTGGGAACCATGCCATGTTTGGGGGAATATTTTGAAAACCGGGGCACAGAATATTTCACGCACCGCCCATGTGACTGGCCTTCAAGAAAAGTTCATCTGTCTTGTTAGGAGTGGTAAGCATTTATATGTGTAGTGTGTGTGCATTCTGTTCTGGTGATTGTTAATAGAGGTTAAGTAGGATATTACTGTGTAAGGCTCTTTCACTGGTAAAAGACCCCATAAACCCGCAAAAGATTAAGCTCTGAATCCATGTGGAATGGGTGTTTACCTGGAGCCTGGAGGAGTAAAGTTAAGGGCTTTTCATCTGGAGCCCTAGGAACTGGGAAAAGGTGGGGGTTACGCCTTGAGCCCTGGGAACTAGGTGGAGGTGGGATGTCCTACAGGGTGCGAGTAACAGAGAATGTTGTGTAGGTAACACATACCTCCCAGGCCACACTGTTTCGTGCTGTACCCAGAAATATGAATAATGCCCAGGAAATTTTACAGCATAAGACAACGAGCAACGTATGAAGGGTGTGAGTGGGCAGAGATGCAATTCGATGTATACGGCTTTTTACATGTATTTTCTGGTAATTATAAATATACAAACAGTGTCAACTATCCACATCTGCCTGTCAAGCCATTATGAATTATTATTTTTCTAGGCATGATGGAGAGTACAGTCAGGCACAGGGAAGAGGGAGAATAAATATCATGCTAGCAGATGTCCAACATCGGGCAAACCAAGAGATGTCTAACACTAACTCCTGCACAGCTACAGCACTCATGTTCTTCACTACAGCACCACCTGCTGGCAGAGCCTGGGCCTGCAGCAGTATACCACCAGCAGTCCCCTCCATGACTTACAACACTTTCTGAAGAGACTGAAGGAGCAAAACCCCACTGGACGTGGTGTAGGTATACAGGAATGCTTGATATACTTTCTTCTTAACTCATTGAGGGCACTGGCCTTCCTAGCCATGTTTCAAATCATGCTGAAGACATCCAGCATGTCTGCACAGCCAGGCATGCTACTGGTAATGGAACCTGAATCTCTCAGGAAGTAGGCAATTGATTTTAGAACACTTGGTAGTGGCAGCCTGGCATTTATTTTCTGTCCATCTCTTTAGATGATTATAGTTAGTACAAAATTTTTCCTCTTCAGTATCTGCCTCCTCAACTTACACACACATTGTCTTTGGTTCTTTTCTTTCAAAAATATCTAGACAGCAAAGGACTGCTACGATTATCACCTTAGTCCATTGTAGTCCTGGCAGTGGATAGAGAACAATTTGGCCCAAAGGAAAATACATGAATGAGAGAGACCTCTAATTTGTTGCATTTTCTTCAGAATAACATTAAAATCTTAACTAAAATGCACACAAATGGCCACATGGGGGATGGAGCTTGAAGTGTGTTTTTGTGTTGAGAGTGCTAAAACACATTTTCTAAATCTTTCATATTTACTGCTTATATTACACCATACTGCACGATTTGAAGGACATTTCATGCACATGAAAAGGCACAAAAAGCTCCTCTCTCTGACTGTATGCAGCATCAACCTTGTTAAAAGATCCATTCTTTATAAAATTCAGACTGTTTATTGACTCCCAAGTATAGGGTGAATGAGGATGTACTGCACCAAATCAGCACATACACACAACATAATATCTGTATTTATAGCAGTGTTCTCTTACATGATTCATTTATTTTCATTTCTACCCCAAGAGCATCTGATTTAGGAAATTAAAAGGTAAGCCTTTCTCTGAGGTAGAAAAGTGTTCTGTTCTTGCTGGATGGATGTAGCAAACAGAATTCACCTAAAGTTATTTCTAAAGCAGACACTTATCTAAAAAGTAAGATGGGTGTGGTATCCAACATGCACCATGTCTTTCTGGTGTTTGTGAGTGCAATGGTATATGGGGGGGAAAATCAAACAAAAATGAACACTGGACATAAACATCCTACCAGGCGGGTCCACTGAGTTAGGTACAACTTTGGAAGTGACTATCGGCAGGGTTGCTGTGCATTCTGAAGAAGGGTAGCTTGAAAAGATGGGAGGGGGGGAAATAAGATCTTTTAAAATGAGACAGTTCTACAATCTAATGGCTTGGTGGTATCATGGTATCTTTAGAAGTGTCTTAGACCCCAACTAAGGGCAACTACAGAGGAAGGGAGATAGGTCCAGTCTATAACGCAGAGAAAACGAGAGCAAGTAGCTGTGTAGAATATTGACAAAAGATCAAGAGGGGCAAGGCTGAATTGATATACCATAGTTTTTCCTTGAGCCACACATCATGGGATTTAAATAAATAGGGGGAGAAAAGTTTAACTGTAATTTTAAGGCAGTACCACTACAAATCAAATGGACTCATTTACATAGGGTCAATTGCAACAAATACTCTTTCAAAAATATTTGCGACATTGCCCTTAGGCAGCCAATGGCAACATGCATCAACTCTCCAGGCTGCTGTAATTTATGCTCGGACCTGCACTGACCCCCATCCAGTGCTACACTCAGATCCTCAAAGGTATTTAGGTGCCTAATTCCTGGGAGTTAGGAGTCTAAATACCTTTGATTTCAACCAGAGTAAGGTGCCTAAATACAATTTTGGGCCCAGATCCTCTAAAAGTAAGGGCCTAAATGTCCCCCCCCCCCGAATGAATCTTCTGTGCAACACAGAGCTAGAGCACTGTGACACTGGCAGACCAGGTAGCAGCTTTTGCCAAGGCTTTAGGCCTCAGCAGGGCACTGACAAATGAATTGCTGAAAGCCAATGTATTAGTATGGTTAAGATGAGTATGGGACTTATAACAATGTGTTTATTGTTTAGACTTTATGAAATGCTTCTAAGTGCTGCATTCATTAATCTCACTTATAACAGCTTTATCACATGCTATAAGGTAATATTTGTTTTTGCTTTGTAACTATAAAAAAATGTTTGCTCTGGCACTGTGAAGCAAGTCAGGAAGGATTGTCTCCTGCCCATCCAGGCGGCCTATCAAAATGAAATGAGCCATTGTGGAACATCACAATACAAACACTTTGTTAATTGCCCCTTACACTTAGGCTTTGGCTACACTTAGTGCTTCAAAGCGCTGCTGCGGCAGCGCTTTGAAGCACTAAGTGTAGTCAAAGCGCCAGCGCTGGGAGAGAGCTCTCCCAGCGCTGTCTGTACTCCACCTCCCTGTGGGGAATAACGTACAGCGCTGGGAGCCGCCCTCCCAGCACTGGGGCTTTGACCACACTGGCGCTTTGCAGCGCCGCAATTTGCAGCGCTGGAGAGGGTGTGTTTTCACACCCTGCTGCAGCGCTGCAAATTTGCAAGTGTAGCCAAGGCCTTAGGCAGAGGCTATGTGCAAAAGCGCTTGTCTGGGACAGGGACTGCTCCAGGCCCCAGCACGCCAAGTGCGTGCTTGGGGTGGCAAGCCACGGGGGCACTCTGCCGGTCGCCACGAGGGCGGCAGGCAGGCTGCCGTGCTTGGGGTGGCAAAATGCCTAGAGCCGCCCCTGGTCTGGGAAAAAAGGAAATAAAAAGTAGCTGTCAAGAAAATCTGTCATCTCTTTGCTGTTTGAACTCTCACAGGGCTGGAGATAGGAAACAAAAGCAGAGATCCACAGGGTCAGCCTGTGTTAGCTATAAAAGACATTCAGAGCTGACAAATTACTACAACTCTGTCACCTTTAAAAACCATAGACCAGGGGTCAGAAACCTTCAGCACTCGGCCCATCAGTGTAATCCACTGGCGGGCTGGGAGACATTTTGTTTATGTTAACCATCCACACACACAGCCCCCCGCAGCTCCCAGTGGCTGCTGTTCTCTGTTCCTGGCCAATGGGAGCTGTGGGAAGCGGCCACATGCCGAAGGTTGCTGACCCAGCCATAGACTGTAACTAATTGGTGTATATATGTTTGCCTCTTTTAACCTTGCAGGGTTATTTGTATATATGTAATTATGTATGTGCGAAGATATTTTATTTGGAGGCCTGTGCATGTTTATAGTGCTGTGCAACTAGCATTAATGACAGTTATGCACTGCATGATATGCATGCATATCACGTGGAGAATAAATGTTTGCTTTTATCTGCTGTTTCCATGTCCCCAGCACATAAGTTTGTGACCATACATTATTTTTCTGTTGATATACTCTGGAGAAAGTACACAGGAAGAGATTTATCATTTCTTTTTAGAGCTTACCTGTCAGTTTGGCTTGTGTGACTGCACCAAGGCACATATGCTTTTCCGGTGTCATAGCACAGATTATTTTGCTTTCATCCAAGACAAGCTAGAAGTATCCCACTTTTCTACAGGAAAGTGGGGAATACAGTTTGGTTATTTGTTATCTTCAAGTTTTCTCCAAGAGCTAAAACAAGTTAACTATGTGGAGTTGCAATGCCCATATGGTCAAACAAAGCACCTATTATACATTCACAAAGAGCTTTGGACATTAGAGCCTATTTCTTGAGGACAACATGTTGGCTGGCATATTCTCTCTTCAAAAGTGCCATAGGAGCTTTTCCATTTGCACAGCTACTCCCAGTTGGGCAGAAATTGCCTTGGAATGCCACCAATGGTAGAAACATCCTCCGCCCATATGTAGCACCTTTCATCCTAAATGATCACAGAACAACTTACAAACTACTGAATAAACATAATATTTATTGTATAGTGTCTAGCACAATGGTCCATAACTAGGGCTCCTGGATGTTCTGATAGCATAAATAATCATAAATTCATGCTAAAGTTTAATGGCAACCTTTTGGGAGATTGACTCACATGCAAGCCAGCCAATCTGGCAGTCATAAGAAGCTGAAGAAACAGGTGAATGGTGGCTCTCAGGAAAAGTCAGCCATGGAAAATCTTGGGAAGCATAAGGGCTAAAGCATCCATGGATAGCAGTAAAGCTGAGGCACAAGGAGACTGTGCAGGAGACAAATAAGAACTGGAGAGAAGACAGAGTGAGGGTGTTAGGACTGTGTGAAAGCTGTATGGATGACCAAAGCTGCCAAAATATGATATATAAGCATATATTGTTCTGGGGTTCAGCTTAGCAGGAGGCAGTGCTAAACTTGAGTAGACCTGTGCAACGCTGTTGTCCTCCTGCGAGAGAGAAGCTGCAAGGGGCTGAATTAATAGCAAACAATTCCTACATAGGTCACCTGCAAATAAGTGTCAAAAGGTTTTTGTCAAGTAAACAAACGCCTGTGAAAATAAGTTCAAAGATTCAGGATCACAGGTTCTCTCAGTCACCTAAGGTCTGGCACAGCAGTAGCAAGCAATACAGGGGTCACTAGAAGAGCTGCTGTAGGATTACGTGGCAGACTATAGGCAAACATAGAATGGTGTTGTCAGACAATATGCAAAATGATTCAAACCCTCTGACAAGATATGGAACAGATAAAGGGTACACAGTGTTCCTGGAGTGGGCATTTATCACTGTCCACTTTCCTTGGCATCACTTGCTTTATTTGAACTTTCCATAAAGTTAAAAATAGCTGAAGTGGGACATATTTGTGCAACACACATGAAAAATACAAAGGAACTGGTTACATGATTGCAATTACAGTACAAAGTTTACATTCTGCTTTGGTCTATATTTCTTTAGAGAGTTGATCAAAATAAAAACTCTCTGCTTATGCACAAAGTGCTACAGTAATGATGCCGCTGCTTGGTCAGGTTGTTAGCACAAGAGCTAGAATGCCAGGAACTCATTCAGCAAGATCAAAATTCAATTTAAAACATGGAAAACAGTTAGAGGCAAGAACCCACGTAGTTAAGTGCAGAAGACTCCCATTATTTAAGGATGCTTTATTGACTATAATATTAGTTTTTCTACTTAATTCAAGGATTCCTGGAGAGCATTAGTTACATCAGAATTTGAAGGAGAAAAATCTAGGCTTCAATTGCTGAGGGCTTGTCTTTACACAAATATTTAGCTTGCAGCAAGCTGGAGTGTGAACAGGGGCAGCTCTAGCTTTTTTTGCCGCCCCAAGCACGGCAGGCAGGCTGCCTTCAGCGGTGTGCCTGCGGGAGGTCCGCTGGTCCCGCGGATTTGGTGTACCCACTGCTGAATTGCCGCTGAATCCACGGGACCAGCGGACCTCCCGCAGGCAAGCCACTGAAGGCAGCCTGACTGCCACCCTCACAGCGACTGGCAGGGCACAGTCCCCCCCTATGGCTTGCCACCCCAGGCACGTGCTTGGAGCGCTGGTGCCTGGAGCCGCCGCTGAGTGTGAATCTAGCCCACAGTTGCCTGCCGTGGTCTGCTTGCTTGTGTGCACCTTGTTGATGCACATAAACAGTACACTAACGTGCTTTGAAGCTTCAAAGAGGAATAGCTCAAAACACTCTAATGAACCATTAACACCCATCAGCAGAGTGCACACAAAGTTAGACCCTGGCAGGCTAGTGTGGGCTAGAATCGCTCCCCAGTGTAATTGTTCCTGTTGGTGCGGAGAGCCTTAAGCTATATTTGCTATAGGATTTCCCACAGGTCTTTTTAACCAGACTGTCTCTCTTTTCCTCTTGACTAGAATGTCATATGATCATCCAGGCCTCTGGAAGTCTGCCATATTTTTGCATCCATGAAGTATGTGCTGAAGAGTGAGTTTGGTTCCACTGACTGTATAGAATGCAGTTGATGGCATGTACCGGTTTTCTCAGTTTGCTTCCCAAGGGATGAGTCCTGTCATCTTTTAGATCACTTGTCACAGACGAGATTACATAGGTCTTGCAGGTCCAGTTCTCTGAAGAATCATGGCAACTTATTTGGTCACAGGTGTGGTGGCATATTGGGGTTTATTATCCTAACATGCATAGCCTTAATCAGAGTCTGGTACAACTCTCCTACTCTCTCTCATTTCTTTTTTGGCATTTGTGCAGTCCAACTCCCGATAGTTCCTCCTTAGCAATTGCTTGTTGCTGATGAGTCCATGTTTTCTTTTCACCCTTCAAAAGCATCAATTTATCTTGGCTAAGTTTATATAATTGTCAGTATTAGGTCTCTTGCCTGCAAAGCCTCAGAGTGACCTTTCAATTCTTCCAGAGAATCCAGTGTCAAGCCTAGATTTAAGAAGTCTTGGCGAATAGCTCTTCTGCAAACCTGCAGTGGTGCCTTTCTTCTGACTTGTGTCATCTTTGGCTCTAGAGAACTGACTATGAATACCAAGCAGCATTTACAATTTTGAAGCTGGAGCTAATCCATGTCATACCAGATGTCTTCCTTGCTGCTGCTGCGTTGTTTTTTTTTTTAAATGCATACCCCTTGTTCAGCAAATGCCTTTGCAAGCCCTTTCTGGTTTTTGGCTGACTTGCTATAAACCCCCAGACAATCTGTCTATAAAACTTGAGAAGTGGTTTATTTCAGTGCAGTTTTGCATGGCATCTACTGAAGGCTCCAACTTTGGATGGCATTGCTCAAATCACATCAGTCAAGGGAATTTTTCTTTCAGTTTAGTGAATATGCCGGATTGATCACCCAATGTTACAGAAGCACCATCCAAGCAAAATCCAATTAATTGCTGTGCTAGGAAAAGTTCATCTAGTCCATGAGATAAAAGACAAGCCAACAATGCAGTTTCACCAGCTATTATAATCTCCAAACCTATAAAGGTTCAAGAAGAATGTAAGTGGCTGCTTTTTACCAACTGAACACTGTAAGTTTATGAACAGGCATGGTTCTGCAGTCCAATTTATTTTCTCATCTGGCAAAACAGACCAGAGGACAAGTTTAAATTGATCTGCTTGGCCAGAAATATCTATGATTTCAGTACACGTGACATCCAACCGCAGAACTTCTCTGATGTTGAAGCCCTTTATTTTCTGCATTATCGTAAAATGAATATACTCACTGAGGAGAGTTTTTTAAAAGCAGTTTGCAGTCCTGACAGCATATTTTCTTCTACTAAGTAAATCCTCATCCTGCTTTAAAGTCTCTGCTTTATTGTGTTTTAGAACTCGATAGCTTCACAGCAAGCACTAGATTATTTATGTTCAAACAATTTACGCAAATGATGGTTGCCTTTTGATGTGCTTTTCCCAAGTGTACAAGTTGTCCCCAGCATCCATTCACTGGAAAGCTGTCATTTCATCCTCAGCATGGGATGTGCAGACAGACTTTTGGCTTCCTGGCAGACTGGCTTGCTCAGTGTATCTTTGGGCACCAGCCAGTTATTCCTGTCTTGAAGTAAGTATATTGTGAAACTCTCCAACATTCCTTCCAATTGCCATCAGAGGTGAAAGTAAGCTGGTACGGCGTACCAAAGGGTTTCTTGAACAGCAGCTCCCATTGGCCCGGAGCAGCGATTCGCAGCCAGTGGGAGCCGCAATTGGCCAGACCTGCGGACGGGGGAGGGAAACACACCGGCCCGGCCTGCCAGGGGCTTTCCCTACACAAGTGGCGACCCCTGTTTTGAGAAACCCTGACTTAACAGAACATGGGTCTCTTCCAGTCTTAATGGCTCTTAGGACTGCAAAAAGATTTTGGAAAATAAAAGCAGTAATAGAGAGCCACATAAAAAGGCACTCCAGATGGTGCAATTCTCCTCTTAAGCAAAGAGAAATCCCAATCACTGAGACGTTTCCAGCTATTCTTTCTTTAAGTAACTCTCCCACCGGGTTCCACCTCTATGTTCTGCTCTATTGCCATTCGTCACATTGATTTTAGTTGACTCACAAATGGCCTTAATGTCATTGAACAGTGACATGTTTCAAAGTGGGCAGTGTCAAAAAGCGGCTTGTGATTTTGCTGTCTTTGAAGTCATGATGCTTTTACTTTGAGGCGATAACTCTTCAAGAGGGTCTAATGCAGTCACTTAACCAAAACCGCAGTCATGCTGAAGGAAAAATAAAAGGAACATTAGTTCATTCCTATTTTATTTCCCCCAACTTTTAAAATACTCCAAAGTTTTGGCTTATGGTCTAATAGCTGATCAATTTCATTTAAGTTACTTTTAATAAAATAGAGACGTGCACAAAATTTTTCTTTGGTATAGGGGGAGGAGTGGGGAAAAATCTTGTTTTTCCTCCAGACTCAGACCTTTTGACGTTTCCTCTAAAACACTCACTGATATGGAACATGCTGCCCCCGTTTTCTCAAATCTATGGATTACTGTAGCTTAACAGGTGTCATCAGCCATAAGATGTGCAAACACTTAACATGGGATCTTTGCCAATTTCACATTGCAGCCAATTCTGGGCATGTAAAGCCTTTCTGGACGAGAGGACCATTTTAAGCATTGCTGTTGTCAGCTTGTTAGAAAATAGAAGAAAAGGCCAGAAGAAAAAGCAAACCTGTGGGAGAGAAGGAGAGAGAGAAGGAAAAAATAGACAAGTAGGATAATCTAAAGTAGCTATCAACATGTGCCTTGGTACCCACTGAACTGCCATTCAATTAAGAATGGGAAATGGAAGAGGGGAGTATAAGATGTCATTACCCCTAGCCTCATTAAATGTTTCCATATGCTGTTGGCTCTCTACCCACAATCTTCCCCAATATCCTAGGGGAAATCTTATCCCTGACAGGGTTTAATATATTTTCTCTTGTGGGTGGGTGGGTGGGTGTGAAAGAGTATTGGCAGGAGGGGGGAGGGGGTGTGAAATTTGTCTTTTTTTCAATTTTTTTAAGCAACCAGTCTAACTGTAGACAGTCCCCCTCTCTTCCCCCCCAGGGGGTCTCTTCTCTCCACTGAACCTTTTGGGTTTCAATTCCTTACCTTTCCCTTATTTCTGAAATGCTCCTTTTTTTTCCTGTAGATCTCTCCACTTTGTTTAATTTCTACCCAGTTTTGGTTTGAAGTTCTGCTCTCACGCATTTTGGTAGGTGATTTTCCAGTATTCCCATTCCTCTCCTCTTTTTGCTTCTTCTCTGCAGAATCCTGTCTGGGTGGGAATCCTTCTCTGAGAGGAGAGCTGGGTGTGGGTCTCTTCCTAAACCATTGCTTCCTTAGTCAGTTGCACAAACATGAGTATAATTCACTAGCGTGTTGAGGCTCTTTTCTTCCTCCATACAGGGATGAAGGCTCTATCTATTCTTCCTAACATTTGACTGCTTGACTTTGCAAACTTAATGTTTTAGCATTTAAAAAAATATATAATTCAGATATAAAACATTCACTGAGGAGACACTCCCAGCCTTTTATGTAAGTGCACAGAAGGAACTGCTGGTAAACACAAAGCTAGTACTACGTTATAAAAAGGCATTTATAAAGCTCCTATTCAACATGGGCTCCACAGGACTGCCACCTCCCACTGGCCCAAGGACTTGAATTTCTTTCCAAACTAAACCGATCATCTCTGCCTTGCTCTCCTTAGTGCCATGTCTTTAAGCTTAGTGCATCAGTGCAGTTGCCCTGATGGAGCATTTTAAGTGTATACCTGCCCTCTGATAAGTGACATCCTACTACAAAAATGGGGAGTGGGTGGTACATGGCACACACTCCAACTTCCTGGAAAAATGGAAGTGGGAAGCAGAAGTCTTATGGGGGGGAGAGGGGAACCTGAGGGGCTTACAGTACCACATGTGAGCTGATACCACTCCTGTGAATTCCTGTTTTCCCTTGTCTCTTTGCTCCTCTCAGTCACCAGAGACCATTGTTCTGATCAGCAGGTGAATTAAGGAATCTGCAGTTAACAGGAGCTCCTGGTAGGACATTCCCCACTTTTTCAAACTCTCCTCTCTCTAAACTCTTTGGATCAACTTCCCGGTTAAGTATAGGGTTGCCACCTTTCTAATGGCTGGTAACCTGACCCGCAAGGCCCCTCCCCAACTCACCTCTTCCCCTAAGGCTCCGCCCCTTCTTTGCCTCTTCCCTCAGGTCCCATACCCTTCTTTGCCTCTTGCCCAAAGGTCCCCATCCCCTTCTCCACCTTTTTCCTCGAGGCCCTGCCCCCTTCTCTGCCTCTTCCTTTGAGGCCCTGTGCCTCTTTTCCCCCCCCCCCCCCATCCCAGACAAAAAACCTGGATTTCAGAGCTTGTCAAATGTCACCAGGACACACAAGCCAAATAGATTTTGATAAATAGCTAATAGATGTTGGGGGTTTTTTTTCCATTTCCTTCTGGGTTTTGAGTCTTTAGGTTGCATTCGGGTCATGTCTTTAAGCTTTTCTCTGCTAGTAATTTACATTTTTAAGAGACAAGCTTGTCATTAAATAAGATGACTCCCAGAACTGGGGCTTTAAGAGAAACTAAAGTGCAAGTGATGTGTGATAAATTCACAAGAGGTGTTTTAAATGGAAAATAAATTCCATCCCCAAAAGAAGCAGGATGTTTTGCTTTTCAGATAAATTTTTAGAAAGTATTTTCTAAAATTTAAAAACACCAGAAAAATAGAGAAAATTCCCTGCATCATCCTAGGATGTCCCATGTAGTGTTAACAGAATACTCCATTGGTGTTTATTCCAATAGCCCCCTTTGTGCACCATCTGTAGAGGATATGAATTTTTACAACCCCTACCTAGGGAACTTTAGCTCAAGCTATAGCAGCTTATGCTTTTAGGACTGAGGGTCTCCACTTCAAGCCAGTGGGTCAGACAAGAAGGGTGGTTGTCATAATAGCATGTGCACCTACACAGCAAGAGCGGCCATACAGGCATTCCACTGCAGGTGCCAATGGTGCTTCTCAGGTGTCCACTAGATAAATAAACACTATATTAGTATAATACCCACCTGCTCTGTAAAGCACTTAAGCAGGGTGCTTGTTCTGTATTGTTCATTCTACATCCTCAGACTGAGCATTACTTCAAATATTTATTACTCTCTCTTTGCCAGACAGTGAACTCCCATAAAGGCCATTTATACACCAAATATGCAGTAAATAGGGAAGGGACTTCTGTAGAACCTTGATTCTTTCACTGCACAACTTACAAGATGCACCTTGCAAGTGCATTAGAAAATAATGTATGACATTAAATGGTATTATTTGAGAGAGAGCATATGTGACCATATAATTAAACTATTACAATGCATATGCACAAAAGGTGGGTGAGAAAGATCACTTCCTGCAGCACTGTAGAAATTGGCTAGAAGAAAATGGAGATGTTATCATCGGGGTAGAGAGTAATTTGGGCTTTGGAACCTGAGAAGGTGTTTAATGGTTCAGGTTACTGGTACCTAGGAGAGGGTTGAGGCTCTTGGAAGGAAAGAAGAGATTCACTGCTTTTTTGGAGGTAGAATTAGAGGTCCTGTGAAACTTTTGGTAAGGAGAATTGAACTTTTTTCTAGTAATCAGCTAGTCCCAGAGTCGTCATCCACTACTGCACCCAATTATGGCTCATTACATTAGTTAGAGCAGTGATTCTCAACCTGCGGCCATGGGCGGCTTGCAGCCCAATCAGCACACAGCTGTGGCCCATGTGACATCCTCAGGGCCATACAGGTAGTCTACATATTGTGTGGATGCGGCCCACATAATGCCGATAGCTGCATATGCAGCCCACAATGGTAAATAGGTTGAGAACCACTGAGTTGTTTCTGATAACCTCAGCCTAGCAGTGAAATAGTGAACAATGCAGACATTTAAAGCTGCTTCATTATGTTGCAGAGTTAACATGCCATTTTAAAGTGGGATAATACGTCCCAGCCTCACAGGGATGTCGTGAGGATATGTTTGTGAGGTGGTTGGATACAATGGTGACACAAAGGTTCTACTTCCATTCTTTGGTATTTCTTTTCCTGATACTATTTGTTCCAGGAGAGTGTGTGGGGTTTTTTGTTTTTTTTTTAATGTCTCAGTCAAGAATCTGTGCTGACTGCTAATAGAAGTGAACCTTAGAGGAGCCCACAGGAAGTCAGTCAGTCTTACCACTCATGCATTTGCTTCCACTATCTATTTAAGTCTGACAATGTAGTTCTTACTTATTTCTGTATTATTTTTAGAAATGATTTTAGTTCACCGGTAAGTGTGACAATATAGTGCCACTTACATTCTGACAAAGGCCACACAAGGGCATAGTTGTTGGGAAGAAATGTAAACTAATGTGTGGCTCTCTGTATTTGAAATTGACCATTTTTAGTCACTTGTAATTCTGCTTTATCAAGCCACTGCATGCAGCAAATCAGTAAGTGCATTTTCATTTGTCAATACCTTGAGACTCCCAGGGGCCTTAACAAATGCGCTGTCCATTTTTCTTTGCAGATTGAGCATAGTGGGCCTTAGCAGTAATTTCCTACAAGAAAGCTATGCAATCAGAAAACCCTGATATTCCTCAACACTCAGTGGGATATTTTGTTTTTATGGCATTGCCATTAGAACTCTCACCAAAGGCCACTTGATAGGGGATTAGGTTGAGAGCAATAAGTAATCCCCTTGAATGCTGGAAACCATCAATTAAAATAAGAATATATAGCCTCAAGCAGAAGCTTATTAAATGTGCAATACTTTTCTTTTAAAATATGTCATAGTCCTCACACCTTTAGGCTCCTTGGCTGGAGAGTGTGGGGAATCTTTCTGGTAAAGAGGCTTCTTTTTCTTTTTCTCACACATCCTGCCCTTTCTCCCCGGTTTTTAAGATGAATTTATCCTCCCCCGAAAATGTTGACATTCAGTGAAACAGGGGTGTTCAAGAAGCTCCTCTGCAAGCTAGCTTATAAGCGCCACTAGGGATTGGGGTGACTTCACACTGTCAGCACTAGCACATTGAGCTGTTGCTGATAAGGGCTGTCAGGAATGGGTGCCTATGAATCAGTGATGAGAACAGTTTAACTGGTGGCACATGCTGGGATGTCATTGTTCTCAGAACCATTACAGAAAGGATGATTAAGACTTTTCTGACTGCGGAGAACTCAGAATTGTAATCATGATGTCATACAAACTTACCTCTTTTCACTGACTTGCCTTTTTCATAATTTAAAAGGCATTTGGGTTTAAATTTTAAATTAAAAAAGCACAGGTTTATAGTTAACAATACACTTAGTAGTTAGTCACTATAGCAGTTCAACATTTTCAAAGTGTTGAATAAACAGTAATTAACCTAATTCCTTGAATGTGTAGTATGAGAATAATACATGCACTGAATAAATACAGGATCATTGTGCTTTCTCTCTCATAGAGGGTGTGCGCGTGTGTGTGTGTGTGGGGGGGGGGGACGAGGAGAAGATGTGCCCAAAGCTGCAATTTTCAATCAGGAAAAAACATCAATTGAAATAAATAGGAGTCTCGCCTTTGTAAAGAAATCAGTATTGTATGCCATGCAACAATCATAAACAGAACTCCATATATTTTGTTTAAAAGCACTCTTAAATATTGTGCAAATTAAACAAAGATTTAGTTCCTTTCACTAATCAAACTGGTTTTGTTGATGGTACATTTTATGTCTAGTCTAATCCTCCATTATTACTTGTGTTACAGAAGCATCTAGAAGTCTCAACTGAGGAAAGGTGTCATTGTGCTAGGTGCTGTAAATCACATGGTAACAAACAGTTCCTGTCCCAAAGACATCAGTATTTAAATAGACAAGCTAGACAATGGGTAGGAGAAAGGAAGCACTGTTACCACCATTTTACAGGTGGATATCTGAAGTACAATTGTCCGAGGTTACACTGAGCTAGAAATTGAATTCAGATCTTCTGAGTTCCAGACTAGTGCCTTAACAATGCACTCAACCTTCTTGGTTCTTATATCGGCCAAAAAAACGTGGTGTCTTAGAACCTAACTGACATGAAAGACAAAAAAAAGCACTGTCAAAAATCTTGAGTCTTTAGGTTTTAGCTAGGTTTGTGTTATTAGCCTTAGGCAGAACAACTTTCATTTTTCCGTTTGAAACTTTCATTAGCTTGACTTCCGAGTCATGAATTTTGAATGGCACTTACTAAGTTTGGGAAGACTGGTGTGTAAAGTTTGGATCACTGGCTTGCTTACTTTCAAGCCAGCTTGAAAATAGAGGGACTGAAGAAATGTTTGCATTCTATAGCTGTGATTTTTATAAATAACCTGTTTTTTAGACTATTAAGTGCTTTGCTACCGCTGGGATTTGTGAAGTAAAGCATTTCCAGAATTTTGTTGTTTGTTTGTAATTTTCTTTCTAGGTATGTAAAATCAGTACATGCTCTGAGCTTCAGGGCCTGTAATTAACATCATGGTGGCTACAGTAGGATTGCCAACTGTCAGGGTTTTACACGGACAGTCCAGTGTTTGGCTTCTGTGTCTGGGTGCCATTTAGGGTTACCATGTGAGTTCCCAGACTGTCCCCTTGAAAAGGGGACCTGGCAATGCTAAAAGGCCACAGAACCAATGGCCTGGTTACCACAGGGTGGGGGAAGCATCGGTTCATTAACGTGCCAGCCCCCGCTCACCTGGGGCCACCTCCTACCTGTAGGCAGGCTCCTTGAGAAGATCCAGCAAGTGACAGGGGGAGGTGGAAAGGAGTACATTATTGGGGCAGAGTGTCGAGGGAGAAGGTGGAGCAGGGGGCAGGGTCTCTGGGGTCCAATTACCAGCAATTAGAAAGGTGGCAACCCTAGTATTGCCAACCCCAACATTCAAAAATTGTGAGCTAGGCCTAGGGTTGCCAATCTCCAGGATTGGTCTGGAGTCTCCAGGAACTAAAGATTAATCTTTAATTAAAGATTGTCATGTGATGAAATCTCCAGGCATATATCCAACCAAAATTGGCAGCCCTAGTTAGGCCCCAAACATGACGAGAATCTAGTTTTTTTTTATATAATATACTTTGGATTTTTTTTATTTATCTCCTGATTTAAAGCTTTGAGGGGTCACACAGTCAAGCTTTTCTTTGCTTCCAGGAGGGCTAGAAATATGCTTTTAAAAAAAAAAGTTTGAAATAATCACATGACACTATAAGGGAGGCTTTAAGAAAAACACCAAATATTGTGAGACTCACAATAAACTAGCTGATTTCACAACACTGCACTTAAGACCAAAAAAGATCATTAAATTTCTATACAGCAGAGAACTAGATGGAATATCAGGGTTATCATCCTGACAGTACCAAGCACTGAAATTTTACTCTTACTGCTTTTATATAGTTTTTGTCCTATAATCACATATAGACCTTATTTATGGAGTAATTTATAGCCAGAATGTAGGAGCATTATTGGTTTTTTATCTTTTTGTCTGTTGAAGAAACAAAACACACAATGAAATATTTTACATTTTATAGTGTGCTTTATTGCATAAAATAAAGCTAAAGCTCTTTTCACCTCACCAGAGACAGTAAAACTAAAATGCAGCCAGAACTGTAGTGAAGGACAATACTCAAATGGCACAAAACACAGCTGCAGCTGGTGGGGAGGGGAAAATCTATGCCAAGGAGATATAGGGAACACCATCTCTTATGAAAAAGTCCACATGATATTGTCACACTTTGCTGTCTATGCAGCAAAGAACTCAGAAGTACAACTAGTATTCAATTGTACATGCTTGTAATATTTTGCTGTTTTGGGATTAGCTGATGAACACACCTTAAATGTTATAACTACTATTTTTATTTTTTGCTTGAATGTTTTTGTTATATTCATTTTGCTATATAGCAGTGATTCCAAAACTTTTTGTACTAGCATCCCCTCTGAGTGTGGCTCCCCCTTAAAAATTAAACACTTTTTTTTTATATTTAACACTATTTTAAAGTGATATTTGTATGTTTGTTAATATCACTTTTCACACCAGACTTACTAGCTAGCTGGGAGGCATGTATTCATGACCCTCACATAATAATCTCACAACCTCCTGATGGGTCATGAATCCGAGTGTGAGTGTGAGTGTGTGTGTGTGTGTGTGTGTGTGTGTATGTATATATATATATATATATATATATATATATATATATATATAAAAATTCCTGCTGCAATATGGGTCCACTCCAGTGATTTAAATAACTGTAAATTCCCAGTAACAAAGTAAGTATAACCTAGTGAAGGGCATGCTTTCAGAAAACCATGTCTAAATTGTGTGTAAGAAGAGACTGGGCACATAGGTGCTGATGTGGGATACATGTGTCTTTCAGTGGCTCCTGGAGCCCCTGCTTCAGTGGTACCCTTTGAAGGAGTCCCAGTAGAAATTCAGAGTCAGCTCAGCATGACATTCCCACCTGGCTGCCAATTAGGTCCATAGGATCCTAACTTAGGGTGATCAGATACCAACTGTGAAAAATTGGGAGGGGAGTGAGGGGGCAGTAGGCACCTATATGAGATAAAGTCCTGAATATCATGACTGTCACTATGAAATCAGGACATCAGGTCACCCTGTGTGATGTTGCACTCTATATGATTTTATGAAAATATGCTAATGAGTGTGAATATAATGTAACTGGAATATGCTTCATGCAAAAGGTCTCTTGTAAGGTATCATTACAAAGCTTATCTGAGTGTGATCATACTATTTGTATAAATGTATCATGCTTGTATCTGATACCAGAAATATGAAATATAATCTGAGGTCCTATTGTAGTTATGCAAAGTGTGTGCCATTAATGGTCATTTGAAATCTTGATGGCTCCCATCAGCCAGGACAATTGACTGTGGATGGCTCTGTTTGCTTGCAGGCCTTCCTGTGAGTCAGGCTGGGAGGAATGAGGGCTTGGAATCTTACAGTGACATGTGATCATGTCACCTGAACTGGAATCCATCGTTAACCTGGTGCTTTTCCATTTTGAAGGAGGGATGGGAACCCAGAGAGGGACACAGGATTCCCGCCTTGTGCAAAAGATATATAAGGGGGTGGAACAGAACAAAGGGGGCTGCAATCATGAGAAATCCCCTAGCTATCACCTGAGCTGGAACAAGGGCTGTACCAGGGGAAAGGATTGTGCCCAGACTAGGAAGGCGTCCAGTCTGTGATAGAAGCTTATTGAAAAATCTCTGAGGGTGATGTTGAGTCTGAACTTTTGATGAGCTTAAACTTAACCCAGACTTGATGTCTCTGTCTGAAACTTTTAATCAAAGCTCTGACCTGCGAACTACTCATGACACCCCCCTCCCCTTAAGTAGCCATCTCCCCTTTTGCCTTTTTAAATTTACATTTTAACCTGTTTTATCCTGTAGAATCTTGTTTGATTATGCTTGACCATTATGATCTGTTAATCATATAACTTCTGTGTATAAATATTGATGCTCACCCCTAATAAACTTGCCACACTTACTCTGAAGCCTTTTAAGCTAAGGATAGTGTGAGCCCGTTGATCAACGAATTGGTGTCTGGTCTCTGACAGATTGTGAGCCCCATACCAACTCCGCACGAACTCGGGTGCTGGAGAGGTGAGTAAGGACTTGCTTTTTACCTAACAGTGAGATTTTATCTGTATTCAGTTTTCTTACTGTACTAGGCTTAGACTTGCGTGTTTTATTTTATTTTGCTTGGTAATTCTCTTTGTTCTGTCTGTTATTACTTGGAACCCACTTAAATCCTATTTTTTGTATTTAATAAAATCACTTTTTACTTATTAATTAACCCAGAGTATGTATTAATACCTGGGTGGGCAAACAGCCGTGCATATCTCTCTATCAGTGTTATAGAGGGTGAACAATTCATGAGTTTACTCTGTATAAGCTTTATACAGGGTAAAACGGATTTATTTCGGGTTTGGACCCCACTGGGAGCTGGGCATCTGAGTGTTGGAGACATGAACACTTCTTAGGCTGTTTTCACTTAAGCCTGCAGCTTTTGGGAGACGTGATTCAGACCTGGGTCTGTTTGTAGCAGGCTAGCGTGTCTGGCTCAAAGAAGGCAGGGTTCTGGAGTCCTCAACTGGCAGGGAAAATGGGCTCAGATGTAGTCTCAGGACATCAGGTGGCAGTTCCAACGGGGGTCGCTGTGATCCAACCCGTCACACTAGTCACCCTGTCTTAGCTAGGCATCACACATTAGAGATGGGCTGGATTACTTCCACTGGGAGAGTTGGGGGTGGAGAGGAAGAGCTTGAGATAGGGGTTTTGCTGCCTGGAAACCATGACATGGTGCTCTAAGGAAACAGGACATACCCTGTTGATTTCTCTACTGATTTTTGTGATGAAAAGAATACAGCCAAGAATGTCTCCGTTTGGTTAACTAGCCTCCACCCTCACTCCCCCACAATAAACCTAAGTCTCAAAGGTTTTTTGTGTGCGAGTGTTTTAAACCTGAGTCACTGAGGTCTCCAGATTCCCAGCTTGTGATCCTGGTTACTGTGTATGCAAACATCCCATTGCACAGCTAGTTATCCTTTTTGTGAATTTCACTACATGTTGTGTAGTCACATTTTGTGTGCACTCATATTTTAGGCATCTGCTTTTAAAATCTTAGCTCAAAGTGTCTGTTTTGTATTTCAGATCCTTTTGGAGCTTCATTTTAATTCGTCATGTTGTTGTTGTTTTTTTCTATGCATTTTGGTGGTGGCCACGTTTACCAAGCCAAGGTCAGAGAGAAGCTATAACCTGGGGAGTGTAATACAAGCCTGGAGTGGCAAGTATTAATTTTTAGAATTCTTGGAGGCCCCCACCTTCTGCACTCAAAGTGCCAGAGTGTGGAATCAGCTTTCAGCCTTGACAGCAATCAACAAAGTCTTTGTTGTTTGTTTCACAATGACTCATTTGGTTTCAGTGGGCCTTCTTGGTGGGCAGGACCTAATGCCTTCCATAGGAAGCCAGCATTTTACATTAACTAATACACCTTTTCTCTTTGACTTACACAATTACAGAGGATTACAATGCAAAAACCTTATAACATGGGGTACAGATGTTATAAGTGAGATTAAAACATGCAACATCCTACAAACATTTCATAAAGACTAACACATTCTTATAAACGTAACATCACTTTTTTAACAATACTAACATAGAGGAGCCAGACTGGTTTCCAGCTATGCATTGGTCAGTGTTCAGTTGAAGCCTAGGGACCTGCCAATGTCACACTGGCCCTTTGTTTTTTTGCTTTCTCACTATATTTGAGACTAGGCCACTGGTGCCCACTTTCAGCTTTCACCCCCACTCTGCCCCGAGGCCCCATCCCCACTCCACCCCTTCCCTCAAGGCCCACCATTGCCCCACCTCTTCCTGTCCCCGCTCTGCCCCTCCCCTCTGAGTGCACCCTTTGTCGTCTTGCCTCTTCCTGCCCCTCACTCCTCTCCCCAGCACCTCCCGTCCACCACCCAACAGTTGATCGGCGTCAGGCAAGAGGCACTGGGGGGAGGGGAGCAGCTGATCAGTGGGGCCCACTGAACAGCTGATCGACTGGGTGCTGAGCACCCGCTATTTTTTTTTCTGTGGGTGTTCCAGGGCTGGAACACCCATTGACTCTGCACCTATGAACTGGGCTAATCCCTGAGCTTTGCCCTGGCTTCATGCCTGCTCTCACCTTTCTAGTCTGCTCCCCCCGCCATTTCCATTAAATTAGACACAATAGCATGTGGCAAAGACTCAGATAGCGCTCATCATGCTGGGACAACACACGGTGCTGGATAAAAGGATTTGGGGGGCCTCCACACTATTGCAGTTGGGGGGCCTCCCAACTTCCCTGCCTGAGGGGTGGGTAGGAGGCCACAGCATGAGGAGTGTACATGTCCTTTCCCCATGGGGTGGGAGGCACTGGGGAGAGAGTTCATGTCCTGCCCCTGGGGTGGAAGGGTGGTTCGAGAGTGAGCCCAACTTGCACACTGACCCCTCAGGGCCTCCTGTGCTGCAGGGCTGGCCCAGCTCCCTGATCTGGGCCATTGGCTCTTGCCACAGCATGCAGGCAGGGCCCTCCACCCATGATGCCCCCTTTTCTGGCCCTGGCTCAATGAGAGAGCGAGAGAGTGTGTGTTGTTCCCTCTCCTCTGCCCCCCAACCATTCCTCCAGCAGTCAGGGGCTCTGCTGAGACAGGAACCCCAATGCACATTGATTCATCTGGACTCTGATTACACAGAGCCCAAACATCAAGTAATTTCTTTGCCAGGCCATCTGTCAAGTCATATTTAGGGATGTCAAGGCATTAGATTTCAAAGGAAAGCTGTCACAATAAGATTTTGTGGCATCTTGCATGCCATGAAAAGAAAGTGGCACACACCTTTGTGTTTGTGATTTGTAAGTGGAAATCCTGATTAAGTGGATACGAGTTAGCTGTAGTGGGTTAAGGGTGACAGGTGAGTTCCACGAGACAACCAAAAGTGATGGTTATCACCTATTCGTGCCACTGAGGCAAAAAGTACCAACAGTATGAATGCAAAGTACAATGTTGTGGATGGCATTTAACCATATCTAATAGCCCACTTTCCCCATCTCTCTACTCAGTAAGGTCTACATTTTTAAGGGATGATGGCAAGTAACTTGAATCGCTGTTTTTTCATGCTGAAAGGTGAGTCTCTGGTCACTTCTGAGTGCTGATGTGAGGAGCATTGGTGCAATTTGCTGTGGTTTTGCATTACACCTGTCAGAGTAGCATTATATCTTTCATAATCTGACAAAACAATTTAGTGGTTTCTTGGAGAATAGAGCCCTTAAGGGATTATCTGATGGACGTTGCTGCTAATGTTTGCTTTGTGAGCTTTATATTAGCAGGTCTATGTGGGTGTATTCATTTATCTGCCTCACATAACTGCTTCTGAGGTGGCTAGTGCACATCAGTGACTGCACCTGATAATATTTATATGTAGTATTGGATAATCTGTCTGATAGAGCTTCATTTCAAGGCAGTAAAATCCCTATTTATGGTGTAATGGGCTAAAAATACCCATTTATCCACATTCCCTTTTGGTGATCCATTGGGCTAATTGTGGAGGAAATGTGCAAGCTTCTCGAATCCTTGTTGGCATCTGGAAAAGCCATTTGTCCCCTGTGCAACACAGGTAATTTGTTAGTCTTGCTATTTGCTTCAGCTCTTTAGATACAAATAAAAGGGCCAAATTTTGCTTTATTATACTAGTGTAAATCCAGAGTAACTTCATTGACTTTCATTACTCCAGCCTAAATGAGAACAGAATTTGGCCCAGGAAATTAATCCAGTGTAAATGTTTCAGTCTGTCAAGCTAACTTGATCATAGCCAGTTTTAAACATATTTTAGAGTCTCTGCACAAGGGATTGTACTTAGATTTAGTTGAATTGATGCAGTTTGTGTGTAAACAAGTGATCGGCCAGACACTGCTACATTAATTATACATGGGTCATATTTTCTTCAAAACTATAAGGACTAGAAATTTAATTTAAAAAAAAAGTCTGATGTAATTACATGACTCCAGGAGCTGAGGACATAGACATGGGTTTATAGTGCATATCTTCTGGCTCTGATCACCTGTGCGCACAGGTGTCACTGACTTAAAAGAACATGTAGTAGTGGTGTGTACCCAAAGGGTGGAGGGGATAAGATCTCTTTGAAAAGGCCTTTTATGTTAAGTGTAATAGTAGAAAACTAAAGGCACTGATTTATATGTCTACTCTGAAACAGAGGAAATGCTCTAGCCAAAAAATATTTTGATTAATGAAATCATTAAAAAGCAGTTTGTGATAACAGGATGGTGAATAACCCTGTTTGTGTGAAAGTATAAACTCATATAATTTATTTCTTGTCCATTATACAACATGACACTCACCTTCCTTTGGTTCTCTGACAGCCATCTTAATGGACTTGAATGGTGCATAAAGATGAACATCTCCATCCCTCTCTGCTTTACATCTCTAATCTGACCAACCAATAACCATATTGAAAACCTACGAGCATTTGAAAGGAGAAAATGCAGAAAGTCATGTTCTTTCACTGCATTCACTTATCACCTAGGATATATTTACACTGCAATTCAAGGTGTGATTGCTGGCTGGTTAGGCATGCATGCAAGCTTTAATTGGGCTGGCATGGCTAAAAATAGCAGTGAAGACATGGCATTATTGTGAGTGTACCCACAGTTCTGGGAGAGCTTGGACAGCCCAGGCTGAAGCCTGTGCCACCATGTCTTCAGTGCTATTTTTAGCTGCACTACTTAGATTAAACTAGCGTGAATAAGCCTACCTGGGCTGCAATCACACCTCCAACTGCAGGGTAGACAGTCTTTGGGACACTCCTCGACAATACATTTTAAAAGGTCATGTGCTAATAACACACGCTGTGGGACTTGGTCTTCAGATTTTTCCAGAATGGATATTCTGGAAACAAATGTTAGTTTTTAATATTAAATTCCAAACATAATAGATATGTTCATTACATGAATGAGTCAATATTTCCTTTCCATAATTAAATTATACTATTGCATTTGAATGCAATAAACTTTTGTTGCCCTTGTGGTTAATACTATTCCATAAAATTATCATAAACACCTTCTTTTTTTTCTGCTTTACCTCATTGACTTTCAGCTTGCTAGGCTCACCATTTCTGGAAAGTCTTTGTTTACATGTTTAATATTTGATAGCCAAATGAATTACAGGAATGAATGCTTTAGTTTTAAGGCTTGTGAAGATAATTTTAATCAACAAATGGGAGCCAGCTAAATGAGAATTTATTTTCAGTCTCTTACTATTTTCATACTTGGTGAGTTTATTTTTCCATTACCACTCCTTCCCATACCCTATTATACCATTCACTAATATTTAGGAGAGGTTTGCTTTTCTTCCATCAGTTAGACAGTAATATCCTAGCAACCAATAAGTGTGTTATGAAGGAAGTTCTATTTTATCTGCATTTTTACAACACTGTACAGATAATTCTCCTTACCACACCACCATCTCGCAAAAGAGAGAGATTGCTAAAAAGAGTCATCCTCAGTTGTTCGATATGACTTTGTCCAATAGCAAAATTGCCATTCCACTACATAAAAACATGAGTGGCAAAGAGCAGATGCTGTTTGAAAGGTTTCCCAATTACCTGATAAAATGCATGAATTGCCTCCTCCAGACTGACACTGGAAATGTGTTGCCAAGGCAGAACTATATTATAATTTCCACTCCTAACAGTGATGACATCTCTCCATTCCCTGACCCAAATCCTGTGTATCCCATAGTGTCTGAAAATAACCTGGATAACATTGCTCACCAGGAGGTAGTCAGACCTCAGTAACACCAGCATTTGAAACCTTTACACTATAGACAAAAACCAGTGGAAAAGGTGACTTCCTAGGTTAATTTTTTCTCTGAATATTAATTTCAGGCTCCATTCTTTAGAAGATTGGAATTGAACAAGCTAATGAATGCCATGTTCTGAGTGCCACCTTGGCAGGTGCAATGGGCTCTGCTCAGCATGCTGGCACCTCCTGATGGCTGCCTTGGGGATTAGCGCCACAGGTCAGTATACTCTCCCGATAGTGCCTCACCTGCTGTCGCTTCTGCTCCTGGACTCACATCACTCAAAGGACTACAGCATCCTCTTTATGACACAGCCCTCTGGATGTGTCACAATCTGTGCTCCCCCCCTTCCGGTGCAATCTGACTGTCCTGCCATTTCCCCAGTAGCAACTGCAGCCACTTGTCTGGCCACTTCCCCATGGCCCCAGCACCCTCTTCGCCCTTGCCTCATGACCTCAGCTTGAAAATCCCAGCAGCCAGCCAGTAGCTCTTTAGCTCCCCTGGTCCTTGCTAGCAGCACTGCTCTGTTCAGGGTGCTAGCTTCTTTCTGCCTGCCAGGTACCCAGGCCTCCCTCCTTAAGCTCCAGGGAGTAACTGACACTTCTGTGCCCTGCAGCTCTTCTTATATGGGCCTGCCAGGCCACGATTGGTTGTTCCTTGCAGCCCCTCTCTTATTGGTTTCTTTCTGCACAGCCTCCCTATTAATCCCTTGCAGGCCGGTGTAGGGCCAATGCCTCATAGCATCAAGCAGTACCTGCTTGAGGTTCTCCAATCCCACCAATGGTACGAACTTGTGTAGTACTAATGACACAATCTGATATAACTGAAAAAAATCAGATAACTTGGATTGGGTTTCTGGATACATTAGCCTCACTATATACGTAAAGCAATCTCTGAAATGGGGATGCTGTGTCAGTGGCAGGTGTGTGTATTTCTTCCTCACATTCAGTATCTTGTTGCAGGTTTCCTACTGCATTTAAGGCATACTGGTCAAAGTACAGTTTGAGTTGTGCTCTTGGCCAGGTCATTGATGACGACAATGCCATTGCTATTCTGTAGCTGTTCATGAAGGGCTACACTGTGTCGTTATCTTATTCACCTGAGCATCGTAATAAAAGGGAGCAAATCCCTTACCTAGACCTTGCTGGGCCTAGATCTTGTATTCAGAGTGGAGCACCAGTCTCTGTTTGCTGGATGCTCCTCACTGCAAACAAGTGCGGGGGGGGGGGGAGGAAAGAGCTGAAGGGAGGAGCAGGGTCTTTGTTCCATCCTTCCAACTTGCACCTGATTAGCCTCTCTGGTCAGCAAGGGGAAAAGTAAGCTGCATCCTTTTAAGGGCTCCAGCAAATTCCTTCCTTTCTATCCTTGAGCAAGAGACAAACAGGGTAGGAACTATGCAGTGCAGTTGTAGCTATAATGTGGCCATTAAATGCTACATTTGAATCACAATGATTTGTTCAATGAACTTCTGAATTTCAATCTAGGTTCTGCCAAACAACTTGCCTGACAAACTCCGAACTTGGGTTCTGAGACTCTCCCCGCTCATTGGGTTTCTGATCCCAAGGTCCAGTCCAAGCAGGAACATTTGCACTGCTATTTTTAGCCCCGTAGCATGAGTCTGATCAGCTGACCTGGGCTCTGAGGCTCACAGTCGCAGATTTATTTATTTTTCAGTTTTAACAGTATTTCTTTGGGCTTGCAACCAGCCTGGTGTCACTGTGAATTTCCACCACTGACCATTGTTTTGCACCACTTTACAAAGGGACTTCACTCTATCTTCAGTAATACAAAAGCAATTAGCTATGCATGAAGAACAGTGTCACAACTATATATTTCCACCAAACCTACTGTAAAAAGTCAATGGTTCCAATTTAGTGGGCCAAATCTAGCTTATGCTAAGTAGCACCAGACTCAGGAAATAGTTCTTTTGACGTTAATGGGACTGCTCAAGCAATACGGTCCTACTCAGTGTGAGTAAGGGTGGCAGAATCAGGCTCTAATTTAGGATTTTCTATAGCAACCTGTGATGGGGCAGGGGAGACCCTATGCAGTGTGGGGTGAGTTCACCCCATCCTTCAAGCTGTCCTCAGTCTCCAGGCCATGAGACCTAAGGGGAGGAATCCATAGAGATGCCCTGATCCTCAGGGCTTTAAGACCTACTGGCCGGAGTCTATGGAATTGCCTTGCTCCACATGGCAATAGGGTCACGTGACCCACATCTGGTGAACAGCCCTTCTCTGCCTGGCGGTAAGGCCTAGTGGCCAGAGTCCATAGGGCTTGCAAGGTAGTAAGACCTAATGGCCAAAGTCAATAGCGATACCCTGGGTCTACAGGGCAGTAAGGCCTAGTGTCCAGAGTCATTAATGATACACTGGGTTCACCGGCAGACAGTTCTAGCAGCCCGAGTTAATGGAGATACCCCTCCGGGCCTGGTTGTATGGCCTAGTGGCCAGAGTCAATAAAGTCATCCTCTGGGTGGCATTTTACAGCCTAGCACAGGGGTAGGCAACCTATGGCATGTGTGCTGATTTTCAGTGGCACTCACACTGTCCAGGTCCTGGCCACTGGTCCGGGGGGGCCTCTGCATTTTAATTTAATTTTAAATGAAGCTTCTTAAACATTTTTGAAACCTTATTTACTTTACATACAACAATAGTTTAGTTATATATTATAGACTTATAGAAAGAGACCTTCTAAAAAGGTTAAAATGTATTACTGGCATGTGAAACCATAAATTAGAGTGAATAAATGAAGACTCAGCACCCCACTTCTGAAAGGTTGCCGACCCCTGGCCTAGCGGTTTGAGTCAATAAAGTTACCCTCTGGGCGAGACTGTATGTTCAAGGAGCTGTGTGGGGGGGGGGGGGAAGGTGTGTGTGGGGGGGGAAGGTGTGGGCGAGGGGTGGCGGCCAGATAGGGGGACCTGGGCCCTCCCTGCTTCACTGGGTCCTTGCCCAGAACCCTTGCAGTGGTGAGTGAGTCTGCCATTGGGTCAGTGGGGATTCATCTGCAACACGCTGACTGGCCTCAGGACAATGGCTTGTTCTCTCCCCACCCCCCAGGTTACTTGTCACTCCAGTCTGTGATCCATGCATCTTTGGGGTCTTTGGGTTCTTCGGTCGGTGAAACTCCCTGTAGCTTGGACCTTCCTGGGGTGTCAACGGGTAGCTGGGTGTCTGTGTGGGTCTTGGCACCTCTGGCTTCCATGGTCCGGGGCTCCAGTGATTCCTGGGCAGGAGCCAGCAAGGAGCGTCCTTCCTCTCTAGCAGTCAGCCCTGGCTGAGCTGGGCTGCTCCCTCTTATCCTGCTGTTACACCTGAAGCATGCCTGGTAAGGACATGGGATGTGGCTTCCTCTACCCACAGTGAGGAGTTAACCCTTCCCCGTCCAGTGCGGGGTGAGTTCACCCCGTCACACACCCATTAGCCTAGTTTCCAAGCACAAAGTTGCTAATGTGTAAATCTGGGCAATTCATATGAGGGGTAATAAATTTCTACATACATAGCTGAATAGTCAAGGATGCCAGTTTGTAATAAATTAAAGTGACCGGTTGTATCCTCCACTGGTGTAAATCTGTATAGCGCTGTTGAAGTCAGAGCTATGTTGATGTGCACATCTGCGAGTTTGTATGAAGTTTTCTTTTCAGTATCAGGTTTGCATCATTGTGGTTGCTTAATGGAAGAAGAAAACCATAGTTTTGCATTGTTTACCATTTGGACAGCAGCAGCTTTGTGCCATCTAGTGGGCAATTAATAGAATATACCAGATGTATATTCAAAACAGAATACATATATATCTATTATCACTGGGCCACTTAGCTCCTCATCTCTTTGTTCCTTAGCGAAAGTGACTGGATACCTAATGTAAACCCTTAATTATTTGCCCTTTTGAAAAGTCTGGCAGTTATACCAAAATATGTAGTGAGGCTGGGGGCAGAATTTTTATTCTCTCTCTCTCTCTCTGTGGCAGAGTGCAGTCCTTGGAGCACTCCTTTTTGTGGCACTGCAGCCATGCCATCCTCAGTTCCCTTTTAGTTCCCCTCATCACTTGTTTGCATCCTGAAATAGTTAAAGTAATAGCCCCCTTCCTGGGGTCCAATTTATTAAATCCATATAAAAATATCCTTCTCTGGCTCCCCAGGTCCAAAACCTTCCCCCCGTTAAGAGATTCCACAGCCCTCTTTTGTGGGGCTGTACGCTGCTTCTCCTCAGTGAAGGAATTCCACAGTTTTCCATCTTGGTGCTGTGCTATAGGTCAAGCCAACTTTCCCAACAAACCAGTAACCAAGTTCCAGCCCTGTTTCACAGAGCTCCTTTTCTCTCCCCTGGAGTCAACTAACAGCTGAACGCCTTAAATGCTGGTAGAACTTGAGGGAATCCATGGATATGACCCATCATAGCAAAAAGGTGTGGTTGACCATATGTAGACTCCTCAGCAAGACAGGTGGACATTTCAACACCTCAGCTGATCAGATTGCCCATCAAATGCTACTCAATGGGAAGGTTAAGTGGATCACTACCAACAGGTCAGCACTTTGGCAAAAATCCCTCGGTACCTCAAGCAATCTAGGTCTTACAGCGCCTTTCTGCATGGAGAAATTGGACACTGGCATCAGTGCCCTGAAAACAGGCCTAGATGAAAACAGGGAAATCAACAGGCCTAGATGACTTTTCAAAGTGAGCAGATCAAAAATTTCAGCCCCCAACACATGGAAGTAGCTCCTGAGTGTGTTCAATATCTGTCTCATCCAGCTCAAGATACCAAAAATTTGGCAACAAGCTGAGATAGTGGCCCTTATGGAGCCTGATTCAAAAAACTTTTGCCCTAACTCATTCATGTGTGATATTTAAAAATTATTTGAGTGACTACTCCAGTTATTGAACCACTTCTTATCAACAAACAGACTGGCTTTCACCTGGGTCAGTCATCCACTGGACAACTTCTGAACTTCCCAAAAACGTATCAAAGATGGGTATGAAAGGAGACTGATTGCAGGAGCAGTGCTTTTCTCTCAGCTGCCTATGATACAATCAATCATTGTGGGCTCCTTCATAAGGCACTCATGGTAATGTAGACCCCGCACTTCACAAAACTTTTGTTTCAAATGGAGATCTAGATAATACAGACCAGATTGGAGAACAGAAGATTCTTTGTGAACTTTGGTTTCAAACAGAGCTGATGGTGATGACAGAAGAACAGCCTCCCTCAAGGTAGTGTCTTAGCACCTACATTATTCAATATCTATATAATGACCAGCCAAGCTACCCTGGCACTAGGTACTTTATTTATGCAAATGATCTGTCCAGCAACACACAACACAAGGAGGTTGGCCCATTAGAGAGTACTCTGGTGAATTCACTTAACACCCTAGGCAAGTACTATGCAGCCAACTAACCGCAGGCAAACCCAGATAAGATGCTAGTCAGTGCACTCCATCTCAAAAACTGAGAGGCCAAATGTGAACTCCACATCAGTTAGCTTGGGATGAAATTTACTCATTCCATAAATCCCATGTAGTTTGGTGTTACTCTCAACCACACACTCTTCTTTAGAGCCTTTGCTGAGACCGCTAAAGCTGAGGTTAGGATATGAAACAACATTCTCAGCAAGCGGCTTGCATCAAAGTGGGGTGTAGATCCATCCACTCTGATCAACCACACTGGCTACTCCTTTGCTAAATACACCTGTGCAGTGAGGGCACAATCGCCTCACTCCAAGAAGGTAGGCCAACTGCGTAACACCACCTGCTGCTATCTTACAGGATGTCTTAAGCCTATCCACATCAACAGCTTCTAGATCCTTAGATATTGCTTCTCCTGATATCTGCCAGGAAGTTGCTAGTCAAGTCAAGCACACAAGGCAATGCACAGAGCCACTATGTGATATAATACCAATGCTGACAAAGTTTTCTTGTCACCTTTAAACCTCTAATATTGTCATCTACCAGACTAGGGTTCAGTTATGGCTAGGATGACAAGACGTCCCAATAAAATCAGGACCGTCCCGACATTTAGGTGTTTGTCCCACATCCCAACCGATCTTCAGTCGGGATGCAATTTGACCCAATATTTCGTTCCGCCAGCAGCATTCGCCTTTTTTATTTAATTAATTTATTTATTGCTGCTTCATCAGCAGCAATTGGCTTCCCCCTTCTTGCTGCTCTGCCGGCGGACCCCTCCCCCCCACAATGTGTCCCAATATTTTCTCCCTCTCATCTGGTCACCCTAGTTATGGCAAAAAGGAGTAGAGAATGATTCTGTAGCCTGTGCACTCTGGCTCCCATCAGTTGAGCACCAACACCAAGTGCCGATCAGCCCTGGACTATCTGGCACTGCCTCAATCGAGTCAATTGGGATTGACCAGTCTAGAGACGTGATGATCAAGTAGGGCTACATCGCTGGCCCTATTGCCTGTGATTATGGCAGAGTTCCTCAAAGTATAAAGCATCTGCCTGTGATGCCAGCTACTTTAGTGCAATTGCTCTTCTAGTGACCTGGTGGAGTGCAATGATCTAGAAATCGCATGTGCCTGATGTGGTGGGAAGCAGTATGAAGACGTGACAAAGAAAAATAATGAACAGCTGCATTTTATCCTGTTCAGGAGTTGGCACCCTGTGTTAAGCAGGGAGCTATCCCCCAGCTTGGTCTGCTGCTCTTTTAAAGGGGCTATGTCATGAAACAGGGTTGGCTGGCCCTGAGCCCCACTACTCCTCAAAGGCAAAGGATCACCCTGTTCAGTTACAACCAACCAACTATGTTTAAAGAACATTACTAAGGTTGCAAAGTCAAGCTCTCAAAACATTTCAGTGGGCGTTAGATGCCTCAATACCTTGGAGGATTTGGGCCTCTGTGGCAGCAGCAGGGATATAATCTAGCTCTCCAGCAAAGCAGTCACTGCCATAGGCATGAGACCATCTCCTCTTTTCCTGCAACCCTCTGCCTCATTCACTGCACATCTTTCAACCCATGTCTCCCAGTGTGTGCAATAGGTACATGCCTTCCCACCTCTGTAACAAACAAAGCAGGGGTCCAACAGACAACAGCCTCCTTCACTATAAAACTTGGCAGGGGCAGAGTTGTAGGGTTTTATTTATTTATTTATTTATCCTGCACTATAAAACCCTCATTCATTCTCAGGGCAGGTCCATCCTCTGCACTGAATAAGCCAGGGGTCCCGGGGAAATCACAGTATATGTAACTGAAGAATGCATCACAATGCAGCCGCACAAGCAGAGATGAAAGTAACTTACAGGACTTACCGGTACTGCCGGAGTCCTGAGGGAGGCATGACCTCATCTAGAAGGGGCGGGGCCTCAAATTTAAAGGCCCTGGGGCACCGGCTGTGACTGGGAGACCCAGGGCCTTTAAATCAACCAGGAGCTCCCAGCTGAAGAGGTGGCTGGGAGCCCTCAGGGACAAATTAAAGGGTTCGGGGCTCTGGCTGCTGGGGGGAACCCCGAGCTTTGCTTTGCAGGGCTGGGACAGGGATTTAAAGGGCCCAGTGCTCCTGCCCCTGAGGGGAGCCCCGAGCCCTTTAAATCCTGGCCCTAGCCCAGCCGCCAGAGCTGCGGCAGGAATTCAAAGGGCTCTGGGCTGCCTGCAGCGGCGCGGCGCTCTGAGCCCTTTCAATCCCCACCATGGAAGCTGGTGCGGTCCAGCATGGCGCACTGGCTCTTGCCGGTACGCCGTACCAGATCGGCTCGGCTTACTTTCACCTCTGCGCACAAGGTTGTCTCCCCTGAGTCAGCCTTTTTTCCCCTCTGCATTTGAAGCAGATGGCTTCTTTCTCCAGGCTGCCTGGGCATGAGGAGAAAGAGCTGTTGAGAGCTCAGGAGAGACAGGCTCCCCGATGTCAAGTCTGGTGCAGAGCCTGGAGCATCTGTTACAGGGACAGTGCTCTAACCTCCTCATCCCATAGCCCTGGGCTGCGGCATGCTCACTTGCTTTGTGGGGATGGCAATATGCAGTCTAGTCAACAATAGGAGCTGTGGAAGGCTCGAGTATGCTCACGCTGCATGGAATCTTTGGAGATTTTTACCTGTTTTCCTAAGTCTCTACTGAGCCTGTGTGAACTGCTACCCTCTGGCAAATTTCAAGGCCATGATCCAAAGCGTGGGGGCATTTTTATATTATATCATTCTCAGAAGCGCTGAATCATTGTGTCTGAAATATTTCCCCCCCACCCAAAAATCAGCCTGAGGTGGGTACTTGCATGAGAAATTTCAGCCCCAATGGCTAGATTTTGGCAAAGTTATAAGCAACTGAAAAAAAGTCTTATAATAGGAAGTGATGAGCAACTGAAGAAGAGATCTGTGTAGCTCAAGAGCTGGTCTCTTTCACCAACAGAATCTGGCCCAATAAAAGAGATTCCCTCACTTGGCTTGTCACTTTCATAATACACATTCTTGGGGGACGAGGGGAGGCAGTAAGGCTGAGACTGTCTATCAGTAATTTAAGGGTTAAAATAATATATAAGACCGTTGTGATTTTAAAAAATTAATGAAGCAAACAAAACCTCCATCATTAGAAAGCCCGGAAAGTCAAGAGTTAAGATCAAACTTAAAGAAACCCAAACTTTTCGAATTGTAGGAATGCAAAAAAGGTCACCCAAATAACCTTATCTCTGTGCCCATAAATAGAACTGACTGACCCTGCCTCTTGAGCTGGAATACAGAGATCAACATGCAAAGGTCTTCTGTGTGCATAGACCCCAGGGGCACAATCTGGCCCATCATTTGGGTTACAGATTTGGTATCTGTTGAGGTCAGTACTATTCCTCATACTAACAACTTTTATGACCATCTGCGTTGATAGCTAGAGCTTACTACTCCAAGACTGTTACCCTTCCTGGAAAAATGTTTGACTAAATGCTTGCTTTGTCTTTGTGGTGTGTGGTGGTGTGTTGTTTTTTTTAAAAATAAATGAAGAGCGTGCTCTCAAGTAGTAAGCAGTACTGTCAACCCCAAAGGTTAAACAATCATGCATAGACCCCGAAATTCATCAGACTGGCCCCAAAGTCATGAGATTTTAAAAAGGTAGGGGTGTGTGTGTGTGTGTGCACAAGAGAGAGAGAGAGAATATTAGTTTTGCCAACATACCCAAATTTATGAAGCTGATTTTGGTCCCTGCTGCAGGAGGTCTTGCCTCACCTCTACCCCCTCCAACTCCCCATCAGTTCTCCCCCCACCACACCTGTCCAACCTCTCCAGCCACCACTTCCTTTCCCCCATTGATTCTGCTTCCCCAACCTCACCTGTGCAGCTCCAGGGCTCTTCACTCACCCACCTCTCCCAGGCTGGGGGGAAGGGAGCAGCTCCAGCTTCACCCTCCTCAGGCTGAGTGTTATGGGGCAACACTTACAGCTGTTGATTTCCAGTGGCTCTTCTGAATTCTAAGCCAAGATTTTGGCTGAATTTATTGAGGCTTGGAGTGGTCAGGTGAGGATCTTCCCCCAACAATGGCTTAAAGGTACTTGAGTTATATCTTCACTGCAGAGTTAACCTGGGTGATTGACATCAGGGACTAAGCACCTGGGTTAGCCAAGCCTGGATGTGAACAGCCGCACTATAAACCTCTCTGAGTGAGTGTCCCCAAAGGTGCCAGGTAGCCCAGGTGTAAAACACCAACACACTAGGCCAGAGGGTTTTGTGTGTGTAGAGGAGCTGGGTTAGGGGGCAACACCTGTGTTAATTCTGCAAAGAAGCCATGCCCTTGGGTAGTACAGATCTAGGGCTCAACATCAGGCCATCACCAGCAGATCTTAAATTTGAAGAAGTACCATTAAAAAAAATTTGTTCATTAGCCTGCCCATTTATAAACCAACCCCCCCCAAGATGCTTAGGTAAAAATAGCAAAAACTGTATGACCCTTTCATAAGCTGACCCTATATTTCAGGGGTTGGCAAACTTTGGCTCCTGCCCCATTAGGGTAAGCCTCTAGTGGTCCTGGACGTTTCGGTTACCTGGAACATTCACAGGTATGGAGCCCCTCAGCTCCCAGTGTCCGCGGTTTGCCAGCTCCCAGCCAATGGGAGCTGGGGGAAGTGGCACACCTGCAGACGCTCCAAGAGGTCCACTGGCAGAAATGCATGAAGAGATCAAATTACACAGTAGCAGACTGACACCAGTGCTATAGTACTATCATTCGTTGTATTTTTCTGATTGGCTTGTAAGGCATAGCATTTTGTGAAATGCATGGGTCAAATGTCATGCAGATCTGCAGCACTGCTCTTTTAGTATTCCTTTCAAGCCAATCTAGTCCACTAAACAAGGCCTTTGCAACTTTAAAAGGCTGCAGTATTGACATCAATAAATGGGTCAGCAAACTTTGGCTGCCAGCCTGTCAGGGTAAGCCGCTGGCGAGACATTTTGTTTACTTGGCGCATCTGCAGGCATGGAGCCCCTCAGCTCCCTGGGGCCACAGTTCGCCATTCCCAGCCAATGGGAGCTGCGGGAAGTGTCCACAGGGAGCCGAGGGGCTCCATGCCTGCAGACACTCCAGATAAACAAAACAACAGAGTAGTATAACTTCCATAGAGTTTAAAAGCATCAAATTTTTATGTAGACCCATTTGTAAGCCAACCCCTGCTCTTTGTGTCACTTTTTTACCAAAAATATTTGGCTTAGGACCGAGTACGGTATTAGCCTAAACCCATTTCTTTGTGAACGTTCACCTGGGTCATGAGATGCTTGTGACCAAGTCTTGCCTCAGCATAATCAAAAGCACAATTAAAAGTTATACTTCTCCATGTACATGGGATGCCAAATTGTGTTTAAAAGATGCTATTTAAATCATATTAGATGCTGACGGTATGCTCAGTGCAGTATACGACACAAAAATACAGTCTCTGCCCTGAAGATCATACAATGTAAATGAAAAAGACAGAAAAACCAAGGCAAACTGGGTAGCCCTGAGGAAGGCCTTAACTTACATTTTTATTACTGTTATTGTTTATATTGTGGTAGCTCCCAAACCGGTGATGGGCACTATACAGTTTAGCTTATCATGAGCTATCACTTTTCCAGTGTGATGCTGGGGTGGAGAGGGAGTGTGAGGGTTTCACTGGAGAAATGAATCTTGTACACCCAAAATACGAGTTGTAAAAAATAAGAATAAGCCCCTCTCGCTTCATCTCTCCTGTTTGTGATGCTTGTCTATCCATTCCAGGAGCAATATTGTGCAATTACTAGATATGCTCTTTAGTCTCCAATAGCGCTTAAAGTGCCTCGTCTCCAGTTCATTTTCCCCCATCAATCGATCATGTGAAATGTTAACTTTCAAATGGGTCCCAACAGGCACTGAAATTCAGCTCAGCTCATGGAGGTGAGTATGGTGGGAAGGAGTGAATTAATACATTTGCTACTGCTAATATTTAAGATGACTTGATATCAGAGAGACAAGGTGGGTGATGTAATATTTTTTTATTGGACCATCTTCTCTTGGTGAGAGAGACAAGCTTTCTGGTCCAATAAAAGATATTACCCCACCCTCCTTGTCTCTACTACCTGGAACCAACATAGCTACAACAACACTATGTACAAAGGAAAGGTTAAAAAATTTGCTTTCAGCCTCACGCCTCCTTTTTTTTTTTTCATTTTATAATGTATCCAGAAAGTTGAAAGTTTTCATTTTTTGAAGCACTAGAATGATCAAGTCTTGTCGTCCCTAGTTTTGCTGAAGGACTTTTGGGGCCTGCTCATCCTCCATGTGAAGGGATGGCCAATCTTTAACAAAAATACCCTTTCTCCTAGGTGTTTATTAGGCATTAGGCAAAATAGATGTTCATAATAATACAAAGCACTTATCTAGCACTTTTCATCAGTAGATCTCAAAGTGCTTTACAAAGGGGGTTCCCATTTTATAGATGGGGAAACTGAGGCACAGAGCGGGACAGTGACTTGCCCAAGGTCACCCAGCAGGCCAGAGCAGAACTGGTAACAAAGCCCAGCTAGCCTGAGTCCCAGTCCATAATTAAATAAATAAATAAAAACCCCTACAACACTCCCTCCCCCCCCCCCGGCCAAGTTTTATAGTCTGAATAAAGTCTCCACTTTGCAATTACTTTGCTGACAGTTTATTATGAATTTATAATCCCACTAACTTCTCTTGTTACCCATGGAGTTCCAGGTAGATGTGATGTGAACTAAGATCTCTAGTTACCCACAGAGCTCTAGATATATGTGATCAGAATTTCTAATGCAAAAAATAAGCACGGGAAAAAAGACTTTAAAAAGACCAAAACCAACCAACCAACCAAATCTATTTCAACCCACATTTATATATATCTCAAAAGGAGCGAAAAATGTACACCCTCCAAATTTCTCCCCACCCCCCTTCCCTGCATAGGTTGTCTTACAGCTAGACAGTTTTCTGAACTGAAGTGAACAGAACATAGTGCATCAGTGTACATAGGAAAAATTATCGTCATCATGCAAAAAGTAACATGAATATCTTCCACTGGACAGTTGTACTTACACAAGAAAAAGACCTAGACTCACTTACAAAATAAAACTGAGAACTTAAGAAAAACTGTGGAATGAAATAATAAATTGCAGAATCCATGACTTTTCATGCACTTGATTTTCTGGTGTTCTTGCCCATTCCTACTCAAATGGCTTAGAAAAAACAAATACAGATATAAGCTTTCAAACAAACACTGAGATTTAGTTAAACAAAACTGAACCAGGTTCAGGGTTATACACCACTAAGCTGAAAGTAAATAATATTTTGTTTATTAAATCCCAGTAGCTGGTGCCATAGAGCAGAAAAATCTTAATTTGATGGTGAACAGAACTTTGGTTAACATTTGTTGTAGTCTAGTTTGTTGTTTCTTAGCACTCATTTATGTAATGTGAAAGCACTGAGATCTTCAGACTTGACAATGCTATATTCTATGAAAAATGGTAAACAATTTAAAATGTATTTCTAAAAAAAAATTGGATGAGTCATGGCAGAAATTTTGTTTCATAGCGATTGGACCAGAAAAGAGGCACCACTGTGATAATCTGGTGCAGCGGTTCGCAAACTTCATTGCACTGCGACCCCCCCATCTTTTGACAACGAAAATTATTACCTGACCCCAGGAGTGGGGATGGAAGCCTGAGTCTCGCTGCCCCAGGTGGGGGAAGGGGACCAAAGCTGAAGCCCTCGGGCTTCAGCTTCAGCCCTGGGCAGTGGGGCTTGGGCTTCGGCCCCGGGGCCCAGCAAGTCTAACGCCAGCCCTGGTGACCCCATTAAAATGGGGCTACGACCCACTTTGAGACCCACAGTTTGAGAACCACTGACCTAGTGTGATTTTCTGCATGTGTCATGCCATAGAATTTCACTCTGCATCAATGTCTGGTTGAAGTAGAGCATCGTTCAGACAGGGTTGAATAGATGGGCCTAAACCGCATCATTAGAGTCGCGCCCCCCCTCCCCCAACTAAATGATGTGCAGCTCCCATATCCAGTGGTAATGGTCACATCAGGTGATTTGTCAATTTTTATTTTAGGCTACACAACCTACTTCTATTTATGGTATCCTGACTCTTATCAAGATTCTGTATCTGATGTATAAGAAAGGAAAGGAAAGGCAAGCAGTGGGAGTAAAACAGAAAGCCAGAAGCAAATCAGAAAATAAACTCTGATAAAAGCTCTCCTAGCAGAAGACACTAAAAACCTAAACCACCACCACATTAAGCAAAAAAATCAATATTTAATTGACTAGAAAACAGAGAGTTGTATACTTGTGGTTAGTTATTATCCACATAGATTTTATGCTATTGCAGTTTGGCACTGGCCTATTTTCATATAGTGTACTTTTCTTTTTGTCTTCTTAATGTAATTACCACTTTCAATTAAATAAGGGAATGAGATCTTAATGCAACTGAGGTCAAAGAAAAGACTCTTATTAATGGCAATAGACTTTGGATCAGCTCCTAAAAGGACACATGTGCTCCTGAAGTTAATGTGAGTAAGATGTGCTTTAAAACACATCAAGAGTGTGGTAAATGGTACAAAACCTGCCCTCAAGTATTTCATTGCACCACTCTCAATGGCTCAGTATAATGATAGTTTAATGACATGAAAGCATGGAACAAAGGGAAGGAACATTTGTAACACTAATCTACTTGGCCTTTAATATAGACACTTTTACTTTAAAAGCTCAGCAAGCAGATTAAATCCTCTCAAAGTGACATAAATGAGATACAGGAACAAAACTACATTGGTCTCTTGGCCTATCGATTGTAATCAAAATAATATTATTAAAAATCATTGCTATAATGCTGGTAAATGTACATGGCTCTTAACAAAATGAATAAGTCATGCTCCTTGTTCTAAAGCACTGACAGTCTTAATATAGACAAGGCAAACACATAAGATAAGGTATTAGATCACAGTTCAAAGTGAGAGCAAGGAGAAACTATTCATGATGAGAAAGATGGATGGATTTCTGGAAAATGGGTTTTCCGGAGAAGAGAGAGGTGGCTTGGCAGACAGGAAGGTGACACTCAAGCCATGTTTACACTAGGAAAAAAGGTGTATGTACTACAATCCTAGTTTAGACAAGGTGTAACTCACACACATACTGGATGTGGTGTTCTGTCCCATCTAGTGGCACCAAGACCACTTAGAGAGAGAGATAAAATGAGGCAATTCTACAGCCTCAGCTAACAGGCAGTTGGCTTTTAGCTCATGCGCTAGAGGCTCATGCACTGAGCTCAAGAAGCCCCAGGTTTGAGCCTGTCCACCGATGACCAGGGTCTGACGGTGTTGAAAAGGCAGTTGCATTTTTAAGATAGTGTTTGGAAACTATACATTAGCGCTCTGATTGAGGGAGCTCATTGATTCCGATGGCAGATTCAAGTGTAATTTTTATTTATTTATATCCTGAAAAGATGACAAAGCAAAAAAAAAGTTTAACTAAAACTAGCTCTTTTTTGTAAAGGGGCTGTAGTTCAGCTCTGCAACTCACTAGTCTTGGAACAGATTTTTATTTGTTTGTTTGTTTAGAAGGGATATAAGCCTTGATGCTTCAGAGCATAAACCAACCACTCAATGGTAGGCAGGGCCAGATTTAGGGGCAGGCAACCCAGGCGACTGCCTGGGGTGCCAGACTTGAGGTGCTGTTTTTGTTGTTAGCAACAAAAGGGAAAATAGAGTGTTTGAAGTAAAATGTTTCAGGTATTTTGTATGTGGATTCACTAACCTTCTAGACCAGGGGTCGGCAACCTCTGGCATGGTAAGCACCGTGGTGTGCCGGGCCAGTTTGTTTACCTGCTTCGTCTACAGGTTTGGCCAATCGCGGCTCCCACTGGCCATGGTTCACCGCTCCAGGCCAATGGGGGCAGCGAGAAGCGGCACGGCCTGAGGGATGTGCTGGCCACGGCTTCCCATCGCCCCCATTGGCCTGGAGCGGCGAACCGTGGCCAGTGGGAGCCATGATCGGCCGAACCTGCAGATGCGGCAGGTAAACAAACTGGCCCGGCCCGCCAGGGTGCTTACCCTGGCAAGTCGCGTGCCAGAGGTTGCCGACCCCTGTTCTAGACTCTTCTGGACCTTTATAGAATCTCATGGAACCTTACAGACTTTCTGATAACTACATTTTCCTTGAACCTTGTAGACTGTTGTCAGCTATGTCCTTGGGGAGTATATAAGGGGTGGGGTATTGCCAGTCAGTCAGTGAGATATAAGAACAAAGTGAAGTGAGGGCCTAGCTGTGATATTATGAACCTTATGTTATTGTGTAATTGTGAAAGTGTTTTAAGACTTGAAGAGTGTAAGGAGCAACTAATAAAGAACATATGTAATGAGATGCCAGAGATATCTATCGAACTCCTATCTGCACAACACTATAAAAGAAATATTATTACTTCTTTTGCCATACTTAACATGTAATGTTTGATGACTTTCTAAGACTGTGGAACACAGATTTTTGCTCTCCCTAATACTGTCTGATGGTTCAGCAAAGCAAAGCACTATGCTGTCATAATGGACTACACTCCCACCATTAGTCAGATATCATAGATATCATTTACAATAAGATCTGTTGACGACAAGGATGGCTGTATCCAAGTAAAGGAACACTTTATCTGTTTCTGGTCTGTAGAAAACTCTACTGGAGAAGGCCTAACAGAACTGGTTATGAATGTTTTGGATGAGAATTAAAATAAAGTTTCAGGACTGCTGGGCCAAGGATATGACAATGGTGCGAACATGAAGGGAAAAAAACAGTGGTGTGTACAGGCAAGGATTCTTATGTTGAATCCAAGACCTTTCTTCATATCTCGTAGCTGCCATTCCCGCAACCTACTTGTGTCAGATGCGGCATCTTCTTTAGATTCAGTATCTCTTTTCGCAGTACTGCAAAGGATATATGTCCTATTTTCAGCATTGTCGTGGACAATGTTACAAATCTGACCATGAAACCGCTAAATGACACGTGCTGAAGAGCCACATTGACAGCATAAGGCCAGTGAGGAACCAAGTGACTGCGGTTTATGATGCCCTGATGGAATTGGCTCAGTCGAGTAAAGCCAAGGCCAGAATCCAACTTGGCAAATCAGATCACTGACTTCAAATTTCTGGTCTCAGTTGTGGTTTGGCACAATATCCTGTTCCAAGTAAACGTTGTTAGCAAGGCATTACAAACTCAGTCGATGGGTATCACAACTCTTACTACTTTGATGAGAAGCTGCCTTGATTTTGTTGTGGCCTACAGAGACAATGGATTTGAAGATATCATCACTGCTGCCAAAGAAATGGCAGAAAACTTAGGAATTGAGCCTGTCTTCAAGGAAACTTATATTTATCAGAAGACAGAGACAGTTTGGTTATGAGGGCAGAGATGAGTTGATAGGAAGCTCGGAAGAAAAATTCAAGAGGGAGTTTTTTTGCTTGCTCATTGACACTGCTCGAATGTCCATTGAAGGAAGGTTCGGACAAATGAAGCACCACAAAAAGACCTGGGTTTTTGTGTGTGACCTTAGTAAGCTGCTAGCGGACAGAAAAACACTTGAACAATTGTATGGACTTTAACAGGATACTGACACATGGGGAATGTTCAGATGTCAAAGATAAAGTTACCTCTATATTGAATTGGACAGCATCCATCACATTTTGCAACACTGGAAGCACTTTCCACTCCAAGTTCTCCAATTCATTCATGATGCAGAGCTGAAGGATACTTCAATTTTCTTTTTCTTATGGAGATATACCTATCTCATAGAGCTAGAAGGGCCCCTTGAAGAGTCATTGAGTCCAGCCCCCTGCCTTCACTAGCAGGACCAAGTATTGATTTTTGCCCTAGATCCTTAACTGGCCCCCTTAAGGATTGAACTCACAACCCTAGGTTCAGCAGGCCAATGCTCAAACCACTGAGCTACCCCTCCCCGCTTTTCCTAATGTGTGGATAGCTTTAAGGATTCTGCTCACACTGCTGATCACAGTTGTGAGTGGTAAGTGCAGCTTTTTGAAGCTCAGTCTCATTTAAAACCTATCTTTGATCGATGATGGCTGACAACAGACTGACATCAATTGCTATTCTATTGCTTGAAAATGCCATTGGCCAGTCTTTGGAGCTCTCTGGTACTGCGCTTCCGTTTGGGAAGGCAAAGGTAAGAGAAGCAACCTTTTGTACTAGAGGACTAGAGTTAACATTCTAAGGCTGTCACCTGCTGTAACACTATTTAATACTGGTCCACCCAATGTTGGTGCACAATTCAATTTCTTGAAGTTAGTACATTTCAATTCTTAAAATTAAAAAGCTTCTCTAAGATTAGAGGAAATGAATTTTTTTATTTGCTTATATATGGCATGAATAAATATAGATTTAGAGATCCTAGCATGCAAACTTATTGTCTTATGTGACAGGGATAAATCATACATGGAAATTGTGCATCAAAGTTGTGAAATGGGCTACATATTGAATAAAAAATAAGGGATTCAAAATTTTAAAAATCCAGGGGGAGGGGCACTTTGCCTCAGGTGCCATTTGGTCTAGGGCCTGCCCTGGTGGTAGGTATTAGTAAGAAACTACCAGGATGGGCAACATGCACTATAGTTGTGCACTCTGGATTTTCTTGCATCTTTATCTGGAGCAGTTGGTGCTGGCCACTGTTGGAGATGGGATACTGGATTAGATGGGCCCATTGATCTGATACAGTCTGGCAATTCCTCTTTTCCTTAATCCTAATGCATGAAAAAATGTAAAGAAATCTCCCCCCTCCCCCGACCCATGTTATTCAACTTATATGTAGTTCTTAGTAAAGTGTCCTAATAGATAAACAGAAATTTGTTGCTACAAGCAACTATGAAGTGGAAGTAATTAAAATGTCACTTACAGACACTTTTTCCAAAAACAATCTATGAATAGTATCAGAGGGGTAGCCGTGTTAGTCTGGATCTGTAAAAGCAGCAGAGAGTCCTGTGGCACCTTATAGACTAACAGACGTATTGGAGTATGAGCTTTCGTGGGTGAATACCCACTTCGTCGGATGCACGTAGTGGAAATATGCACCTGAAATTTTGGACACACAATTAATTGCTTGGCTAAGCCCCACATTTTTGCAAGCTGCTTAGTTAACATTCAGTATACTGAGAATCAGAGAACTGGAAAAAGTGAGTAGGTCATTGATTAAGCATAGAGCAGTGCAAAGGAATTCTGACTTACAACTTGGAGCAAAGATTATACAGCTTTTTAATTGCCCTATAGTGTATTCAGCGGTGTAAATTATGGAGCAAATGGCCTTCTGTCCCCTCACCTCACCCTCCTGGCCATGAGTGGACTCTTGACTCTCTCTGCTGGTGAGCATCCATTTCTCCTACTCCTTTCTGTCTTACAAGGCAGAGAAGTAGCACCCCCTCTGGAGTGGTGGAAATTTTTCCTTTCTGTACAACAACCCCCTACCTTCTGCACGTAGTGAAATGACTGCTTTGCCAGCAGCCTCCTTTGTCTGCCCAGCAGCCTTGGGGCACAGAGAGAAGAGGGACATTGTTCACATTAAATATTGTGGCCTAGTGGGGAATGCACCACCACCACTTTCCACCTGAGTGTCTGTATCAGTAGAGTATTGGTATACGTTTTCTTCAATGAGGTCATCTATTATGTCTTCCAAATACAGATTTTTCATAGTTGTTCTTGGATAATATAAAATTCTAAAGCTCCCAACAGCAGAGTGCACTGTTTTACAAGGACACACATACTGTATTTCCATTAAAATATATATAGAAATTTCTTTGGAAATGTTTTCTTAACCAGAACTGTGTAAAAATTTTTTTATAAGATATAAGGCATGCATGTAGCAGCTGAGCACTGTGCTAGAACTGAACTGCTGTTGGAAAGCAACTTGAATGACTAAATAACTCTTATGGCCTTTACATGAATTTCTGACTGCAGGGTAAGGAAGTACTTGGTTACAGCATGCGAGAATAACGCATCTCTCTCTAACTATGCAGCTGAACCACATTCACGACAGAGGATGTCATCTTGCTGGGTGAGAAATCCTTGTCCCACCAGCGAAATGGAACATTTCACACAATTAAAGCAGTCACTGTGCCACTGGCGCTCTTCAAATGAGATAAACTTGGCACCTCCAAGAGCTGAAAAAGAAATTAGAAAAAAGGGAATTCAATATATTTTAGAAGAGATCAGAAATAGATTGTTTTTAATAGAGCATGTTGTCTTCGTTCACACTGAAATCTACAAGCATCCTACAGTTTGAAATAGCCTGTAGAAATAGATATGCCCAACATATGCATAGTAGGAGCTAAAAATTAGAGATGGGAAAAATGATTACAAAAAAGCCCCAAACTTTTCATATCCCATTATGGCCTCTACACATGTACCTGGCTCATCAAAACATCCACTAAGGTTTACAGGCATTTCCAACTACCCTGCACCCAGTTTCCAGCAAACTGCCATAGACATCAGAGGCAACATGTACAGGAAGCATGTAGGGTCTCGTGCCTGGGTCCAGCTGCCAGGGACAGTGGCCAAACATGCCAGGGGGAGGTGCAGTGGAAGAAGGACAGAGCCTCCCACCCCCCTCAGATAACATGGGCAGGGAAAGTGCAGTGGCCCTGGGCTGGGTGTAGGTCAAGGGAGGAGACATGGGGGGTGTTCACGTGTCCTCCCCTTTAGATTGTGCCCCCCAGTATGGGGAGGCATGAGTCGTCTATGATAGAAATCATGGGTAATGTGTGGCTCTCGTGCAAAACGAAGTTTAATTCAGACATTTCAATTTAGTGTCTCTGAGATTTAGGGCTTTTCATAGTCCAGGACTCAAACTGAAAGTCACTAGATTTGAGCTATGTGAAACACAAGCTCCCAGAAAAAGCGTACCCTTGGGTATACTGGTGAATTGTGGAACTCTATAGGTTAACATGTTAATTAAGATTTTTTCTGTCTCAGATATTCCTGAATCTGTTCCTGCCCCCCACCTTGTAATCTTATCACAGCAGACTGAAATTCCCCTCACTTTCCTTGATTTATTTATATGAGGATCAGACATCTGTAATTAGCTGGCTCCATTACACTTCATCATTGGGTTAGAGGAGTAATAGATTCACTACTAATAGTCTCAACTAATGGTCTCAGAATAATCAGAGTGTTAACCTGACATTGAATTATAAATGATTTAAGCACACAGGGCCAAATCATGATACAACTTTTCCATGAGTGGCAAGATCTCTTACTTTGATAAATGTGCCTTAGCTGCACAGAACAGTTAAATCTAATTAACCTACAATTGTACTAGTTTTATTTCTAAAAAACCTGATTACTGAAATAATGTATGATATGTTTGTGTGCCCACTAGAGGTAGGATACTATTAAGTGTCTCTTCATGTATCCTTAGGGACCTGAGTCACTCAACTTCATTTTGCAGCTTTTTCCACTCCAACAATGTACAAGACATTTATATAAACCACAAGAGAAGCGCTTTTAGTACATAAAAATAATGTAATGCTTAGTTTGTACTGAATGACATGTGATTTACATGTTCCAACAAGGTATCTTGCATGTAATGTAGAGGGGAGCTAGACTCTGTCTTCATTTACATCTGTGGCACGCCATTTAGTAGTAATGAGGTTTAAATGGATGGGGTTGCATTTACTTAGCTAGGAACAGAATTTGGTTCATGGAGCTCATTTTCATATGGCTGTGAGTCTACAGACTGTCCCTTCAATGGGGTAAGTTTTATAACGAAGAGCTTTATAGAGAGAATCAAATAGATTTTGTTTCTTCCTTTTGAGTGCATTGGAGGATGAATACAGGAGAGCCCCTTTTGTGTCACAAGACACCATGGGACAGATGTTCAGCTGGCTTCACTGAAATCATCTTCCCATCACTGAAGTCAATGGAGCTATGACAATTTACACCAGCTGAGGATCTGCCCTAGTGTGTATATATGTAGGTACTTATATGGCCACCTCAGTATCTTACAAATATGAATGAATTTATCCTCACAACACCCTTGTGAGGTACAGGTTATTACTATCCTAATTTTGTAAACAGGCAGTTGAGGCCTAGAGAGAATAAGTGGCTTACCCAGTATCACACAGGAAGCCTGTCAGAATCAAGAACAGAATCAAAATCTCCCATGTCTCAGTCCAGTGCTTTAACCACAAGACCATCCTTTCCTCCCTATTTAGAAGAGGAGTCAGAAAAATGATAATCTATACCAGTATGTCTACACTGCAAAGAACAACTTGTGGCACTGAGTCTCAGAGCCCAGGTCAATTGACTCTGGCTTGTGGGGCTCAAGCTGGAGGGTTAAAATAGCAGTGTAGATGTATCCTTAGAGATTATCAGTTTTCTTACTCCTACACTAGATAGGGAGGAAAGGATAGTCTGTGTAAATCCACCATTTACTCTAGTTGAAATGTGCAAGTGACCAGTAGCCCATGTTACAGAGGAAGGCAAACAGTCCTCACAGTCTTGCCTGAGCATTTCGGCAAGACCCACCAGCCAGGAACCTAGGAAACAACTGTCTGTACTCAAAGCCTTCTCAATGTAGTGACCCATCACTGACCATTGGGGATATTTATTATTAGCAGTTTCAGATCAGCTATGTATCATTGTAGGCAGAGTCCTCATACCATCCCCTCCATAAGCTTATCAAGCTCAGTCTTGAAACCGGTTCGGTTTTTTGCCCCCACTGCTCCCCTTGGAAGGCTGTTCCAGAACTTCATTCCTCTGGTGGTTAGAAACCTTCATCTAATTTCAAGCCTAAACTTGCTGATGGCCAGTTTATGTCCAGGTGTTCTTGTGTCAACATTGATGTTTAACTGAAATAATTCCTCTCCCTCCCTGGTATTTATTCCTCTGATACATGTATAGAGAGCAATCATATCTCCAGTCAGCCTTCTTTTGGTTAGGCTAAACAAGACAAGCTCCTTGGGTCTCCTCTCATAAGGTGAGTTTTCCATTTCTCTGATTATCCTAGTAGCCCTTTTCTGCTCCCGCATCAGTTTGAATTTATCATTGTTAAACATGGAAGGTCAGAATTGTACACAGTATTCTAAATGAAATCTCACCAGTGCCTTGTCTAATGGTACTAACACTTCCCTGTCTCTACTGGAAATACCTCGCCTGATGCATCCCAGGATCGCATTAGCTTTTTTCATGGCTGCATCACACTGATGGCTCAGTCATCCTGTGATCAGCCAGTACACCAAGGTCTTTCTCCTCCTCTGTTGCTTCCAACTGATAAGTCCCCAGCTTATAGCAAAAATTCTTGTTGTTAGTCCTTAAGTGCATGACCTTGCAGTTTGCACTATTAAATATGATCCCATTTCTATTACTCCAGTTTTCAAGATCATCCAAATCTTCTTGCATGATATCCCAGTCCTCCTCCATATTGCCAATATCTCCCAACTTTGCGTCATCCACAAATTTTATTAGCACACTTCCACTTTTTGTGCCAAGGTAATTAATAAAAATGTTAAATAAGATTGGTCCCTAGATGGATCCCTGAGGAACTCCACTAGTTTCCTCCCTCCAGCCTGACAGTTCAGCTTTCAGTCTGACCCACTGTAGTCTCCCCTTTAACCTGTTCCTTATCCAATTTTCAGTTGGATTAATCCCCATCTTGTCCAATTTAACTAATAATTTCCCATGTGGAACTGTATCGAATGCCTTACTGAAATCCTTGTAGAATAAATCTACTGCATATCCTTTGTCTAAAAAATCAGTTATCAGTGGGTGTCTCTACTCTGCAATGCAAGCCCAGGGTTTGAACTCAGGCTCAAGCCTAACTCCCCTTCTGTCCACACACAAATCACGCTAAATCAGGGTTTAGACCCAGGATCCCAGGACCTAGACCCAGGACCTCATGGGGGCAGAGAGTCTGAGCCTGAGTCAAGCTGTGACCCAGGGTTCACACCCTACTGCTTTGCAGGTTGCCCTGCTGGACTTGTGTTCTGTGAGTCCACCAAAAGTATTCCACAATCCCACAGGCCGAATTTCTTTGTCCTCTAAACAGTAAATTTTGGTGGACAGTCAAGTTTTCATACACTGCACCATGAATGAAGGGCTAAATCGGCCATATTTTTGAAGAGCGCTAGGAAGTCTGGGATATGGGTGGTTGAAGTCGGGCCTATATGATGCCATGTAGAAACTGGAGCCCCAGATTGGGACTCCGGGTTCAACAATTCCTAATCTAGGTTAACCAACCCAGAGGCTCATAACACAAGTTCTACTAACAGAGTAGTCATACCAAGGAAGTGTTTTTTAAGCAAACTGATCATTAAAATTCACAGTAAGTGAAATTATTTAATTACAAGTGGAATATTTTGTGTTAGTTAATAGACATCTGACCTGAGACTGCACTGATAACATTTTAGTGGCTGGTCTACTTTAAATGGTTAGACTCACCAGTAATGGGTTTGTTGCAGGCTGCACACTTCTTTGCATAAAGCTTTCTGAAGCAGTCTAGGCAGTATGGATGGTCATCTTTGGAAATAAACTTTTGCCCTGACAGCTGCTTCTTACATCCAGCACACAGAAAGCATTCTTTGTGCCATGGCTGGTCGTGGTACGTCACTCCACCAGTAGTTATCAACTGATGCAGCAACAAAAAGCAAATAAACAAAGGAATGAAAGCATGGACAACAATCTATAGCAATCAGCTGCAACACCAAAATGCTTCATTATTTCCACAATTCAGATAACATTTGAGCTCTAGTCTAAACTAGGAATTCCCAAGGTGTGTGGTATTATTTAAAATAAATCCTCTTATTTCTTTTCTCTCTGCCATATATATATATATAAAGAGAGAGAGAGAGAGAGAGAGAGACTCAATTGTTTTCAGTTTGGTTTTTAATCTTGACTGGGCCTGATTGATATGAATATACAGCTGCATAAGCTATTCATGTTGGTTCCATGGCAGGTACTTATATGGGCCCCAATTGCAGTACTATCTGTGCACCTCTCCATTTCTAGTGCATTTATTATCACAACACTGTGTGATGTAGGTGAGAGCTGTTATCCCCATTTTACACAGACACTAAGTGACTTGTTCAAGGACACACAAGAAATCTGTGAAACAGCAGCAACAGAATCCAGGTTCTCCAACTCCCAGGCTAGTACCATGACCGCTGGACCATCCCTTTTCTATTTAGAACAGTTAGATATCCCCTTCGGTGCAGGGGATATCTCCAAAGATGGAGGTGGTGGATATAGTAGGCCAGGGGAGGCTGAGCCTCCCCAAACAGCCAGGCTGCGGCCCCGCCTACGCTCCACCCCGAGGCCCTGCTCCCATGTTCTACTCTTCCCCTGTGGCCCCGCCCATGCTGCTTCTCTTCCTGCCCTTGGTCAGCCTCACCCCCGAAGCCGGTGAGAGCTAGGGTGGGTGAGCTGGCAGGTGGGCTAGTGCTTGGGGCGGGGCCGTGGGGGCAGACCGGTGGGCAGCCTGGGGCAGCTGGGTGGGCTCAGGGTAGCTGGGGCCAGTGGCTCTGGGAGGGTAGGCGGGCCAGAGCTTGGGCCGGCCGGTGGACCAGGGCAGGTTGGCTGGGGTAGGCAGTAGGCTGAGACTCAGGGTAGCTGGGGCAGGGCTCCTCCAGCCACGGTGGGGGGCTTGGGTATCCAGGAGGGGAGAAGGGGAGTAAGAGATGGGGCCGGGGGTAGCCTCCCCGAATGGGGGGGTTCATGGACCTCCCACATCTCTAGGAGTATGTCTACACTGCAGCTGGGAAGGGTGATGCCCAGCACAGGTAGACAGACTTGCATTAGCTCTGCTCAGGCTAGGTTGCTAAAGATAGCGCTGTGGAAATTGCGGCATGAGTGCAGCTTGTGCTACTAAGCTCCCGTGGGTAGACTGAACCACTACCTGTGCTCCAAAGTCCTCACTACTATTTGTAGCACACAAGCTCAAGCGGAGCTAGTGCAAGTCTATCTACATTGGCTGGGAATCAAAGCTCTTAGATGCAGTGCAGACATTCCTTAACTTGGGTTTGTATGGTACTTAAACAATGGGGCTACTTCTTGATTGGGAGCTCTAGGTGCTACTGTAACACCAATAATTAACAGCAGCGGAAGCAATGAGGACCCTAGGTTTGGATGGTATGAGAATTCTGTTCATTACAGGCTCATTTTCAACCCCTCAGCAGCTCTTAAGCGACTTTTAAAACATTTTCCAAAATATTTTATATTGACTAAGTAAGAAATAGGCAGAATAAGTAAACATTATAGTAAAACGTTCTTACACTCTTTAGCAGAGCAAAGCACACAGTGTGAACTTCCATTCTGCTACACCACTTGTCCTCCTATGCTCTGATATGAAACTATCAACTTTATCAACTATTTAACTATTAACTCCCTTGGTGCCATCCTGTGAAAAGGTCACTTGTATGCCATGTGGCTGTGCTCTGCACTTCCTGCTGCTTCATGTTGGTTCAGATTGAAAACCTCTAGGTGTGTATAATGTATGGCATTTACAGAGGTTATTTTAACCTTGTAGTTTTTGTAATCAAACTCTGCCTATAGTGTCCTACTGTGCATATGTTTTGAAATTGGGTTACCTTGTCCAGAATTGCATTAAAAAGAGTGTAGTAGCACCTCATAGTGTTCTAGCTCTTCCCTTTGGTTATGTTTGGTTAATTACCTTCTTGCAGGAGTAGCAGTGGTGAGCAAACTGCTTCTCAAAACATGGCACACAATAATTCTCATTGTCTTTGGTAATCAAAGGGTTTGTTCCTAATGGTTGCCGGCAGTACTGACAAACAAAACAGGTTTCATGCCAGCAACTTCCTTTAAATTCCATTTTACGAGACCCTGAAAAACAAAACATACATGTGAGTCCCGCTGAAGTTAAGTGATCATCTTGCAGAAGGACAGCTCTTCCCACCCAGCCCCCATCCAGCTGAACTTGCATAAACTGAGATTTTAGATTTTTTTCTAGTATCAAAATATTTTAGGACAGGTTCTCCTGTGACACACTGTATTAATTCCCAAAAGTTTTTCTCTTGTCAGTCATCCCAGTGCCCTTCTATCCTGTGCTCAAGCAGCACACTAGATTGAGCACTTCACTTTCACAAACTAGGGATTAATTTGCTGAGATATTTTCGCATGCCCATGAATTTCTCCTACTTTTGAGGTCTTTTCACATACACAAATTTCCTCCAACTTTCTTATGTCAGGTCAAACTCCTTTGCTAATGAATACAAGTCCTGCATAAGTAATCTCATTCAATCCAGGCTGGCATTCGTTTCTCTTCAAATTCATTTTAATTTCTTTGGCATGATGCAGAAAATGACACAGTCTCTTAGTGTTGCTGATCATTTTCACCACAGATCACTAAATTTTTTCCACCCTATACAGATTGTCAAAGGTCCAGGACATGATGGTCTGGTACATCTCAGGTGCTGAGGCAATCCCCAAAGGAAGCTACCTATATAAATATCTATCAACGGAGATTTGAAAGCTCAAATTTTGCACTTTGTTTGTTGAGTCAGATCTGCTAAAACCCTTGCTTTTGAGCCCCTGATTACCATTGTCCCCTATGCCCAATTCATCTACAAAGTCATAACCCATACACACCCATGTACTATAGTGATTCTTTCAGTGACTCCACACTGCAATTTTCCCCTTCTCCTCTGGCAGTGCCTCAGTGCTGAGAGATCAGGGACCTCTAATTGTCCCCCATTGCAGGGGAGGAATAGACATGCTCCAGGGAGGAGAGTGCCCACGTTTTGGATGGGGGAGAAGCTGCTGAGTCAGTTTTGCTTTAACATCATTGGATTGGAGTTTCCCCTGAGCACTTAGCACTCACCAGAGTGGGTAAGAGAACAGGCCTTGCTGACCCTGCCTATTGGGGCTTATCATCCTGAAGTTAGTAATCAGAAAAATAAGAGATGTTAATGGTACACAAGGGAGAAACAGGCAAGCTTGTCACTCTGCCAGTGTACTTTAACTTTTTTCTACTATTCCCAAATGGAGCAGAGACTGATAACACTCATGCCATTTTTTATGCCAAACTATAGGGTAGTTTGTAGTGTAGAGAAATAAGCAATAATAAAGGACAATTGTGGTAAGACCCTGTCAGCCCTGGTCTACACCTAAAATGTAACTTAACATAGCTACAGCACTTAGGAGGTGTAAAAATTACATACCCCTGAGAGATGTAGCTATGCCAACCTACCCACTGGTGTACACATGACTAGGCTGATGGAAGACTGCATCTGTCAATGGGGCTACTGCTGCTCAGGGAGGTGGAGTTAGTACATAAGAATGGTACATATTGAGTCAGACCAAAGGTCCATCCAGCCCAGTATCCTGTCTGCCAACAGTAGCCAATGCCAGGTGCCCCAGAGGGAGTGAACCTAACACATAATGATCAAGTGATCTCTCTCCTGCCATCCATCTCCATCCTCTGACAAACAGAGGCTAGGGACACCATTCCTTACCCATCCGGCCTAATAGCCATTAATGGATTTAACCTCCATGAATTTATTTAGTTCTCTTTTAAACCCTGTTATAGTCCTAGCCTTCACAACCACCTCAAGCAAGGAGTTCCACAGGTTGACTGCGCTGTGTGAAGAAGAACTTCCTTGTATTTGTTTTAAACCTGCTGCCTATTAATTTCATTTGGTGACCCCTAGTTCTTATATTATGGGAACAAGTAAATAACTTTTCCTTATTCACTTTCTCCACACCACTCATGATTTTATATACCTCTATCATATCTCCCCTTAGTCTCCTCTTTTCCAAGCTGAAAAATCCTAGCCTCTTTAATCCCTCCTCATATGAGACCAGTTCCAAATCCCTAATCATTTTAGTTGCCCTTCTCTGAACCTTTTCTAATGCCAGTATATCTTTTTTGAGATGATGAGACCACATCTGTACACAGTGTTCAAGATGTGGGCGTACCATGGATTTATATAAGGGCAATAAGATATTCTCCGTCTTATTCTCTATCCCTTTTTGAATGATTCCTAACATCTGTTTGCTTTTTTGACTGCTGCTGCATACTGCGTGGACGTCTTCATAGAAATATCCACAATGACTCCAAGAGCTCTTTCCTGATTAGTTGTAGCCAAATTAGCCCCCATCATATTGTATGTATACTTGGGGTTATTTTTTCCAATGTGCATTACTTTACATTTATCCACATTAAATTTCATTTGCCATTTTGTTGCCCAATCACTTAGTTTTGTGAGATCTTTTTGAAGTTCTTCACAGTCTGCTTTGGTCTTAACTATCTTGAGCAGTTTGGTATCATCTGCAGAGATTGCCACCTCACTGTTTACCCCTTTCTCCAGATCATTTATAAATAAGTTGAATAGGATTGGTCCTAGGACTGACCCTTGGGAAACACCACTAGTTACCCCTCTCCATTCTGAGAATTTACCATTTATTCCTACCCCTTGTTCCCTGTCTTTTAACCAGTTCTCAATTCATGAAAGGATTGAGAACAGAATCAACAGAAAAAATTCCTCCTGTCTCTGTAATGTGTGCCTACACTACAGGGTCATAGCACTACAGCACTGTAACTACATTATAGTGCAGATAAGTCTTTAGACATCACCCTAATCATTTATTTATACTGGTGTAGTTAAAGCGGTATAACACCCCTGTACAGATGCGATTATGCTGGCATAAAATGTGCTTATATTTGAGTATGCCTACACTAGGGAGATTATACTGGTAGCTACATCACTGTAGCGATGTCAATACAACCCTGAAGTGTAGATGTAGCCTACACTAATGGATGGTTTTTTCTGTCACTGTAAGGCCATGTCTACACTAGTGAGCTTTATAGCGGTACAGCTGTACCGATGCAGCTGCGCAACTGTAAGATCGCTCATGTAGCTGCTGTATGCTGATGGGAGAGAGCTCTCCCATAGACATAATAAATCCACCTAAAGGATTGTTGGTAAATATGTTGGCGGGAGAAGCTCTCCTGCCAACATATAACTGTGCACATGAGCACTTATGCCAGTGAAACTTATGTCGCTTTGGGAGGAGGGGGGTGTTTTTTCACCAACATAAGTGATAGTGGAGACATAGCCTAAGAACACCACCTTCCCGAATGACAGTAGCTTGGTTGACAGAAGCGTTCGGTCAACCTAACTGTCTACACTGGGGCTTAGCTTTGCCTAGATATGTTGGTCATGGGTGTGGATTTTGTTCACCTCTGACCGATGTAGATATTCCAACTTAATTTTTTAGTGTAGACCGGGCCTTGTTTATGTCTGTAAGGGAAGGGAAATGAACTATAGCACCTTTAAAGTAGTATAACTTCATCCACACTATGGGTTTAACCAGTAAAAAACAAACAAACAAAAAATCAAATCCCTAACCAAAAGAGCTATACCAATACAAAAACTGTGTGTAGACCAGGCCTAAGTATTTTGGAACCAAGGTCTCCTGAAAAATTAGCCAACCCTCCTTTCCCACTGGGTTCTCTTAATGTTTGCCAGATCCTATTTGTTAATGCCCTAGACCAGTGTTTCTCAAGGACCGGTCCCTGAGATTTCCCTGTCACAGTTTTGGAAGGGAGTGAGCTGTGTCTGGTATCAAAAAGGTTGAGACACACTGCCTTAGACAAGCCAGTTCATCTTGCCACATATGGGCTGCCATTGTCTCTTCAGTTGCATGGTATTTTCAGGGAATCTCCCACTATTGAGTTAGCATTGAATCTGCCCAACTGATGCAGAAACACCACCATGGTAAATCCTGAATAGAGCTGGTTGAAAAAAACAGAAAGTGGTTTAGTGACAAATTTTAGAAATTCCAAAGTGGTTTAAGTTTTGCAGAGTTCAAAATAAGACTAATTTCCTGTGTGGTTTTTTATGATTTTTTTCCCCCCCTAAAGCTGAAATCATTTTTGAAACTGGTTTTCAGTAAAAAACAAAACTAAACCCAGTGTTTGGTAGGTTAAAAATGTTGATAATTTTAAGAAATTTAATCTGATATAAATTCAAGTTAAAACTAATCATAGAAAACATCTTGAAACTTTCTTTAATTTTTTTTTCCATCTTTGAAGAAGCCATTTTTCAACAACAAAAATTTCCATGCAAAAAAACCCTGTAACCAGGTCTGATCCCTGAAGGTCTAGATGACACAGTGGAAAAATACAGATAGTAGTGTTCCCTATGCTCATACTAGCACTCCCACTGTAGCAAGTCTAATTGTAATTTTCCTGAAAATTGCCAGTGTAGGCAAAGTCAATGAGTCTATGTGGGCAAATCTGATTCTGTTTCAAGACTGTAATATTATTCCTTGTGGGGTGTAATATAATTACACATGCAATGTTAGATCACAGAAGATGAGCATGTATCCGCCTTCCTCCACCCCACTAACTGACAGAAGGATTAAATGAGGGAAGATAGTCCCCTGCATGCAGTACTGAAAGCCAAGAAATTATACTTGTCAGCTTAACTATCCAAGTGCTTGCATTTAATTAAAAGTGCAATATAACCATTTCATAGAGGTAGCAAAGAGTCCTTGTTATCTTACCAGGCATAATGGCCTTCTGACAGTGGAAGCACTTTGATGAATACTCATTAGAATAACACTGAGTACACAACAAGAGCTCATCCTTGGCAGCAAAAGGCTTTTCCACCAAAGAGTGATTGCATTTGGCACACTTGAAGCACGCTTCATGCCAGTGACGGCCTTTATAGGAGAGATCCTTTGAGAGAGAAAATACATGTTAATGGAAAACATTTGTTTACCCCCACAGCCCCACACTTTTTTTTTTTTAAAGCTAAACAAAAACCAGTTGGAGAGTGACTGGACCAGTGGCTTGTGCCACTGTCTGGAGGGTAATTGTCAAAGATGACAAAATCTATCCAGAGTGGAAAGACTCTCAGGATATTCAGTAGTTCACTTTTATTGGCCACAGAGAGCTGCTTTGGCTCAGGCTATAGTTGATACTCCATACCCCCACAGTTGAGAAGTATTTTTTGTTTAATGTAAAGGATGACTTTGTATTTTAAAGGCAACCTTCCCGGGAAACAAACGGGTTCATCTCTTTAATAAACACCACCAGACTTTTTTTTTCTTGCATGGTCTCCACATGAAAAACTCACTACTACTACTACTACTACTTTTCTTCTTCTTCTTGGAAGAGTCTATGGACAACTGAAGAACTGAAAGGGTTATGGCCTCACAGATGGCAAGCAAGTGAAACCTGTTTATCTGAGGGGAGAGGGGAAGTGATTTTTACTCAGACTATTAAACCCTTTGCCTTTGTTTGTTTTTTGTTAACACCCATTTAACTCAATCACCCTCTAAAAAGCTGGAAGTAAAGATTTTCTTTTAATAATTCAACATGCTTAAGCGCTGAGAAAGCTAAGAAGATACATACAAGGGTTTCCCTTTGTTTCATTAAAATCAAGGAAGATATGGCTTAACACTCCTGACATTTCTAAGGTTAAAAAAAACAAGCAGAAAAACAAACAGCTAAACAGCAACAAATCCTATAAGAAATAATCCACATCCTTCCAGGTCTTCTTTCTAATGAAAGAAGCACAAAAGGGCACAAATTCTATCCCTTTTATTGCCCTTGTCAGTCCCCCTTAAAGTAATAAAAGGGGAAATAAAATACATAAGACTTGATTTTAAGAGATGCTGAACACGTACCGCTCTCTCCAAGTGCCTATAAAACAAAAACTGTTGTCAAAGAGTAGCCTGAGGCAAAAAAAAAAAAAATACAAAGGAAGGAAGCAGAAGGCAGAAAGCTGGCCCCTTAATTCTGTGAGGAACAACCAATTGTCAGCCTAAAGGGGCAATTTTTTTAGTTGACTGTTGTATCCCCTTCATTTCACTCCTATTATATTTTCATCTTGGCTTTTCCTGTCTCCCAGGCCTGCTCTATGCCTAAAACTTAGGCCAACTTAACTATGTAGCTTTTGATCGTCTTTAAATTTTTGGGTTCATTTGAATATGAAATTCAAAGTGGAGTGCAGGGTTGTGAGACAGAGCCAAAGAAAAAAGCTGACAGATGCCAGCTAACTGCATCTACTTGGGATCTCACAGTTCTAATTAAAGTTCTACAAGGGGCCTAGATTCAAGGAAAGCAAAGTCCAGAAAGCTGAAGTTTGTTCTGTCCGATTGCGTCTATCACGGAGATTTCCTTTATGAGACAAGCCAGGCATTGTGAGATAAATAAGAAATTAAGCTGTCATACTGTAAGTAAGATATTTTAATCAAAATACGCCCTCTCAAGGCATCTTGTTTACAAAAAACAGACAGCATTACATACAAATGATAAATATTGGTGCCTTCCAGCCGAACTCCTGTGTTGACTAAACATTTGCAATAGAAATGATTTATAGACAAAGTGAAGTTGTTTTTCACTTGACATCTCTCGGAAGTATTTATTTTAAAGTTTCCTGCAATCTTATCTATTGAATTACATGGACAGCAAGAGAGGGTAGAGTAGGGAGAGAGTGAGAGATTGCAACTACTGAGAGCGCTAGAGTGAAAGGTAAATTTAAACAACCCAAGATATCTCTCTACAATAACCAAGCCTTTCTGCCACAACAGGAACAACACTCACAACAAGCAAACACACAACCCCAGAGTTTTTATACCCCCCCCCAAAAGGGAGAAGAGCCAGAGACTCTAGGAGGTCCACTAGGGACTTTGGTATTGCTAATTGATTTTATATGGAAGGCACTCAGGTCCTACAATAAAGGACAGAGGTATAAAACCCTAAAATTGTTAAGTAAGGTAATGCTTCATCAGAAGTTGATGATACTACAAAATATTGTGGAAGTGAAATATGTAGTTCTATAGCTTACTGGGTGGACCCTCTCCCCAGTCCCATCCACCAAACTGTGGAGTCTTTATGCAGGAAACTAAGTGGCAGTGAGGGATGGAATCCACTTATTAATATGGGGGTAGACCATAGATCATCATTACACTACAGACTCTATTCAAGGCTTCTCCACCACTGCATCCACATAAGTGTAGGTCCTCTGGCCTCTGCCCCCAATGCTTCCTTCTGCAGCAGCATATTTCCAGTCAGAATAGAACCCCCCATCCCTGGTGTGCAGGGATGCAGAGGCGCCATCTCCCTTTTGTACAACAGTTCAGTCCAGGTCTCCCACACCTGTGCAGGGATTCTGAAGGCTTCTGTGGCACAGAGAGCCTTGGGCGGAACCCACCCCCAAAGAGGCAAATTTCATGCTCTGTGATTTAACAATCTCAATAAATACAGAAAAATGAACTAAATGCTTACCTTGGCATCACATTCAATGGGCTTCTTGCATTCTTCACAGGAGTTAGCAAATAGGCCATCATAACATGTAACACAGTAAGAATTCTCTTCTCTAAATGCATACCTCCTGCCAAGAAGGGATTCCATGCAGTAATGGCAGTGATTACTGGCCATGTTTTGGTTCTTCAGCTGTTCTGGGAGAAAGGAGAAATAATAAATAACATGAATGAAACAGTTCAGGTCCAAATAATCTCATTCTGTGGAATAATAATGCATTAATGGTGCAATTTAGAGCAGCGATTGCCCCGGTTACTTGCAATAGTTGGGATTCCTAACGTTGGAAGCATCTGGCAACAAAATGGCAGTCTTTAGCAATGCATAATATTCAGGAAGTGGTTGTCTTCATAACCCCAAACAAGAAGATTGCCTCAGTTTAGTATTTATACTGATAATCCTGGTGCCTGAAATCTGTTCCCTCTGTCATTAGTGCCAAAACAGATCAGGCAAGATGAGTGGAAATAAATCAAATTTAAATTTCTTACCCTACTCCTCTCTTTACTCCTAAAAGAGAACTATTTTTGCAGAAAATGAATAAACCTTAGCATTTGCATCAGTGGTATTACAGTCATAAAAGAAAATCGAGCAGACACGAAAAGGTGGAACACACTCCTGCATATTGAATGTAATTTAGGATGTCAAAAATTACATTGGAAAATCAATCATAAATTTGAAAGTGAGTTTATCCCCACACTAACCATAGTCACAGGATTTAATTAAGAAGAAAATAGGTGGAACATAAAGACACAAAGCCTCATACAGAAAGTAACTAGGTTTGTGAGGTCCCCCTCAACCACCAAACCATATTGGAGAATATGTTTTTATGTCCTGCATTATGAGGAGTAGATTATCCAGAAAATTCACACAATGTGGACAAAAGCTATTCTCTGAAATCAAACTGACTGTGTAGATAATAGGGCAAAGAGAAAGTAGGTTTGTGCCATGAGTTTTCAGACTTTCCCTGCCCAACATCAGCATGTCCCCAATTTCCTTGGCAGTTCCTTTCTTTCTGCAATGTGTCTTCCTTTTGGAAAACCCAGTGTCCACCTTGAGCAGATAGAAGATGGACAAGGAACTCCAGGTTAGCTGGCCTGCACTGTGAAGATTATCTCTGTAATACTAAAATCAGTTACTGTGCATGGAAATTTGAGCAGCCTTCTTCCCTTGGATATTCTAAGAGAAAAGAGAGAGGGGGATAAACCAGGTATAACCAACATAAACTCTTAATCAAACCAAGTTCCTTTTTGTTGTTGTGGGAAGAGAATAGTCTTCTGTTTTTCTTACATGCATCTGTATTGCCAAGTTCCACCGAGAACATGACTTGGAAGTGCCAGAATACTGTGAGAAAACGGATATTTCCATGTCAACCAGTTGCAGGAAATACCATAAATCTTCTGAGAGCCCAATCTCATGCACTTCTCTTCCCTCAGTTTTACAAGCCAAAGAGGGTTTGAATAAGCATAGAAGCTTTGGTATCTGAAACTCTGAACCTTTGGAGGATTGTGGGGAAGGAGTCTTATTTCAGTCTTGTTATTGCTAGTTGGATCAGCAATACTTTGCTAATATTGGGTCATGGTTCCTGGGAATGAGGGAAAGAGACTCCAAAAAGTTCACAGTGAAGCAAAACTCAGACATCTGCTAGACTCGTTGAATTGCAATTTGATGAGCTCATGAGTAAGGGCCATTCTGCTGTTAATGTCAACAATCATAAAGACTTATAGCGGATTTAAGAAAACTAGGTCTCAAAGTATTTACATCTCATTGACTTCAGGCAGCTAAAACTGAGCTCTTGCATCAGTGAAGTGAGGAGTAAGTTACAGCTCAGATGAACAAAATGCAAAGGGTGAAAGTAACAAAGAAAAGAATAAAAAGAAATAACATTTGAGGAAGCAGTTAACATTAGAACTGGATCTATTCTATTCTGTGGTGCTCACTCCTATACTTTCTCATGCAACCACTGTGCAGCTCTGATACGCACTACAGCTTTAAAGAAGTGCTATTGCTTTTTTTTCTCCCTTCTTGAGGACTGATAGACATAATCCAAAGGAATATTTTAAACTTCAAGAAAGCAGAACTAATATCTATCCCCACTAGTAAACTCAAAGTCAAGGACTCTGTTTTTATTCTGTTCCCCAGGGGTTGTGTCATGATTGTGAAGGGGCAGGGATGGAATGCTTATCTTAGATCAAAAATAATGGCTCCTTCATTTGGCACAAGCTCTGGAAAACTTGTTGTCCCTGCAAACTGAAAACATTTTTAGCTGAATTGATGTACTATTTTTCTAACTGCACTAAATCATTGCACTAGCCAGGACAGTGTGCAGTAAAAAAGTCAAATAGTCTATAACTCAAATCAGTGGGAATCAAGTGCTCCCTTAATAATATTACAGACTGATTTTATGTCCTGTTCTTGGATTATAATATAACAGGAGTCTGAAGCTGGACTTCCACATACTTGGGTCCTATCAACATCCTCTTTGAGCACAGCAAGCAATAGTTCAACTGTAAAGACTGCCATGTGGCAATTTTTTAAGATGTATCATCTGCTTATGCATGTAGTGCAGCCTGTTATCCTAACGATACTATAGCAAACATAAATTTGGGGAAGTCGGAATGATTCTGTAGATAATGGAGGGAGTTTATTTATTACCACCTCTGGACATGGGTCAAAGAATGCATCAACACAGATTCACTCAAAACAGATCTCAACTTACATTCCTCTCCAACCAAACATGAAATATGTTGAGCTCTTTGCTATGAATGTGACCCAAACATATTAACTATAGATAGTACTCACAGCAAACACATTATTGTTATTAATTTCATTTACCAGACCCTCAGCTGCTATAAATCAACATAGGTCTTGTCGATCCGGCTCAAAGTGCAATTGAATTTTTATTTAGGTATTTAGTTTGACAATTAGTGGATTTACAGCTAATTTAGGCCAGAAGGTAATAAATACTGTCTCAAGAAAAACCATAGCTTCCTCATCAGAAGGGTTTACTAGTTTAAGAAAACCTAACTCTCAAAGCTAAAACTTTGTAACATGTAAGAAAAGGAAGAAAACTTGCCTGGATCACTAAACTTAACAACAGGTTAAATATTTTGAGTGTAGTTTTCATAAAGTATCGCCCTAGTCCTGCATTCACTTGTGCTGTGCTTTTTTGCACTAACAATTACTGAAACTGTAATGGGCATTTGCACAAACAATAGGTGTATTGGGCATTTGCACAAACAAACGGATCTAAATGGCCATCTTATGCACAAAGGCTCCCTTTGCATGTACCTTTATTGGATGTGTCGGTGCAAATGTAGACATGGAAAGGTAATTTTGACCTTTCTTTATGAAATTCTGAACTTTTATGCCTATTCTTCTGTTGGTTCACATGCATGACTTCCATTAGTATTAATAGGAGTTACATAGGATATTGTTATAATTTACAAAAAATGAACATAAGTACAAGAGTATATAAAAATGATCATCTTATGTACTCATACCACTAGAGACTGACGCACAGAAACATGCACACCATGTGTAACTGGGTGCAGGGCCACTACAGAGTCCTCATTAAAGCAAAGGTTAGCTAAATTTAGGTGATCTTCCTCACCATTTGCACGCCTACTTGGGAGGGGACATGCCTGTGGAATGGCAGGACTCTACACCCAAGGACATGGGATTGGGTTGAACCTCAGTCAGAGGGGTAGTTTGTTACTTGTTTTTGTTTGAGTCACAGCTATACATGTCCTCTGAAGTAAACCCTTACTTGACTGTATTTCTGATTTGTTTCTGCTAAGTCAGTCCATCAGTTTACAAAGAAACAACAGGGCATGAACTGTTGAGCTATTAATGCACACTTGCAGTGCTTTGTGAAGCACAACGTGCACAGACAAAATGTCAGTCATGCTCAAAATGCTATGACTGCACAACTGTTCAAATCAATGGCATTCAACTATTATGTTACTGTTCAGTTTTCCCCTTCAGTTTTCTTCAAGGAGTGGTTCACTAGATTTTTAGGGTTAATCTATGCTGTACATTTCTCTCTCTCCAAGGTACTTACATGGCACCCATCACCAGAGTATTTTAATATATTTATCACATTATGCCTGTCCAGTAGTCAATTATTCTTATCCCCATTTTACAGATAGGAAACTGAGGCACAGAGAAGCTGTAATCTGCTTCTGATCATACACAAAGGCCATGGACAAGGGGGGACTTGAACCCAAATCTTTTTAAGTATGATGCTAGTGTCCTAACCACTGGACCATCCTTCCTCAATAAGCAATAGAGAGACTTTATGGGTGAACCCATATCTGCTTTGGAAAATGCTGAAGGCAACATATCCCTACACACAACAATAATTAAACAGCAGGGGCCACATCTTACAGCTTTTCCTCAAACAAAACTCCCATTGATATCAATAAGAGTTTGCCTGAGTAAGGACTTCAGGTTATAGCCCTTGATAAACTTATACCATGTTTCCATACAAAGCAGGAATGCTATGACAAAGAATGACAGACTTTTCATATCTCATGACAAAGATGTGGATGATCCTTGTGAAGTACTTTTACCATAAGACAACAAAAAAAAAATAATGAAATCCTGTCTCCCTGAACCATCGCTTGCCTCAGCCCAATAAATAAATGTTATGAGCATCATGTAGTTGAAATGGAATATTTTATGGTGTTTTGATCCTAATCTCTACAGTAATATGTTTACTTGAAGTTAGCTGGAAGCTAGGCTTTGTGTTTTGGGAGGTCAGATCAGAATTCTCTGGAGAACTGATGTTATGCACTCTCATGGAAGGAAACGCTGACTCCAGCATTCCATCCTCTGGTTACTTGTTTCCTGGACACAGTAAAATGTTGAGTTTTATGTATTTCTTGGGAAAAAGTATTTAATTTTCTAGCTATTATGGGGACAAAGATAAAATGCAGTTGATTTTAATCTGTACAATAGGCACATATAATGTAAGTGACAATAATAAGATCAGTAGCTCTAGTATATGCTAAATGAGGACACAGAGGAGTTACCATGGTAACTTGCAAGGATGCAGCATTGGTGTCTTTGGGGTTAGAGTTGAGAATGTAGTCTGAGTACAAATTATAAAGCAGATGAAAGCAGGACACAAGGGGGGCAGGCTGTTCTGCCAACAGTTTCACCAGAAGGTAGAACATGACTCATGCAAATGTGCCTGGGAATTTCTGCATAGTTGAAATGTTCTATGTAAAGGGTGCAGACTTAAAAGTCCAAAAACCTTGTAAAGTTACAGAGAAGTGACATTCACTAACAGGAAGGTTTTTGAGGCCTACACAAATCTGGTCAGCGTAGAATCAGCTATAAAGAGATCTTCTTCTCTTCTGTCATTGTGTAAGTAGTGCAGGGACAAGTAACCGTTTTAATGTCTAATATTACTTTGATGTTTCCTGTAAATATATAGTTCCTGTTTACAGTACATGATGTTTTTGGGGTTTGTACATTATTCCTAATTATATAGAAATTAATGTATATACATGATGATATTTTAATTTGTTTTATGCTCCCCTAGTAGAATATTTCCTAATCTGCCTTCATCAGGTTGCCCTTGAATTGCATCTTTAAAAAAAAAATCAAATACAATACACGAAGCAGGGTTCTCTACTCCGCTCTGAACAGGTACAAACCAAAAAGAGCAATGATGGCATTAATCATCATAACAACACTCTTGAGAAGGGGAAAAAACCTGTTATGAGGGCCAAGTCTGCACGTGTGTGAGACAACCCAGACAACATAGTTTATCTACATTATTTCCAGTGGATTGTGTGTTTTCTTGCATACCTGCTTGAAACATAGTTTTGCTCTTTTGTATATTCATCCTGAGTTTATTTTCCTTATTCTCCAGATGAAGGTCTCCGAGCATTTCACCAGCTCAAAGAATTGGTGCAAAAGTCATCGGCAAATTTGAGGTGTTGAGGGCTACTCCACCTTGACGCAATCATCATCCTATTGAAGTTAAGGTTTCTAAAAACCTACTACAAGGAGCAGGCAAAGGACTTTGTTTGTCCTTTCCTAGTTTCAGAGGCTAACTTGAACATCTCACTTTCTTTGTAGACTTATTGTCCGTCTAGAGGAATTATTTCCTCTTCAGCAGAGCTGCTTAAAAAAAAAGGAGTCAAAAGAAATGGAAGGGAATTTTGAAAATTGTTACTGGTTTTTCAAATTGTAGAAAAATATCAATATATTGACAAGCCAAAACCAAAAGCACCCCTCCCAAAAAAACCCTCCACCAATTCAATTAATTTGTTAAAATTGAAAACCAAGTGTTTGAAAATTTCAATCAGCTGCACTCCCGAGTTATGCTTTGTGCTTGGATTCTAGGTCCATGCTTTTCCAAATGTAGCATGAGAATAAATGGAAACTAGAAGCAGCACATATTTCAGGCTGAGTGGAAGAGCATGAGTGGAAAAGGAAAGAACTCTTGGTCTAAAAGAAGGATTTAACATATCATTAGCTCCATTACTTTCTTCTTAATTTGTATTGCTTTAGGCCTTATCTGTACACATGATCTCAGCCCTTGGTGTGGCTGAACCAGACACAACCCCTAGTGTAGAAACTGTTTACACTAATTTAGTGAAATTTGCACAGGTATTGTTTATCCCAGTTTCCAGCTAGAACAAGCGGAACTAGTGTAAACATGTCTATGTTAAAAGTTTTCACTAATGCAGCTACACTGAAACCACAGCAAAGACAAGGCATAGGTGGCCAATGTACCTGCAACCCTTCTCCCTATGAGTGAGAAGGCAGGATGGAGTAGCCTGCCTCCCATTGCCTGTGCAGCAAGCTATTGTTCCCTTAATACTTCCTTTAGAGATTTCACCAGGCTATCCAATATGAATTTTACCTGCTGTGCAACAGAGCCGTGAGGGGGGGGGGGTACAAGTGGGGCAATTTGCCCCAGGCCCCGGGCCCCGCAGGGCCCCCACGAGAGTTTTTCAGGGCCCCTGAAGCGGGGTCCTTCACTCGCTCTGGGGGCTGCAGAAAACTCTCGCGGGACCCGGGCCCCCGGAGCTGCTTCCGCTCCGGGTCTTCGGCAGCAATTCGGCGGTGGGGTGTCCTTCCGCTTCGGGACCCGCCGCCGAAGTGCCGGGTCTTCAGCGGCAATTCGGCGGCGGTGGAAGACCCCAGGGCCCCTGAATCCTCTGGGCAGCCCTGTTGTGCAAATAATATTGAGAATTTCAACTGATGATATTAAATAATTGATCTCTATTTTTAGGAGCGGGCATACAGTTTTTGGTGAATTGAAGGTCACCAAAAAGTCCATTTCAGGTTGAACAAAACATTTAGTTCCTGGGCTAGATTCACAAAACAGGGGATGGGAAAGGAGGAACAATGAAGAATCCCCCTTAATAGCCTTTATCTCAGTGGTTAGGACACTCACTTGGGATGTGGGAGACCCCCATTTAATCCCTGGTCTCCTCCCTCACAGGTGACTGCCTCAACTATCAGCCTATTCTGGGCTGGGTCTCTCTCAATCTCTCCTGTTCAAACTGTTCCACCTGGGTTCAAACCTGGGTCTCTTGCATCCCAGGTGAGTGCACTAACCACTGGGCCAAAGGTTATAAGGGGACTAGCGGTGATGGCACATCCCCTCTGCCACAATTTCTGAATAGCGCTTAAGTTGCTTTGTGACTCAAGCTTACATTTGTTGATATCGTCGTCATCAAAACTATTTGGTGAATGTGTTTCAAATTCGCGAATCGTTTCAGGATAATCAAAGCTGCATTTTTCAACGAATAAACTGTTCATCTAAAAATTTTCACTCAGCTGTACTCCCAATATCTTAAACAACAGCAATAAAACAAGGAAAGACTTGCATAATTTAATGTTCAATCTTATTTGATTGCTTTCACTTATCTATAACTTGTCTTGCCTACTTCATGTATAGGTCACATTTTCTGGCATGGGCATTCGTTACATAGCACATTTATGACTATCGACAGGTTAATGAAATAATAAAAGTGCTTCACTCAGTGCATTATTGTACCTCTGTAGATAAGGGTCCGTATTGTGTTTTGAAAATCATAAAACATTGTCCCAGGATAAAATCTGACATTTCACTGGTAAGTGAAATATTAAAAAACCACTTGTACAAAACTCAACTATTTCTTTCTTTGGGGGAGGCAGGTGTGTGTGTGCGCGCTATTCCTATAACAAAAACGGACTTGTGCAACCTACTTTGGCCCTGATGCAGCAAAGTGCTTAAGTATATACTCAACTTTATTGATGTAAGTAGTCCTATTGATTTCAGTGGAACAGCTCAGGACTTAAAGTTAAGCACATGCTTAAGTGCTCTACAGGACCAGGGCCTTAAGGCCACATTTTCAGCAGGCACCTAACCTGCTTAGGCACTTCTGAAAATCCCACTGGGCACCTATCTGGCTCTTTAGGCACCTAAATACCTTTAAAATCTGACCTTTAGTCCATAGTGTGGACTAGATTATTTTATGAGGAAAGGCAAACCCATTAGTATACTGTTGTTAAAGAAGCAGGTTCTGTGGTAGTTTACTGAAACGTGGAAGGTTATGGCACTTATCATTCGCAAAGAAAATCTGTTTTTTAAAAACTCAGTTGCATTCCATTTGAATGTCAATACCTAATTTATTATATAACCCAGAGGTATTCAGATTACTTTTTCATTCTCAATTTTTAACTAGAATGGATATTTGCATATACTGACAATTTTTCGAGAATCTAAAGGTCTAAAAATCTATTTTATTTCAAATAAATAAGGAGGTGTAAGTAGGGTGAGGTGAAAACGTCCCTCAAAACCTTTTCCTTCAATGGAGAATTGGGTTTTCGATTCAGTGAAAATTTAGTTGAAAGTGTCCACTTGCTTTCCTTGAAAATGTGCAATTTTTCATCAAAAAACCTCCAAATTCCCCAAACTGATTTTTTTTTGGTTTTGGCTGGTTTCAGCCAAATTTTTTGGGGTTTTTGACAAAGTCAAAATTTTTCATGCAGAAATCCCCCCTTTTCCCAACTAGCTGTAGTCCTAACCATCTGAGAAATTGAGATAATTCCAGTTTCACTACATTCTACATTGTTACATCAGGTGGAATATCATCCACAGATATATCTTTAGCCAGTTATACACTAAATAATGGCCTTAGACTAAGGGTTTAGGCCTCGTTGCTTGAAGAAGAATTTCTGGCTGGTGGCTCATTTTATCAGGACAATTTTTTTTTTAAATTGATACAGTTTGAAAAAGTTTTGAAGCCCTCCCCCTATTTACTACTCTCAAATTCTAAACAAATTCAGTTCAGCCCAGCATTATTTCAGTGACTTTGCTTCAGCAAGAGGCAATCTATTCAGAGCTCTGCTTCAGCTCTCAACTTTTCCAGAAATGGAACACTGAGGAATAAAGATGTTATCATGAGCAATGATAGAAAAACGTCAGTCTGCAGTAAATTCGCTCATGTTAGATACCAAAGTATCCAGTAGGGCAACAGATATAACACTTAGGCAACACCTGCTCAAAATCTGCAAGAAAGTAGGAATTGCCATAACATCCATCAGATCCAGTATTTGGTCTTCAACTGTGGCTAAAAGTATTCCAAGAAAAATGCAAGAAACCATCTGGCAGTAACCTGCTATACACTAACCTGCCCATGGAGGAAATTTCTTCAGAATTCTCTTCTGAAATTTGAATACATTTAGATTTAAAAAAATCATGCCTTTTTGTAGTAGAGCGGTTGAAATTTTTCTGTCACTTTTTTCCTTTGGAAATTTGGATTTTTGCCTAATCAAAAATCTTAATGGAAAGTGACTTCTTTTCTCTGTTCATTGGAAAATGAAAAATTCAATAATGAAAAGTTTTTGGCCAAAAAGATCTTTTATCTTTCAGTTGAAATTTTTTATTTTTTGTTGCCAAAACCAGAACATTTTTGGTTTTCATTTTTTTTTAAATGAAAAGTGAAAAATTCCTATGTAAAAAAACACTTTCTGGCAAGCTTTACTTTGCAGTCTATGGGTATGTCTACACAGCAAAGAAAAACCATGGCTGACATAGGCCAGCTTCAGGTTTTTCTTTGCTGTGTAGACATACTCTAAGATATCAGATAAGGCAGCTTATATTTTGAGATGAGTACCCAGCAGCAAGTGGATGTTTATTTGAATCACAGATAGCTAAAAAGAATAAAAAAATTGATACATCATATTGATTTGGAGAAAACAATGCAACTTTTATATCTATCAAATTGAACTCCAGGATATAAAGAAGAGGGAGTGGGGCCCACACCTGAAAGTTTTACATGAGTAATCAATAGTCCATTGGTATCATCAGACCAAGCATTTTGAGACGAATCAAAGAAAAGCTCCCACAAAATTTAGGAATTACTAAAGCAAAATCATTCAACCAGAGATCAAACAGGCAAAAGTTGCACATGAAGACTTATCAGGTGAAATCCTCACCTGGGGAGTTTTGCCACTGATTTCAGTGGGGCCAGAATTTCACCCATAGTACGTAAACCAGAGAAATATCCAGAAATCTTGGTAAGAATAACCTCTTCACCCAAGGAAGTCCCACTTCTAAAAAAGTATAAATAATATCAGTGACCAGACTGTCCATTGTACAATCAGTTGGGAGAATGATATAAAGAAAGGTAAAAACGCCTGCACAAACCAAGGAAATCCCACTGAGGAAACCGCAGCTTGTTAATAAGGTCCTAATGCTACTTGGCAGGAACACATCTGCCAAAATAAGAATCAGCCTTGCCTTCAGGACTGGAAGACTTCTTGGGGAGAAAATAGAAAACAATGCCTCAGATACAGTGAGGAGCAACAAGTTTACAGGCAATACAGTGAAACAGCCTTTGCCACTGATGAGAAGCAACAGAACCCCAGTAGATGGCACTGAAGCAGAATGCAACCTTTAAAATCTTACCCCAAAATAAGCCATATCTTTCATTGTGCAGCAACGTCAGCTACAGAGACAAAAATCTTCATTTTAGTTCAGGGATTAAAAGGAAGATGAAAAGTATTCTATCTCCTGAGAACAGAGAATGCAAGCTAGTTAAACCACTTTTTAAAAAGTAAGTAACTATAAGTTTCACTTTTTTCCTAGCTTGGTTCTCTAAAAAACAATGCCACACTGCAAAGCAGCTTTGAAAACAGCAATAAGAAAAAAACATTAGAAACATCATGCATGTCTAAAGCAAGTCATAACTGAAAGTCACTTTGGTTACCCCATAGAAAAAAAACCAATCACCACGAAGCACAAAAAAATCATAGAATCATAGAATATCAGGGTTGGAAGGGACCTCAGGAGGTCATCTAGAGTCCAACCCCCCTGCTCAAAGCAGGACCAGTCTCCAAGTAAATCATCCCAACCAGGACTTTGTCAAGCCTGACCTTAAAAACCTCTAAGGAAGGAGATTTCACCACCTCTCTAGAACGTAACCGCTCTACAAAAACAAAGCAAAAGAACAAAACCAAAACCACCTAGTGTACTAGAGTGGTCTGGTCTTTTGACTCGTTATTCCCCTCCCTGCTGCGCTATCATGGCTTGACCTAGTTTTATCAGAAAAAAAGAAATGGTTAGTTTATAATAATAATAAATAATAAATAATAATAATATTTCACAAATAAAAATGAACCAGATACAAAGTTTTCTGATTTCAGCCCCAGTTAGAGGGTTGCAGCCAGTGAGGTGACATTTCAGGAAATAAACAATGACAAAGATTGGCTTATATAGGCTAATATAAGAATAGTGGATCAAAGGATCCTGTACTGTATGTGGTGGAGAGGGGAGCTAAATGGGCCAGAAAAGCTGTGTGTGGGACACATGAACAAACTATATATATTAAGGCTGTCAAGCGATTAAAAGAAGTAATCACGATTAATCGCACTGTTAAGCAATAATAAAATATCAAAAATATTTAAACTGTGTTTTCTACATTTCAAAACATATTGATTTCAATTACTGCACAGAATACAAAGTGTACAGTGCTCACTTTATATTTATTTATACTACAAGTATTTGCCCTGTAAAAAACCCAAAAGAAATAATATTTTTCAGTTCACCTAATACAGGTACTGTAGTGCAATCTCTTTATCATGAAAGCTGAACTTTCAAATGTACAAATGTACAAAAAAACCTGCATTCAAAAATAAAACAATGTAAAATTTTAGAGCCTACAAGTCCACTCAGTCCTATTTCTTGTTCAGCCAATCACTCAGACAAAAAAATTTGTTTACATTTGCAGGAGATAATGCTACCTGCTTCTTGTTCACAGTGTCACCTGAAAGTGAGAACAAGTGTTCTCATGGCACTGTTGTAGCCGGCATTGCAAGGTAGTGTCTGGTCTACACTACGGGGTGAGGGGTCGAACTAAGGTACACGACTTCAGCTACGCGAATAGCGTAGCTGAAGTCGACTGACTTAAGTCTACTAAGTCTACCTTAGTTCGACTGACTTACTCGTCCAGACGCGGCAGGGTCAAACTCCGCGGCTCCAAGGTCGACTCTGCCACCGCCGTTCACGGTTGAAGATGTAACAAATCTGGCTTTGTATTTAATCTCCATTTAATGTGACACGAGTTAGTGACCCTTTAATTACTGCTCTGCTGGTTTTAATTTTTTATGCCCTGGTAGTTGCAAAGATGCGCGTGTTAAACAAGATCTTCCTTTGCCATACTATTATTTTCAAAGTGGATTTCTTACTGTTTGCAGTAAGCATGGCTTTTATAAAATCCAAGTTATATGTGGGATAGTTCTATTATCTTATTTTGATTTGTAGAAAATGAGGGAGAACTTGCTAAGCTCTAGAAAAGTGGACATTTGGTTCAGACAAAGTAGAAGGGTTAGCCATCATAAGTCTTCAAAATATCAATGCAAAACAGGATTCAAGACACTAATCTCTAATGTAGAAACATTTTAGACATGGGTCATTTATTTCAAGCCTACAGTGGAGTGATGAATCTGTTAAAAATAATAATGATTATGTGGGTCAGATCCTTAGAAAGAGAAAAATGATTCCTTTGCAAATCTGGAATGGAGCTGAGCAACTTCAACACATGGGGCCTTTCTTATTCCAAATTGTGATCAAGCCTTTAACTTCAGTCAGTTGTGTGGGTTTGGTGAGGACAGTCAGTAGCAGCAGTTTCATGGATGATGACACGATCACCTGTCATGCTAAGATTATGTACAGATCTGTGGCACATGATTCAAATGATGATTCCTGCTGCATTTAATAGCTTGCAGAGATCAAATGAGACAGGAGAATGGGCTCCTAATGAACAGCAATATGCTTAGCAGTTATATAGTGCCTTCCACTAAGGGATCTCAATGCACTTTACAATCATTAATAAATTAGTCTTCACAGCATCCTTGTAAGATAGGTATTATCCTTATCTTACAGACAAGGAAACTAAAACCCTCATTTTACAGGTGAGGCACAGCGAAATTAAGTGACTTTCCCAAGGTCATACTGGAAGTATGTGGCAGAGCCAGGCATAAAGCTCAGTCCTATGCCTTAACCATAGGCGTAGTTTGGCTTCTGTATTAGGGGGAGCAGCTCCAGTCAGACCAATGGGGCCGCACATGGATGGGGGAAAAATTCTGTGCCTGCCCAAGGCTTGCTGTTTGAGGGAGCAGTGCCCCCTGTGCTCCCCCCAAACTATGCCAATGGCCTTAACCACAGGGCCATCCTTCAGTTCACATTACCATCTCAATAATGCTGATGGATGTTTTCAAGTGCAAAGGCTGCCTGATGGGTAATTTCAGAAGAACTTGTAAGAAGAGGGCGCAACAAAATGTTCTAGTTATCAACTTGAGAACTTCAGTTATGGATTTAGGGTTGTGACTAATGTTATACAAAACGTTCACAGTAAAGCTTGCCTGATTTTGTATTAAGTAATAAAGTGGAAACATGGCCCATGCCAGCTGAACGGTTTGCTAAAGACTGAACTTTTCCAGTGAATTTGAGCTCATATTCCAGCAAGTCTAGGCTGACGTAGTTTTGCACTGAAATTGCATGAATTTCCCTGTGATGTAACATAAATGCATTTGGAGTGTGGCAGTTCCATTTTGACAAAAGTCTTTTTGAACTCAAGTGTGACTCTCACCTGCATGAGAAGAAAGTCAGCAGCATCCAGTCATAGAATGTAAAACCCTCCCAGGCCTGGCTGATTGGAGTATCTGGGTGTTCAAATATGGATGGGTGGGGAAGGGGAAAATCAACTGAAAAAATTATGGAAGTTGTGCCAAGTCATAAAATGACATGCTAAGTTCCAGCAAGGAATTCTATTTATTTTTAACTACTGCTTCATGTTTCTCTATCTATGGTGATTATATGCTCCCATTACCATAGTATCTCAGGACCTGTAATGAATTTATCCTCATAACACTCTTGCGGGTGAGGCAGTGCTATTATCCCTATTTTACAGATGGGGAACTGAGGCACAGAAAAGCTAACCTGCCCAAAGTCACACAGGAAGTCTGTGGTGGCATATGGCATTGAACCTGTGTCTCCAAAGTCTGAAGCCAGGGCCAAACCAGTGGCCCGTTCTTTGTCTTAGTTCCATTCTCTGACAGAAAAAAAGTCATAAGTATGGGAGGGGCAGGGAGGAAGGGACACTGTGCTAGTACAGAAATAGTCAGGGAATAGGGAACAAGATTGAAGGCTAGCACTGAACCAAGGGAGCCTCCTCAGAACCAGAGTTCCATACCTGATGGAACCAGGAGAACTTATCAATACTTAGATGGATGTAAAACAAATTCAGATGGACCTAGAACAAATTAAAAGAACAAAAGTAAAAATGCACTCCACAGGTGGTGGAGAGAGAAGTACCCTTGCACTGCGAGAGTAAACGGAGAGTTACAAGCACCATTTTGGTGGTAACTATTAAGTAGCTTAAAGAGTTATAAGACATTGGACAACACTGCTGTATTTCAGGAGACCTGAACTGTGCAAAAATGAGGAGGTTAGTTAAACAGAAATTAAAAGGTACAGTGACTAGAGTGAAATCCCTGCAAGCTGCATGGACACTTTTCAAAGACACCATAATAGAGGCCCAACTTCAATGTATACCCCAAATTTAAAAACACAGTAAAAGAACTAAAAAAGAGCCACTGTGGCTTAACAACCATGTAAAAGAAGCAGTGAGATAAAAAGGCATCTTTTAAAAAGTGAAGGTCAAATACTAGTGAGGTAAACAGAAAGGAGCATAAACATTGCCAAATTAAGTGTAAAAATGTAATAAGAAATGCAAAAAAGGAGTTCGAAGAACAGCTAGCCAAAAAACTCAAAAGATAATAACAAAATGTTCTTTTAAGTACATCAGAAGCAGGAGGCCTGTTAAACAACCAGTGGGGCCCCTGGATGATCAAGATACAAAAGGAGCACTTAAAGACGATAAAGTCATTGCAGAGAAACTAAATTAATTCTTTGCTTCAGTCTTCACAGCTGAGGATGTTAGGGAGATTCCCAAACCTGAGCCATCCCTTGTAGGTGACAAATCTGATGAATTGTCACAGATTGAAGCGTTACTAGAGGAGGTTTTGGAATTAATTGATAAACTTAACACTAACAAATTACCAATACCAGATGGCATTCACCCAAGATTTCTGAAAGAACTCAAATTTGAAATTGCAGAACTATTAACTATGGTTTGTAACCTGTCCTTTAAATCAGCTTCTGTACCCAATGACTGGTACTTAGCTAATATAACGCCAATATTTAAAAAGGGCTCTAGAGGCGATCCCGGCAATTACAGACCGGTAAGTCTAATGTCAGTACCGGGCAAATTAGTTGAAACAATAGTAAAGAATAAAATTGTCAGACACATAGAAGAACATAACTTGTTGGGCAAAAGTCAACGTGGTTTCTGTAAAGGGAAATCATGTCTTACTAATCTATTACAGTTCTTTGAAGGGGTCAACAAACATGTGAATAAGGGGAATCCAGTGGACATAGTGTACTTAGATTTCCAGAAAGATAAGATGGAAGATCCTTTCATGGGTTGAGAACTGGTTAAAAGACAGGGAACAAAGGGTAGGAATAAATGGTAAATTCTCAGAATGGAGAGGGGGGTAACTAATGGTGTTCCCCAAAGGTCAGTCCTAGGACCAAGCCTATTCAACTTATTCATAAATGATCTGGAGAAAGGGGTAAAAAGTGAGATGGCAAAGTTTGCAGATGATACTAAACTGCTCAAGATAGTTAAGACCAAAACAGACTGTGAAGAACTTCAAAAAGATCTCACAAAACTAAGTGACTGGGCAACAAAATGGCAAACGAAATTTAATGTGGATAAATGTAAAGTAATGCACATTGGAAAAAATAACCCCAAGTATACATACAATATGATGGGGGTAATTTAGCTACAACGAGTCAGGAAAGAGATCTTGGAGTCATTGTGGATAGTTCTCTGAAGACGTCCACGCAGTGTGCAGCAGCAGTCAAAGAAGCAAACAGGATGTTAGGAATCATTCAAAAAGGGATAGAGAATAAGATGGAGAATATCTTATTGCCCTTATATAAATCCATGGTATGCCCACATCTTGAATACTGCATACAGATGTGGTCTGCTCATCTCAAAAAAGATATACTGGCATTAGAAAAGGTTTGGAGAAGGGCAACTACAATGATTAGGGGTTTGGAATGGGTTCCATATGAGGAGGGGTTAAAGAGGCTAGGACTTTTCAGCTTGGAAAAGAGGAGACTAAGGGGAGATATGATAGAGGTATATAAAATCATGAGTGGTGTGGAGAAAGTGAATAAGGAAAAGTTATTTACTTGTTCCCATAATATAAGAACTAGGGGCCACCAAATGAAATTAATGGGAAGCAGGTTTAAAACAAATAAAAGGAAGAAGTTCTTCACACAGTGCACAGTCAACTTGTGGAACTCTTTGTCTGAGGAGGTTGTGAAGGCTAGGACTATAACAGGGTTTAAAAGAGAACTAGATAAATTCATGGAGATAAGTCCATTAATGGCTATTAGCCAGGATGAGTAAGGAATGGTGTCCCTAGCCTCTGTTTGTCAGAGTGTGGAGATGGATGGCAGATCACTTGATCATTACGTGTTAAGTTCACTCGCTCTGAGGCACCTGGCATTGGTCACTGTTGGTAGACAAGATACTGGGCTGGATGGACCTTTGGTCTGACCCAGTATGGCCGTTCTTATGTTCTTATCAGATCTAGAATTTTAGCTGGGGTGGGGAGTAGGAAGGAACACTGAAATGATGAAGAACCTGACAGGGGAAAATTAAAAATCAATACAACTCAAGGGCAGAGCAAGATGCAAATGGAAGGAAAATTTTGAAGAAGTCATATTAACTAGAGTCAAATAAAAGCTTTTGCTCTAAGAAAACAAAACTGGAAACAATGAGGAGGATTGAGCCACTACTTTTTTGGACCACACTGTACAATTTCATAGAAGACTATATCCCTGCTATAGAATTATATGGGATAGTTTATATGATTCTCCATTAAATTCTCTGTATTTGTGGAGTAACTTCTATGCTGCCCTATTAAATTTCTGTGAAACCTTATTAATTTTACCCCTCTTCAATTCTATAGGATTTTTCCAGAAGGTAAAGTTTAAATATGTGGGCTGAGATTTTCAAAAGCCACCTAAATATTTTGGAATGCCCAGTTCCCCCACAAAATTAAATCTACCAGAGAGAGACAAGTAGAACATAAGTTGCAATGCATCATTCCACTCTCTGCAAACTCAGTGTTTGAGGCTCCCTAGGATAGCTAGACTGGAAGGGAGTTAATTCAGTGGGAGCTCTACACAACTTCATCTCCCAGTCAACCAGCAGGGAAATGTCTACAAGAATTAAGGATGATCCTATTCCTAAGGCGCTTGGCCACAACCCTCAGATGAAATCTTGGCCCTATTGAAATCAATGGGAGTTTTGCATTGATTTGAATGGAGCTAGGATTTCAACCCTTGACTTAAGACTTTACATTATTGCAAGACCTCTTCTTGAGAGTCTGCACTTTTCCCCTCTTTATAGCCACAGTTAGCCAATGCTGTTAGACTTCAACTTTCATGAGAAGTAAAATTCAACCATAAAAGTAAAAGACAAGGAATTGAAAAGAAAACTGGCTTTATCAGCAAAAGGAAAACTGTGCCCAAAAAGACAACTGATTCTGAACTTTACAATGTCCACCAATCAAATCAATCAATCAAATCCTTAAACTTGTCTGCCTGCAAATAACCTTGAGACACCATGGTTCAAAACTGATCAGAGTTTCTTTCAAACAGCATATTATTTCATTTCTCTTTACTCTTGCAAGAAGGTTCACATGCCACCTTAAATTTCTACATATTATGCAATCTTAAATCAAAGTGACTTTTGTGACAGTGCAATAAAATTATATGGCAAGACTGTCAGCAATGTGATAACATTAATATATGTCTGTTCCAGATTGTTCAGTTAAAATACTTCAAGAAATGTCAAGTAATCATACATACTGAAAACAAATGTGGGAATAAATATTAGATGTGAACAAAACCGACAGCACAAAGTTGTTTTCTTAATATCAGAGGTTCTGTGTCAAGCTTTAAGGATGTAACAAAGCGGCTGAAAATAAGGAAAGCTACAAAAATAGTGTATTTTAGAAAAGTAATTTGATTACAATCTAAATTGTGTTTGATCATTTGGGGCTCATTAGTAAAAGAAAAATTGACTGAATGTACTACATACATAAAATCAGATAGTACAGCAATTAATATATGTTGTTGACCTTCAATTATGGAAAATTTCAATCTCATTATCCAAAAAGCTTTTTCATGTGACAGTGTGAACAGACATTTACAGAACACTTTTTACTAAGCACTGGCACATCCTTTCAATATAGTTCTTAACACTCCCAAATCTGTGGCAGAGATCTTTAAAAAGCTGAGACTCAGACAAACATAATAGTGGAGGGAAAAGGATGAAATAATGTTTGATATAGATTTGTATCATGTCTAAACTTTGTATCACCTCTAAATTGTCAAGTTAATTTTACATTAAACACACAACAAGAACAATCCACTGTATATTATGAAAGTAACTTTGGGTCTAAAAGTGACCTACCTCATCATATAGGTACGGTTGGGAGCTTGCTCTCAGTGGCAGGTAACTATGAAAGTTGGTTAGTAGAAGAAAACAGCATCTACAGTTTATTGGTCGGTTTCTTGGAGTTAGCACAGTAAATCTTAGTTATCTAATTTTTAAAAATTAATAAATTGAGAAGAGTTAAACCAGAAACAATCTTGGGAGTGCTTCATGGCACATACAATCAAGATTGTTTGAATATGTTCATGGAATTCTGTAGGCAATCCTAGGAAGATGCATTAAAAGTATATGGCCTCAGCCACTCTAAAGGAAAATGTAGTACTATTCTTAAGGAAAATGTACTTTCGTGCCTATGTCACAAATTCCATCCGTTATATAAAGTAATTAAAACAAAACACTACTAGAAACTGAAAAAGTCAGAATTAATCTATGACCGAATAGAAAGGGTTCTTGCTTAGTTGTTCATAAACTTTCCATTGGTTACCTGGTCTATTGACCTAAATATTTAAAAGCTGTCAAATAAAACAATGGAAAGGTAAATAATAAGGGAAAGGAGTTACTACAATACTCACATTTGGTTTCAAGCTGCTGCTTCTTATGAGTTGTGTAGCAAAATAAAAAGGAGAAAATAATTAGATTAGCTTTCACAGAAATAAGCATTCATTAAATCCAAAATAAACAGAATAGTGTGCCAGAGCTATTTGAGGGTCTCATCAGATTTTGGCTCTGCAGAAGAAGGCTGAGGGTCAGTTTGTTTCCCTTAGACCTCATGACATGCAAATAGCTGGTTCCCTTGTCACTGAACCAAAATCATTCTTTGTCATATTGTGTTTAGAAACGATAGACAAAAACATACCACATAGGAGGTCCTTAAAGGAGCGTTTCAGAGACAGTTTCAAAGATCCAGCCAGAAAGAAAGAGGAGCTTTCGTAAAAATCAGTATATGGAGGGGCGGAGGGGAAAGAGACTGAACATGTTCATCCTCATTTTTTTTGTACCCATATTCTTTGGAAAGTGCATCCACGACATTTGATAAAACTCAGAACTAACATTAAAAACCCTGGTTACACATTCTTTGGGGTGTTCTGCAGGGGGTCCATGGGTAGGGGTAGAATGGAGAGGTTAAAATTCTACCCTCTTCCAATTTAGGGAAAGGCTTTGGGACTCCATACACCACCGCTGCTTGCCCCTAGTCCAGTTTATAGACTGGAATGGTTGCTGCTGGCCCTCTAGGCAGGGGTTCCTGGCGACTAGATCCACATGAGTGGAAAGTGAATGGCTTCTCTCTGGACCTCTCCCAAAAGCTCATCTCAGTGCTGGCCTCATTAGAATTGGAGCAGAGGTAACCTCTCCAGTTTGGGCTATGGTCACTCTATCCAACACACAGGACTACAGAACGGCTTACTCATTGCACAGGGCCTCGTGCAGGCCTTCAGTGAATTATTACATCAGTGAAACCATAGGCTGAAATTAAGCATCTTAAAACCACAATGGCTGGTTGTGGCTTGAGCCACTGCAGACCCAACGCAAGGCTGACTTTCCACCATTATATTCCCTGGATTACACCACCAGGAACCAACATGTCAGGGCTGAATCAAGCCTTGCATGTCAAGTAGACGGAAGCCCTATTTATGTCATTGCCAAAAGAAAGAATTCTGTTACTGTTTAGATAAATATTACATTGGCTATTTGTACTAGGCAGTTGGAAGACTTTGGCAAAATTTTCCAATGCCAGGCAATAAATTCTCTAGATTATCTATGCCTAATTAATTTCAATCAGTTAAACTCTTTAATCATTCTCTTGATCATTACTGTCAGGATTTTTATCAGGTCCATTTGCCCTGTGACAGACTGCTTTATTAAATCTGTGAAAACACTTAGTGTCTCATCACTCTGGTGAAATTAAGTTCTCTCCTATTAGTTATCTGAGTCATTAGCTTTATTTAGCTTGTCCTCTTGTGCTGATGCAGACCATTTTAGGTCAGCTTGGAGTACTGTAAAACAATGGTCAGGCACAACAGGGTGAAGTCATGAATAGTTAGGGCCCACTGGGAGAACTCCAGTGTTCTAACCCCCTCTGCATGTGTTTGGGGTTCAGCAGACTCCCCCTAGTCTGGCCACATGATCTCAGGTGGACAGTTCTGATGGGAGCAATGGTAGGGGCTCCAGGCCTGAGGAGAAGCACACTGAGGACATGAATGTGGGATCACAGAACGTGCTGGGTGTCTGCAGGTATGGGATGGGAAGGCACCCAATGCCCGGGCTCCTCCAGCTGCTGGCCTTTCAGCCACCAGTTCTTCAAATGGTGGCTTTACAGATGAAGGTGTCACAAATACTCATATAGGCGCCAACTTGTTTCTGGATAATCTCGGTGTTGGGCTGGATGAACTCCTAGGTAGCCCGTATGGGGATGGAGTGGAGGTAGCCAATCTCATGCTGCCCTCTCCTTGTAGCAAGTGCCCAGTAAAGGAACTAGCTGATTTAGGCTCCAGATCCCAAAAGGTAAAACAGTGGGCATCCCGCAGGCATCTCTTTACAAGATGTGTCTAAAATTCTGGGGGTCAAATGCGACTCAGGGGCTGGGACACTATGCTGGGGGGAGTGCCCCACTATTGTGGTGCTGGTGGGGGGTCAAGGTCCTCTCTCGCCTCAACTCACAAAAGGGGGATGGATGCTAGTGGTGGGGTGGAGGTGCCCAGAAAACTGCAGATTGGCTCCCCTGTGGTGCAAACACCCCAATAATTGGCAAAGGACCCCTGGAGTGCAAGTGACTGCACTATGTTGTCCCCTGACAGGAAGCTTGGATGTACTTTGTATCAAAGTTGTGGCCTGGTTAAAGCCCATACCACCTGGACTTGCTTTCTTCTGTGTGGTGAGCACATCACATCACACAAGCAGTATGTTCTTTTCAGGGAAGGTATGAAATATATGTTCACTTTCCCCTGCACGTTACCTTCTCCAAACTTCAACTCCAAGTGTTCTTCCCTGATTCTTGGAAGGAACTTGCAGAATGGATACTATGTCTGTATAACCTGCCAGATCTGCCTTAAGCATTGAAAGCAAAGTGAAAACCTTCACTAATAAGGAGTATGAAGTGGGGTTAATTAGAGGATAATATGGAGATTAAAAGTCAGTTGCCCTTTCCTCAGAACCCAAAACAAGCTATTGCCACACATAGCCCTTCATAGCAACCTATTTCTCGGGTGTAACAAGACCAACCTGATTTGACCTAAACTTCTACTTCCACCCTCACGAATATCAGCATGGTATTTGTCATTAACAGGAGTCTCTTGAAGAGCTATCTTTCCCCTTTCATTTTGCTCAGGTTAGTTCACTCAAATTTCTCTATTTAACCAAGCTTTAAATCCCTGACAGTTCATAAAAATAATTTAAAATCCCATTTCACTACTATATTGATCTTTGGCCTTTTTTAATATATTCTTCAAATTACACTTAAAAAAGACGAGTAGTTATTTAAAATATCAGAGAGAAAGATTTCTGCTCTCACAATAAAGCATTTTAATAATCCAAAACCTTCAGATGACCATTATTTTTATGTTTCAGTTACAACCGTGCTTTTCATGACAGGAGTAAACTTCCTTCAAAAAGGCTACTGCTCTCACAGACCCTTACTGTAAAAAAAATGTTAAGGTCAAAAACATGAAGCCATTTAAAACATTAACCAAAAGGTATACAGAGAGCTATAACAGAAGTTCTAAATAGCTATCAGAAACTCAGGACAACCTTTGTTAGATTATACCACGAATCTTAGACTGCACTCGTGCAAGTCATTTAAGTTGTGATTACAATAGTTTTCAAATGCCACCACTTCTCAAAGGCTAACCTCAAGAGTTTCCATGAGTAATCGCACACTTTCTTTTTTTTAAAGTCACTTTGGAAGAGACTATATACAAGAAATTTTATGGAGCATGTATGGTTAATGAGTGGAATGAGGGGGCAAGTTGGCCATAGCAATGCTGCTTCCCAGCCCTTTTCTACAGTCATTTAAATGAAGCAACAATGTACATTTATCTGAAAAAGAAACAGGCAGCCTTTTTTTGTGAACTGGAGATCTGATCATTAGGATAAGAATCCTAAGAATAATAGGAATCTTTTCCTTTTTCCCAACCCTAAGTCCATTATATATAGGGGAAAAAATCATTAGAAAAGTGTATGAGGAAACAATATTCCATTTTTCTCTCTCTCCCTCTCTCACAATTAAGACGCTTTTAACTAGTAATGCACTTGATAGACAGACAGCCAATACTTATTTTTTCTGGCATAGGAATACTGGTGAAGGTTTCTCATACTGAAATTAACCACTGAAAATTCCAGGAAGAGACCACTACTGGGATGTTAGTACTTCTTTCCTATCCTTTTTAAAGAATGTTTTATTACTCTCATCATGTGGCCTATAATTTAAAAAATCTGTTGCATTATGTAGGAGACTTATAACAAGTTCGTTATTATTATGTCTTACAACAGTATTAAGCAAAAGAGAAGCACTCAAAATTGCAAGTATAACAAATCAAATGGAGCACATTAACAACTGCAGTTTAAGCAACAAGTGCAAATCCAATCAATATATCCGCAGTTAAATCAACAGCAGAAACTATTTTATCCACTTAACCATTAACTTTATTAAAATAATTATATTTGCAAAGATATCAGATTGTACAGTATTATTTACAAAATCAACAATGCCATTTAGAAGTGTGTACATTTAATACAGGAAAATTAGAACTATTTTGATTCAATAACAAGAGGCTAAGTATGTTTATTGTATGCAAACCATTTTTTAAACAAAGTTAAAGCAGTCAGAATATTTTCCCCTTTTGCTTTTCTCTGACCCTTCTTTTCAGGTGACATGGTTGTATGGGGGCTTCCAGTTAGGATGATGGACACAACTGTCTCTGCCTCTAAGTCTGGAGGGCAGAGAGCAGAGCTGCTCTTTTGTACAGGATCACTGCTGTTTTGTAAAAATATTATTGAATTTAGTACAGTAATTTAGTAATTTTATATAAGTGATTCTGTTTTTTAAACTCCATTCTAAAAACAAGCCGAAATGCAGTAAGACAAAAGTTCAAATCTCATGTCACCTTTCTTTTGTTGCAATCACAGTTTTGGGGACATTTTTGGTTGACTTCTACCCAGTGCACACCACTGCACATGACCTGCAGGAATTTAACAGACAATGCCACTTGGTAACATCCCTACAGTAGGTTTTTCTCAGTGCCAAAAAAGAGTTTTGGCAAGAGTGAGAATACTTAAAACAACTATTATTTTCACTGGACAGCAATGTCTATTACCTTACTATTCAGACTTGATTTTATGCAAGCAACTAGGTAACATTACAAGTATATATAATCATTGTATACTTCAATAATAACAAGCTGAAACTGACTTGATAAATAAAAATTGAAGGATCTCCAAAACAAATAAAAAATATACAACTGACATACAAAATGTATGTAATTAACTAATATTGGAAGGATTCTAGTTGGTATACTTTACACATATTTTTCTCTACCACATAGAATACACCCCATGTACAAATGAGGATGTAAATTACAATGGACATGACAAAAATATTGCTAAATAATATCAAATACCTCTGGGAATAGCTTAACACTAGGAAAAACACTGTAGCAGATATCCAAAATGGTTAACATTTTCAGAATTTCTTTTAAGAAACATACTGTAAAGTGAACAAAATTCTGAACCAAACTCTCTCAAATAAAAATGGCATATATTACGGGTGTTTGCCCCTTAAGAAACCTCTCTAGGAATCCCTTCAGTTAAATGAACAAGCTAACTTGTATGCTAATTACAGAAGTTGCTCACCTCACTCCCTCAAAAAAAAAAACCCAAACAAAAACCCAATACAAGTCACTTGCAGTTTTATGACAAATCATTAGGTAAGGGACATGAAAAATAACAGTGTGTGCAAAATTCACTGGAATTCATTGAAAAAAAATCTAGAATGCATCCTTAATTCGGCACCACAACCTCTTTGGTTAATAACCTTATTTGAACTGATCAGATATTTTTACTATTTTGTGCAGGTGTGCCTGACCACTTCATTATTAACCTCTGCACTGCTTAATATGCACTCCTGAAAAAGTTCAAATTCATGAGATCAAAAAAAAGTAAAGATGACCTCTCATTCCACGCTATTACATACCTATAACCTTAATTTTAAAATGTAGCTGTGGAATCCAGACAAATGTTTACATTTTGATAATTACTATACAGGTAAAAAAAAGGGGGGAGGGGGAATTCACATCTGAAAAGAAAATTATAAACTTATGGATATATGTATAAGAATTCTCAACCATTTGAAAGAGTAAATATTTCCTGAAATACTACAGAAAGGCTCCATCTTAGAATTTTAATTACATAGCCAATTTAAGTGTTCCTATTAATGTTTTATGTAACAATGCATGCAATGTGGTAATATATAAAGAATGAAAATCAAAATTCAGTTCCACCACTGCCTGTTATCCTTCAGGCTTCAATTCTATATGCAAAATTTCGGAAGCCAAGACTATCTCAACCATTCTTCACTACCCCAACACAGTGAACTTCTCTTTCTCCTTTCAGAAAAAAATATTCTGACTGTTCGCTGTATTAAATTTAATTAGACCTTCACTCCTCTGTTACAGAAGATTTTCGGGATCTGAGAACAAGATCTTTGAGAGAGGCGGTGATTTCTTGGAGTTCTTTTCGAACAGCATCTGGACATTCTCTCTCCCCTAGGTTATCATCCACTGTGTCATCATCCCCTTGTCCAATCTTATAATTCTGACTGATCAACTGTTTCACTACTAATCCCTGATATTTGACCAGAAGAGAATGTTGATCCTGAGGGGGGGAAAAATTAAAGAAATGCGTTAAGGTTATTTAAAGGAGCACGGATGACTTTGTGAGATTAAAATTAGCAAATATTTTTCCATCAAGACATTTTACAATCTAAATTGTCACATGAATATTTTAAGGCATATCAAAAATAAAATGTCTGTAGTAATGAACAGGCATCTACACTACAGAAACAGCATGCTTAGCCACTGGAAGAGGGAGTGCTATGCCCTGATTAACAGCAGTTTGAAGCACATTTTTGAGTGCACCTTGGATTTTCTTTAAAATTGAATTGAAATAAGCCAGGATTTATTCTCACTTCACTGGGGAGAGGTAATGGTTAGAGAATGAGGACCTGTTCAATGGTCCACCCTTGGAAGGTGAATCCAATAAAGTTGCAGATACCTGTAGACCAGGGGTGGGCAAACTATGGCCCAGGGGCCACATCCAGCCCTTCCGATGTTTTCATCTGGCCCTCAAGCTCCTGCACGGTTGGGGGCTTGCTCCAGGAAGCTCCCAGAAATAGTAGCAAACCCCACCTCTAGTTCCTACGTGTAGGGGCTGCCTGGGGCTCCACACACTGCCCCCGCCCCAAGCACCTCCCCTGCAGCTCTCACTGCCCAGCCAGCGGAGCAAATAGGAGCTGCAGGGGCGGTGCCTGCAGATGGGGCAGTGCGCAGAGCTGCCTGGCCGTGCCTCTGCATAGGGGCCAGAGCGGGGGGACATGCTGCTGCTTCTGGGAGCTGCTTGAGGTAAGCACCGCCTGGAGCCTGCACTCAGACCCCCTCCTGCACCCCAACCCTGCCCCAGCCCTGACCCCCTCCCACCCTCCAGCATCCCAGAGCCTGCACCCCCCTGCCAAAGCCCTCACCCCCTCCCACATCCAACCCCCAGTTTCATGAGCATTCATGGCCCACCATACAATTTCCATACCCAGATGTGGCCCTTGTGCCAAAAAGTCTGCCCACCCCTGTAGACTCTAGTGAACATTTATGTTTTTGATCCCATGGAACCACTCCATCAACGGCTCAGTGAAATGACAACCTTTAAACTACAATCAAGGGTTGGAAATCGAGACAACTCATAGCTCTGAATCATTCTCACAGATCATTGGTTTACAGATGACATGTGACAGATGAAGCTGCATGGAAGTGCTAGAGTGCTAATGCCAACAAACAGACTGAGTCAGATAAAATAGAAAGACCTTTTATATTCTATACCTATAGAAATTTTATATCTATATATTTATATGTTTTATATTCTATACCTATAGATTCTATACCTTGATATTCTATACCTAGAACTATTCAGTGCTGGACAGTCCCATATTTTCCTTAAAACAGTCAGACACTACAGAGTGCTATTTCATAAGCAGAATACCTCTGGGATCTTAGTAGTTAGGAAAGATATGATTTGTGGTACGCATCTTCCTGGTGCATGAAGCATGCACTGGGTTGAAAACTGAAACAACAGGATCGATGTCAGGTGTAAAACAAGAGCTGGATCTTCTGTGACTTTCAGTTGTTCAATCAGAGCCTGTCTATGCTGAAACAGAATTTGCCTAAGAAAACAAAAAGTGCATAGAGAAAACATATTTTTTTCTATTTTGTTCTTTATCAGGTTGGAATTTACAATATGTATTTAGATTTGATGGATATTAACTTTTTTCCTCCCAACAGACTGATTCTTAAATTAATGGGTGGCATTTTCAAAAGTGCCATCCTGAGCTTTTGAAAAATGCCATCCTGAGCTTTTAAAATGACATCTCCGTAAAAAATTATATAAAGCAGCCATCTCCACTATCAGAAAAATTAGTTTCAAACTTGGTACGCTATCTGCAAATTAAATATCTGATGTTTGGAAAGATGCCTAAATTTTGTCTAAAAAGAAGACCCTTGAATTTATCTCCCCCTCCACCCTTTATCTACCTACATATTCCACTGCTACCAAGTTAATTATCTAAAATGTGTGCAGAAATAGTGCTATATTTCCCACTTTGCACAATTCTTTAAGGTAATAAATACAATTTTAAAAAGTTACCTTTCCTTCTTTTTGTCCCCTTTTTTCACCATAATATCACAAGCATCTGCTGAAGAATCAAGGCACAAAAGAAAGTCTTCTAAACTCTATAAAAAAATTAGACCCAGGTATAGACACTTAATTTGTGCTAGTGGCTAAAAAAATCTAGTTTACAAGCACATCATTTTTCCCTGCTCAAAATGATGGCATTCAGATCATAGAGATGTAAAATAATTACCAATGTAAGATGGGGGAAAGGATTCCATTTAAAATAAAACATCACTAAACCTTTAAAAGTTTATATATTTAAATAGTAAAGGGTATAAAATTAAGTAACTGAATGTGAAAAAAAATATACAATATATCATCTTCTAGAAGGTATTGCAATATTACCGTATATACTCGCTCATTAGCCTGTTCGTTTATAAGCTTACCCCCCCAAGATGGTTAGGTAAAAATAGCAAAAACTGTATGACCCTTTCATAAGCTGACCCTATGTTTCAGGGGTTGGCAAACTTTGGCTCCTGGCCTGTTAGGGTAAGCCTCTAGTGGGCCTGGACGTTTTGTTTACTTGGGGCGTTCACAGGCACAGAGCCCCTCAGCTTCCAGTGTCTACAGTTTGCCATTCCCAGCCAGTGGACACTGCGGGGCCACTTCCCGTGCCCGTGAACGCTCCAGGTAAACAAAACTTCCTGACCTGCCAGCGGCTTACCCTGATGGGCTGGGAGCCAAAGTTTGCCAACCACTGCTACTGCTTTTTTAAAAGAAAATTTTGCTAGAATTATTTTAATGTAACCTAACAAAAAACCTGTTGTTGTTTTAATAATTGAACAAATATGTATTCACCTTCAAAATTACAGTCAATATTTAAAATCAGTAAATGGATATTTAAAACAAGTAACTTAGAACAATATGAGACTTTTAAAAGTCTTAAAATCCTTCAAAGTCTGAATCAGTCTCTGATTCACCAAACAGTCCATTAAACTCGGCTTCAGTCACAGCTGCACCTGCACTGGGTCATCGTAGATGGTGGCAGTGTCGTCTTCAGACTCAGATTCCTTCTCAACATCAGCCTCTGTTGTGTCCTCATCAAATATGGCATCATCTTCTGACCCGTCGAGTGCATTGCTGATACAGCATTTCCCAAATGATTTTTCTATCATTTCTGAGGGAATGGACACCCACACGTCCTTGATCCACTGGGCGACCAGATTGATTTCAGGCTTCATAAGATTCCTGTATTTTGTAAACTTCGCCATGCCGGAGCACATCCATTCAGACCACATTTTGCGTAGCCTGTCTTTAAAGGGTTTGTTCAGGCAGACATCAAGCGGTTGTAGAACGGAAGTTAAGCCTCCAGGTATTACAGTCAAAGTAGTTTTCATATTTTTGGCCACATTTTTCACCTCATCCGTCTTGTGTGCCCTGAACATGTCCCAAACGAAAATAGCAGGTTTCTTGAAAAGTGCTCTTGGTCTCTTATTCCACACTTTTTCCAGCCATTCAATAGTTCTACTTTCATCCATCCATCCATCCCTTTTCGTGTATACGTACGATGACACCAACAGGAAATTTCATGTTTTTAGGCAAGGTTTTTCTTTTAAAAACAACAACAGGAGGGAGCTTTGATCCATTTGCCAAACACGATAAAACCACTGTAAAATGGATTTTTTCATAGCCAGTGGTTTTAATTAAAACTGTTTTTTCACCAACACCGGTTACCATTCTGCTACTCGGGAGATGAATGTCATCGGTGTTTTGTCCATATTTCCTATTTGTGACAGTTCAAATGCTTTCAATATTTTATTATAAACCTTTGGAAAGATTCGATTTTTTCTTCCAGATCTCTAGGCAGCTTTTGCACTATCTTTGTTCGAATCAAGTACACCAACACGCTGATGCAACAAACTTTGATAGCTTTACTGACTTGTATTTCTCGTCTTTCAACAGAGCATGCAGACAAATTCCAGTTCTAGTGACAATGTACCCATTTTGTTGACATTCAACAACCCAATTATTGAGATCTTTTCTCCAGCTCAGGAAATGAAGTGCAGCTCGTTTGACATATTTTCTTGCTTCTTGGCAGGTCTTTTAGTGTTTTATTTTCTCGCCATTCTCGTACTTGTTTCACAAGTAATTCATGAGCAGCGGCACAATTATTGTTTGCTTCTGCATATTCAACAACTTTAAGTCTGAACGCTGCATGATAAGCAGACCTTTTTCTTTTGATTTCACCATTGTTCATTTTAAATACTAGTATGAAAACAGATTATTATTATTGTACTGTAGTTATAGATTTTGTAGGACTTTATATAGGAATGTCACCTGCTTTATCACTGTCAAATTATTATTGTTCTTCGTTTATTTCAAAGCAGCCCTGTAGACTGGCATGTCTGTGGGGATAACACGCTATTTCAATTTTATTAGAGATTCCATCGATTCTACACATTACATTTTCATATTGGCTCGAGAGTTATGAGGTCCAATGGTAGAAATGCATGAAGAGATCAAATTACACAGTAGCGGACTGACACCAGTGCTGTAGTACTATCATTCATTGCATTTTTCTGATTGGCTTATAAGGCATAGCATTTTGTGAAATGCATGGGTCAAATGCCATGCAGATCTGCAGCACTGCTCTTTTCGTATTCCCTTCAAGCCAATCTAGTCCACTAAACAAGGCCTTTGCAACTTTAAAAGGCTGCAGTATTGACATCAATAAATGGGTTGGCAAACTTTGGCTCCCGGACATCAGTGTAAGCTGCTGGCAGGTCGGGACGTTTTGTTTACCTGGAGCGTCTGCAGGCATGGAGCCCCTCAGCTCCCTGTGGCCGTGGTTCGCCATTCCCAGCCAATGGGAGCTGTGGGACGGCGAACCATGGCCACAGGGAGCTGAGGGGCTCCATGCCTGCAGAAGCTCCAGGTAAACAAAATGACAATGTGTTATATATTCAATTCAATGATTCCATAGAGTTTAAAATCATCAAATTTTGGTGTAGACCTGTTTATAAGCCAAATGATTTTTCTATCATTTCCGAGGGAATGGACGCCTACATGTCCTTGATCCATTGGGCGACCAGATTGATTTCAGGCTTCATAAGATTCCTGCCTTTTGTCAACTTCGCCATGCCTGAGCACATCCATTCAGACCACATTTTGCGTAGCCTGTCTTTAAAGGGTTTGTTCAGGCAGACATCAAGCGGTTGTAGAACTGAAGTTAAGCCTCCAGGTATTACAGTCAAAGTAGTTTTCATGACGCTCTTTGATGCGTCACCTTTTTTACCAAAAATATTTGGCTTATGAATGAGTATACACGGTATCTACTTTTCTTAAGAAAAATATATGATAAGCCTTTTTTGTACATTAGGCACTAACTCGTTCTTTCCAGTTTTGTTCTACAGCTGTTATAGCCCACAATTTAATGATTATGATGCCTAAATACCTATAGAGGTGAGGGCTCAAGAATTTTAGGGGGAGGATACATGAAATATCAAGTGTTCTAAATAAAATTTAAGAAACTGCATTTTAATCTCTACTGCTAACATCATAAATTGAGACTAACCCCAAGCCCCTTAAAAATGTTTATGGGATGAAGATTGACTTATTCTTACTGATTTACAAGAATTTGGATTGAGGATATTTGTATGCAGCCTTCACAGCAACAGTAATCACCTATTCGAATCTTTAACTCAGGTGGCTATTAGCATTACATTAGTAGAATGGATAATCTGAACTCTGGAAGTTTTTGGAGCAATTTACCTTGCCATTCAGAGAAGTATGTAGCTTAGTTAAAGGACCTCTGGTCTCTTCGGGTAATTTACCTAAAATCTTTTTCCTGACCTGTTGGGAAAAAAACATAATATTGTTTTACAAATAAATGTTAGGCTTATCTTCATGTCAGTACTTTATAACTGAAAAGCTGTTGTGAATAGTTAGGAAAGAACATTAATATTGCGATTATTAAAATGAAACTGTCTTAAAGAGGAATGAAAGTGGTATCTACATACCTCACTTGTAATGGCAGTACAATCTTCTGATGCCATCATTAAATCGGTAGCAAGGAAGTTGAAAATAAGATTTGTGATGTCTGTACAAACTGTCTTCAGCATGTGTTTGGCAAGACTAGTTTGTGTCTCATCTGTAAGATATAATTTCTGTAAGTAAAAGCAGAGTAAGAAAGTAACTTATTATGTTGTCTAATCCACCCACATGACAGTTCAGATTTTCCTACAGCAGTGGCTCCCATGCGGTGGGCTACGGACTACTGGTGGTCCACAGAAAGGTAGCTGGACATGTGGTGCAAGCTCTTCTTGTTTCCAGCTGCTTCTACAGGGGTCCAAAGTTCCTCACTGCAAGCAAGAGCCTGGAGGCCTGAAAATGCAACTGGAACGGAGGAGTCAGAGCAGCTGATATTACTAGGGAATGCAGCTACATAAAGAGGAGAAGAAACTGGTGCCAGAGGACAGCTCCTGAACCACAAATAAGACTGGAGCTGCCAGCCACCGTAAGACAGAAATATCCTGGAGAGCAGGAGAAAAGGGACTAAAGCAGCAGGGTTCCAGGAACTAGGCAAAGAGGCAGCACCTTCAGGGAACTAAACAGACAGTGCAGGAAGGAGTTGCACAGAAACACATGCAGGATGAAGAGGAACAGATTCTAGGGCTAAATGTAATGAAAGGCAAAAAGAGACAGTATGATTAATATATGTCAAAAAGGCAGACAACTTACTGCTTTAGAGACAGTTAGAAATAGTTAATTTTTCCTCTAATGCTACTTTTTACATGTAAGCACGAACTGTAGTTGCCACAGTGATGCTATGCAAGTGTGAATGGCAGGGGAGAACCTCTAAATTAAGATGTTGTCCATAATGTGAAGAAATTTGAGAAGCCTTGACTATAGTATATTGCCTAGTGATTTGTCCATCCATGTTTTAAGTGACTCAAGTGATGAGGGTTCTACTACTTCACTTAGGAGACTATTCCATAATCAAACAAATGTCATCAGGATACTTTTCCTCATATTCAGCATACTTTCCCTGTTTAGTTTCATCCTAAACTTCCCATAGATACATTTTACACCCTTACAGCACCACTGAAATTCCTCTCCCTCCTTGGAATTGAAATCATTTAAATAAAACTAGATTTTGCTAAAACAGACTCTACTCAATGACAGCAGAGTTTGCATCCTTAATAATTTGTCACTCTTTTATTAATATATTCAAATGTCATCACCTTTCTAGTATTGAGGTGTTCATTTTTTTTTTAAGGAAGTATTTGTTGTACCTGTAAAATGCTTTGTTCCCTTTTCAAATAATCGGATATTATTGTACAAGTTTGAAACCTCTTCCTGCAAATCCTTGATGGTCCGCCTCCTGCTAGCTCCAGATAAAGAAGAGGTTGAAGACACGAATACTGAACGTACCACTTCCTGGTAGCTCTTTGTTAGGGACCTCAGAACAGGGAAAAAAAAGGAAGATCTTAAAACTATTAAAAAAAAAAGTAGGGTTTATCCAAATACATTCATTATTAATGAGAAGGTTGTTACACTCCTGTTCCAGATGTACATTCCAGAATGCGAAAAAAGTGTATCTAAAAGTAATAGTGCATAAGTGATGACAGATTATTAAAATGTACGCATATTATGTATTTCTGGTACTTTTGGCAGCAAAATTTGTTATGATCTAGTTAAGTCCTTGTCAATGTTTTCAATTTCACAATAAATAAATAAATAAAACTTGTCCCTAAATCAAAACAAGAGGGGAAAAAGAGCGTATAAGATGTCTAGTGAGGATGCTATTTATATACTGTTCCAAATGGTCACTGAACTGATGTCAGATCAGACAGTTAAGATGCACTTAAAATGATGTGGGTTTTTCTAAGGTCACTCTCACAGTACAGAATATGCTGGCTGGCAGATAACGTAATACAAACTGCCACCATACAGAAGCAGCATTTCCTAGAATGTTGTATCAGCACAGATTTCTGATATGCCAGGAGGTTTGCAATAATAGACTGAGCCACACCAAGTAGCAAGCACTACAATTCTGACTTCTCTCTCTCTCTCTCAGAAAAAAAAGTACTATTCTTCTAGTCAAAGCAAGCAGGAGATTCATTTAGAATGAATCATTAAACATCTAATTTTACCAAGATGAATTAGTGCACTTACCGTATTAAAAGTTCAGCAAGTTCTGTAATAAGCTCTTCGGGGCAGTCCTGTATATGGTTCCTTAAAACATCTTGAATCTCTTCCCGTGACATGAAAGGAATCTCCAGATGCTTATTCCTACCTGTAATGACCATGAGCAACATTTTAATGGAGAACATTGAAATGATTTTAGTTAAAGCTACCTATGTGGCACAGGACATTGCAATGTCAGGTAGCTCTGACCCCTAACATGAAATGGATTAGCAGTGAATGTTAAGCCATATGACTTTTGCCACTGATGCAGTTACAACTCTCTCACAAATAAAAAGACTGATATTTCTGTTCAGATGACTTGAAAACTTCTACTATATATTTAATGAATTATCCACAAAAGGTAAAAATGTCAGTTCTAGATTTTTCTCACATTTGTTATTTGGTGCCAAGATATTTTTGTATGGCACTCAAAAGCAAGACATAAAATGACAGAGCACCCTTTGTGCCAGGTTATCACCTACATTTCAAAACACAATGAATGAGTACAAGAAGCATTAGGGAGGGAACGGGGGTTTATAGCAATACAATCACATGGATACTTAACTTAAGCTTAAAAATATTTTGGTGGTTTTGTATTTTTCTTTTCTTTCTTTCTTTCTTTTTTTTTTTAAACTTAGCATGACATTTATTGTGGATACTGCAGAAGAAATGAGTTTTCAGGGGATTAAAAAGAGTGCAAGATAATGACATGGAGAAGCAGAGTAGGAAAGGGATTATGCTACACTTTACACATGAAAAGAGATGCAGACCTGCTTGAAGAAGAAACAGATAAATGAGGCATCAAGAATGGCAACACTGACAGAGTAGTGGCATAGAGGTGATGAAACAATAAAAGACAAGGTTGAATGAACAGGAAGAGGTGGAGCTATTTATTTAAGGACTTGGAAGTGAGGAAATGGTTAAATTTGAATTTATAGTGTTAGTCAAGCTAGTTGAGTATCAGAAAGAGAGATCAATAGATAAAATGTTGCCAAACAGCACTCACCAAATGCTATTAAACTCAGCACATTTATTACAACATATTATCATTTGCAATGATTGATTTTAAACTAAACTATGGAGGCTTATACTTAAAAAACCCATCTTGCTAGTATTTCACCTAGATGAACAGTCTGAAGAATTATCGCACTATGACAGGGGTGGCCAAACTTACTGGCCCTCCGAGCCGCATATGACAATCTTCAGAAGTTTGAGAGCTGGAGCACACCTGCCAGGAGTTGGGGCTTGGGGCTTCCGCCCCACTCCTGCTGAAGCCCCGAGCCCTGGCGGGTGCGGCCTGCAGGGCTGAAGCCCCGAGACCCTCCTCCCCGCTTGACAGAAGTTCCTTACCTCACCACCCCACTGCAAGGCAGAGGTCCCGAGCTTCTCACGCCGCCCCCTCTCCCCCAATCTAGTAGGTGGAGAATGGGGGGGAGGGGAACGCGCAGGGTAGGCTTGCGAGCCACACTTTAATGGTGAAAGAGCCACATGTGGCTCGTGAGCCACAGTTTGGCCACCTCTGCACTATGGCCTGGTCCACATTTAAAAATGATCTAGCTATGTCACTCAGGACTATGAAAATTTCACACCCTGAGTGCCGTATTTACATTGATCTAACCCCCTGTGTAGACGCAGCTAAGTTGAGGGAAAAATTCTTCCATTAACCGAGCTATTGTCTCTTGGAGAGGTGGATTAACTATACTGATAGAACAAGGAAGCGGCGGCCAGCACATTCCTTGGCCCGTGCCGCTTCCCGCAGTCCCCTTAGGCCTGGAGCGGCGAACTGCCGCCAGTGGGAGCCGCGATCGCCCGAACCTGCGGACACGACAGGTAAACAAACTGGCCCACGTGCCAAAGGTTGCCGATCCCTGTGATAGAAAAACCCCTTTTGCTGATGAAGAGGTGTCTACACTATGGTGCTGTAGCGGCTCAGATACAGAAGCATTCTAGCAGCTATAGTATAACCATACCTTATATGAACTACTCAAATCTATTGAAAGAGCTTTTAGTTACTGTTAGGGATTCAAGAGACTTATATAACCGGAATTACCAGGGTAAACCATAAAACTTCTGAGAACGTTTTCACTCTTATTTCAATTATAACAGTCACCTTTAAAAAGCTAGAATTTACCAACATTTATAGCACAGCAAGTTTCCCCCTTCATTTAGAAAAGAACAGAAGTGTTGTAACTGTGCTCATTTTTCAATAGCAACCACTATAGGTAAAACTTTTGGCTGGAGGTTTTCCTTTTCAAGGGAAAAAAGATCAGTTATTTCTAGTCATCACTAGGATTTCCTAATTTAAGCTAGTTAAACTTTGGAACTAGATAAGAGTTGCTGGGTTTAATCATACATTATTCAGCAGATATTTAAAGACTAAGTATGATCTGCATCTTGAAATCAAGGTTGTTTATTTTCTATATTTTTGGAATTTAGTAACAATTTTGCTCTAATTCCCTTTACTTTGATTTTTTTAAGAATTGCTTACAATGCTCACTATGAATGCATATTACAATACCACAATTTATATTGAGATACATTTTCATTTATACAATTTAACCTGCTCAACACACTAGTATCTTTTGATATTTTATCTGGGCAGATAGCTATAATGGGGAGAAACACAAAGACTTACAAAAGCAGAAGATAAAGCATGTCAGTGTAAGTAGATACTGGCTAAAACAAAATTACAAACTTGTGCTACTTGCGTGTGATTCCTCATCACTCTCCGCATCCTTTCTTCCTTTCTTCTTGGTTTTCTTAATCCTGATCTCTCTGGCATTTCCACCACCTCCTCCTCTCACACTTCCACTGCCCTCTGGTGGCAAATTATGTGTTTAGTACACAGAGAAGCATTATCCCTTAAGGTGATGTTTTTCATAGTTATGGTAACAAATGAGGCTGAACTATCTGTTAAAGATACTAGTGAAATAATCTGATCAACCTTTCATGAATGGAACCTACATTATATATTGCAGATTAGTGACAGTTTGATATTTAAAGAACATGAAAACAAAAACATACTGATTAATAACTTTTATTAGTTGTCACTTCATTACTAAAATAAACTGAACTTTCTAAAAATGTGACTACGCCTTATATCAAATTATATATATCATGTAAACAACATTAGTAAAATAACTGCTCCCGACAGACAACAAAACCAGATACCATTGCTCAAAACACAAGAAAAGCAACGTGATGGCTGAAAATAAGATTTTTATTAACGCAGGTCAGCCTGATGAACAACTGAACTACTGAACAAAATTTTTGCAGTTGTATTTAACATGTGATGAGGCGGGGAGGGATAGCTCAGTGGTTTGAGCATTGGCCTGCTAAACCCAGGGTTGCAAGTTCAATCCTTGAAGGGGCCATTTAGGGAACTGGGGTAAAAATCTGTCTGGGGATTGGTCCTGCTTTGAGCAGGGGGTTGGACTAGATGACCTTCTGAGGTCCCTTCCAACCCTAATCTTCTATGATTTTATGAATACTCCACATTACAGGATAAAATCCTGCAATATAAGCATTTATCGAATTGCTGATTGCATCTCAATTTTCAGTATGTTCCTTTTTCACCATGTAAATTCTTCTGCCCTTGTTTCTGCTTCTTTCATTTGCAAAATTTTACACTCTGTAATAATTGCATTCCATACAAGAAATAACTTTGAAGTTTTAGGCCTCATATTTTAATGTAAAAATAATTACATTCTCAAGTGGCTAAACAATGGATTAATGCTTAAGAAAAACATACAAAGGCAGTATTCAAATGCTTGTACCGTACAATTTGCTGGCTATGTATTTAATATGAATTCCCAAGCCCTGGAGCTCAGTCATGTCCTGGGACCCTATAGCGATAGCTGTGATAGTTAAGCTGTAAGTTAGGAACAACTTATATTTGGGTAAACCCTGGCACCTTGTAACTTCTTAGGAAAAGAACAGGCTTTTTGTAGGTTTATTTGAACTGTGACTGAATTAAACTGAGCAGGAATCGGTTGTTTAGTTAACAGTATAATAAGCAGAAACGATAAAAAGCTATTTTAAAAGAAGCTCTTTAATGATTTGCATCCTATCTTTCACACTGTGGGTCAGCACACAAAAGAAGTTGCTTATATTGTCGACGTGTGCAACCAAGATCTGATCTGTGAAGAGCACGAACAAGACAGCATACAGGCTGTAATTTTCAGACAACAGAGTGAATGGGTTGTAAATCCAATGACAGCCTGGTTAGAGGAACTATAACACTGCAGGATTTTCAGCCCCCCCTCCCTTTTTTTTTTAAGCCAAACAAAACAAAAACCACCACCATTAATGCTATTTTATTGTCTGTTTTCAATTTCAATGCAAAGACACACCATGGATATATTTTAGACTTTCATACATATAAAACTGTCCATCATTAAGAGTATCTAAACAGGTGATAAGTGATATCTGTCATTATTTCCAGTATATGTAATAATGGTATCTAGAACCTTAAACCGTGGTGATGTGGGTCATCTTGATGCATTCTACATAATGGCCAAAAAGAAAACACCACATCATTAAAGCAGATTTGCCAGGGTGCAAGATATAATATGTATGTATGTATGCATGCATGTGACTATATTTATACACACACATAGTTTATGCCAGGGGTCGGCAACCTTTCAGAAGTGGTGTGCCGAGTCTTCATTTAGTCACTCTAATTTAAGGTTTTGCGTGCCGGTAATACATTTTAACGTTTTTAGAAGGTCTCTTTCTATAAGTCTATAATATATAACTAAACTATTGTTGTATGTAAAGTAAATAAAGTTTCTAAAATGTTTAAGACGCTTCATTTAAAATTAAATTAAAATGCAGAGGCCAGTGGCCAGGACCCAGGCAGTGTGAGTGCCATTGAAAATCAGCTCGCGTGCCACCTTTGGCACTTGTGCCATAGGTTGCCTACCCCTGGTTTATGCTTATGAAGAGTAAGACACAAGCAAGGCTGGAAGTCATTCTATTTATGACAGTTCTATTACAGTTCAAACTCCTCTTTAACAACTATGCCCTAGAAAAATCTGCTGTCTCTTGTGGTGAGAATAAGTTTGGTTTCCAGGCCAGCTCAGTCCTGATCTCTTGAGAGTAGAAACTAATGTTCTATTTAAATATATGGTTATACTGTATATCCAATTAAGCTAGATATATCAGTGTTTTGATTCTGTAGCTTGTAATAGGACACAACACTGAGGAACTAAAACAAATTTCTGAATCACCCTATTAAAGTCTTTAAGACTTACTACATTATGTTTAGCCTGATTTAAGTTCTTCAGTGATTACTGAAAACTGTAAAGGTTCAGAAAGATTTTATATATATTTACATTCTGGAGCAAATTGAGATCTATTGTAAGAATTTTTTTTGCTAAATGGAGCTATGCATACTTAGACCCAGTATGAATTTAGCCCAGAACATATTAAAAAAAACAACAACCTTGTGAACCTTCAAATAATTATGATCTTGCAGCATAACAGAGAGGAGGCTACCAAGTTGTGCTCTGACTTTAAAACTCACTCCCACTTCATCTGAAAGGGTCTGGATTTGATGAGTTTTGGAGTACCCTGCAAAGCCCATCAATTTCCCCTGCCATATAGAAAGTAGGATGAAGGAGGAGGATGGTGAGTTTGGGGGGGGGAGGAGGTGGATTTTTCATTGCTTACTTTTTGCCTAACTATCATCAGCTGGGGGGTTAGGTGAAACCGGTGGAGTTGTAAATGGGAGTACTTTTATAAATAAGTATGGCCAAGGGCAGAGAGGTACTCCTTTATATAAATAAAAATAATTCTGAATACCTTACCTGTTGCTTTTTTCCTTCTTTCATCCTTTCTGTCTTTTTTGTTAGCAGATGAATTTTCTAAAATAGAAGCCTCTTTCAGGTCCTCTTCGGTGACTAAATTAACAGGGTTATTTTTCATTTCCTGGAATGAAGATAATTCATTTATCAAAATATAAATGCAGAATGTGACTAATAAAGCACCATTCATGCAGTCTAGACATTGTAAAACATATTGTCTTAAACACAGAATGTGTTCTACATGCAGCACATGAAAAAGATACTTATTTTCCTCCTCCACACCCAACAACCTGTCCTGCAAGCTTAATATGACTAAGGTAGTCGATGAATAATAGAACTGTAAAATAAATTAATGTAGTTTTTTATTGGATTTTACAGTAATGTATTCAGTCAAGAAACTTAAAGACAATGTGTGTCTCAAATCTTTTAATAAATCCTGAAGTCTAAACGGTGCTTCATTATTTAAATAGATTGGGTAGAATTACAGCACTGAACTTTGTAACCTAATTCTATTACCAACATTATCTTCCAAAACATAATTCTCCAAAGAATCTAGGGTTCACAGGGTGCCAGAGGTTTGTGTGTGCGCATTTTACTGAATTTAAGGTAATAGTGGACATGAATATCTTAGATAAACAACGCCTCAAATATGAATAAGTTTAGGCTGTTCCTGAGCTTTTTATATCTACCTAACAGGCGAGGCCGGTTCCTCATCACATCTTCACACCATGGAAAAAAAAACACACAACATTTCTCTGCCTCCCTAATTTCTCTCTTTTTGTGGTGGGGAAAACTGGCCTCCTAAACCCTCTCTGTTCAGCTATCCTGCTTTCCACTGCGTTAAGATGGGGATCTGATACTGCTTGGCACCAGCTGCTCTAAGCTTTGCTAAAAGAGACACTAGTGAAAGCAGACAGCAGTCCACGGCACTGAGAGCAGGTGGAGGGAACAAGCAGCCATCCAGCCCAGCAGCTGGGAGGGAGGACCCCCAGAAGTAGGAGACTAGAGGCGGGGGGGGGGGGGGAGAGTGGAGGGAGGAAGTATATATTGATCCAACAGAGGAGCTGGGACACTGTTTGGGACTCTTTTACTCAGACTGATTTAAGAATATTGGGATAGTCCTGGACAAATCAGGATGGCTGGAAGGGTTTTAATTTACTCTTGCTTTTCTCTGTGTGGTTAAAATTACTTATGGAAAAATAAGAGCTTACACAGGCAAAACTGAGAATAAACATACTTTTTAAAAATCAGCCAATAAATAGCACGGGCAAATAAAAAGTTTCACTTTATGAAAAACTTGTATTAAACAAACTGGAGTGCTGAAACAACATGGCAAATAGTCACTTAAAATTAGGGCTGTCGATTAGTTTCAGTTAACTCACGCAATTATCTAAAAAATGAATCGCAATTTAAAAAATTAATCACAATTAATCACACTGTTAAACAACATAATACCAATTGAAATTTATTAATTAATATGGATGTTTTTAGACATTTTCAAATATATTGATTTTAATTACAACACAGAATACCAAGAGTACAGTGTTCACTTTATATTTTTTTACTACAAATATTTGCACTGTAAAATGATAAACAAAAGAAATAGTATTTTTCAATTCACCTCACACAAGTACTGTAGTGCAATTTCTTTTCTTGAAAGTGTAACTTACAAATATAGTATTTTTTGTTACATAACTGCACTCAAAAACAAAACAATGTAAAACTTTAGAGCCTACAATTCCACTTAGTCCTACTTCTTGTGCAGCCAATTGGTAAGAGAAACATGTTTGTTTACATTTACGAGAGATAATGCTGCCCACTTCTTAATTACAATGTCACCTGAAAGTGAGAACAGGCATTTGCATGGCACTTTTGTAGCTGGTGTTACAAGATATTTATGTGACAGATGTGCTAAAGATTTTCATGCCTCTTCATTCTTCGGCCATCGTTCCAAAGGACGAGTCCATGCTGATGATGCTCGTTAAAAAAATGTGTTAATTAAATTTGAGACTGAACTCCTTGGGGGAAAACTGTACGTCTCCTGCTCTGTTTCACCACATTCTGCCAAATATTTCATGTTATAGCAGGCTCAGATGACAACCCAGCACATGTTGTTTGTTTTAAGAACACTTTCGCTTGAAATTTGACAAAATGCAAAGAAAATACCAATGTGAAATTTCTAAAGATAGCTACAGCATTCAACCCAAGATTTAAGAATCTGGCTCAGATGATGAAAATGAACATGCGCTGGTCTGCACTGCTTTGGATCGTTATTGAGCAGAACCTGTCACCAGCATGGACGCCTGTCCCCTGGAATGGTGGTTGAAGCATCAAGGGACATATGAATCTTTAGCACATCTGGCATGTAAATATTTTGCGATGCTGGCTACAACAGTGCCATGCAAACACCTGTTCTCACTTTCAGGTGACACTGTAAACAAGAAGAGGGCAGCATTATCTTCTGCAAACATAAACAAACTTGTTTGTCTGAGCGATTGGCTGAACAAGAAGTAGGCCTGATTAGACTCGTAGGCTCTAAAGTTTTACACCGTTTTATTTTTAAAAACAGGTTTTTTTGTACATAATTCATGTACATTTTGTAAGTTCAACTTTCATGATAAAGAGATTGCACTACAGTACTTCTATTAGGTGAACTGAAAAAATATTTACTTTGTTTTTTACAATGCAAATATTTGTAATAAAAGATAAAAATAAAGTAAGCACTGTACACTTTGTATTCTGTGTTGTAATTGAAATCAATATATGTGAAAATGTAGAAAACATCCAGAAATATTTAAATGGTATTCTATTATTTAATTGCACAATTAATCGCACAATTAATTTTTGTAATTGCTTGATAGCCCTATTTAAAATTATCTCTTTATATTGCATGAGATACTTAGAAATCTCCCAGACAAATCATTCACTAAAGCAGCCTTGGTCAACACTTTTTCATTTGCCTGATCTTACCTAGATTCCTAGTTCTGCTAGTGTATTATCTGATCTGTTAAGTGTGCATGGAAGTATTTCTCAACTTTGTTGTAGTAGAAACAAGTCAATTACTGACCCTGAAACATTGTGAAAATATAAGCAGTTTTCAGGTTCTTTTTGTATTTCAACTTATTAATAAGGACACACTTGAATTTCTAAACATAGGAAGTGGTCATTTTTCTTTATTTATAAATCACATAAATTTCAACAATAACTAAAATAGGGCCTGATCGCACACATACCACTTTTATGCCAGCAATTTCAATAAAGTTCTCATTTACTTTGGATGTAGGTGGTATCAGAATAAGACTGAGGCTGTAAAACATGCTGAGATGTACAGTGCAGCTGTGCAACTTTGATGTCTATGGATTGATCTGAACCTTTAAATCAGGTCGAGTAACAGATCTTTCAACTCACCCATATGAAATGTTCAATAATGAATGATAAATATAAAATTATCTAATGCTTTACGAACATTATGTGGTCAAGATCAGAAAACTGGCTATGTAAAAATGGCACCTTCAGTTGCTGAGATTTCCTCCAGCATGTATTCTTAATCATATCCCCTTAATTTACCACTTAGGACTTCAGGGAGAGCTGCACAAATGCATCCAATAACAGAACGTGGTCCTAAAATAATTTTCCTCGTGTCATTACTTCAGATGATTTACTGACAACATCAACAGAACTTAATTAAATTCTTTACACTTTCAGATCTGAAGCTTGCGAGATAGCATTGGAGAAAACATTTTTACTTTAAACAAGATATGCTTTGAAAGAATGACACACACATGGAATCAGATGATGCCATTTTTACATGAATACGTTTTCAGACCTAAATCATAAGAAATATAAAGGATAAAAAATTGCAGACTATTAAATTCAAATATGGTTAAAAACAGAAGCCCATATACACACATCCAGATATACAAGACATCATACCTTTTCGGCTTTGTGGTGCATCAACTCCCTGAACAGATCAGTACAACTGTTTATAAATTTCTCACTGACTACAATAGTATCACTGAAGATTATAGTTGGCAAATGTTTGTTGAAAGATCTCATCACTTGCTGAAGCAAAATTCCAGAATCTTCTATGGATAATGAACTGGGCAGAAGAGTCTAAGATTAAAAAACAAAATCACTTATATATACACTGCACATAATATTACATTATAAAGAACAGAAAAGGCCACTTTTTACATGTATTAAGAGGACCTACAATATATATTAACTGTTTAAAATATACTGTGCTACATCTGAGCTAGATGTGTCCTTATATTTTAAATGGATCTTTAATCATGAAAGATCCCAAAGTGGTTTAGGAATACTAATTAATTTCACCCAGCAATGATATACAGCTGCCTCTGTAATGGAAGACAAACTTAAAAGTGCATCCCACTAGACTAGGATAGAAAATATAGCAGCATATTATTGCTAAAATTAGACCTTGTGTTCTAGCTAAATTCTAACATTCCCCCTATTTTGGTGAAAAGTATAACAGACAGTCTGTTTTAAAAATCTCATCTGACAAATGGCACTTCCAGAAGTCAAGTGTTCCCTAACACAATACTGGAGCAATGATTCTGTACTGATTCAGAAGAATGAGTTTGTCGCAGAAGTCTACCGACAAAGCCTGACTGAGCTTCAGGCAAGTTTAAGCTGGTGAAGCAGAAGTCGTTTGTTTCACTGGTTATTAGACCTAAGTCAACTGAAAATTCTGCTTTAAAGTAACATTATTGGATGACATCTAATAAAAAGGGGGAGAAATACATCCCACTGAAAAAAAGAGCATACCGCTATATCCACCCACATTCCAGAGCTGATGGCTTCATCTACTGAAGCCTCCACCTGATCAACAATTTCCTGACCAATACAGGCTGCTTTCAGAAATAAGAGGTTTGTGGACTTGTATCTTTTCTTTATGTAGTTCACAGGGTCTGGGATGCCAAGTCTGGACAATGCATCAAATTCTGTAAAATTGTAAAAAGTTTGTTAAGTTTTACCCATTCATTGGGCCTTCAAGAAATCAACATTTCCAAGAACAAATACACACACAGAGAAGATACTAAAACTCTTGAAGAAACAACGGTGCATCATGAAAAAAACATTGTATTTAGAAACCATCCCACTGATTGCATATCCATGAACCCCACTAATACAATTTCAAACCTTACTTTTTACATGTAAGGAGAGGATCTGAGAAATTTAACCTAAACATAAGTAGCACATAGGCTAAGTCTACTCTGCCAGGGTGAAAAATACCCATGCTGCCACATTGAAACTCATTCAATTTAAAGGAATAAAAGCTGGTCAGTTTTCATTCTGCAGCTTCTTTTTCAAGCTGCACCAGAGGCATTGGGGTGATCCTTCTGCAGACCTAGATGCATTGGTTAACACTTGATCCACATTTGGAAGGTCATATAGAGGTTTTTTTTAATGTAAGCGTAGATTCTGAAAAAGTTATAGAACTCACATAGCAAAGCTTCCTGTTTATTCACCATAGGCCGGAGTGGGGAAAACTACGGCCTGCGGGCCGGATTCAGTCGACAGGGCTTTGGATCCAGCCTGTGGGATTGTCACCCCCCTGGTGCCGCAGGGCTAAGGCAGGCTCCCTGTATGCCCAGACCCCGCGCCACTCCCGGAAGTGGCCGGCACCACGTCTCTGCGGCTCCTGGGTGGGTGTGGAAGAGGGTTCTGTGCTCTGCCTTTGCCTACGGGTACCTGCCCTGAAGTTCCCATTGTCTGTGGTTCCCTGTTCCCGGACAACGGGAACTGCGGGGGGCAGTGCCTGCAGGTGAGGACAGTGCATGGAGCCCTCTTTCCCCCCCCCCCGCCCCGCGGGGCCACAGGGACATGGTGCCAGCTGTTTTCAGGTGTGGTGTGGGGCCAGGGCAGGCAGGGACCCTGTCTTAGCCCTGCTGCACCACTGCCACCCCGGAGCTACTCAAGGTAAGCGGTGTCAGGCCGGAGCCCATGCCCCAAACCCCTCCTGCACCCCAATCCCCTGCCCTGAGCCCCCTCCCATACTCCGCACCCCTCCCTGCATTCCAATCCCTTAGCCTGAGCCCCCTTGTACTCCCTCCCGCAACCCAACCACCTGCCCCAGCCCTACATTCATGGCCCTGCATGCAATTTCCACACTCAGATGTGGCCCTTGGGCCAAAAAGTTTGCCCACCCCTGCATAGGCAATGAACTGAATGGATTTTTCGAACGCTGATACTTGCATTAAAAGAGTGTGTTTCTTTTTTAAAAGTTCATTCACATTTCCAGTTTATCCCTTACTAGAAATCATAATCCTCTGTGAAATTATATGCATCTCCATAGCAATCCATTGTGATGTCACAGAGGATTAGGAATTCAGATAAGACATAGGAACTAGGAAGATATTCAGATTCCAAGGACAGAAGGGACCATTGTGATAATCTAGTCTGACCTCCTGTACAACACAATTCCCAAAATAATTCCTAGAGCACATCTTTAAGAACTCCTAAGTCCTGCCAGCCCAAGTTTGGCACCCACCTGTACAATGAACAGAGAGAGCTAGGCACCTATGAAAGGCATCCTCAGAAGACAGCAAGCTGAGCAGGAAGCCACCTAAGCTAGCCAGCACTGAAATTCAGAATGTATCCACCTCATTACAGCCAAGAGACCAAAGGTTAGGACACTCCCTTGGGAGGTGGGAAACATGAATTCAAGTCTCTGCTCCAAATCAGGTAGAGATTCAAACTTGGGTCCCCCACATCCCAGGTGAGTGCTCTAAGCATGGGAATAGTGGGCATGTCTTTTGTGCAGCATTGGAACAAGTAGCCATGCTGAGAGTGCCTACCAGAGAGGGCTCTGCAGATGAGGTGGTGAAAGTGAGGGGGGGTGGGTAAGCTGGGGCTCTGAGCAGCTCATTAGCTATGGAGCAACATCAGTGCTTAGGTCTCTCTGCACATGCTGATGTAAACTTAGGCACCACACAAAGTTAGGCCTCAGCTGAGCAGTCGTGCCTAAATGTTGGACATAGGCACATAAAGAAGCAGCTAGGCGCCTAATTACCTTTGTTGGTCTAGCTCCAAATCCCCATCATCAGTCAGGCTTATGCAGGGGCAGCTCCAAGCACCAGCACAGCAAGCGCATGCCTGGGATGGCAAGCTGTGAGGGCGGCAGTCAGGCAGCCTTCGGCGGCGTTTCTGCGGGAGGTCGGTTTTGGCAGTAATTTGGCAGCAGGTTCTCCTGCAGAACCACCGCCGAATCCACGTGACCGGGGCGGACCTCCCACAGAAATGCCGCCGAAGGCTGCCTGACTGCCGTGCTTGGGGTGGCAAAAAACACTGAGCCACCCCTGGGCTTATGACATCTGCTCTTAAAGGGCCCAGCACACTGTGCTACACATGTTTTCAGCATGATACATATAAAGTAACAGAATAAGTGTCAAACTATCCTCCTGATAAATAAAGATACCCTGTAAATGTATCCGTTGGCATTTCAAACATTCAAACTGTTCTCTCATCATTAAAGTAATATGTAGGACTTTATTTAGCTCAACTGTGCTTTCTATGTGGGCAAGCACAAACACAGAACAGCTTGCAAATTTAGGCACTGCAATTATGCAGCTATATACTGTATGCATGTATTTTGGAAGGCAGTAACAAGCCTTTACCAAAGAAATACCAACTACAGTAGTAGCACTTCAATTATTCTTATAAGCCTCAGTCACACATACTGGATTCACTTGTCTCTTTTAGTTACCTAGATCAATTTCCAAAAAGACCTTTTATTCATAAAGAATAAAGATCAGTTACCTAGGTAACCATTTTGCTTGAAAAAGGAGTCCACCCAGTTGCTCTGTGTTCTGGCATAGATGTCTGGAACAAACACAGCCTTATCCTGTCTCCCACCAACCACTGTGCCTTTTAGACGTCCAGTGTTAACAAGTTCTTCTAACACAGCTGAAAGAATAAAAATAAATGAAGCAACAGTTTCAGTAAGATACATACATCATCAAACATTTGGGATTATTTTTCCTCCTTTTTTCATTCTTTCTTCTTGTATCCCCCCCTCTTTTTACTACCAGTTGCTAACTGAAAGAAAGCAATCACAAAACTACCAGTAGTTGTTTTAGTGAAGCAATTCTAAGCTCCCACAATTTTTAATTCTGATAATTTCCTGCCAAATGTACAGTTCCAAGGGAGAAAGCTCCTATAACAGTATCAGACTACTTTTTTTTATTAAAAACATACCTAGAAAGTTGGTCATAATGCTGCTCTTCTCTAGCCAGCAAACAAAATTCATGATGATTTTATTAACGTTCACACTGGATGGGTGTTAACTTTTCAGAACCAATACTGTGATCTTAACATTTTAAAATCATGGCAAGAATGGATACCTATAACAAGTCAGATATGGAATCCTGTACCCCTGTTGGTGACTACAGCTGATCTTCAAAAGTTCCAATTAACCCCTGGACCCCGAGAATCAGCAGCCCACTAATATGAATATACACTGCTGGCAAAGGACACATTGGCAACCACTAGTACTAAATTATTAAGGCCAGCTTAACACAAAACATTATTTTCAATTTATTCAAGCTGCATGGAAAGTTCAGGTCCCATAATCCTTCTGCGTTCTGTCACTGCTCCCTTACAAGCCATTGCTTATATAAAAATCTATAAATGAAGGAGGAACCAAGGTCTGCTACTTTTGATGGTTCTACTGTAGGGGTTCTCAAAGTTCATTCCTTCCTACAAAAAAAATTACTACATGACCCAGAAGGAGGCGGGGGGAGAGGGGAGGAAGTGGGGTAGGTAAAGCCTGAACCTGCCCAAACCCCACTGCCGCAGCCCAGGGTTGGGGGGGGTCAAAACTGAAGCTCAAGAGCTTCAGCCCCAGGTGGGGGACCTGTAACCTGAGCCCTGCCACCCAGGGCTGAAGCCCTCAGGATTTGGCTTTGGCCCCAGGCAGTGGAGTTTGGGCTTTGGCTTCAGCCCCCGGCAAGTCTAACGCCAGCCCTGGCGACCCCGTTAAAATGAGGTTGCGACCCACTTTGGGGTCCCGACCCACAGTGTGAGAACCACTGTTCTACTGGAATTTTTTATCCTAGGTTTTGTTTTATAGGATGTATTGAATTCTTCTTCTTTAAAGAAAGGGCAGAGTAGCCATGGGTTTATACCTGGAGTAAAACATATACAGCTCCTACTTCATTAACTGTTTAACAAGAATGGACCAGAAAGCAAGGGGAACACAACTGGAAAGAAACATAGAGAGACCCTTCCCTATGGCAAAAACCCACTGAATCTGTCATGACTAGGGAATTTGTGACAGGAGTTCTACAACACAGAAATGGACAGGAGAGCAAACAGGTGATAAATTGCTTTTCCCCTTCCCTCACAAAAAGGATAAACAAAGATTGTTAAATAGACTGGCCAAAACTAACTGTTTTCCATACTGTGCAGGGACAAACTCACAACCCTGGATGTGTATCATCCCCAGGACGGAAAAAGAAAAAAGGGTTGAGGGATGCACTAAAGAAACTGCCATCTGAGAAAGTCGTCGTCATGCAACTACTCCCACTATGCTTGGAACCCATCTCAACAGTATAAGCTAGATGTGTGTGGTGATGCTAACTGAATCTGTCAGGATGGGACAATAAAATATTCTACGGCAGTGATAAACACTGCCAAAGTGGGAACTACAGCATCTTGAGATTTAGGGCTTGTGTACCTGGCAAAATTGACTGGAATAGCTATTGCGGCATAAACTAGCCTGCAATAGCTATTCAGGAATAACTCCCTATGTGGACACCCTTATTCTGGAATACGAGTGTCCACGCGGGATATTATTCTGAAGTAGCTACTGCACTTTAAATTCACACCCTACCATATTCCAAAATAACTTCTCCGTGTAGACAAGACAATATACACAACCAGCTAGACTGTGACGAATAAAGCTAAGCAACTAGTAGCAACACTGGAAAATTTTAGTAAGAAAAAAACAAAGATTGTTAAATAGACTGGCCAAAACTAACTGTTTTCCATACTGTGCAGGGACAAACTCACAACCCTGGGTTTAGCAGGCCAATGCTCAAACCACTGAGCTATCCCTCCCCCCAGTTTATGTCCCATAAGGTCTTATCCAAAGACCACTGATGTTAATGGGAGTTTTTCCATTGACTGAAATGGGCTTTCGATTAGGCTATAGTGCTCAGAAGTGAGAGAACCTGATGCTTTTTATTAAGCTTTGTAAATTTATTACTTCCTTAACTGAAACTATATTACATTTAAAAATATAAGCATTCCTTATTATAAATAGCCTGATGTCATCTTCAGGTGAACAACGGCATGGCAATATTATAGGATCAAAGATAGTTATTTTCTTGATTTAAAATTTCAGTATCTGCTGGAATTATTATTAAATGGGGAATTAGTTAATAGCTTGTTTATACAACTTATTCACCAGACTTAGAAACATGAAAGAAATTTCTAAAGGATTTTTAATGAAAGAAGCCAAGACATTTAAAAACATCAAGCTTTTAAAGTTTATATTACTACAGGTACTCTATATACCGTAAATAAAATTAAACAAATTATCCATACATTATTAAAATAGATAAAATTAAGTATAATTAATTATGATATATAGTCATTTAGGGCTGTCAAGCTATTAACAAAATAATTGCGATTAACAACACAAAAAATTCTCGATTAATCACAATGTTAAACATTAATAGAATACCATTTATTTAATTTTTTTGATGTTTTCTACATTTTAAAATATATTAATTTCAGTTACAGCACAGAATACAAAGCGTACAGTGCTGTAAAAAACAAAATAAATAGTATTTTTCAATTCATCTAATACAAGTACTGTAGTGCAATCTCTTTATCATGAAAGCAAAATTTACAAATATACAATTATGTACAAAAAAAAATGCATTCAAAAATAAAACAATGTTAAATTTTAGAGCTTGCAAGTCCACTCAGTCCTACTTCTTGTTCAGCCAATCACTCAAAGAAGTTTGTTTACATTTTCAGGAGATAATGCTGCCCTATTCTTGTTTACAATGTCACCTGAAAGTGAGAACAGGCTTTCTCATGGCATTGTTGTAGCCGGCGCCACAAGTAATTTACATACCCGATGCACTAAAGGTTTATATGTCCCTTCATGCTTCAACTTCCATTCCACAGGACATGCGTCCATGCTGGCGACGGGTTCTGCTTGATCACCATCCAAAGCAGTGAGGACCAATGCATGTTCATTTTCATCATCTGAATCGGATGCCCTCAGCAGAAGGTTGATTTTCTTTTTTGGTGGTTTGGGTTATGTAGTTTCCGCATCGGAGTGTTGCTCTTTTAAGACTTCTGAAAGCATGCTCCCTATCTCATCCCTCTGAGATTTTGGAAGGCCCTTCAGATTCTTAAACCTAGGGCTGAGTGCTGTAGCTATCTTTAGAAATCTCACATAGGTACCTTTTTTACGTTTTGTCATATCTGCAGTGAAAGTGTTCTTAAAATGAACAACATGTGCTGGGTCATCATCTGAGACTGCTATAACATGAAATATATGGCAGAATGCAGGTAAAACAGAACAGGAAACATACAATTCTCCCCCAAGGAGTTCAGTCCCAAATGTAATTAATACATAATTTTTTTAATGGAAGCATGTCCTCTGGAATGGTGGCCGAAGCATAAAGGGGCATATGAATGTTTTGCATATCTGGCAAGTAAATACCTTGCAATGCTGGCTACAAAAGTACCAGGCAAATGCCTGTTCTTATTTATGTCACCAGAAAGTGAGAAGAGAGCAGCAGTATCTCCTGTAAATGTAAACAAAATTGTTTGTTTTAGTGATTGGCTGAACAAGAAGCAGGACTGAGTGGACTTGTAAGCTCTGAAGTTTTACATTGTTTTATTTTTGAGTGCAGTTATGTAACAAAAAACCCTACATTTGTAAATTGCACTTTCATGATAGAGATTCCACTACAGCACTTGCATGAGGTGAACTGAAAAATACTATTTCTTTTGTTTATTATTTTTACAGTGCAAATATTTGTAATCAAAATACACACTTTGATTTCAATTACAACACAAAATACAAGATATATATGAAAAAGTAGAAAAACACCCAAAATATTTAATAAATTTCAATTGGTAGTCTATTGTTTAACAGTGCAATTAAAACGGTGATTAATTTTTGGGGGGTAATCGCATGAGTTAAGAGATTAATCGATAGCCCAATCATATTATATATATTATATATCTAAGAGACTTTGATACGGCCTACAGTTATACTAATTTGGAAAATGTTTTCAAGTACTCAAACATTTGTGAAACTGAAATTATATTCAGAAAATGGACAAAATTAAAGAAAAAGCTTTTACTTTTAAAATGTATAAGAAATTATCAAAGTGAATAAAACTCTTTGAAATTCATGAAAATAAGCCGAGAAACAGAGTATAGAAAGGAACATTGGAACGACATGAAGAACAAAAGCTGTTCACTGAACAAAGAGAGAAGCATCAACAAACTTGGTTAGCCCCAGTGTTGATCTGCAGGAGGCTGTCACAACCAAAATTCAAACTTCAGTGGCTAAAAAGTCTTGCATAATAATGGCTAAGCATTACATGAGCAATTGCTGAAATCAATTTTAACTACATAATGAAATTGCATTGGACACAAATATTATTGCAACATAAGGTTTAACAGATTTTCCTGTTTAACTCTGCATAGCTGGACAATGCATTCCTGGACATCATATATAGATTTCATAGAATATCAGGGTGGGAAGGGACCTTGGGAGGTCATCTAGTCCAACCCCCTTGCTCAAAGCAGGATCAATCCCCAGACAGATTTTTACCACAGATCCCTAAGTGCCCCCCCCTTCCAGGATTGAATTCACAACCCTGGGTTTAGCAGGCCAATGCTCAAACCACTGAGCTATCCCACCCCCCAATGTCAAGTGCCAATGTAGATGAGTGTGGAAAAGGAACACTGTATGCTAAGAATTAGAGGAGAACAAGCTGTTTTAAGAATTTGTCCTTGGGGCCATCTGCTATGCAGTGCAAATCTCCATGGGGTTTGGTGTACGGTACTTGTGGAACTAGACAATATGCCAAATAGATTGACTTGAAGTGAACTGGAGAAGGTCTTTTAGGACATCTATAATGGTTTGCACATCATATGGGAAATGCAATCAACTAATGTTTAAAGACACTTGAAATTCACAGAAATTTAATCCTGAATTATCTTGGATGGTTATCTTGTAGGATGTAGTTAGATGCTTGGGGAGAAAATGTATAAACTGCCTGAAATGTTCCACAAATGTTATAAATTCAGTCTAGGTAGCCAATTCTAGAAGTGAGGCCCTAAATATTTTTGGGTTCCAGTTGGTCTACAACAAAAGATTTTACAGCAGAGAAGACAATTCTGAGAGAATTGAAATAGATTATGGCTTTGCATGATGCTTTTCATAGTTATGATTCCCCAACGCACTGAACAAACCAATGTATTAAATACTGTACTATGCAGCTAGACTTGGCAGTTATTTTGAGCTTCACAACAGCTCAGACATAGCTTTAGATATTGAAACCTATTTTATTGAGAGCGAGAGAATATTAATGTCCTAGTCTTTCTGAGGGCTGGCAATTGGGGGCCAAATTCTGCTCTGTAATAAATCTGGAGTAATGTCATTACAATCAATGGAGGTATTTGGGATTTACACCGGTGTTATTTTGAGCAGACTTTGGCACTAGAACTTTAACTTCCATCTGGACAGTCACTAAAGATGAGCAGAGGGGCAGCTTAATTAGTTTATAAGAAAAAATGACAATTTCAATAATTAAAAGGTATATGTTGTTGGAGACAGAAAAGTTAACCACTACATATCCTTTCCTAACTGAAAGTCCCTGCTTCAATCCTGCAAAGGGAACTACACAGGTCAAGCTCTGGGCCTACAGGTTCTCAGTGCAGAACTGGGGCCTAAAAAGACAGCATTCAAAGTAAAAGGAAATGGAAGACAATGAATAAGTAGAATAACTAAATGAAGTTAAGCTCATGCCTTTCTAATGCTATTTATAAACACCCCCCCACACACACTTTTTTTTAGTATATTTAGGCCTGGTCTACACTGGGGGGGGGGTTCGAACTAAGGTACGCAAGTTCAGCTACGCGAATAGTGAATAGCGTAGCTGAACTCGAACTACCTTAGTTCAAACTACTTACCCGTCCTGACGGCGCGGGATTGAAGTCTGCGGCTCTCCCGTCGACTCTGCCACCGCTGTTCGCGGTGGAGGAGTTCCGGAGTCGACAGGAGCGCGTTCGGAGTTCGATATATCGCGTCTAGATGAGACGCGATATATCGAATTCCGAGAAGTCGATCGCTACTCGCCGACCCGGGCGGGTAGTATGGACGTACCCTTAGTGTTTATCACTAGATATCACTAGAGTTAGAGCTGCTCATTTTCTGTTGTGGCTGGGCTAATGTTATTTGGTTTGTTTGGTTTTAAGGAAAGAGGTTGGAGGAATCCTGGGGTCAGGGTCAGCGAGAGGATTGCAGGCATAAGGGAATTAGGCTCAGATGTCAGTGGGAGAGCCTAAAGGGGCAGTTAACCATGTAGAATGAAAGAAGAAAGGGAAGACAGGAACATTAACAGAACAAAGCCATGTGAGGCCCTGAAGGCAAAGAAAAGGAGATTAACTTTTATATAAGAAGAGATGAGAAGCCCGCAAATGAAGAGGGCAGGATGTGGTCAGTCCACAGACAAGACAGATGATCTTTGAGGGAGCATTTTGTATAGATTAGAGGAGACATGAGAGCTGCATAGTCCAAGAGTTGCAATAGTTGAGGTGAGAACAAATCAAGGACTACAAAAGGAAATCTTCCTGGATTGTAATTTTGTGAGGCTCTTTTTTAAATAAAAGAAAAAACAAAAACAAAAGTGCGATTTATCTCCCTGCTTATTAAGACCTCTAGTTGTGAGCATAACAAAAGCTCTGCCTCAGCTATCGCAAAATAAAGTCAATAAATAAAAATCCTGTGCCGTTAAAGTCATTCAGCTATGTGAAATCTGTCCCTTTTGTGTGCTCCATTGATATGTAGCTGAGAGCACATAATGAAATAGAAGACAAAAATGAATATTGCACTTCTTGCATCATTCCACTCCCTTAGAGGTATTCCATCAATGAGCTTTCATTGCTGTCGATATAGAGACATTTCTTTGAGCTGTGGACAGCACAAGAAGTCTATTACTTATTAAACTGGAAAGGAGACCTATTGCTATTTATTGCAAAAACAATACTAAATACTAAAAGGTTTATTTGAAATGATTAATTCCAACAATAAAGAATCTAAATACATGAAACAAAATTTGAAAGAAACTCACAGTAAAGCAGTTGTTCCTGAAATCCATACCGAGTGATCAAGTTAGTTACAGGAGTAGGCCTATAAAGAATAAAAAGGATAAATATGAAACAGGCCTGGAGACTCTCAAATTGAAGTAGAAGCTACAAACAAAACAAGTACCTCTGGACTTTTCCCTCAAGAAAGGTATTTTCTGCAAAACTGATCAAGTGTATTAGCCAGACTGTTACTGCCAGGTTGTTTAATTTATGAAATTTATAAATTCATACTGGTTTAAAACTGTATTAGAACTACCACCGTAAATATATATACACACACACACAAAAACTTCTGCTAACTAAGTTCCTGACAGAACATTAAGATGGCTATTGAACTGATAAATAAATTTCTGAAAAATGAAGTGTGGTTGCTGGGTATCAATCTGTAATTATGTCAATGAGGGGGACACTTTCCAGAAAATTAAGAATTCACAGTGAATTCATGACCAGTTTTAGCCAGTTTTTTCAAAATATTTTCCCATTGTAATTTAGCTCATTTTAGCTAACTAGTTTTCCCTTTTCTAGGAATAAGCCTTTCCTCCTGCTCAAGTACTTTTGTACATCAGCAGAGGACTGGGCTCACATTACATGTTGCTCCAAAAAAGTACACAAAATTCTCTCTCACTGTAAAATGAATTGTAATTGAAAAGGTCTCATACATATGCCTTTATTTTCTTTTTTGTTCATTACAAATAAATCAGATGCATAAATAATGCTGTAAAACACATTTCTACGTATAGATATTTGTGTTAGGGCTTACCTAGTAATGGCACTGAACAGACCACGAATGCGTGCCTGATGCCGGGCTACAAATGCCTCTGTAAAAATCACTCCTGTGTTGTCCTGATCTATCTGGCCACGGATAATCCTACCCAGACGGGGGGACAATGCCTGTGAACAGAAGTTATGATAAATGCTGGGACGACAGTTTACAGTTACACAGCAAAGAAGAAAATCTATTTAAACTGTAGATTAGAAAGTTAATTTGTCTAAATAATCAATGTACTGAGAAATAAGAATGCATTTTAAATGGTAATTATTACTGAAGAATATTGAGACGGTACTATAAAAGACACAGAGATTGTGTGTGTGAGGTCGTGTTATTTTGACCCAACTGCAATCGCCAGGTTAAAGTAGCATTCTTAACAATACATACAATGACCAGAATTATTTAATGACTATTCACTCTCCCACATATATTACAATCTTTACAGGTGAATGAAGAACGAACACATCTGGTTTTGGATTTCTGGGGCTGCACATTCATGTTAAATCCTTTGTGTCTGTGACAAAGGAAGTCCCTGACCCACTCTTCCGAGATGTCAGAGTAGAAGTTAACAGCAAGAAATTAAAAATAAAATAAAAAAAAACCCCAGACAAAAGAAAAAAAGAGATTGGAATTGGTGTTCAAATTAGTAACTTAAAACATTCAGATTATCTGGGACAAAAAAAAATAAACTGTATGTGTATATATTCTGGACAATATGTTTAGAAGATGAGTAAAGCCAGAAGCGACCATTGTGATCATCTAGTTTGACTACCTGCATAACGCAGGCCAGAGGACTTCCCTTTCAATGAGGACTTTGAAAAAGAGCTTTTCTCATTGAAAGGGAAGTCCTATGGCCTGTGTTGGAAAAAGATTCATTCTTAATTTAAAAATTTCCAGTGATAGAGGATCTACTGCACAACCCTTGGTAAGTTGTTCCAATGCTGAATTACTCTTACAGTTAAAAATGTGGATCTTAATATATAGTCTAAATTTGTCTAGTTTCAACTTCCGGCCAATGGATATTGTTGTACTTGTCTCCTCTAGATTGAAGAGCACTCCTATTATCAAATTTCTGTTCCCCAGGTAGGTACTTATAGATTGTGATCAAGTTCAGCCCTGAACCTTCTCTTTGATAAGATAACTAGACTGAGCCCCTTAAGTCTTTCACCCAAAGGCAGTTTTTCAAATCCTTTGATCACACTCTTAAAGTATGTTCATTCCTCTTTCCTAAAGGATCACAATGGCTGAGAGAAAACCTAGCTCAGTTCAGATACTGGAATTCTGTACTGGCAAATTTTAACCTAAAATCAGTTCACAGCTGCTAAAATGCCAACCTGACAGATTTAATACGGACCTGCTTAAGACACTACCCAAGACTTCATATAACTATCATCTTTGTTGCCTGGATAATAAAGACAGGGAAATATTTCTTCAAATCAGAATTCAATGTTTCTATACGAAAGGGTAGATAACATGCAATAACCTGTATCAAGAAGTCTCCTGGAAGGTCGTATGCCTTGCAGAGTTCAGATATTGTCACCTGACCAGTTTCCTGTAGTTTATCGTTTATTTCTTCTGCTAATTGGTCTAGGTAACTCCTTATGTAAAACCAAGAAGAAAAGACATTAGTGTGACATTCCCAATTCAACTTGCATCTTTTTACATATAGTTATCCTGCCTCATTATTAATTTATTTGTTCAGGGTAAACATTTTTCCAGCGTATGCATAAATACACTGGAACTTACTGTAAAATAGAAATAGATGGGTTGTGGGAATTCATCTTGCTCAATACAACTATTACAGGGAAAAGGTTGTATTTTTAAAAGTCTGCTAACCAACCCACTAGTCTGCAACCTGTTCCTTTATTTTCTTACATGAAACAGTAAGAATTAACTTCACAACCCTCTCATAAAAACACACACATTTTTTCCTCTCAAAGGGACCTGAATGTGGATTTTTATGGGAGATGAGGGTGCTCAGCACGTCACTGGTTCTGGTCCACAAAAGTCTATTCTCTGCCCCAAGAATAAGCTCTGAAGCATAATGAATAATAAAAGACTATAGTTATACTGCTCCTATAACATCTAAAGTCATATCTCTGGACCACTGTATACATTTCTCCTGAAGATACTCACTCATTTATAAACTGTCCCAGCACCAGCTGAATAGTTCTGTCTGATTTAAAAATGTCATTAGCTCGGCTTTCAATATGGACCAGGTCTACATTTATTATCTGGAAAAAAACAAATCCATCAGTCCCTTAAATTCAAATTAATTTTCAGACATTAAGACACTTTGAAAAGGATATCTGCTTTTTATTTGCTCTATCATATTTATATGCAAGTAAGTCTGGGGCTTGGAACAGAAGCGTTTGTGCTTTTAAAAAAATCTCTTGCAATTACGACTACGTTAAAGGGTCCAAGAAAATTAAGATTTTTGTAAAGCTCTGAACAGAAACACTCATTGTCTTACTGAAAGTTTTCTGATTTCAAGCAATTTTGCTCGAGACAGAAGGAAAAATTAGTCACAGAAGATTACTGGGGGATAGAGGTTAGTGGAAACAAGAGCTTAATGAAGGAAGAGAAGACCCAGAGGGGCATGCAAAATTTATTATATTTCACTGTATGACCTGATAGCTCTAAATTTTAGCAAAGGCAGACACTTCTTATCCACCTGTACTTCTCAATTTAAGAAAGCAGAGATATTCAAATCATCAAGAAAGCCCTGCTTCTTTTCTTAGGGGCAATTTTAAAGAGTGTCACAGTACTACAGACTATAGTAATATTTATCTCAAAATCAGAGTAAGCATGAATACAACATTTGTGAAGTGGTACACAAATGGACAAAGTAATCAAAGTTCGTGAGAAGTGCCACCAATTTTGCAACTGCTGCTATACAGCACTTCAATATCAGCACAGTAACTTACTTGGAAACTGACTGATGCAGTATAAATGGAGAAACATAGAAACAAAAAGTATATGCATTTTTTATAACAAAAAATTACCTGTTGTAAGTCAACAATGTTTATTCGACCTTTGAAAAAATACAAATATAATTTAAGTATTTAGTACATAAAATAGCTTTGAACAGGTTTATAGTGCAGCACAGCCCATCAACTATGAACTTTATTTTATTTTTGTAAATGATCACAAGGAGTGTAATTGACAGTATTTTAAGCTGAAATCTGTTTAATCAGAGGAAAAAATCCACACAATGGCAGCCACAGTGCAAGATTCCCCATGACACCCTACCCTCTGTGCCTAAAGACAACGTTAACACAGTCTCTCTAAGGTAGAAGAATTGTTGAGACTTTCCCCTTTACCTCTGTGCTGAAACTGTCAAGTTACGATGCCAACAAAACAAGAAGAAATTGTTACTCACCCTGTGCAGTAACTGTGGTTCTTCAAGATGTGTCCTGTCCCCCTATGAGTGCTCCACTCTAGGTGCACTTGCACTCCCTGCGCTTTTGATAGGAGATTGCTCATAGCAATGTCCATTCGGCCTGCACTTGTGTGTTACTCAGCCTCGTGCCCCACGCTGTTGCTATATAGCATTGCACAGGCTAACCTCCCCGAAGCCCCATGACAGAAGGGAAGGAGAGCGGGTAGTGGAGAACACATGGGAACACACACCTCAAAGAACCAGTTACTGCACAGGGTGAATGGCCATTTCTTCTTCTTCTTCTTCGAGTAGTGTCCCCATGAACGCTCCACTCTAGCTGACTACCAAGCAGTTCCCTTTTAAGGAGGAGGGAACTTCAGAGTCCAGGTTCAGTATAGAAGAAAGTACAGCTGAGCCAAACATGGTATCAGAAGCAGTGTCGTGAATTATTACAACAAATGTATGGCTAGAAGTCCAAGTTGTGCCTTTACATACTACAATGATAGGAGTGATAGCATCATAACTGCAAGTGTCACCATTCTCAATTTTTGTGCCTTCACAAATGTGTTGAGTAGTCTTAAATCTAGGATTGGTCTCCAACCTGTTGTAACCCTATACATAGTTATGGTTCTGTATGGCCAATTGTCGGTCCACGGCCATCTTGTTCTGCTAAAAGGACAAGGCAGCCTCCATCTTGGACCAGGTTCTTGTTCCACAGGAGAGGGCAGAGACCTAATTCTGCCCAGCAACACAGTGGTGTCGTGTGCAACCCTGAGGTGCAGTGTGCAACATTTTAGTGCTGTGTGCATTTTCCCGCTCTTTTTGGCCTGGTCCTCTAGGGGTCAGGCTAGTGCCTTGTGCAGAGATGCCAGTGTGCCGTGTGCAGATCCTGTTGGCGTGGGGGGCAACAGTTCAGAGCCTGGAGGGTGTAGGAGCCAGGGACCAATCAGATGCTGACACGAGTGAGTGAGACCCTTCGAATAAAACTAGGTTTCCCCCCAAAATCTTTGTGGAGTGTCTGCATGTCAGCTGAAGGGCCTGATCAACCTTTTGGCCAGGGTCTCCTCCCGGTATAGCTCGTAGTGTGGAGTATCCGCGTGTCAGCTGAAGGACCTGATCAACCTTTCAGCCAGGGTCTCCTCCCGGTATAGCTAGCTCGTGTCGTGTCGTTTTGGATCCATTCTATCAGCTCGTCATGCTTCTGGTGTCTGTTCTGCTGGTCAGCTGCGCCTGGAGTGCGATATTTGCTTTCTAATTTCTGACAGTTTACTTACCTAGCTTCCTCTCTCTTCTTCCCCCTTCCTAACTCGGTACCAAGTGTGTATACAGTATATGAGAGTTGAATTATTGAGCTCATAATTGCACAGTTGTCTAGTTTGTATAGTTGTTCTGGGTTTTAGTAGATAGTTAATTGTAGACTGTTTTAAGTTGTGTAAGTTACTGCTCTGTCTTTGTCTGGAGTGTTTGGTGCTAGGTGCTGTCTCCACCTGAGGATTAGCTGACCAAGGGGTTTCTGTCCCCGTGGTCTGTGTGAGTGGAACCTGCACAATTGCAGCCGCACCACACTCTGGGTAAATCCCTTAGTGTGAAAGCAAGGGCGGTTGAGGCAGTGGCCTGTGGGTCTCTTTTCTGTGTTGCACCGGGCACCGCTCTGACGAACCCGATTTCCATCTTGTGTAATTGGTGTGTCTGCCTACTCAGTGTGAGGCAGTGAGCAGTATAGATTTGTATTGTTAATGATTTTTGGGTGTGTCTGTATTGTTTAATAACATCCCAGCTAAGAATTGTCCCCTCCTCGGCCAACGTTGTAACTATCCCCCCAATAAACGCAGCCACTTGGCTTTAAACTTAATTCTGGTCCAGCTTGGTTTTTCCTCTCCCAATACCAAAGCTGATCGAACCGCAATCGGTTTCGGACACAACCATCTTTTTTTTTTTTAATCGGACACCCGAAAATACCTGGAATAAAACCCCTTCCCTCTGAGCTGTGTGGAACCTGATTCTATAGTACACAGGTGTAGAAGAGAGTCTATTTCCTGCCATAGCAGGTTCTTGTGGGAGGAGTCCCTGAAGAGGGAAGGAGGGTTGGTGAGCAGAAGAGAATCGAAGTGGATAGAGTACCCCGTGTAAATGATCTCTAAAACCCACTTGCCCGTAGTTATGGTGAAGGCAGTTACCGAATGGAGGCAGGCATGTGAAGCATTACAGCTGGTAAGAAAGAGGATGGCAGCTCAGGACCTCAACCATCCCATCAAAATTGATCCTTTGAAGAGGAAGGCTGTGAAATTGAAGGCTGGGAGATGGGTAGTTTCCTCTGAAACCTCTGCCTCTTGTGGTGAGGTTTGTATGGCCTCTGCTAACTCAGAAACTGCACAGGATGGGAATCTCTGTGCTTTCGGGGACCTACTAAATTTTCTCTTCAGAGCATGTGTGTAGCTCCCCAGAGATTGTAAAGTGGCTCTGCATACTTTTAACATATGCAGGGATTCATCTGTATTGCCAGCAAACAACTTAGTGCCATCAAAAGGAAGGTCTTCCATCATATTCTGGACCTGCTTTGGGAAGCCAGGAGGCCCTCTTCATAACTATTGCTGTAGAAATAGAATAAGTAGCAGTACTGGCAGCGTTGAGAGAAGCCTGCAGAGATATCCTGTGAGGAGTTGGCTTTCTGCAATAATTGACTGGAACTGCTCTCTGTGTTCTGTCAGCAGATGGTCAATAAAGGAGTTTAGCTTGGTATAATTTGTGTAGTTGTACTTCGCCAGTAAGGCCAGGGAGCTGGCGATTCTAAACTGTAAAATAGTTGAAGAATCAGATTTTGATGCTTATGATTTTTATCATAGAGTGTAGATTTAGTGTAGTTCTGCATACCACCAAGGAATTAAGAGAGGGGTGAGAAAATAAAAATTATGACTCCTTAGAGCAGGGATCGGCAACCTTTGGCACATGGCCTGCCAGGGTAAGCACCCTGGTGGGTTGAGCCGGTTTGTTTACCTGCTGCGTCCGCAGGTTTGGCCGATCGCAGCTCCCACTGGCTGCGGTTCGCCGCTCCAGGCCAATGGGGGCTGCGGGAAGCAGTGCGGGCTGAGGGATGTGCTGGCCGCCACTTCCTGCAGCCCTCATTGGCCTGGAGCGGCGAAATGTGGCTTGTAGGAGCCACGATCAGCTGAACCTGCAGACGCAGCAGATAAATAAACCAGCCCGGCCCACCGGGGTGCTTATCCTGGCGGGCCGTGTGCCAAAGGGCGCCGATCCCTGCCTTAGAGGGAAATATTTTTTGGCTGTCCTTTTGCACATGTGAGAAATTGAGGCCAGAGATTGCCAGGTGACCTTTGCAGGATCCAGGAGTGCCTTGTTGACTGGCAGGGCAATGCGGGCAGAAAAGGCTATATGGAGGAGGTCAAGCAGCTTCTGATGTGGTTCTTCAATGCAGTGACTCTCAACCTTTCCAGACTAATTTGAGGAGTCTGATTTGTCTTGTGTGCCCCCAAGTTTCACCTCACTTAAAAAATAATTGCTCACAAATCCAGACAAAAATACAAAAAGTATCACAGCACACAATTACTGGAAAATTGCTTACTTTCTCATTTTTACCATATAATTATAAATCAATTGGAATATAAATATTGTACTTACATTTCAGCGTACAGTATACAGAGTAGAATAAACAAGTCATTCTCTGTATGAAATTTTAGTTTGCACTGATTTTGCTAGTGCTTTTTATGCAGCCTCTTGTAAAACTAGGCAAATCTCTAAATGAGTAGAGTACCCCCTGGAAGACCTCTGTGTACCCCCAGGGGTACACGTATCACTGGTTGAGAACTACTGCTTCAATCTCCTCAAGAGGTATTTGTAAAGAATCCACAGTGCCCTTGATGACATCCTGAAACTGCTTAAAATCGCCAGCCAGGGATGGTGGAGGTGGCATGACAGCTTCATCCTGGGATGAAGAAAGATGTTCGCAGTTGGAGAAACCTCATGATCAGCCCTGGTCTCCTGTTCCTCAAAGGTCTCTTCCTGAGTCTCCGGTCTCCTGGAAAAGGAGGATAAGGAGGGTTGTCTCTCTCTATGAAGGGCTGAACTTTAGGCCCCAGACAATTGGTGGCAATAAGCCACCCAGGGGTTACAGTATGGCCAAGAGGATGGTACATATTCATGAGTGGTGGAATCCATAGGTGGGATGGTAGCTGTGGACATTTGTCAGGCTCCTTAGGAAAAAGCTCCCATAGGGGTGGAGTGGAGAGCCTTGAACAGATATTTGGGAGGTTGAGGCAAAAATCTTCCTCAGAATCCTTCTCCTCTAAGTCACTTGGTAATGATGAGAGAGCAGAAGGAGCTTGAGGTACCACCATCAGTACGGGCAGGTGTCTGGAGATCTGGAAGTTCTTGGTGCCAAAAAGACATAGGCGTTGAGCAATGGTGAATCAGGAGTCTCGAGCGCTCTGAGGTCTTGGAGAAACCAGATATCTTACAGTACTGACAGCATTGTTGGTATCATGTCCAGTGCTTGAGCTGAAGTAACAGTAGCGATGGTAATGTGAGTATCAAACGCTCTGGGTGGAATCCAGACAGAGCCCAACCAATCTTTTCCAGCACCATGGTAGAGCTCTTCTTGTCGCTGCAGTCTCCTGTTAGTATCAAAGGTCTCTCAGAGCCCGATATTTTAGGGATTCTTCACTTAGCGGAGCTCTCGGTACTTGAGAAATCAGCAGCCTCAGGGATATCATGTCTGAGACCGATGGGATCCGAGGGAGCTGAGGTATTTGATTTCTTTGATGTAGGTTTCCTACCTGGAGAACTTGAAGCATGGTCACTGGAAGACTTGAGAGGAATCTTGGGTCTTCCTCTTAGATGCCCTTGAGGAGTGCGGTTCAGAGACAGAAGAGGCAGCTGACTTACTCGGAGACTGGTGTATGCAAGGGGGAGAAGGGCGAAGAGCTCCTGATCTGGATCAGAGCCCAGATGCAGCAAGTTCTCCATCTTAAGGAGTCAAAGTTTATCTCCCTGTTCTTTCTGGCTCTAGATTTTAATGCCATACAGAAGTTGCACTTTTGGGAAATATGAGATTCCCTAAGGCAATGGATGCAGCGGGAGTGTCCATCACTCACTGGAATTTCCTCCCAGCATGACAGGCAACGCCTGAATCCAGGAGAACCAAGCATACCCTTGGAAAGGGCAAAACATCCTCGGGGTGGGGGAATGATCTAAAAGCTATATATTATATAATTTTTTTGTATATATAAACCTTTTTTTAAAATACAACTAACTAATTACTTTAACACACTAAGTACAAAAGCTAAGAGAACACAGCTGAGCCAAAACCTGAGATGCTGGAACAATTTGTATAAGGGTGCTGAGAGCCATTGAATCAAACTATCAGGGGGTAGCCGTGTTAGTCTGTAGCCACAAAAACAACAAGGAGCCCAGTGGCACCTTAAAGACTAAGAGATTTATTTGGGCATAAGCTTTCATGGGTAAAATACCCACCTCTTCAAATGTCAGAATCAAACTGTAAACCCTGTATATAGTGGAAACCACTTCAAGCCAGGGGGTGCGGCAGCACTCCCAGCACCCCTAGTTCCAGCACCTATGGCCAAAACTCAACATGAACAACTAGCTAAGGCTTTGTCGAAAGCCATGAAACTTGAGAACGGACTGAGAATGGTTAGCCCGCACAGTGCCATATAGCAAGAGGATGGAGCACAAGGCTGAACAACATGTATGCACAGGCCAAACGGAGACTGCTGAAGAAATCTCTAGTCAAAGGCGCAGGGGATGCAAGTGCACCTAGAGTGGAGCACCCATAGGGACACTACTAGAAGAGGAACACCAGTCTACTAGAGATGGAACTGAAACCACCAATCCTTTCCACATGTGCCAGAAAACTGCTATCAAGTGGTAACAACTTTGAACTTTTGCCAAGCTAACACACTGATGCAGCACACATTAAGGTAATCTTAGGAAAAATCAACTACGGTGCATGAATGTGGCAGGTGTGTTAACTTATTTTCCAAACCATATGATGATATGAACTTCACACAGAATGGAAAGACTTTAGATTAATTAGAGGTTCCATATGCTTTCTCCATATTCTAATTTAGGCCATGTCTATAGTAGGAATGTTTATCCAATACAGTATACTATATCAGCAAAGAGCACCTAGGGTGGACACAGCTATACTGGGAAAGCAGAGCTTTGTATTAGAATAGTAAAACCACTCCACACAGGTAAAAACAAGCTGTACCGTTTAAAAGTGTAGTTTTACTGGAATAACTGTGTCTGCATTAGGGGCTTATGTTGACACAGCTGTTGGGCAGGGATCATGCCTCTTCACACCTCTGACTGACAGAGTTATGTTGGTAGAAATCTGTAGGCTAAACTACCCATTTGCTATAGACAAATGGGTAATTTAAGCCGTATATGCTCCTTGTGCATCTAAACCATACTAATACAGCAAAGCTTTTACTGTTCACTCTGTGATATCATACAGATATGGAAGAACAGGCTGGATATTATTCTACTTTCTACATCAACAAAACTGATTGAGACATTTTTATTGCTAGTGATGTTGTAAGAGGCAGAAACAAATATGATATTCAGATTCTGAGTTAAGGTCGCAGGCCTCGTTCTCAGGCCTCATCTATTTTAGAAAATTTGCACAGATGAAACTAAGTCAATTTAACATCAAATCTAGTTATACCAGTGCAAACTTCCAATACAGATGTTCTTAAATTGGTTTAAATTACAATTACCATGGTTGTAATGCATCTATATTAGAGGTTTTCACTGTGTAATTATATTGGTTTTAAATTGTTATTTATATTGTTGTAAGTTTTCTAACAGATACACACCTTTCAAAAATAATCTACTTGTGAAGTGAGTATTTGAGAAGTCAAACCTCATCATGGAATGTTTTAGATTCACTTTTCTGATTATAACTGTACATACATTTATTCCTCCACAGAGGAAAATGGTTGGTTAGTTGAGTGATTTGCTTGATTCAACAACCTTCTTTAACTTGTCTTTGAAAACTGTCTAAATATACCAGTCATGTTTAGATAATTTCTGACCGTAAAGTAATAATGTTTAGTACAAAACCAAACCACCCACATACACATGCAAATGCTTATTTTGTACTACAAGATCAGGCCGTACGTGTCTATAAAAGTACAATGAATTTTTTCAGTCTTACTCACACTTTTAATCTGATAGTGATGGAGTCATTAACAATCATTACACAGAGCGCTACATTTACTGACTTTATAAAAATCTATTTTGATTTACTATACATAAAAGTTATGAACAATATTAATGCCCAAAAATATCAAAGCACATATTTTAGCTTTTATATTATATATATTATATATAGACACACACACAATAATATTAGCAAAATATTAAGGGGACTAAAAGATTTCTTTTTGCACGTTGTAACATTCTTGTCCTATAGTCTTGATACTACAAAATAAGGTAACATTGACAATTCTGGTACACAACCAAGCCAGTGGCCGGAGTTTGGAAGGGAGACACGAGTAGAAGAATTCCAACAGGGAAATGAAGCAACAAGGAAATGCAAATTTAAGTCATAATAAGTTTATTGAAGGACAAAGGCAATCTTTGAATCCCCAAATTATTTTCTATGATCTTGCTATTAATTTAACTGAAGTGAAGAAAAACAAATGTAACTCTTACCACCACAAACATGAAGCTCATCCTGAATTTCTCTGCTAATCTGTGCTGGAGTGATATACTCCTTTCCATCAAGCGTATGCACTACATCCAGCTGCTTTTCAGCAATCAGTTTAGCAACAATCTCTATGCAGTTACGTTCAGACAGCCTGTGGATGTTATAACGAGTAATCAAGTCATTTTAAATGAGAACTTCTAATTTTGGGATAAATAACTGAAGCTTTTCAAATTTTAAAAAGAAAGATTATTTTGCCGTTCTCTGCACACAACTTTCAGTATGGCAATTTCATACAAAATCCTAATTATCTTTTCATTTAAAAAATATGGTTTTAGTACCTGCAAACATTCCTACAAAAGATTAACTTTATTCATGTGAGTAGTATCATTGAAGTCAATTTCCTTGCTCTCATGAATAGTCAATATTTCAATGAGACCACTCAGATCAGCAAAGTTAAGCTCTTTGTCAGCTTTGCAGGATGAGGCCCCATGATTTTAATTTGTTACTCTGGAGTTTGATTTTGAAATTAATTAAAACAATTAAGCAAATGACTGCCCTCACTTATACAAATTACAATTATTTGTCAAGACAGATAAAGACAAAGATTAAATATTTAGCTGATGTGGATAAATAGGAGGCTGGAACTGAGAGAGGCGCTGTCAGTTTGAAACCCCATCAACTTTAAAATGTGAGTTAGTTTCACTTGCTCATTTCTGTAGTTTTACCATCACCGCTTTCCTATTTCAAAAATGGGTTTTCTCCCGTGCGGTGCCAGACCCAAACAAACACTGACTGACTCTGCAGTGACGGCCCAGGACGCACTGGGCACAGAGCAATTTCAGCCACAGTAGCCTTGTTATGATCCGGGCCGCGGTGTGCACTGCCCGCCCCACCCCGCACCGGGCGGAGGGCTCCTCCTTCCCCTCCACATAACCTGGGCACCGGACCTCCCCACAACCGTCAAACAGGCGGTGCTCGGCGCTGTCCAGCCCCCCAGCGCTTGGGCTCGGGGGTTCCGCGGGCCGAGTCCCGGGGGAGGGGGAGGGGGCGGGCGCGCACCCGGGCTCCTCCTCTCGGTCGCCAGGACTCGGCGGGGCGGGGGTGCCCCAGTCCCCTCACCTCTGCGCCGCCTCGGCGAACTGCGCCCGCTGGAAGTCGGCAGCCAGTCTCCGGATCTCCTCCCAAGCGGCCGCCATCGCTGCCCGCGCCGCAGCCACACGTCAGCCTAGCCGCCGGGCTACGGGCCGCGCGCAGGGACATGCCGCTGCGGCGCGTCAAAGATCGCGTTCGCCTCCCCACAGCGCCCCCTAGAGAGGGGAAGCAGTAGCGCCGGGACAGCGGCTCCCCCCGCCCCCGAGTGGGAGACGGGCTCCCCTCCGCCCGCCCAGCCCGGGGCTTGCGGGGCTTCGATCGCGCGTGGAGCCTGAAAGGGGACAGGAGCCTTGTTAAAGACCTGACCCCACTAAACCCTCCAGCCCTCAGCCCAGGGCCGGCTCCTTTCCAGCCTGCCTGGGGCAAGTCATGGCAGCAGGTGGGAGCCTCCGCCCGGCTGCCAGCCGCAGACCTGCCACGGACGCCGCCCGGTACCTGCAGGCTGGCGCCCATCCGCCATGGGTGACACTTGTCACAGGAACGTGACAGTGGCAAGGAAACGCCACGTGATGGGGAAGGTTTCTCAGGTGCAGGATGGAATAAACTGGAGTGATACAGGAATAGCTAGATTCACACCCCACCTTAATCCGAATTACCTTTCAGGTGTAGACAAGCCTTACCTAGCCCATTTAAACAAACCACTTTTTCCCCTAGTCTAGAAAAAGCCTTGGCTCAGGTTGAGTGATTGGGATTTGCTCGCTTGTTTGGCTTGAGCGGAGAGAGCAGCAGTCTGGGCTCAGTCGGAAGAGTACTCTCCCTTCAGAGCATGGTGATGGGGGACTGGGCTGTGTGTTTGCATTTAGAAATTGACCAGCAGAACTGCCCTTGTATCTGGAATAAAAGTATGCATTGGTGCTGTGACACAGACTTCTTGTAGCCATGTTGGTCCAGGATATTAGCGAGACAAGGTGGGTGAAGTAATATCATTTATTGGACCAAACGTCTGTTGGTGAGAGAGGCAAGCTTTTGAACCTACACAGAACTCTTCTTCAGGTATGGGAAAGTGACTTGCTTCAGTATAGCTTGTGTCCCTATAGCTCTGCTGGTCAATTTCCCTGTACAAACAAGCCCTGTCTTTAAAGGCAGAAGAAGAAATGCCAAGCAATGAGGAAATAAGGGAAGGGGAAGGGCAAGCAAATAAACTTACAAAATGGAGCTTTCTAAGTACTTCTTTAAAAATAAAATGCCTAAATACCATGTTGTACTGTTGAGTCAGCACTCAAAGATCAATTTTTTTAAACAAGAAATGTCTTTCTCTTTGTGTATATGTGTGTGCACACCTTTTATGTAGCTGACATTCTCAGTAGGTTTCCCAGACCTGAAGAAGAACTCTGTGAAGCTTGAAAGCGTCTCTGTCTCACCAACAGAAATTGGTCCAATAAAAGATATTATGTCACCTACTTTGTCTTTCTAATATCCTGGACCAACATGGCTACAACAAGTCTGTGTATACACAGTTTGTCCCCTGGCAATTTCTAAATCTAAATATTATTCATATAAACATAGGTATTTCTGATGTACAAGTCATGGTGTTATTCAAATCAAATAAAGCCATTTGTGGTTAAAAAAAAGTAGTAAACAATTTCTTTAATTATCTCATATATACACAGTAGAACCACAGTGAATTGAACTCTATTATTAGAGGCTGCTTGGGAACTGAGACATATACAGTAGGTACATAGGATATAAATAATGTTTAATGGGTACACATTTCATTTCTCTCTGGTATTCTGAGCTTTACTGATTCCAGAATCATGAATATCACAAAATTTGCCTTATTCAATTGTTTCAGGCAAAATGTACACTCAAAATGAAGATTTATACAGGTTTAATGGAGGTAATTGATTCAAAATTCTATATATTAATATTGTAATATGGATTGATAGTCATATTTCATGATGAATGCAAGTTTGTAATGTGTTATATGATCCACATACAGTATCCTATTGATTCACTTTGGGAGCATCAAATCCCCATCTTTATTATGAACAATGAAAGAAAATGATGGGGGATATTAGTGCTGTCAAAATGAATCAATACTGTATGTGTGACATGAAATACATTAAAAAGTTTCATATTAGAATACCCAGAAAAGTTCACAGTGACTACTCTAAATTCTATTCTTATAGGAGTTGAAAGTTCTTCTAGTTCATCAACCAAGCATGAGTTAAAGGAACATGTTATCAATTTTGCTGCTGCTGCTCTGAGGTATTGAGGCATTATTTATCATAGGAACAATCCCTGAAGAACTGTGCAGTGTAACTGCTGGCTGCCAACCTGAAAAAGAAGGTATACAATTAATGGCCAATAATAACAGTCTATTGAACAAATCACATCTTGTAAAGAGCTAAAACACTTGCTGCACTAGTTACAATACAGAAGGAATCAGGGATAGTCTAATGCTCCATCCAAAATTGTCCATTGTGGTGTTCCTTAAAGGGATGCAGTGTACACATCTTTTCATGGTTGGTTGAATAGAAAAAGAGGCAGGATCATGGCCCCATATTTTCCATTCTTTGACAACTAGGAGTTCTTGGATTTACGGGGGAACATTCACTATAATTCTGGCCAACCTTACATAGGAGGAAGCTACTTCTGCCTTCCACACCCATGCAGAAGCTATCCAAAATCAGACGTGTTTGCATTCTTCCACATTCCCTTCTGTTTGCTGCATACACACACTTTAGCTGTGTTTTTATATTCCTCAGTGTAATTCCCTTTTTTTCATATTCTTATTGAAAAGGGCTTCATAAAAATAATTTAAACAATTCAGTATAGTGATGCAAACAAACCAAAGGGGCTATTTGAGATAATTTATGATCCAACAAGAATGTCCCAGTTTCCCATTCTCCACTGAGCAAACTGTTAGAAAACCAGACCAAGAGTGTGAGGTTCAGGACAGACTGTGTGTGTATGGACAGTGTCTAGCAAAATGTGGGTGCTACTAAAATAATAATTTATGCAAAAAAGCTAACAAACACAAAACCACTTATGTTCAACGAATTTCAACCCATCCTGCCATTCATTTGTCAAGAAATGAGAAGTAACAATAGTTGCTTATGGTTATATGGAGTGTAAGAAAATAGCTTGCCCCAAGCATTGAACCTGTTACGAACAAGGGTTATTAATACTAGTGTGTAATATTTTTGGCTGTTGAACAGCTAGGAAATATAAGCTGAAATGTTTGTGTGTGACTTGACGTATCCACAGTACATTGTAAAATGGATGATGAATTCATTAGCAAGAAAAAGTCCATAGGATGATAAGGAAACATTTTATCAGTAATGTCAATGTAGTATGTAAAGGATGGCAGTACTGACTGTGCATGCTACAAATGGTGTTTACGTGTTCTCTGAGTAGGCTTTTAAAAATATTAATTGGGATATGGAACATGCATTAAGAGCACAATACCTCCATCTAATGCAGCCATACTACACTGGCTGAGTGTGTCATGAATGGATGCCGTCCCTTTCTTTGTCACTATCCTTCATCAAGGCACGATTATAAATAATATGTTTTTCTTTTCACTGTACTTTTCTCATCTTATGTCCTGTCTTTTCTCTTTTGTTCATGAGCTAGCAGCTGTGCTGAATGCTAATGAGACAGCACTTAGTTCAACCTCAGGCAGCCCTTTCTACATAACTTCTTTGGTTACTAAACAGCAAACCTGCAATTAATTAGGCAGATTACCTACCTACCTGTGGATAGAAAAAAACAGATTCAGTCCTTCCTTAGCAGGGAATGTGGCTTTTCTAATAATGATACCTTTCTAGGTCAAAGCTTTAATGATTGTACAATCCCTGCAACAGCACATACAAATGTGAAATTGTATTTGTATGTTGTACCTGGTAAAATGCTAATTCCATGTGCAGTTATCTGATTTGTGCACAAATACATGTTTTATGCATGCAATTTAGACACTTATAATTGAAAGTATAACCCTATTTATATCATTATTATTATTTTAAACAATTAACTTATTTTTGTAGCTACATTTAATATGGATTATTTATTCTTTCTATCTCAAAATATTTAAGTCCAAATTCTATCCTGTTTGCAAATGATGTTTTTCTCCATTTGAATTGGAAAAATGAATATATTGAAGCATTTTGATGGGTAAACTCCCACACTGTATGTTGAATTATGCCTCTTTGATCTTCCTCCAGGAAGACTGTGAAATATACTACCTGCGGTTTACTATAATCATTTGTTTATCTTCGAATAGCATGCAAAATATGTAAGGGGAGGAGAGACATATTTTTGAACATTTTCAGCCTCTTACTCAGTTTTATGTCAAATTTACTGACATATTAGTACGACAAATTGAAGAGAATTAAAGATTAGCTACTGTTCTGATAATTGGGCCTATAAATTTACTCTAATTGTGAGTGCAACTGTAAAAAGTGAGGGAAAGTTCATAAAATGTTACAATAACTTACAACAAATGTTGAAGGGAAGAAGTGCAAAAGGGAGACAAAAATTGAATTAGTCCCCCCAAAAGGTCAACTGATGTAACTCAAAGACTGTGCTAAGATCTTGCCTCATAAGCAAGAGAAGTGTGATACCAGAAATCAATGAACCCAAACTGGTGTGTTGAAAATTAGACCTAACTGATAAAATAATGAGGGGATGGGCTATTCCACCATCACTCTCTTTTGGGGTCTTAAAAGAAAAGACATTGGGGGAAAATCAAGAAGAAGCAACAGCTGTTTGCCAACAACTGCTGCAACAAGCTTTACCATCATGGCTATCACCTTCACCATTTCCTGGGACCCTGGGATCTACTGTAACCAAGTTAAGCCTTCATTATTCTGATCCTGAGAGATGTCCTGACCACAGCAGCCAGAGAGAGAGGAACCTAGATGATATCACTACCTCCACCTACACTGGCTCCGGCTAAATCCCAGCCCTATCCGGGATGTGAGACTGTGTCAAACCCCATCTCCCACCTGCCAAAGAATCTTTTCCCCACTTTCTTCTCTTTCCTATCTCTCTCCTTTTGCCTTCTGTCTAATAAGAGTCTTGCTTAGCTGGCCAATGCTGTATATTTTGCAACACTGCTGTAAGCCTGTGACTAGGGTTGCCAGGCATCTGGTTTTTGACCAGAATGCCTGGTTAAAAAGGGACCGTAGCGGCTCCAGTCAGCACCACTGATCGGGCCGTTAAAAGTTTGGTTGGCGGTGCAGGGGGGCTAAGGCAGACTTCCTACCTGCCCTGGTTCTGCACAGCTCCCGGAAGCAGCCAGCATGTCCTTGTGGCCCCTAGGGGCAGGGGCAATCAGGGAAGCTCTGCGCACTGCCCCAACCCCGAGCGCCGCCTCCTCAGCTCGCCTTGGGTGGGAACCATCGACAATGGGAGCTGCGGGGGTGGTGCCTGTAGGCATGGGTAGTGTCGTGTGCACCACGCAGAGCTACCTGATGGTGCCTCTGCCTGGAGCCAGACATACCAGCCGCTTCCAGGAGCAGTGCGGAGCCAGGGCAGGCAGGAGCCTACCTTAGCCCTGCTGCACTGCCAATCAGGAGCTGCCTGAGGTAAGCACTGCCCAGCCAGAGCCTGCACCCCAAACCCCCTGTCCCAGGTCAGAACCCGCTCCTGCACTCTAACTTCCTCCCAGAACCCACACCCCCACCTGCAGCCCAACCTCCTAACCCAGGTTGGAACTCCTTTCCGCACCCAAACTCCCTCCCGGAGCCTTCACTCCACACCCCATCCCATACCCTAACCCCCTGCCCCAGCCTGGAGCCCCCTTATTTACCCCGAACCCCTCATTTCTGGCCCCAATGTTGTATCAACCAGGCAAGGTACTAACAAACTTCAACAGGACTTTATTTTTAAATTGGAAACCTCTTTACCAAGCTGCTGCTGCACCTTCTGTAACTCTCACTCTGCCTCCTCAGCTCCTCCCCCTCCTTCCTGTTTCCTGTCCTTTCAGACTCCCAACAGGCAGTGCTCCCAGTTTTAATAATTACTAGCAACATCTAAACACTGGTCCACACCCATCCCAGAGCCTGCACCCTCTCCTGCATCCCAATCCGCTGCCCCAGCCCAGTGAAAGTGAGGGTGGGGAGAGCGAGCAATGGAGGGAGAGGATCTGGAGGGAGTGGGGAGCAGGGCCTCAGAGAAGGGGTGGGGCAAGGTTTAGTGCAATTAGAAAGTTGGCAACACAATCTGTGACCAGAGAAGCAGTTAGAAGCAATGCCCTAAACAGCCCAACACTGGTACAAGTTTGCCAGGCCTCAGATTATTTTTTCTCATCTGTGAGGCTGCAAGTGAAAGTCAACACAAGAGACAGAAGTTGCATTTGTGCATGTTTTTCTAGTTTGGGCGTCTAGGAAACAGGATTGGACTTTAATAAGAACAGCAACAAAAGCAGCTTCAGCCTCTCTTAACTAACTTTTTCTGTCTTTCCAAAAGGGACAGATATTATCATCTAAAAGGCTGCCAAACAGTAGAATTTTTTTCTTTTAAAGACTCCCTAAGCTAGCAGGAACAAGGGATGTTGTTAAAATGAAAGTCTTACTTAACATTTTATATTTCAAATCCTTTTACTGTTTTTTCCTTCTTTTCTGTATCTTTACTAAAAGGTTTAAAAGATTTTTAATGGTGTGTTTGCCGTGGTACTGAGCAGGCTGTGTTCTTTGTACATTGAACCCCAAGCCTTGTTTAACTCTGTCTAATGTTGGACAGTGACTAGGTCATGTTAACACCTTTAATTCTTTGGGCCCTCTGTTCCATCAAAACTAATACAACACTACCCACCTTGTGCCATGCAACTGAATATTTGACTTATGTAAGAAACAAGGCCAGTCTATCATGGTGAGATACAACTTTGACTACATTACAGCAAACATCAAATATTTCTTACCCTTAGATACTAGCTGCAATGAAACAGAGCATTGAAAAATTTATAAAGGCTTTATTCACACAAAACACAAGCATTCATATAATATTACAAACAATATATATATGCTATTGCTGAAATGAACATACATTTGTTCTATGGAAGGGAATAGCTCAACTATTTTAAATGGTATATTCAGAAGTAAAAGTCACAAAATCCAACATCAAGAAAGGACTAGGGTAGCAATTAAAAAAATAGAAATACATGCAGCTCGTAAAGATGACACAAAAGTGTGGTTCTCTTTTTTATATAATTTTAAGTTGAGTTACACACACACAATGTAATCCAGACATTTCTGTTCTAAGAATATTTTTCCCCAGTAGTTTTTAAATGATGTTTCAGTTCATTGGTTTTGATTTTAAATTTGTGTTGCAGTTGAAATGTCATTTATAGTCTTAGACCAGCAGTGGTCTGGGGATTTCCATAGCGTTGTAATGCCAGTCTCTGGAAAAGGGATTAGAAAGTAGATCAGATTTGTCAACTAAGGTCTTGTCTACACTACAGGGGAAATTCGATCTAAGCTATGCAATCTGAATTACGTTAATAGCATAACTCAATTCGACATAGCTTAGATCTACTTGCTGCAGGGCCACACTAGGCGATGTCGATGGGAGACCCTCTCCCATCGACTCCCCCTACTCTTCTCAATCCGGTGGAGTACAGGAGTCGATGGGAGAGAAATCTGCAGTTGATGCATTGATTGCTGCTCGTCGATCCCCCAGTAAGTATTAACAAAACCTGAGAAGAGCTAGCGCAATCCGGTAGTGTAATTCCAAGAAGAATTACTTCTGGTGCCAGTGGTTCATTTTTTGCTTTCTCTAGTATGAAGCAGTAGATGAAATAGCTTATGGCCTTCCAATATTTTGTGTTTTTTCATCCAACTAAATCCAGTATTTGTGTTTAGTATATGACATCCCCCCGTGCATGTGTTTTGGTTTCATTTATATGCAGTAAGACAAGCCATGCAATATTATATACCAATCTAATATTTAAAACCAGTGATGTTAGAACACATGCTACGGTCAAGTCACCAGTTTCAACAGAGGAACCCTAATTTCTCTCCAAATATGTCTCTCACTCTTCCTTCACAATAGACAGTTTTAGGATTTTTTTCCATTTATTGTGTTGTAAGCCTAGTAATACATCTATCTGTTGCTTCATAACTAGTACAGTGTAATTTTCAGAACTGAAATATCCAAGTCCATTTGTTGGCCAAAACTCTGCACCAGAAGAAAATACTAAATGAAATGTAACAATTATTCATATATTGTGGATTATTCAGGCATCTAAAACAAGACAATGTAAGAAACCTGGGTCAAACTTTGGCTTATATAAACGCATGTAGCTTTATTAACTTCAGTAGGGCTACATCATTTTACAACAGCCAAGGAACTGCTGCAGTTTCTATTTGCAGAAAACTGAACACCCTTGCCCTGCCCCCTGCCTGCCCCTTTTCTGAAGGCATGCCCACACTCACTCCATCCCCCCTCCCTCCATTGCTTGCTCTCCCCCACCCTTGCTCACTTGCTCATTTTCACCAGGCTGCAGCAGGGTTTGAGAGGGGGGTGAGGGCTCTGGCTGCAGTCTCTGGGGTGGGGCAGGAGGTTGGGGTGCGGGAGCGGGTGAGGGTTCCAGCTGGAGATGCGGCTCTGGGGTGGGGCCAGGGATGACGGGTTTGGTGTGCAGGATGGTGCTCTGGGCTGGGGTGCGGGTTGGGGTGTGAGAGGGGGTGAGGGCTCCGGCTGGGGGTGCAGGCTCTGGGGATGGGGCTGGAGATGAGGAGTTTGGGGTGCAGTAGAAGGCTTCAGGCTGGGGCAGGGGGTTGGGCTGTGGGAAGGGGCTCTGGGCTGGGGCTGGGGGTTGATGTGTAGGAGGGGGTGCGGGCTCCGGGATGGGGCCAGAAACATGGGGCTTGGTGTGCAGGAGGGGGTTCAGGGCTGGGAAAGAGGTAGGGGCATGGGAGAGGGTTCGGGGTGAGGACTCCAGGTGGAGATTACCTCAGGCGGCTCCTGGGAAGTAGTGATATCTCCCTCCAGCTCCTAGGTGGAGGGGTGACCATGTGGCTCTGTGCGCTGCCCATGCCTGCAGGCACCACCCCCTCAACACCCATTGGCCGTGGTTCCTGGCCAATGGGAGCTGCTGAGCTGGTGCTGGGGGCGGAGGCAGTGCGCAGAGGCCCCATGGCCATATCTCTGCCTACGAGCCAGAGAGAGATGCTGGCAGCTTCCTGTGAGTCACGCAGAGCCAGGTAGGGAGCCTGCCTGCACCGCCAACCGGACTTTTAATGGCCAGGTCAGCAGTGCTGACCGGAGCCACCAGGGCCCCTTTTCGACTGGGTGTTCCGGTCAAAAACTGGACACCTGGCAACCCTACCAATATTTGCTGTAATATATATGCAGGGCCAGATTCTGGCCTACCCTTTTATGAGTTTGCAAGAGGGAATGGAACATGGCAAAACATTTTCCCTTTACCTTGCACTCCTGGACAAGGGCTGTCAAAATCTCCTTGATGAAGGCTCTGCTCCCTGCCAATGCCCCTGTATGCTAGCTGTCTAAAGGTGGCAGGTCAGGGGTGGCAGGTTTATGGCCTTCCCTTCTGCACCATTCAGCAGAGCGGGGTGTGTAGTAGGGAATGGATTTCACTCTTCCTGTGGATGGTGATGCTACTGCTGAGTGGGGCAAACCCTATTAACTCCCGGGACAATTCTGACTCCCTTTGGCTGCAGCTGTAACCTTTCCATGCCATTGCCAGCATGCATCTCACATCCATAATACTGCACTTGTACCTTTCATTTAGAGGATTGCCCTAACAGTGCCACAGACTTCCTCTGTGACCTTGGGCGAGTCACTTAGGGTATGTCTACACTGCAGTTAGACACCCGCAGTTGACTAGGAGTCGTGGGGTCCTGCTTCAGGACTGTTTCATTGCGGTTAGACTTCCTAGCTCTGGCTGGAGCCCAGGCTCTAGAACCTTGCAAAATGAGAGGGTCCCAGAGCTGCAGTAAAATAGCCCAGCAGTCCGAGCCCCATGAGCCTGAGTCAGCTGGCACAGGCCAGACACGGGATTTTAATTGCAGTATGGACATACCCTTAGGGTACCTCTACACTAGCAACTGTACACATGTCCATGCATGGACACGTGCCATAACCTCCCTATTGTCCACACTTAACTCCCTGAAACACGTGTCTCAAGGGGAGGAGGGCGAGTAAGCTAGCACGTCTGAGATGGTTTTGTAAGTACAGCCACGTACCTGTGCCAGTTCGCAGTTTGAATGGGGCTAAGGGGCGTGTACCTGGAGTTACAATAGTCCTCCACCCCCTTTTTCCCAATGCACTGAACCCTTTCCTTCCTGACTGTTACACAAGCTAGGTCGTTGTCCTCCAGTGCACCTGTAGTGGTGTGCTGCACTGACCACAGCAGAACAGCTTTCTGCTGTACTCCTAACAGTTGACAATGGATCCAGCTCCAAGCATACCCAGGGGCTGATCAATGTGTGGACTGAGTACACTGTCCTCCATGAATTTGGCCAGAACAGCAAGAACATTCACTTGCACTGGGAAATTCTACACACCTGGAAGGCACTCAGCAGGTTCTGGCAGAGTGCGGTGAATGCATGAAGCGTTTGAAGCTCCTGTACAGAAATGTCAAAGACTTCAGCAGTCAGTCTGAGAGGTCTCAGACATGCCCCTTCTATAGGAGCTTGACCGGGTGCTGTCAAGTTCCTACAGGCCTGAGGCAGGAGTGGCTCACGGCCCCCTCCTAAACTCTGCCAGCCTTGTCTGACAGGACACAGAAGTGGGCCAGGGCAAGCAGGCAGCAAGGACTGTCGAGGATGCCCCAGAAATGTGGAAGACAAGAGCCCACGATTCTGCACTGTTACCCAGAGCAGCAGGTTGAAGAAGCCCCCCATGACTTTTGTTCCCCTCTATTTGGCACTGGTGAGGCCACACCTGGAGTATTGCATCCAGTTTGGGGCTACCCACTATAGAAAGGGTGTGGACAAAAAGCAGAGAGTCCAGAAGAGGGCAACGAAAATGATTAGGCTGCCATAACTCCCCCTGCCATATCTGGTTTGAACACATTTTAGTTATCATCATATGTCCATAATTCTTAATACCCACCACATACATATATCACACATGAATATTAATGATCAGTGAGATATTAGTTTTCAAATGATACCTCTGTCACAACGCATATTTGAACAAAGATTATTACGGTGATATATAGGGTGTGAATACAGAGGTGCTCAGCGTCACATAAATGAATGGCATTTGCCACATTGGCATCCAGATGAGTGTGTAGGCTGTGCCAATGAGTTGCCAGCCTACAAACCATGCATGCCATGATCATTCTGCAGCTGCTGAGCCTGTAACTGAATTCCCTTTTTCCAGGGTCACTGATATAGGTGTACAGATCCATGAGCCAAGGCAGAAGCAGGTAAGCAGGGTTCTCTAAACTAACAGTTGACACAGACATATCATACAGAACCATATCCTCTCTACGGAATAAAGTCCTTTCTTCTCCCATACAATCCTGATCTCCTCAGCACCATGGGGTCATGAACCTGTCCGGTGTTCCCCAAGTTTGTATTCACGAATCTGCCTCTGTGGTCCACTAAGCCTTGCAGAACAATTGAATAGTAACCTTTTCGGTTCACATACTCAGTTATCCATGTGGTGGGCAAAGCAGAGGGATGTAGGTGTCATCAATGCCCATGTACAGTTCACCCTCACCTCAAATTGAGCTATTATTTCTGGAAATTTTCTTATATCAACCACCCCTGCTAAGCACAGTGTTAACTGCCTCATAAACCTGCACAACCCCAATCCCAAGGGTGACCTTTCCAACCCTGAAGCGGTTTGCAACAGACTTATAGCTGTCTGGCGTAGCCAGCTTCCACAGGGCAATAGCAACCCGCTTCTGAACTGGTATGGTGTCTCTGGATTGAATATTGTGATGCTGAAGGGTTGGTGCAAGCTCCTCACCCAGCTCCATGAAGGTCTGTTCCTCATTCTGAAATTCTGAAGGCCCTCTGGTCATCCCAGATTTCCAAAACTATGTGATCCTCCCTCATGGTGCTGGTTCTTCTGCACCAGAAGTGACGGTCCACCCAAGGGCATACTGTGCAATATCGGCATTCACCATATCTGTACAGTGTGAGCTGAATACATTGTCATAGACTCTCAAGGTCAACCGTCTTTGACTTGTTGAAAATGCTGCCCAAATTCTATCCAGCATATCACTGATTGCCTACTCGACCGCATAAGCATTTGTCCTGCAATAAGGAGCAGGAGAAGAACCAGAGCATCATCCCATTGTTCCATGACTTTCACCCAGTTTTCCAGGGGATAACAGTGAGGGTTACCATGATTGGGAACTGCCACAGACAAATGTGTGAAGGCAGGTATAGTACCAACAAAACAAAGCATTCCTAGAACATCTTCCTATGATATACAGAGCCCTGGGATATTGCCCCTGAAATGGAGCTCTAAGAATTATGTACGTACAGCGGCAGTGTGGACGTGGGCATATGCATGTACATGGCATTATACCCATGTCCAGCCCAGCAAACGTGGACATGTGGATGTATGGGGAGCACATGCAAGATGAACATAATCCAGTACTCAGGTATTTGCACAAGTGTAGACATAGCCAGTGTAGATGTAGCCTTAGGGTGGAATCCATGAAAGGACTTGGGCATTGTGTTTGCAGCATCCAATGGGCTAATGTGAGTTTTACATGGCATTCCTTGTGTAGCTGCATTTCAATCCTGTAACAACTCTCTGCGATTACACACATTCTCAAGCAGAACAATTGCTTCCTATTTCAGCCAACATATTAATCCATTCCATTCTGCATCATTTTATTAAAGGGTGCCTACATGTTACACACACTGCAAGTAGCACGGACGTGCTAGGATAAAAAAACAATTCTAGCAAGCAATTAGTTTTTAGATGGCTCTTTATGGAATGCCAACTCCTGATGAGAAACACGTTAATCCTTCTGTTAAAACAAACTCGCCAAATAAATCAATAAATAAATTTATGTCCTCCTCTCCCAAAATTATGATGACAAATATTAGTTTTGGGAAAGTAAAATACTTCCTGAGTGGTAGTTAATCAAGCTAGTGCATCAGGTCTTTAAGTGAGTTTGGTCTCTGACTGTATGCTGCACTATATTACAATATTTCTGGTGGGGAATGTTATAAGATTTGACTCTCAGAAAATTAATCTGTAGAGATCTTCATTTTACTCTCTGTTTCTCACACATAATGTCACGTCCCCCCGGGGATGTTTGGTATTACATAATTAACTCTTTCCTTATGGCATTCATCTTTTTTTAATACAGTATGAGACTAATGAAAAAGCACAGGGGAAGCTGCTGCTGGAGGTTGATATGAGGATTAAATGAACAAAATTAGCTTTACAATGCATGCTCTTTACACCTCCTAACAGGACATGGATGATGTGAGTGAATTATGGTGCATTTTCTTGTGTCAGCCTAAGGTTTTATATTTATTTTAATCCTTTATTTAGCTCTGTGCCTTTATTGCTGGGGAAGCTTTCTTAAATTAACTTGAAAAATAAGAGAAAGGGCTTACAGACAGACCAGTTTAAGAACTGACAGTTCTTGGGGAATGTATATTTTCTTACAACAATTAGTGGCTGGGCTGCTGGTGTGCAGCATACCTCGCACACTGATCACTATTGTCTCATTGATTCCTTGTTCTCCCCCATCTATCAGTCTGTATCCATCTGTTTTCTCTTATCTCAGATTGTAAAGTCTTTGGGCCAGGGACTGTGTTTTTGTTCTGTGTTTGTAGGGCACCTAGCACAATGGGTCCTGGTCCATGACAGAGTTCCTAGGTGTTCTGATAAAACACGTAAATAAATAAATAGTAATAATAGCCATTCTTCTTTCTTTAGAGGTGGCAAGATGGTGGTATGACGGATCTCCCCCCGACCTAGGGGCAACCTGGAACTGGGGTACTGCTGAGTGCTCTCTCTCACCAGCCTGGACTACCTCTCACACTGTGTGCTGCTGCGACAAGCTGCAGATTGCTCCTGATCCTGCACTTCCCAGCCCTTTACAAAGGCAGGGACACAGCCAGCTGCACTTACATGAATGCTTCTCCTAAGTCACTCAAAGACTGACAATAGAGAGAGGTTCCAGCCAAAATACCCCCAGCTCCCCAGCCTAGGACCCGGAGCTGCCTGGTTAAAAGCCTGACCAGTATGAGAATTATTACCCAGTTCGCCACTTCTACAAAGGAAAGTGGACGTGCACACCGACTCTTGTTCCTGAGCTGAGATTTTCCCCCAAGCACTTTACTCAAACCACACTGCTTTAGGTAAAATTATAAAATAGATTTTATTAACTACAGAAAGATAGATTTTAAGTGATTATAAGTGATAGCAAACAGATCAAAGTCGATTACCTAGCAAATAAACAAAAATGTAAACTAAGCCTAATACACTAGATAGGATTTGAATCAAGCAGTGTCTCATCCTGTTAGATAGTATAAACAGTCATCAAGGCTTCACACACAGGCAGGGTTTCTTCTTTCCCACCTGGGACTTCCTTCCCCAGTTCAGTCTTTGTTCCTTAGGTGTTTTCAGGTGCCATGTTGTAGGGAAGTGAGGCCCCTTGGTGATGTCACTTCCCCCTTGTATAGTTTCTTCCACATGGCAGAAACCCCTTTGTTCCAAGCCAAGTTCCCAGCCCAGTTTGTGTAAAAATACAAAATGGAGTTCAGTATCATGTGATAGTCACAAGCCCTTGCATGCTTTGATGAGTCATGGCAGCCATTATCCATATGCTGACTGAAGCATTCACAGGAAGGCTCACCAGGTGGGGATACGCTTCTCCTAAAGCCTAATGTTTTCCCTAATGGTCCATTACCTTGAATAGACCTTTCACAATTGGCTGTCTAGACTGAAAGCATCTTGACTTGTGGATGTCACCCAGGTGCAAACAGATTTTAAATACAGATGCATAGTCAATATTCATAACTCCAGATACAAAAATGATACATGCCTACAAATAGGATAATCATATTCAGAAAATCATAACTTTCCCATTGACTCCTCACGTTACACATTTTGTTCAAGTTGCATCATAATTATGTCATAATCATATCATAATCATATCACTATGATTAATATGGGGTGCTGAGTGTCACAGGTGGATTACATTATTACCTCAAGCTACTGCCAAATGGTGTCATAAGATGTACAAGTGGAGCCATCTGCACAGAAATTGTTCCCAAATATTACCACAAGTACCCTCATCATGTGCAAATTTTACTATTGTTTCTAGGAATAATAACAATAATTTACACTTACGTAGTGCCTTCCATCCAAAGATCTCAAAGCCATTTGCAAATTAATGTAATCAATTTTTGTCACTACCTCCCTTGGAGGCAGGCAGGGGCGGCTCCAGGCCCCAGCACGCCAAGCATGTGCTTGGGACGGCATGCCGCGGGGGGTGCTCTGCCGGTCGCCGGGAGGGCGGTAGGCGGCTCCCATGGACCTCCCACAGACGTGCCTGCGGAGGGTCTGCTGGTTCCGTGGATTCGGTGGAGCATCTGCAGGCAAGCCTGCGGGAGGTCCACCGGAGCCATGGGACCAGCGGACCCTCCGCAGGCACGTCTGCGGGAGGTCCACCAGAGCCGCAGGACCGGCAACCGGCAGAGCGCCCCCCGCTGAGTGCTTGGGGCGGCGAAATGGCTAGCGCCGCCCCTGGAGGCAGGCAAGTCATATTATCTCTATTTTACACATGAGGAAAGTGAAACAGTGAGGTTGTCTGAAATCACCCAAGAAATTTGAGACAAAGCCAGGAACAGAAATCAAATCTCTCGATTCCTAATCCTGTGCCTTTGCCAAAAGATTATCTTTCCCCTACAAGTCTTCTGCAGGGCATTGTTGTCTCTCCCAGATATAGCACCACATATTTTTCTCATGTGGTATCTTTGAGCAGGCAGGGTAATATAATCTACTGGCAACTCTGCCCCCCACCCGTCCTAATGAACTCCTGGATACAGGAATCCACACATGACGATAGGTTAGGCCACAAAACACAATCTCGGTTGGTTTTTTGGGGGGATGGGTGGGGGAAATTTCGGCTTTTAGTTTTGTTCTGATACAGAATGAAGCTGAGACCTTTTGAATTTTTTTGTGAAAAGATGAGAGAGAGAGAGAGAGAGAGAATGTGCCCCAACCCAGAATAGCCAAAAACCCAGGTGTTAGCACACTCACATGGGAGATCCAAACCTCCACAGTGGTTGATGCAGAGCAGAGATTTGAACATAAGCCTCCTACACTACAGGCCAGCGCCCTAACCACGGAGATATACAGTCAGTCTTTCTCTCCTTGGCCCAGTGAATAATTATTTATACAAGGTGAAACAGCTTTAACAGGAAAGGTTACCAGGGAGACTGATTTGCTAGCCTGATGGTTAGGGAACTTGCCTAGAATAAGAGAAACTCAGATTCACATCCCTCCTCTGCCTGATTCACAGTAAGTGCCCTAGGCACTGCTCTATGAGCTATTCCAGGGTGGGTCTCACTCTCTCTCATGTTTTGATCAGAGATTCCATCCTGCACAGGAGAAACCATCCTGATGAAAATCTCATTGAAATGAATATCCTTTCGCAAAAAAATGTTTCACTGGAAAATTCCCAACCAGCTCTTCATGCAGAGCTCATTTCGGGATCTGTGCATTAGATTGTATACAGCTATATTCTCGATTTTATGCCCTGGGTAAATGGCAATTACCTAAATTGACAAAGACAAAATCTCAAACACTTGAAGAATATCAAACAGATAAAGTTTATTAGGCCTTCTAAACCAAACTTGCTCCTGGGTGGTGGGCTCAAGAAACCTTATTCTTGTTGTGCTCTGTAGGTGGGAGGTCACAATTTGAGTCTCTGTGTTCACCTGAGTGTAGGGATTGTTAGCACCCCACTGGGTAAATGCCACCTTAAATTGCTCCTGAAGAGTGAGGGGCAATAGTGGCCATGCCCCCATCTGCCAGCAGAGCTAGCTGGCCAGAGGGGAGCTTATGCTGCATCCTCTTAGGAGGTGTTGCAGCATGTGCGCTCCTCTCTAGCTACTCTACTTCTACGGTTAGCAAGCACATAAGCAGCCAGACAGCCATTTATTAGCAAGGTACCCTGAGGAGGCTTAGCACGGGGACCATGTTTTTAGAACACCAATCCAGCCAAAAGGAATCATGACAGAGAAGCCAACTGCTGAATGTGCAGCCTTGAATAATGCAATTACTGAAAGGCAAAATATATAAATAATGGCTTAGGTGAACTGATGGTGCTTCGCTCTGCTACTGTGCTCAACTTCATGCTCCCTTTGCCTCCTCCTCCTCCTCCCACTTTGATGTGCATCTTTGTTGTGCTACGTACCTCCTGCAGCATTGAGTGAGCTCACTCTCCTCCTCAAAACTTCTCTCAGGGAAGAGAAGGGAAAAAGGGAGACCCAACATTAATTTCAGAAAACACCACAACCACAGTTCAAAAGCACGTGACCACAGGCAAACAGCCACCCCACAGTGCATTGGGCAGTGTGTTTTGCCTCAGTTTCTCACCTTGTGGTGTGAAAGTCCTACAGACAAATGTCCCCAAACATGCCACTTCCCTCTCCTGCACCCCACTCACTGTGGCTGTCCGTGGTTATCAAAGATACAGAGTTCAGAGGTGCATTCACAGGGTTCCCCTCCCACCTCTGGGGAGGGAGAAGAGCAGGCAATGCATCTGCTGCCACTGCTACTGATTTACAGCTACCGCTGTCTCTCTGCTCCCACTGGGCGCTGCTGGCCACCACAATCATCAGCAGGCGAGATCGAACCTGGGACCTCAATGCATGAGCTTCTACTGCAGTGGTGGGCAACCTGCGGCCCACATGTGGCCCATCAGTGTAATCTGATTGTGGGCCGCGAGACATTTTTCTGACATTGACCATCTGCAGGCACGGCAGCTCCCAGTGGCCGCAGTTCACCATTCCCAGCCAATGGGAGTTGCAGGAAGTGGCGGGCTGCAGGGACGTGCTGTATTCCTGCAGTAAAGCACTTTACCTGTAGTTCCCACGGGGAGTGAAATTCACACAGATTGCACAATCCATGTCAATTTCCTCAAAGCAAGTGGTACAGATAAAGTGCTCCAATGTAGTAGCACTTTATCTGCACTACTGTTCCCTAACTCTTGCATGTCCCTGAAAAAAGAGTGGAAACAGTAATGAATATAAGGGAAAAAAATAAATAAACCTGAATATCTTAGGCCCTGGGCGTATCTAACATGTGGCAAAATGCACTTCAGAAGGTGTGCCCTTACTTTATTTAACAGTGAGATGTTTAAAGTGAAGCTATTCCAAGCTCTGTACCCATGTACAATTCAATTATATATTATAAACTTACAAATTTTATCTAATACATAGGTTAATGATCCTTTTCACTGAACTACAACTATGTCTCCTCTTCTGTTTCTGCACTCCCACTCAACCAACTCTCTCTCCTTCCCAAAAAACTATAGCAAATAATTAGGCCTTACATCATTCCGTGAGAGGCAAATGCATGGATTTTGTTGGACTATGAATGGGAGTACAGCTGGTCAGGAATTTTCCCACTTAACCCTTTTTGTTGGAAAATGACAATTCATCAAAACTGAAACTTTACAGGGGAAGGTATCAGTTTCAATGAAACAATCATCAGGAAGGTTTCTCAGATTCACAATGGAATTTCTGTGGTCAAAACCACAGAGGGAGTCATCCCAGAACAGCCAATGGCACTCACCTGGGATATGGGAAACCCAGATTCAAGTCCCTGCTCCAAATCAGGCAGAGCAAGGATTTAAACTAGCGTCCCCAACATGCTAGGTGAATGGACTAATCACTGGGTTACTGGCTATTCTAGGGCCTGTCTGTCTCTCTCTCTCTTTCTGTTTTTGGGGAAAATATTTCAAGAGGTCTCAAGAGCCAATGTGAAACAGACTTTTTTTCGGAAATCTTGAAAATGTTTGCCGGGCAGAAAAACCATTAACCACCAGCTCTAAGAGGGAGTAAATGTGACAGATAAGGGCTCTCCATGGAAGCCCGCTGCTCTTGCCTTCAGATAAACACATGTAGTGACTGTGAGCTTGATCTCAACGGCCAGAGTAAAACACAAGAAGAAAGACAGCTTTTAACCACAGAGGGAATTATAGATCAAAACTAACACCTGAAACTGCACTCAGAAATAAAACACCCAAGTAATTATGGAATGTCTGTGTTTTAATAAAAAAAACCCTTTCATTCTACTGCAACACACAATGTGACAATAAAGTGGTTACTATGCAGAGTCTGACAGCACTCAGAATTCAGTGTTCTTTGGGGTAGTCTCTGTTAAGTGGAGTTTGGGTTCTTGTCCTCTCCAGCAACGGGATGACTGAGGCCAAAACTGAGACAACAAGCTGTATTTTCAAATCTGGGACTAAATTTATGTTCTTTTATAGAGAAAGACAGTCCATCTGAATCCAGTAAGAAGCATGGTGGGGAGAGGAGAGAAAGAAAGAGAGAACATTTTCCCATCATATTAACATTTTTTGCCCTTGATCCAGCCTTCTAAAACAACCATGAGAGTACTACCTTGTTATGGTTGTCGCCTGCTCCTAATTGAAATCTATAATTCCATTACCGATGCATCCAGACACATTTAATCAAACCATATCCTGTTGTGAAAATTGAGATCCGAGTTCATAGCTCATTCCTAAACAAATTATACACAGTGTGAGAGTCCAGGCATTGAATAGGAGTCTTGTAATAAATGTTGCCAGCTCCTTCAGGTCAGCTGGAAAATTGGGTTGCCACTGTTTGCAATTTCTAAAGCATGGCAGGATAGCTCATTTTCCAAGCTGCCTTTTGGATTTCTAAGTAGGCTACCTCATGGGGATATTTAGTCTTCTGCATTTGTAGTGTTTTGGAGGTGGGCAGAGGCTTAAATGTATTTTCCTAAGACTTTCTTGAAAGTTTGCAGACTTCCTTCATTCAAAATGAAGACAGGGATGCTAATACGAGACAGCTGTTGGTCCTACCTGTTGTCTATTATTATTTTGGAAGCCTGTAAATTGAACAAGACATTCAGATTTTTGATAGTATTTTTATAATAAACAGGACATAAATATGATATATTTTCTTCTGCTGGATTCTGCCTTGCATTTTAATGTTTGACTTTTTAAATATATTTTACAGACAGAGTTGCCTAACACTATATTATATAAATACACTATATATATATAGGTAAATACTTCCAATTTAGAATTCTTGAACACACGAAAAAATCTTAACTTTGCTTGGAAGCTATCCTGTTTTCTTATCATCTCTGTATTTATGTAATACTGAACTCTAGGTGGCAGTATGTAGGAATGAATATCAGATGCTTATGTTAAAGAGCTAATTCATTGCAAGTATGTTATAATTTATAGTCATGTTGCTTAATCTATTTTATAAGTATCTCTTTTTTTCTGTTTTGGTGTTTTTCTTTCTTTTGTGTATTGGCATGCTATCAAAATCCAATAAGTATTTATTGCATAAACTGAGAAGAATTTACAACTCTGGGAGTTACTGAGTTTTGGTTATGGTGTAGGGCAAAATCCAGCTCTTACTATAAATAGGGATGCTAAGGGATAATCTAGGGGGAATGCTGTGGAACCAGCATTACAGAGGATTCCTAGCCTTTGGCAGGATGACTCAGGGCAGCCAGTAGGGTGTGCACTGCATCTTTGCCGCTCCTCTAAAAGAGTACACTCCCAAGCATGGATTTTCCATAGCAATACTTGGAAAAGTGATTAGCTACTGGGGTCCAGTCCCTGTTTTATGCCATATCCATATGTAGGGGCTATAAACTGACTGGCTTACCAGGACTTCTTACATCTAGGGAGTGTGGGGAAGCTAGTACTAGAAGGCTGTGGTTGCTGCATGAGTACATTGGAGGTGAGGGAGGAAGAGATAGAGAATCCTGCACTTTTTTGTGCCTACCACACATGCACAACAAAAGGCGGGATTTTGACCTTGATGTTGGGGGGCAGGGGGCATATTTGGAGCTCTCTTATGGAAAAGTTCTATAGAATATGATAGGGATCAAATCAGTGCGGTTCTATAAAAACAGGGGTGCCATTTGCAGCAGGAGTTTGGCTCATCTTTTCCACCAAGTTTGTGTCTGCTTCCTTCAGACCTGAATTTTCCCCTTTTTTCTGAGTATCCAGCTATCTTGATGCACAACTAGCTCGAGCAGATGCAGATTGTTCTTAGGTATCATCAGCAGACATATAGAGTGTAACTGTGGAATTTGTGCACTGTTCCAGGTAGGGAGGGTCGAGCTTTATTGCCTCATGTGGACTCATGGCAGGAGCTGTGCCAGTGCCTCTGACATTAATAGGTTTCAGGTGCAGCAAACTGGGATGTAAATCTACAGTCTACCAGCTTGCCACACACTAACTGGTCATGTGGATCTTGCTACCATGCACTAAAAGCTCTGTAGTGAGCTTTCATCTGTTTGCACTACAGAACGTTTGGTGTGCAATAACGGGATCCACAGAGCCAGTGAGCGTGTGGCAGGCCGGTGAGCTATAGATTCACACTCAAGCTTGCTGTGCGCTATGACTCCATGTGGCCAAGCTCTAAGTGCAGCTGTGCTCATTATACATATAAATGTCCAATCCCTGTTTGAACGTCACTAAAGTTTTGGCTTCAATGATACCTTGTGGCATTTAATTTATTCTTTCAGATGGTTTTTAATGGTTTTTATTGCTCCTTCTTAGAACTTTACAGTTGGAGTTGTAGGAACTAAACTCAGTAAAACATTTGCAAAATTGTTTTGCGGTAACATATGTGGACAGAATACACAATTGTGTTCTGGGATAAGAAGATTTCTACTGGAACTCATTTGAGAAAGGAAGTAAACTTGTAAGTAAAGCCACCATCCCATACCCATGCTTGTAAGAGCTGGGGACACACCAAAACCTTTATACCACAACACTACATCATATATTGTAATATATTGTGTTACTGCCACTTTAAAATGATAGAATCATAGAAATGTAGGGCTGGAAGGGACCTCAAAAGATCATCAAGTCCTTATAGTTAGAAAGATTTTCCTAATATGTAACCTAAATCTCCCTTGCTGCAGATTAAGACCATTACTCTCTTCAGTGGACGTGGAGAACAATTGATCACAGTCCTCTTTATAGCAATCCTTAACATATCTGAAGACTGTTTTCAGGTCCCCCCTCAGTCTTCTTTTCTCAAGACTAAACATACCCAGTTTCTTTTAACCTTTCCTCATAGGTCAACCTTTTATCTTTTTTGGTTGCTTTCTCTCTTAGTCATGTGTAATGACCAGAGGGCCTCCTGTTGTTAGGGGTCTCTCACATGATGAATGCACACTCAGAGTCTGCAGGGGCAGAGCCTGTAGGAACTATCTTGTGTAACTAATATATAAAGTTGTGATTTAAACTTTGTATCTCTGGTCTCATTGTGGCTTCCAAGAGTACTGCAGGTGCAGCATACACACAAGGAAGATACTCCCAGCTACCTGACTGTGTTAGAAACCATGACATACACAGACACTCTCATCTGTATCTGCGTAGGCAGACATGCACTTGGTACACACTTGCAAGTGAAATAGGGCACTTGTGTACAATATGCCGGTTTGTACATTTATCCTTACACTTCTTTAGTATCTTCATGAAATAACGTCCCTTCTCATCGCTTCCAGGGTATACAGAGGTTTGAGTGTGTTTCAGATACTCTGTTCCTCCAGCTGTTCCCATCTGTTCACACCTTCCCTTAAGGTCCTTTCTCTGGTGAAAGTCACCTCTCTGTGGCTCTGTCAGATTTACAGCAGATAAATCCTCACTATCTCTGCGTTAGAGCACATCCCCTATGCAGCAGGTTCCAAATGCAACACACACCAGATTTATTGCCCTGCCAGCTGCTTCAGTCTTGTGCTGTAGGCAAATACAACCTAGAATCAATCTCAAACACGTGCTTGAGCTGCATCTTTATAAATGATCTTGGAAACTCTACAATATAATCTAGTAGAAAGCCCCAAGGTTAGAGTTTCTAATTCAATCACACATCTTTGACATAATTAATTATTTATTAAATAAAAGGAAATTCAGTGGCAATGGGATATTTGGCTTCTATAAGGGGATTTGATTTGGTAGCACATAATATACATATTAAAATAGTAGAATAAAAATATTGCATGGATCTGAAATTGGTTGTTAAACAGGAAAAAGAGGGCAATAATTAACAATACAACCTTCAAGTGAATACCTCAGAGGTTTGTATTTGAGACCCATATTTTTATTAATAATCTGGATTCTAAAAGAATGTTTTAACTGATCTGGTTTGCCAATTACCAAATAGTTCACAAGCACAGGGGAGGAAAGCACCAATCTGGAGAGTTATCTGGAGACAGTACAACAGTGATCAGCATTCTGATTCAATAGATGGATGTCTAGGAAACAGATTAAATCAGCAGCACAGGTACAAACTGTGGACAGCTACCTGGAAAGCAGCATGTACAAGAAAGCAAAGCAAATATGAGGAGGCAGTCCAATCTAGTTAAGGGGAAAAAAAGACATTTCACATACACATGGTCCACCCTCATCTATATCAGACCCATTTTACATAGGGGTTTCTTCTGTTAGTCAGATGGGTTGACTCATCCCTAGATAAGAATCGGACCTGGGTCTGAATCAAAATTCCAAATCTGAACATGCTCAACTATGGTGAAGTTTGGAGGTGGGTCTTCACGTAACTGTCACTGTTGCTATAATGTGCTATAATGAGCTGAACCAAAATTCAGGATACAAACACCCCTGAACTCTGAGAAGTTCAGAGCTGCTATCCTTATATTGATTCTCAAGATCTTCTGTAATAAATACCTCCAGGGTACCATAACAATCTTAATGAATGAGGGAATTATTCGCAGTCCAAGAAGATGGTAGGATAATGACCTGAAGGCATGGAAAGAGGAGTATGGACTAGCTGTGCAGATGTGACTTTTTCACGCTGCTCCAAAACACAGTCCACACATGCTCTGTAGAGTCAAATTTCAGGAATGGGCAAACATATAAAAAGCCTTCTGGTAGGGTTCCTCCCTGAGAACTGTTCAGTCCAGAACATAGGCTTCCTCTGCTTAGAGAAGGAGTGCTAGACTCAAGTGGAAAAGAGGTTGGAATTCTATGTTTAGTTATGGGCCATGGACTATAAACCCTTGTCAATGCACAGTAGGATGGCCACAGTAGGAAGTCTGCACAGAGATCAAGGAAAGCCATTTATTTATTTATTTTTGCTCAGAGTCTTGCTGTCGCATTCATCACTCAGTGAATCTGCTCCTTTTTTGACACCACTATTTCTGCCCTTTGTTTCTCTTCCTTCCCCATCCTCCTGTCTGGTTTTCTATTAGAGATTATTACCCACAGCCTGGGCTTAGTAGGAACGACATTTTAGAGAGGGCAATACTAGAAGCTCAGAAGGGTACAATTATAAAATAAATAATAGAGATTTTAAAAGGCTAACTATGGTAGAAGAGCAGGGGAAAGACATACAAGCCAGAGGCCATATGTTGCAATTGATCCATGGGCAGAACTCTCAATGATGTCATTAGGAGTTTTGTTCGAAAACTGATGACAGAATATGGCCTTTCAGCAAAACCAAGTTAAAATGGACTATTTTTATACAGATCCAGGAGTGCAGAGGTTCACTGTGTGTATCAGTGTTCCTATGAGTCTTATACAGATAACCTGCTATCCTCTATAACAGGGTAGCTACTTTTCAAGTTTGAAATGATTTACTATTTTCACAAAGGTCATGGCTTGCAGCACTTGTTCAAATGGCTTTGCAGAGGGCTCTGTTTTGAGAATGTAAGTGGTATTTCAGTGTTACAGGTTGGGGTGAATTTCACTCCTCTGATGAAGGAATGTAAAGAGACCATGGCCTATCATGATGACCAATATTGTCTCTGTTTCCTTGTACCCTCCCCATCTGTCTGTATCCATCTGTTGTCTCTTGTCTTATACTTGGATTAGGGCGACCAAACTTACCATTTTTAAAGGGACAGTCCCGTATTTAAGCCCTCCTGCAGGTATCCTGGCTTTTTCTTAAAAACGAGCAAATTGTCCTGTATTTTCTGTCTCCCCTCAGCATCAGTACTGGTAGGTCCTGCTGCTGGCCAGATCCCTGCTTACTAGCCGCCTGCCCACCAGTGGTGAGTGGGGAGGTCCAGTGGCTGACGATGAGGGTGAGTGTGCAAGGCTGGTGGTGGGGGCTGGTCTGTTAGCGCAGCCCCCGCTGCATGCCAGCTCTCGGACAGCAGGCCCTGCCCCCCTATCCCGTTTCCAGCTGGCACTAGCTGTGAGCTGCGGTGGCTGGTGAGTGCAGGCAGGTGGTGGTCGGTTACATGTCACCTCTGCTGCCCCTCCATCAGCCCTTTATGTGCTCCCCCTCTCGCTGTCCTCTCCCTGCTTTGTTCCTTCACTCCCCCCAGTCCCACTGCTCCTCCATATCCCCCTAGACAGGCCATGTCCTGCTCCCAGCGCTGTGCAGAAAACCAGCCCCTGGTCAGAGCACTGAGCTCACCAACAGCCTGGCCAGCAGGCTCCTTCCTTCCTCCACTGCAAGACCCTCTGGCCTGGGGCACTGGCCAGGAAGAGCTGAGCCCTGCATATGTCAAAGCCCCACACAGGGGCGGCTCTAGGTATTTTGCCGCCCCAAGCACGGCAAGCAGGCTGCCTTCGGCGGCTTGCCTGCTGGAGGTCCCCAGTCCCGCGGCTTCGGTGGCATGCCTGCGGGAGGTCCGCCAAAGCCGCGGGAGCAGTGGACCCTCCGCAGGCATGCCGCTGAAGGCAATCTCCCTGCCGCCCTTGTGGCGACCAGCAGAGCGCCCCCCGTGGCTTGCCGCCCCAGGCACGCGCTTGGCGTGCTGGAGCCTGGAGCCGCCCCTGGCCCCACACAGCACTGGCACAGGGAAACCTCTCCACCCCTCTGCTAAGCTCTGGAGTGGCAAGGAGGGAGGTGGGAGGGGAGGCAGGGCTGTACTTAGGCATACGCAGCATACATGGCTGAATAGGACACCTAAAAATGTGGGGCACCCCTGGGTCTTAGTGTTCACTCTCCTGCCTCTTCCTGTCCCTGATCTGATCCTTCCACCACAGCTGGCTGCTGCCACATGGTGAGTCTTCTTCCAGAGGGGATCTAGTAACTTAAAAGTGAAAAAGCCTTCCAGCCTGCCAGACCTATTACCACAACACTGAAACTGTTAAAGAGCCATTCAAGCGGTAATGAAGCCATTTAACAGGCATTTGCCAACCCCTAGGTATATATACTGTCAGTTTCTGAATTTACTGACAAAAACAATTGTGCATTACTGTAATATTTTACACAGAACATGTTAGTCTACAGGACCTTAGTTTAAAATTTGCTTTAAATATATTTAATTAGAAGATTGCTAAAGATTATAAAATCACATCTCTAAAAAATCCTTGCATAGATTTTTAGATACACAATCTGAATATTCATCTTTAGCCTTCAATGCTTGGATCTTCAGACTTATAGTTTTTTAAAATAAATCCTTCATAAGACCACCCTTATCTAAAATACACATTTTAATTTTAATTACTATAGTACAAAAAACTTGCTTCCAAAGTCTTCCTGTCCTTTCTTTACTTCTGACTATTTGATGAACTAGTTTTAAGAGAAAAACTCCAGCAAAAGTAGTACCTTAGTAAGATATAAAATCCTTTGTTATGCCTAAAATCTTTGGAAACATATTTTTTAAAGTTGGTGAAATTTTATAAACATGTCTATGTTATACACAAAGCAAATTAGTGTTCCCTTTTTCTAAAAGCAATGAATATTGTTATGAACGCACTATACCACTGTGACTGATTAATTTAAAATAATGTCTTTGTTTCAGTGAGTTAAATATGTAGTAATCTGGAATGATTACTTTATGAAGGTTTAAGAGTATATTTAAAATATAAAATCAGCTTTAAAATACTGATTAAGAACATATAAAACATCATGTCTTCCATAATATTTAATGTTGTATTCAGCAGGACAGCTAACTTGCCCTTACTACAAAGTTTTTGCAAATAAATTTCTGACAAACTTCAGGGTATATCAAAATACCTGTGACTGACATTTTTTATCCCCAGATTTAGTGCTTTTAATTGGGTACCTTCTACATATCCAGTCTTCACCATCTGGCATGCAGTGGAAAACATGCTCCATTTTCTTTTGAAAAAAAAACTCTTCTGTAATTTCTTTCTAATACTATTTGCTTCATTTGGGTTCAGGGATTTGGCTGGAAGGGGGTGAGCAGGGAGGGGGAGGGGAAGGAGCGGGGAGACAGTGGGGAGAGGGCGGGGCCTGGGCAGAGAGGGGACGGGGCATAGGGCAGAGCAGAGGTGAAGTATGGGTGGGGCCACAGGCAGAAGAGGTGGGCTGGAGAGCTAGCCTTCCCAAGTGACACCAGTTTAATAATACTGTGTAGGGCCCCATAAATCCTAAAGACAGCCCGGAGGGGTGGCGGGAGAGTGATTTCCAGCCTGTTCACACACACTGCAGGCTCCACAGCAGCCCCCTGGGCAGGGACTTAAGCACCCTCTTCACCTCCCCCCTGCCCAGTCCTGGGTCCTGCCACGGAGTTTGGGGCTGCTCCCTCGCCTAGGCACCTTCCTGTGCTGAGCCACCTCTCTGGCTGGGTTCGCTGAGGCCCCTGCAGTCAAATTCCCTGGGCCCTGGTGCACAATGAACCCTGTCAGTCCATCCAGGAATGTCCTGAAGATTCTTTAGCATTTGGACACTTTCATTTAGCTCAGGGACCTGTGACAAGAGCTGTCTGACCCATTGCCAGCTCAAACTGGGAGTGAAAAATATGTTTTACCTTCTGTTGTCTTTCACCAAATTTAAACATTTAAATATTTGGGGATTTTCAAGGAGAGACTGAAGCCAGCCTGGCACAAAGCAAACTTTGGTGGCTTTCATAGACTCTTATTATTGGGTGGATCAGACCCTTGAGAGATCTGCAGGAAAAACAGATGCTTTCACCAAAATAACTTCAGCTTTGACTCTTTGGATATTAGTTGTCATTTTATAGCAAAAATAGCTTTTAATTTTTATCTGTGGTTGCTGTCACAGATTACACAAAGCAAAACTTGCTAGATATTGACTCATCAGTTATGAAAGTAAACTGTAATTGTATTTTGTTTTGCTTTATAAGATACATTTCAGTCTTTTTATTAATATTCTCTATCACTGTGACACATTTATTAACTTGATATCAAAGATTTACAATATATATTACTTCCAGTGCCTAAAGTATAAAACTCTAAGCTGTTTTAATAAGCAATGATTGCACTCAGAGAAGTAGAATTCTTTATCTTAATTTATTTGGAAATATTTATGAAATGTTTTTACAAAGCTTTTTTTTATTTTTTATTTTTATTTTTTTTAGCGTGAAGGGTAGCATGAGTAGCCTTACAGCTTCTCCATAATGAAATCTTGATCTAAGGCAGGGATTGGCAACCTTTGGCACGCGGCCCGCAACCTTTGGCAGGCCAGGCCGGTTTGTTTACCTGCCATGTCCACAGGTTCGGCTGATCGCGGTTGCCACTGGCCGCGGTTCACCACTCCAGGCCAATGGGGGCTGCAGAAAGCTGCAGCCAGAACATCCCTCGGCCCACGCCACTTCCCGCAGCCCCCATTGGCCTGAAGCAGCGAACCACGGCCAGTGGGAGATGCAATTGGCCGAACCTGCAGATGCAGCAGGTAAACAAACAAGCCCATCCCACAAGGGTGCTTACCCTGGCAGGCCACAGGCCAAAGGGCCAAAGGCCGATCCCTGATCTAAGGTTTTACCAAAGATCAATCTATATTTAAAAAATAGAAGAATTTCACATGTTCTGTCATTTCTGTTTATAGTATAAAAATCTTGGAAATCAAAACGGATGTAAATTCCTAATTTCTAACATATTATGGTGAATAATTATCATACTAATTATGTTTTTCTATTAATATATACCTGATATAGTATTAGTTTATCATGGCATTAGAAATTAATTTGAGATCTTATTTCCAGAATGAAATTTCAGACATAGATCTTGTTCTCTTCTCCCACTACACCATATCACTGGGTAAACTCATCCAGAAACACAAATTCAATTATCATCTCTATGCTGGCAACTCACAGATCTACCTCTCTGCTCCAGACCAGAGTCCATCTGCCCAAATTAAAAGCTCAGCCTATTTCTCTGACATCTTTGTGGCTGTCTGGTCTTCTACTCAAGCTAAACTTGGCTAAAGCAGAGATGTTAATCTTGCCCCTCCAACTCAACCCCCCCCCTTCCTTTCTCTATCATCATGAACACCACTATCGTCCTCTCTGGCCCTCAGGCCTATAAACTGGATATCTTCTTTGACTTGGACTTCTCTCTGGGTCCTCACATCCAGGCTATGTCTAAATTTTGCAGATTCTTTCTGCATAACATCTCTAAGATATAACAATCCTATCCAGCCGTACAGCTAAAACACTCATTTCATCTTTCGTATCTCAATTAGTGCATCATCTTTTCTCTGGCTCTGACAAAATGCAGCCTTGCACTGCTCACATCCATTCTACTACTGCAAAGTTCATTTTTCTAGGCCAGAGGTGGGAAAACTACAGCCCGCGGGGACCCTACTGCCCGGCCCCTGAGCTCCTGGCCTCTCCCCTGCTGTGCCCCCTCAGCTCACTGCGCCGCCAGCACAATGCTCTTGGCGGCGGGGCTGCGAGCTCTTGCTGGGTAGTACAGTTGCAGAGCTGCGGCCTGACCCAGTGCTCTGTGCTGCACGGTGGCATGGCTGGCTCCAGCTGGGCAGCACAGCTGCCTGTCCTGGTGCTCTGCGTGGCGCGGCTGTAGCACCACCAGCCACTGGTGCTCCAGGCAGCACAGTAAGGGGGCAGGGAGCATGGGGGGGTTGGATAGAGGGCAGGAGAGTTTGGGAGTGGTGGTCAGGGGGTGGGGGTGTGGATAGGGGGCGGGGCGGTCAGAGGGCGGGGAACAGAGGGGTTGAATGGGGGCAGGGGTCCTGGGGGCAGCAGTCAGGAAGGAGACAGGGGGTTGGATAGGGCAAGGGGCAGTCAGGGTCAGGGGTTCTGGGGGCAGTCAGGGAGAAGGGGTGGGTGGATGGGGCAGGAGTCCCGGGGCAGGGCATCAGGTAGCAAGAAGCAGGGAGGGTCGGATAGGGGGGCGGGGCCCGGGCCATGCCTGGCTGTTTGGGGAGGGACAGACTCCCTTAACTGGCCCTCCGTACAATTTGGAAACCCGATGTGGCTCTCAGGCCAAAAAGTTTGCTGGCCCCTGTTCTAGGCCATTGCTTTGACCATGTCAACCAACTCTTTATCAACTATCAGCTGCTTATCTTCACTTTTAGACCCTTGCAGGCCTGTAAGACCCCACAGGTCTAGAACCCAAACCTGCAGCTGACATCTCATGCTGCCACTATAATCAACTTGCACTTTATTTCCCATGACCCATTGTGGACACTGACCATGGGAGGTTCTGCCTCAAGAGTTTGACAGGCAGCAGCATCATGGCTCCTGATTGGCTGTCTGCCCTATACAAATCCAAGGGGCCTTCCAGGAAGTGTCCAGGCAACAGAATGGCTCTTTTGTAGCTGACATGATCATTCCTGCTCCCAAATTCCTGGCTTTGACCTTGGCTTGATTAGGACTTTGCCTCCTGACTTGGACCCTGAAACTTGACTTAGGCCTGGTCTACACTAGGCGTTTAAACCGGTTTTAGGAGCGTAAAACCGATTTAACGCCACACCCGTCCACACTAAGAGGCCCTTTATATCGGTATAAAGGGCTCTTTAAACCGGTTTCTGTACTCCTCCCTAATGAGAGGAGTAGCGCTAATATCGGTATTACCATATCGGATTAGGGTTAGTGTGGCCGCAGATCGACGGTATTGGCCTCCGGGCGGTATCCCACAGTGCACCACTGACCACTCTGGACAGCAATCTGAACTCGGATGCAGTGGCCAGGTAGACAGGAAAAGCCCCGCGAACTTTTGAATATTTCCTGTTTGCCCAGCGTGGAGCTCCGATCAGCATGTGTGGTGATGCAGTTAAAAATCAAAATAAAGAAAGAGCTCCCGCATGGACGATGCGGACGTGATCGCTGTAAGGGCAGGCAAATCTGTTCTATCAGCGCTCCGTTACAGAAGACGAAATTCAAAATCATTTTTAAAAAATCTCCAGACAGATGCCATAGCAGGGACTCAGCGCACTGCTGCGTGACAAGCGTAACGGAAAGCCAAAGAATCAAATGGACGCTCATGGACTGGAGGACTCAAGCTATCCCACAGTTCCTGCAGTCTCTGAAAAGCATTTGCATTCTTGGCTGAGCTCCAAATGCTTCTAGGGTCAAAAACATTGTCCGCGGTGGGTCAGGGCATAGCTAGGCAATTTACGCACCCCCCCACCCACCCCCAGAAGTGAAAGGGAAAACAATCCTCTCTTGACTCTTTTACATGTCACCCTATCTTTACTGAATGCTGCAGATAGACGCAATGGTGCAGCACTCAACACCAACATCCTTGCTCACCCCATGCCATGGATGGCTGATGGTACAATATGACTGGTATCCGTCCTCATCATCAGCCTATTGGCACATGGGGCAGTGCAAAAGGACTGGTAACCATGCTGACTAGCATCGGTAAGGTCAATCAAGGGCGCCTGGTCCTAATTTTTCGTGGTAGATGGTACAGTATGGCTGATAACCATCGTCATCATAGCAACAGGGGGCTGAGCTCCATCAGCCCCCACCCTTCATGTGTAAAGAAAAGATTCAATTGCCCCTGGACTAGCAGAGGGATGATGGGCTCCTCTCCTCCACACTCCTTACTGTCCTGTCTGGACTATCATAGCAGCTGGAGGCTGCCTTCCACTCATATCTCACTAACAAGTCACTGTGTCTTATTCCTGCATTCTTTATTACTTCATCACACAAGTGGGGGGACAATGCTACGGTAGCACAGGAAGGCTGGGGGAAGAACGGAATCAACAGGTGGGGTTGTTGCAGGAGCACCCCCTGTGAATAGCATACAGCTCATAATTTCTGCAGGATCTGACACAGAGCAGCTGTGCTCTCTGGTTCTATGATACAGTGGTTCTCTAGTACACTTGCCCATATTCTAGGCAGGACTGATTCTATTTTTAGATACCAAAAAGGAGGGATTGACTCAGGGAGTCATTCCCAATTTTGGCTTTTGCGCCCCTGGCTGATCTCAGCCAGGGGCACTTATGACAGCAGCAAATGATGCAGTGCAAAAGGACTGGTAGCCACGATCATCTTATTACCAATTTATGGTATGGTAGATGGTACAATATGGCTGGTAACCATCTCTGCTATCATGCAAAAGCAAAAGCATGCTGCTGTGTAGCGCTGCTGAATCGCCTCTGTGAGCGGCATCTAGTACACATACGGTGACAGTCACAAAAGGCGAAACAGGCTCCATGATTGCCATGCTATGGCATCTGCCAGGGCAATCCAGGGAAAAAAGGCACGAAATGCTTGTCTGCCGTTGCTTTCCCAGCGGAAGGAGTGACTGACGACATTTACCCAGAACCACCCGCGACAATGATTTTTGCCGCATCAGGCACTGGGATCTCAACCCGGAAATTCCAAGGGGCGGGGGAGGCTGCGGGAACTATGGGATAGCTAGGAAATAGCTACCCACAGTGCAACGCTCCAAAAATCGACGCTAGCCTCGGACCGTGGACGCACACCACCGATTTAATGTGTTTAGTGTGGCCGCGCACACTCGATTTTATACAATCTGTTTTGTTAAACCGGTTTATGTAATTTCGGAATAATCCCGTAGTGTAGACGTACCCTTAGACTCTGACCCTTGATATTGGCCCTGGCCTGTAATCTGACTATAAACTCCTCTGCTACTCTCAGCCACTGGATTGCCCCCACTCTGACCTTGGCCTTGACTGGCCTTGTTGGGATCCTGATGGGGCCTATCCTCACACTACATATCCTCTCTTATTCACTACTGAGATGTTGAGTCCTGCCTCCGATCAGCCAAGGATGCCTGTCTCCATAGTCTACTTGAGAAATTTTCAAACAAGCACATTCCTGCTTTCTCCCATGTTGCCCCTCATGCTTATCCTCCTTCAAATTCCTCTTTTAAGACTCTTCTGTGCTGTGATGCCTACAAAAAACTTAATAATGGTTAGGCTATTGGTGTGCAGAGACCACTGCCTATCATGCTGACCAGTATTGTCTCACTGTTGCCTCATATTCCCCTGTCTATCTGTATCCATGTGTTATCTCTTTTCTTAGACAGTAGGCTCTTTGAGGCAGGGCTGTTTTTTTTTTTATATAGTGCCTAGCATCAGGGCCGGCTCCAGGCACCAGCGAAGGAAGCATGTGCCGGGGGCGGCCAATAGAAAGAGGCGGCATGTCCAGGTCTTCGGTGGCACTTTGGCGGCAACTCAAGCACTCCGCTTTAGTCTTCGGCGGGAATTCGGCGGTGGGTCCTTCATTCCGTCTCTTCCTCTTTGGCAGCAGCTCAATCAGCTTTCTCTTTTTTTTTTTTTCTTTTGTCGCTTGAGGTGGCAAAAAGGCTGGAGCTGGCCCTGCCTAGTATAATGGGGCCCCAGATCATGACTAGGGCTTCCAGGAACTATGTTAATACTAATAAATAAATAATAATAATACTGAAACTCTTTAATGTCTTCAGCTACAGAGAATATAGTAAATAAAAGTGGAGCAAGTGTTTCAAAAGTCAAGAGCCTGTGCTGCAGAGAATCTATGTATAGATTATCTCTGACAAGATATTTGTGAAAATTCACATCTTTTGTTGTGTGTGTGTGTAGATATATTACATACATGCACAGATATATTTGAGTAATATTTGATTTACCTTTGTATACTTGAGTTATTTCAAATTAAGAGCTTATGATCTACTGTACCTGTTGCTAAAGGTGACCATGGAAAAACTCTGTAAAACCGTGATCCACATTCATTGTACTGTGTGCCAGTTGTGGTCAATACTAAAACTAATTCTCATAGATTAGGCTAGCACTGCTTAAGCATATGAAAGGATTGTCACCTTGTGTCCCTTAAACTCAGTCTTGTCCGTGGTCATTAAGTGTTTCCTGTTTCCCTGACAACAACACACTTTTTACTGTTTTAATCTTTCATTCACTTGCAAATGTTGCTCTTCTACAAACTCCCTCTGGTTTGTCAATATCTCTTTTAGTAATGTGGTGTCTGGAGATGAACATAGCATAGCAGGTGGTTTCAAATCAGGGCTATAGAGAGAGGAACTATTACCTCGTTGTTCCGTGATGAGATGTGCTTGTGAATGCAGCCCCAAACTGCATTGATCTGTTTTGCAGCCACATCACATTGCAAACTCATGTCTAATTTGCAGTCAGCTATCACCGTTGGGCCTCTTCTAGCATTAATGCTTCCCAGATCTCTCTTTCACACTGCATGTTCTGTGTGGTTTTTAATTGGATTTCCCCAGATATATTCATTTGCATTTTTCTAAGATGAAACTCATTTTCCTATTTTCTGCCCATGTTTCTAATCTTTCTAGAGATTGTATCACGTCTCTATGCTCCTCCCTATATATTACCACCTTCAAATTTCATTAATGTTCTGTTTACTCTGTCTTCTTGATCATTAATGAAGATGCTAAATAAAACAAATCCTAACAATGTGGTAGCTGTGGTAGCTCACTAGACACTATTCCCAGATCAGTACTGTGCCATTGCCTTTAGCCTTTGTTTAGGATCTTTCCATCCATAGAGCAGCATTACTACTTAATCCAATTGTAATTATTTTTTCAAATGAATTTCAGTGTAACACACTTTACTTTATTCTCTGGCACTTCCACATATGGCTCCAGCCACTGCATGCAGTTCTACTAAAACCTCAGGATCGTCCGTGTAATCTCGGCTGGAAGATGGACTTGTGATAATATGAAGTATATATCATTCTCAATGCATGAAGATTGATACACATGCCTCCTTCTAATGCTAACTTCCAGATATTTCTCAGATGATTACTTCTCATCTACAGTCTGAACCTGGCATTAAAATGAAGTGGAAATAATAGAAACTGACAAAAATGTATCAGTTATGATGTTATTGTCATCATTAGTACTTTACGACCACAAGTGATGGCAAAATTGCACCCAGATGTTCTCTGTGACTGGAGTATACAGTGATCTATACCTAGAGTGCTACTCCTGGATGGATAAAGTACAGATGGGGAAGGGGGAACACTTATCTGATTTACATAATAACCTGAATAACTGTTACTTAGGTAGTTTTGGTTATTAATATATACATATATAAATAATTCAATTTATTTTTACTGACGTTTGACTCAGACAATGGTTGAATGCAGATGGCTCTTGTGCTTTTCAGTTGTAACCCCTATGGTATAAATGATTATTAAAATAACCTGTGAAACATTTATTTAGGAAAATTATTCAGATCTTTAAGCTGGTTAATATTAATTGTTCATATTACAGTATTTTAATTAGATGGATAAATATGACTGCAGAAAATCAGCTGAGATTTCTACCGATAAAAAGCACCTGACCTGTAGAATCTAATTTTAATTACCCCTCTACATGCCAACCTCTACATTATAGTGTTCTCGGGGCTGGCAGCTATTCATTTTATATAGAAGCCATATGGGCTATTTTTAACTCTGTAGGTGGTCCAAGTCTTTGACAGAGCTCTCTGCACTGGCTATCTTCATCGGTGAAAAATCTACAAAATGCAGTATTTTGCTGTACAATTATGTGTATATTTTATGTTTTATATATATATAATATAAAATTACATGCATGGTTTAGGTCTTGACCTGCTTTAGTGTTATTTGGTCCCATGTTGTCAAGCAGAGAGTGATTATTGTGAAGATGGGCTGCAATTACAGTGACTCAGAGGGCTCAAATTTACTTTTAGTTATTGTCAGTAGGAGAAGTGTTTTCATTAGCTGTCCACTGGAAATTCCTGATCTGACCGAAATAAACATCTTCTGCTATTTGATTTTGTGTGTGTGCGTGTGTGTGTGCGTGTGTGTGTGTGTGTGTGTGTGTGTGTGTGTGTGTGTGTGTGTGTGTGTGTGTGTGTAGATGACTGCAGTGGTTAGAGGAATGCTGGAACTGCTGAATGTGATTTCAATTCAGCAAAATTACATATTGCCAAAGAAATCAGTTTTCTGCAAAACCGTCTAATTGCTAAGTAGTCAATGAGAAGCCATTGGAACAGCCATAGCAACCAGGGCCAGGTGGATGACCAAGCCAAAAGGTCTGATGTGAGCTCTGTTACTATGGATATATACAACGCAGTAGCCATTGGTAAAGTTTCATTTCTTTTAAATATCAAGACCTCTGCTTATTGCTTCTAGTCAAAATTGAGAGCCAGATCCTTGGCCTGGGTTCTGCCTGTGTTTCCTCAGCAGCACAAAGCCACCCTAAAGGAGCAGCTGAGGATGACAGAAGAGAATCCTTGGATGGCAAAGATCTAGCATAGCTGCCTCCACACCACTTGTGCCCTCACCTCCACATAGGGTGCATGGTAGGGTCAGGAGAAATGGAGACGAGGTGTGTCAAGAGGGGAAGGGAGTGAGGCAAAACTCAGGGACTATTACAACTGGAGTAATATAAAGTTTCTATATGCAGTTTTTGCCCCTAGCAGGCTCAGGGACCCAACACCTCCCCATCCTCCCCAAGAATTGTCCCTCATTACCTTAATTTACTAGGAGATACTCCTAAAATAAAGCTGTGTGAGTTGCAAATAATCTAGTGGGTCTGGTTCCTGTGGACTATTCAGCATCTTTTGCAATTTCACAAGGCACGAGGCCTGTTAATAACTATGTTAAATAAGCACAGCAGTTGGGTTTATCATCATATTAACAAAACCCTAATGGAATCATAGGGTTATCCACAGCTACCTGACAACATTAAGCATGGAGTGTCCCCATCTACACTGACCTCAAGACTGTGTTAGTTAAGGTCTTGTCAAGGTCTTGTTTTAATGTGTTTTAATTTATGTTTCAGTAGAGACCAGCACCCCAAGGTGCTAGGCATTACACAAGCACAGAACAAAACACAGTCCCTACCCCAAAGAGCTCATAATTCAGTGGTTTGTCTTCACTGAAGTATTAGCTCATGGTTTTCCCTGAAACTTGACCCCTATCCACACATACAAATTTCTAACTCAAATTAAGTGGGGCTTTAAACTGGAGCTATTTAGGCCAGGTCTCCACTAAAAAGTTGACCCAGCTATGTTGCTCAGGGGCGTGAAAAATCCACACCCCCGAGACACATAGTTAAGCCCACCTAACCCTGGTCATGACAATGCTAGGTCAACAGAAAAATCCTTCTGTCAACCTAGCTACTGCCTCTTGGGGAAGTGGATTAACTACAGTGCCCATAAGCGCCGATTCCGTGGGTGCCTCAGGGCTGGAGCACCCACGGGGAAAAATTAGTGGGTGCTTTGCAGCCAAGCTCCCCTCTCTCACCCGCCCTACCTTCTCCTCCTCCCCCTCCCCTGAGTGCGCCACATCCTCACTCCTCCGCCTACCTCCCAGCGCTTCCTATGCAGCCGCCACCACACAGCTGTTTGGCTGCTCTGGGAAGCGGGGGAGGAGTGGGAACGTGGCACGCTCAGGGGAGGAGGGGTGGAAGAGGCGGGGCTGGGGCAAGATTTGGGGAATGGGTTGGAATAGGGGCAGGGAGGGGGCGGAGTTGGGGCAGGGACTTTGGGGAAGGGGTTGAAGTGGGGCCAGGGCAGGGGCAGAGGGGGGGTTAAGCACCCACCAGCAGGAGCAGAAGTCGGCGCCTATGCCCCTCCCGTTGCTGTAAGAACTATCTATCCTGAAGTGCTACAGCAGTGCAGCTGCAATGTTTGCTAGTGAAGTCATAGCCTAAGCCAACTAGCTCCAGTTTGGGCTGCCACTGGAGAGAGAGCCAGGATCCAGCAGCTGAAGTTACCAACTGCTAATCCAATTGTTCTGTGTAGTTGGATTTGGTTGAAGGTATGGTTACTCCTTGTGCTCTAGAGGCACCACCTGTTGCATTATCAGTTGAGTGGAAAAAGCAGCATCCATTGATGCTTTACATTTTCTCACCCCTCAACTTGATGGATAACTCACATATGTACTTATGAATTATAATAAATAAGATTTAATTAGAGATACTCGCTTGTGCAGTAGGAAGAGATTCTGAGACATACGCCCTTGTTTCAGAGGCCTAGTATGAGACAGGACCTGCTCACAGAATCTGGCAAGAACAGGGCTGATATTGTAGAAATACACATTCTTAAGAAGTGCTAGTCACAGAATACTCACGCAAACACATCCCAATATCAAGTGGTACCAGAACACCCCAATATCAAGGGTGGTACAAAAACGTTCCCCAAGGATAAGAGGAACACACTGAACCCTCATATAAGATAAGGTCAGGATGACAGTACGTAATAGAGATGTTTTAATTGAACCAAGATGTACAAGGTGATAACTAGCCATGTCAGGGGGCAGTGACTAACTATGTCAGAGGCATACTAACTTGTATTAGGGTATAAAAATGTATCTCAGAGGAAGTATCTTTGTCCAGCCGAGGGGGGAGTGGAAAGTCCCACCATTCACTGAGCTGCATCCATTGTCATGTCTTAGTATCCTTGTAGAGTCTACTACCATGCTTTGTTGACAATAAACCTGGCCTGGCACCTTCATACCTTAATGGATCTTGTGGTCATTGGGTGGTTTCCTCTAGGTCTGCTGTGCCAGCCATCTGCACAAGCTGGGGCAGCACACAGGGAGAACACACACATGCAGCCAAACATCTAACCACAGCTTGAAATCACCACTGAAGAGTTTCTCTTTTTAGGAGTTGCCTTATTTGCAAGATGTGGTAAACCCAGCACAAACAGCTAAAAAACCTGTGAGACCCTGTGCTACCTGTAAGGATTTGCCTATGTCTCCAAGGCTAAAAAGGACTGAGCCTGCTGAGGAGAAGAAGGTACTTCGCCACAAAGAGTAAAGTGCCAAAAGCTTTGGCACTTTCCATGGAGAACCCATAACCATTTAGACAGATACTAGGGGCTTAATTAATTCACTACTGCTGGTATTATCCACTGTTGGCACTGGGTTGCAATCACACTATTGGGCAGGGCCATCTCCAGGCACCAGCCCAGCAAGCAGTTGCTTGGAGTGGCCAACGGGAACGGGCGGCAGGTCTTCGGCGGCATTTGGGCAGTGGGTCCCTCAGTCCCTCTCGGAGCGAAGGACCAGCCGCCGAATTGCCACCAAAGACTGACGCGGTGGCGGTAGAGCTGCAGACCGCGAACACGGCTTTTTTTTTTCTTCTTCTTCTTTTTGCTGCTTGGGGCGGCAAAAACCCTGGAGCCGGCCCTGCTATTGAGATATGGATGGGAAAGTTTATCTGACTTCAGAAATGATAATAAACAGACTCCTCTCCAGAAAAGATGAGTTTATGTGTCAAAGTCTCTGAAAGAGCGAATGGAAGTGGCTACTACTGCTCCTCTTACATTTGGAGTCTCAAGATGAGAAGCTGGGTGCCTGAGCCTCAAAAGTGCAATCAGTAGAACTGGTTAAATAGCAATACATAATAAATAAATAAAGAGTCCCAAATATTTCAGAGAATAACAGTGCCAAATGTGGTTTATATGGTTTGTAGGATCATGTATTACTTTTTTGTATGTAGATCTGGCAGGTACGTGTGAAAATGTCTGAAAATCTCAAAAGTTTAATGAATTTTAGCACAAATGATAATTAGTTCAAAAATTCATCCCAGCTATGTGCTGTTACGCATACAGAGCCTGAATCTCTCCAGATTGGCACCATATATAGTCATTTACACCAGTGCTAATTGAGTGCAAAATGTGTTTGACATTACCAATCCAGAATGATTGTATGTTGCACAGGTACAAATGATCACACATAGAGCAAAACAATGGTGAATCAGGCACAAAATAATCTATTCCTGGCATGACTTTTTGAATCTTACTCTCATTTATCTTAAGTCCTTGTTAGAAATGCTGTGCTAGAAATGCAAAGGTGCCTTAAAAATTTGCACCTGCTTTAATGTGCCTTTACACAGCCAACATATGTAAAAGGACTCTCATTTAAAGGAGACACAAGCCCAGTAATTGCAATTAAAATAAAGAGTAGAATCCTTCTCTGAGGCTATAGATTTGCAAAGACAAAGTGTTCAATATGAAAAAAATCTTGCTGTATACAGCAAGTTCTCAAGCAATTCTAAAAGATAACAAAACTCTTCAAAACAAAGTCAGCAAAATGGTCCATCAATCATGAGTAAGGCATCTGACAGTATTCAGGCTACTTGAGAATTCTGAGTATGAAAACTTACCACCTTTGTTAAAGGATCATTTCTCTTGGGAAGAAGATATAGGACAGATAGATTTTTACAGCCATAAGGATAAGGAGACTTCCTAGGGAAAAAAGAAGACAGATCTATCATTAGCAATCCATATTTGTGATCTGAGAGTCCCTGAAGGTAAAAGCAATATTTTAAGAAAGACAAATACTGTGACAATTTTATGACAAAAAATTGTGCGAAGAAAAACAGAACAAACAAATAATACATCTCAATTGTCTTCTAGATGCAATAGCTCAGACTCCATTTCCGTTATCAGTGCTAATATGTTTGGTGGCCACTCTTGAACAAAGGTCACTCTTGCTGTTTCACTTGAAGAACAAAAGGCATACATCTGGCTAGCAAAACCGAAGGGAATACAGAGAGAAAGAACAGATAGAGGAGGAAGAGTGTGGCCCTTCTCTTTGGCCTGCCCAATCTCCAATTGGAAAGGTGTATAAAGGGCATAAAATGAGTGAAAGAAGAAGAAATAAAACCTTTGTAACATACAGTTTTCTGGGAGTGGGAGAATTTCAGTACTCCCTGTCTTACTGTATGAAACAGTGGATCAGATCCTCATCTTGTGTAAATCAGTGTACCTCCATCAATACCCAGGATTTTCAGTGGAGCTATCATGATTTACAACAGCTGAGGAGCTGGCTCATTATTTGTCTGAGTGAAAATTTTAAGTGAGATACCAAATTTATGTTTGTCCATTTCATTGTGCCCAAAAGCTTCATACATGTCAGAATAGCAAACATGTATCTTTAAAAAGGGGAACAAAGAGGACCTGGGGAATTATAGTCTAATTTTGATGCCCTGAAAGATACTGGAACAAATTATTAAATAATTAATTTGTAAGTACCTAGTAGCTAATAGAGTTATAAGGAATAGCTAACATGGATTTGTCAAGAAAAAAAAACATGCCAAACCTAACCAATTTTCTTCTTTGACAGGGTTACTGTCCTAGTGAGTTGTGGGGGGGACAGCACACATGATATATCTTGATTTTACTAAGGCTTTTGACACAGTCTCACCCAATAGTTTTATAAGCAAAATGAGGAAAATGTGAGCTAGATGAAATTACTATAAGGTGGGTGCACAACTTGTTGAAAAATGGTAGAAAATATATCTAGTGGGGTTTCACAGGGGTGAGTCCTGGGTCCGATACTGTTCAATATTTTCATTAATGAGTGGGATAATGGGATAGAGAGTATGCTTATAAATGTGGGGATGATGCCAAGCCGGAAGGGGTTGCAAACACTTTGGAGGATATGATTAGAATTCAAAACAACCTTCACAAATTGAAGAATTGGTCTGAAATCAATGAGATGAAATTCAGTAAAGACAAGTACAAAGTACTTCACTTAGGAAGGAAAAATCAAATGCACATCTACAAAAGGGGGAAACACTGACGATGTGATAGTACTTCTGAAAAGGATCTGGGGGTTACGGTGGATCACAAATTGAATATGAGTCAACAATGTGATGCAGCTGTGAAAAAGAGTAATATAATTCTGGAGTGTGCTAACAGCAGTGTTATATGTAAGACACGGAAGGTAATTGTACCATTCTGCTCACCACTGAGGAGTCCTCAGTTGGAATACTGGCTCCAGTTCCAGGTGCCACACTTTAGGAAAGATATGGATAAACAGGAGAGAATCTGAGCAGAGCAACAAAAATGATAAAAGGTTTAGCAAACTTGACCTATAAGGAAAGGTTAAAAAACTGGGCATGTTTAGTTTTGAGAAAAGAAGACTGAGGAGGATGTGATAATTTTCAAATATGTTAGGAGCTGTTATGAAGAAGACAATGATCAATTGTTCTCTGAAGGTAGGACAAGAAGTAATGGACTTAATCTGTAGCAAGGGATATTTAGGTTAGATAGTAGGAAAAACTTTTTAATTACAAGGGCAGTTAAATTCTAGAATCCCTATCCGTGGAGGTTTTTAGGAACAGATTGGATAAACACCTTTCAGGGATGGTCTACGTTTATTTGGTTCTGCAGTGATTTCCCTACACCCCCCTTGAGTTTCCCCACCCCCACCCCACCCAGTTTTTTGAACTAGTTACATGCCAAACCTGGTGGCTGAACTTTGCGACTTTGTCCTCACCCACAACTATTTCACATTTGGGGACAATATATACCTTCAAGTCAGTGGCACTGCTATGGGTACCCGCATGGCCTAATAGTATGCCAACATTTTTATGGCTGACTTAGAACAACGCTTCCTCAGCTCTCATCTCCTAATGCCCCTACTCTACTTGCGCTACATTGATGACATCTTCATCATATGGACCCATGGAAAAGAAGCCCTTGAGGAATTCCACCATGATTTCAACAATTTCCATCCCACCATCAACCTCAGCCTAGACCAATCCACACAAGCGGTCCATTTCCTTGGCACTACTGTGCTAATAAGCGATGGTCACATAAACACCACCCTATACCGGAAACCTACTGACCGCTATACTTACCTACATGCCTCCAGCTTCCATTCAGGACACCACACGATCCATTGTCTATAGCCAAGCTCTAAGATACAACCCCATTTGCTCCAATCTCTCAGACAGAGACAAACACCTACAAGATCTCTATCAAGCATTCTTAAAACATTCTAAAAATACCCACCTGCTGAAGTGAAAAAACAGATTGACAGAGCCAGAAGAGTACCCAGAAGTCACCTACTACAAGACAGGCCCAACATAGAAAATAACAGAACGCCACTAGCCATTACCTTCATCACCCAACTAAAACCTCTCCAGTGCATCATCAAAGATCTACAACCTATCCTGAAAGATGATCCCTCACTCTCTCAGATCTTGGGAGACAGGCCTGTCCTCGCTTACAGACAGCCCCGCAACCTGAAGCACATACTCACCAGCAACCACACACCCCAGAACAAAAATACTAACCCAGGAACCTATCCTTGCAACAAAGCCCGATGCCAACTCTGTCCACATATGTATTCAAGTGACACCATAATAGGACCCAATCACATCAGCCATGCCATCAGGGGCTCGTTCACCTGCACATCTACCAATGTGATATATGCCATCATGTGCCAGCAATGTCCCTCTGCCATGTACATTGGCCAAACCGGACAGTCTCTACGCAAAAGAATAAATGGACACAAATCTGACATCAGGAATCATAACATTCAAAAACCAGTAGGAGAACACTTCAACCACTCTGGCCATTCAGTAACAGATTTAAAGGTGGCAATTTTGCAACAGAAAAGCTTCAAAAACAGACTCCAACTAGAAATTGCTGAACTTGAATTAATATGCAAACTAGATACAATCAACTTAGGCTTAAATAAAGCCTGGGAATGGCTGAGCCATTACACACATTGAATCTATTTCCCCATGTTAAGTATCCTCACACCTTCTTGTCAAACTGTCTTAAATGGGCTATCTTGATTATCACTACAAAAGTTTTTTTTCTCTTGCTGACAATAGTGCATCTTAATTAATTAGCCTCTTAGAGTTGGTTGGGCAACTCCCAGCTTTTCATGTTCTCTGTATGTATATATATCTCCTCACTATATGTTTCATTCTATGCATCCGATGAAGTGGGCCCACGAAAGCTTATGCTCAAATACATTTGTTAGTCTCTAAGGTGCCACAAGTACTCCTGTTCTTTTTAAAAAAGCAAACAGAATGTTGGGAATCATTGACTGCCGCTGCACATTGAGTGGATGTTTTCAAAGAACTATCCATAATGACTCCAAGATCTCTTTCTTGAGTGTTAACAGCTAATTCAGACTCCTTCATTTTGTATGTATAGTTGAGATTGTTTTCCAGTGTGCATTACTTTGCATTTATCAACATTGAATTTCATCTGCCATTTTTGTTGCTCAGTTACCCAGTTTTGTGAGATCCCTTTGTAATTCTTCACAGTCTGCCTGGGACTTAACTATCTTTTGTATCATCTGCAAATTTTGCCACTTCACTGTTTACCCATTTTTCCAGATCATTTATGAGTATGTTGAACAGTAATGGTCCCAGTACCGACCCCTCAGGGATACCACTATTTAACTCTCTCCATTCTGAAAACTGATAATTTATTCCTACCCTTTGTTTCCCATCTTTTAACCAGTTACTGATCCATCAGAGGACTTCCCTCTTATCCCATGATGGCTTACTTTTCAAAAGTCAATTTAAATTAAATACTTTTTTTAAAATTTATATATATATTTAAAATCTAGACCTGTTATGCACTTTGGTGTAACTTGCATTATTCTTATGTTAAATTTGCATCATTCTAACAAAACATTTACTTTATTCATATCTCTTTTATATATCTCATTGGTCCTGACACACCCTGTAAATTCGAACACCCCCCCCAATTTCAATTCCTGTCAGGACTCAAATAAAATTTTGCACTTATACAGTGCCTTAAGGTGGTTTACAGACTGATTAATATTAACAAGATTGAAATTACAAAGTGATGGCAGTTTCAAACTCTGTCATAATAATTAACTAACTAATACATAACAACGTGATACTTTTTTGTAATCAGTTATTGTTTTCCTCCATTCTCTTGTACTAATTTTACAGGAGATGAAGTGCTCTTATTCATTCATTAATCTTTACAGGCCAAACTCAGAGGTACTATGAGAGGGCATAAATCCATTGACCTGTGTTCATATGTTAGACAAAGACTAACTTTCTGTTAGTCTCTCATATTGCTTGAATTCTCATTAACATCTTATGGAGAACTTGGAAAAAAGTCCTCTTTAGAAAGAATTTTTCCATTTTTCTTTGCTTCTTTTCCATTTAACATTTGTAGGAGCATAGGTGTAGCAACTGCAAGGAACTTGGAGAGATGCTCACAGGTTCCAGAAGTAAATAATTTGGAGGATAAATCAGGGAGTCAGTCTGTGTACCCATGGTTTGAATGCCAGGTTCAGTGACAGCATCTCTGTAAATAGTTCTCATAATAAAAGGCAGTTTAGTTTTAGAAACATGGACTCTTTTCATTCTATTATCCAGCACGTGTACCTGAACTAAAAAGGCCCTCAAATTTGCTTTCACAGAAGAAAAAGAAAAACATTTCCACTGACTTCTGTGGAAGAAGTATTGGGCCTAAAATCATGGTCACTGCTTATACTACAAATTCCTAATTTGCTGTCATAATCTGATGTTTGTGATGTAACAGCAGAAGAGGATGATTAGGAAGCTACAAACAAAGGATTATGAATTTGGTTGAGGAACAAGACACAAGAGAGGATAAAGTCCTTAGCAATAGAAACCTCTTTTTCATGCATAAATTCCTGGTGATTAAAAAAATGAGGGAAGAAAAAATCCATCGAGTATATTGTTTTCCAAAGAGATTGCTATCCCCAAACAGCTGCTCTTTGAAAAATAAATTGGAAAACGTATCAAACCGCACAAAAATCCATATTAAGAGAAGAAACAGAAGAGAAGTATATTTGGGAGCTAAGGGGTTGGTTGGGTGCTGCCCTAGGTCTGCTCCCTATATAGCACAACGAGCAAAGAATGGCCCTTGATCGCTCTAATACGAACATTAGAGATGAGTAGCCGGATTGTTGGCTGGTGTAAATCCACCATAGCTCCCCAGAAGTCAACTGAGCCATGCCAATTTACACCAGGGAAGGATCTGGCCTGAGGTGGGCTATTCCAGGGCATAGCATTCTCAGGACATCAGAACACTCCATGCCTCCTCACATTTGGGCACGCGCCTGTGTCAGGAATGAGGGCCTGCAGCAGAGCCAGTCTCTAGGCAGTCTCATCAGTAGAGCTAGCCTGTAGCAGGCTGCCTGATTAGCCATGCCACCTGATGGACTGCAGAGCCAGCAGCAGCAGCTTGCTGGTTTTTTGATGCTCGTACCAACCACTGTGCCTGCTCCCGTGTTATCTTGTTCCTGCTACTCCTGCCTTTCCTCTGTCCTGCCCCTGCCATGTACGCCTTGTTGCTTGATACCTGTTTGCTTCAGTTTCTGCCCTCCAGTTTGACTCTCGGCTGTGGATCCAGGCTTGTCCCTCAGCTCTGGTATACAGTTTCTACCTTCAGGTTTTTCCCTTGGCTTTGGCTCCTGACTATGTCTTTGACCCTAGCCACAAGGCATGATGTTTGCTCTGACCATGAGGGTAGACTGCCCTTGACCTGGTCAGCTGGCAACATGTTACAAATATTAACGCTCATCCCAGGCTTGCCTGAAACACATACTGCACCAGGACCTGCTGTGAAGGCAGCACACAATTATTCCCTGGCAAGGCTACAAGGCAATGATGAATCATGCCTCTTAGCTCATCAGAGTTCTTCTGGTATCCCCACTTACTTGAATACTCTTAAAATAGCAGTTTACAACACAATTAGAGTTGGTCAGGAATTTTCTGTCAAGATCATTTTCAATGGAAAATGCATTTTCCACAACATTGAAAATTTCTGTGGGAAAATTGCAATTTTGATAAGTTTCAGTTTGTTTTTCATTGGAAAAAATCAAAATATTTCTGTTTCTTGAACTGAAATGAACTGTTTTGTTTTGAGTCAGTTCAACATTAAACTGCATCTCTTGATGGTGCAGCAGAGCTTCCTGAGAACTGTAGTTTGGGTGCTTCTTGCCCCCATTGTCCCTGATAGGGTAGCTTTCTTGGCCATATTACATCTCCCATGATGCTCATTAGTATCACCTCTGACTGCGCCATGTGGTGCATCCATATGACTACAATGCAGCATGGGAGATGTAGTCCACATGGGGAGTCCAGCTCATTGGGAAGAATGAGGGCATAAGGTGCTTCAGCTCCTATGAGGCAATGTGGTACCATAAGGAAATGCAATCGAATGTTGAACTGACTCAGAACAAAACATTTCAACCATTTCTGAATCAATTTTTTTCTGATCTTTTCAATTAATGAAAAAGTCAATATTTTGACTCTTCAACCTGATTTGGGATGAAAAAAATGTTGCAACCTCAACATTTCCCATAGAACAGGAATTCTAATGTCTACTCAGCTCCAGTTGCAATGTTTCAGTGGAATGTGAGAACAGAAAGTGGCTACGGTGCTGCAAAAGTAATGTTGAAAAAGGGCATCTTAGCTCATAACAGTAATTAACTTAATTGTTTTTCCTTTAAATCGCTCCAACTCCATCCTAGTCTTCCACTTCCTGCCCAGTTGATGAATTTTGCAGGTAATTAGAGTGCTTCAAAAGTTTAACTTTCATCTAAGAAACTGAAGTAGAACAAATGGATTATCTCCCAATTCAGATTTATAAGTGAAAGTAAAACTTAGGTGACTTTAAGTGGAGCCACTTCTGAAAGACTGATGAGGGCAGTTACCGGACTGGAGTGAGAACATTGTGTTTTTCCTCTGAAATTTACCTAGACGAGAAACATACTTGTGACCAAACTTCATAAGAAACCACTGCTTCCATATTGCATACTTTCCACTAGGCCAGTGTTTCCCAAACTTGGGACGCCACTTGTTTAGGGAAAGCCCCTGGCAGGCCACGCCGGTTTGTTTACCTGCCGAAAGGGGCGGCTCCAGGCACCAGCACGCCAAGCACGTGCCTGGGGCGGCAAGCCACGGGGGGCGCTCTGCCGGTCGCCACAAGGGCGGCAGGCAGGTTGCCTTCGGCGGCATGCCTGCAGAAGGTCTGCTAGTCCCGCGGCTTCGGCGGACCTCCTGCAGGCGTGCTGCCGAATCCGTGGGACCGGGGACCTCCCGCAGGCAAGCTGCCAAAGGCAGCCTGCCTGCCGTGCTTGGGGCGGCAAAATACCTAGAGCCGCCCCTGCCTGCCGTGTCCGCAGGTCTGGCTGATTGCGGCTCCCACTGGCCGTGGTTTGTTGCTCCAGGCCAATGGGGGCTGCTGGAAGCAGCGCAGGCCGAGGGATCAGCTGGACCTGTGGACGCAGCAGGTAAACAAACTGGCCCGGCCCTTCAGGGGCTTTCCCTAAACAAGTGGCGTCCCAAGTTTGGGAAACACTGCACTAGGCTTTAGAGACAACTGCCTCTGAATTTGTACGTTTACTTGAAATGATAAATGAGCTCCTGTGGTATATAAAATGAGGTAAGCAACCTTGCTACAGGACAGTGTGTGACAAATTATTATTATATTATTACCAGTAACAAACAAATGTTAACAAACATCTTTAACAAACAGCACAATAAGTTGGAATGGTACACTGCCGAAGTTAAAAAACAGGCAGCTCCTACACCAAAGAATTTACAATCTAAAGCTCCAAACCTTTAGTTGGACCCACTCAAGAAGAACTTTGCAGATCTGATTGCAGGATCAGGGTCTAAATAGAAAAGAGTGAATGTTTTGACAAGTTTGATTGTTGTTGTTTATGATTTAGAATCAAACGAAATATAAACTCCAAAAAGAACTTGATATCATCTCACTCAAAAGCCTCAGATATAAAGCAAACAAACTGAAGTTATACTATGAAACAAGGGACTATTGGCGGTTATTACAATATTATCTAGAGAAATCAAAGAAGAGATTATGGCTTATATTGTATATATTAAGCTTATTAGGGTTTAGAGTTACTGAGATTTTTCTTCTGTCAGACTATAGAAGATAGGTCTGGTATACAGTAGCAGTTAGGGAGATGTCTCTGGTAAAAGTCAGTCTCTCTGACTTGCAGTATATAACTGGCAACTGAATGTAGGGTGTCATAAAAGTTCCTCTTTCACAGTGCTCAAAAGCTGAGAAGCAGGATAGAAAGTGTTTACCAGCCTTTTATAATCAGCAATTGGCTATTACCCAGAAGGAAAAAAAAAAGATGAATGAATCACTAAGGCATTAGCTGAGGAACAGCTACCCCACTGCAAGTGGTCCCCAAAATTATAAAAGTTTCTCATGCATGTCCTTTTAAAAGAGCAATTAGTTTCAGTATCTTTTGGTTTCTTCTAGGTAACTCTTTCACTTTAATTTTACTTTAAAGAAGTGAGGTGAAAGGCCATTTGGCACCAGCCAATTTGTTTTACTCCAGCTGTCTGAGAGGATCACAGTTGCTTGGCAACTAAAGTCTCTGGCTTTCTCTCTGCCTGCACCAGGCTATGAAACTTAAGAGTTTTTGAGGCTTTGACTAGTGGTGTCAGCATAAAACTGAAATGACTTCAGGGTTTTTTAACATGTCTATCCTATCTCATTAATTGTTTTTACCTAACGCACAAATCCATGGGATCTAGGTGTAGGTAATTTGTTGCTGTATTGTTGACCACAAGTGTAATTTGCAGAAAAATTAAAGCTTTCTGCCAAAAATGTCAAGCCTCCTCAGATGCTCCCCACAAGGGGGAGGAAAAGAGGAGGAGCATTTCTCCCTTGTGCCAAAAACCTCACTGCTTCACATGGGCTAAATTCTCCAAGGCTCCTCCCCATGCCTTCCCAGGTCAAAAGTAAAGTACTGTTTATTAAACCTTCCTCTCCAGTATTTTTTGTAAAATATTTAGGACCCAATCTGGTGAGAGTTTGATATCAATGGGAGTTGTAGGCACTCAGCACCTCACCGGATCAACTCCTTAGTTTGCTTTGCCTGCATTTTTCCCCAAGCAAAGTGAATTAGGAAAGCCCCGTCATTTCAATTCTTTAAAAGGGAAGAATTGGAAACTATAATTACCATTAAATATAAAATTCTTTTGTTCCCACTCATTCTCACTTTGTTTCTCTGTGGAATGAAATAGGATATATAGCAGGGGTCGGAAACCTCCGGAACGCAGCTCACCAGGGTAAGCACCCTGGCGGGCCGGGCCAGTTTGTTTACCTGCCTCGTCCGCAGGTTCGGCTGATCGCAGCTCCCACTGGCCGCGGTTCGCCGCTCCAGGCCAATGGGAGTTGCGGGAAGCGGCGCGGGCCGAGGGAGGTTGCCGACCCTGATCTATATCATAGAGACGGGAATCATCTATTTTTTTCCCATTCAGTATTACATTAAGCTGGAAAAGTCTCTTAGAGTTTGTTTACAACTTGGCTGGGTAATAATTTATTACTTTCTCCTGATTTCTTCTTCTTCTCCTTTGTGTTATTTACAGTTCCTCAATTCCTTCTCTTTATGTGAGAAGAAAGATCTGTAGACACCTGCAGAGTTTGCCAATTTGTTTCTATTGCCAGCTAAGAGAAAGTCCTGATGCAGAGGGAAACAACTCTAGATCTATTTGCACACTCTGTAAAGACTCTATCAATCTTGGGGTCCAATAGCTCACGCCCCCCTTCGGCACTTCTGTTTCTTAGACACACAATGAGCACCTTCTAAGTGATATTTATAGATAATATTCTATTATGTTTTAATACTTCAAAGATAGTTTCATGGAGAGGTATTTAATTTGAATAAAGAGAAATGTGTATCCCCCTCTTTGATCGCCTCCATTCTTCAGTGACTGAGCAAATGATGCATAGAGGAAGTTGCAGTAAATTGGTTTTGTCATGTGGGCGTTCATCTTAGGGAAAGATCTCTGTGCTCTATCAGAAACACAGCTGAGTACGGGTTTGGAGAATCTACCATGAAATAAATAACATAAGGGACATAAGGAGCGGTCTTATTCTTTTTCATTGCAATAAAACTTCACTAGCCCCTTTGGAAACTTAGGTCATTATCCTCACACCTGTCCACCCAATCTGCTCCCCACGCACTTATTTGCTGCAGGAAGTAGCCCCTTCTCTCACCACAGTGTCTGGAGTCACAAACAGAGCTGAGTAAGGGCTGGGACAATCTAGCACAAAATAAATAACACAAGGGGCTGTTTTGTTCTTTTTCACTGCACTCACACATCAATTTTTAAAAAATGTACCTGAAGCTGCCACAAGAATGCAGCATGTGTGTGCTGCAGAAACAGGAGGGTCTTGCATCAAAATTCAGGTTCAGCTTGCTACAGAGTAGGCAGGGTTTTGATTTCTGAGTATACTGAAGGCAAGTTGGCCAGTGTGCACACCTCGAGAGGTAATGCAGTTCCTGACTACCATTAGAGTTGGGTAAATAATGCAAAAAACATATATGTGAATAATGTATTTGACAAACTAATAATGAAATTAAAAAAAATACAAGGAATAATGGGACTAGCTTCATGTTTTGTGCAAAATTGCTGAGGACAAGATATTGCAACCCTTAGTTTTTGTAGTATCTTACTACTCAGACAATCCACCTGAAATCAGTGGTATTTCTTGCAGACTAAGGTAGGACTCGGTGTGAGGAATGATATCAGAGCAAGATCCTCAATTAGAACTACATAGCTTAATAGAACATAGCTAAAGGCTCTTTAGAATACTGTAAATGTCCAACGATAACATTTATGGACACAAGCTAATATACATAGGGTATTCTGCTCCATTAAGGGATGATCATGTTTGGGAATGTTTCACTCTTCTCTTCAGATAGCCTAAAAAGTATCTCATCCTTTCCCTTTAATCTCCCATGATTCACCACTGTCACGGAGTCCCCTCTCTAAGAGGTGAGAGACAGTGGGGTATCATGGGAGATGTAGTCTGACCCGGAAGTCCAGCCTATAGAAGAGAATGGGAGCATGAGGCACTAAACTAAAACTCCCATATGGCATGGTGGCAGAGTTTCTGAACTGAAATATTTCAGTTTTCAGCCAAAATATTTGCATTTGAATTTTTACTAAAAAATACTAAATTTGCTGTGAAAAATTTAGACAAAACCCATTTTTTTTGTTTTTGTCAAAATGTTGTCCCAAAAACAAACACCATTTTCTGACCCGCTATAGCTGATGAACCTTGATCCTGGAGGATTGGGCATGTGCTATTCTTTTTTTCCCAGTCATTTCATGGAGAAGGATTGCTGGGATGCTGGGGTAACCATCCTACACACTGGCAGATAAAATGACAGTTAATGGGAAGAGGATAAGGCGGTGACAAATAGAACACCTAGGATTCAGTGATAAGCAAGCAAGGGTACACATTCATGTGCATGAGGCCTCCATCTTTTCAATGGAATTAATCAAAGAAAATCTTTAAAAGATGCGACATAAGAAACTCAGCACAGGTCAGTTTCTTGCAAATCTATTGGGACAAACATTCTGAATAATGCAAAACTCTTTTCGCTTCATAGAGTCTCTGGACTGTTAATGCAGTTTACAGAATGGTCATCTCCAGAGGCAAGTTCCCTGAATCATTACGTTGACATGCCTCTTAAAATAAATCAAATAGCTCCTTTTTTTCTTGACAAACTCTTCATCTTATCAGAGTGATCTGCTTTTGCTGCAGAGATTTCTCTGGCAAATCAGCTAGACAATGAGAACCCTTACCGTGGATGCATTTTGTTGAAGTATGTCATGGAAATACAAACATAAGGAGATATGCTCTCTTTTCTTTCCCCTGAGGAGAGAGACAAAAATGCTGTTTTCCTAGTTACTGTCTTATCAAGCCATCTCACTCTGTGTGTGTGCGCGCACGCGCAAAATGATGATTAATAGCAACAAGAACATGTTGTCTTATTCTCTTTTAAGATAAGATGTTTGATGTGCTGCAAAATGTTGGTTTGACCTTTATTGAATTAGTCACTTGTAATACTAAAAAGATTCAATCAAATTTTAAAGGATACATTTAATAATACAGTGAATATACAAAAATATGTGCTAAAGAGTCTGACTTTGCAATCTACACCAAACCGAATGAAGTCTAGAGATCAAGAATTAGTACTGAAGCAAGCAAAACACTTGATATTCTGGAGTGAGTCAGGGGTATGCTGAATCTGTATCCCTAATATATTCATTGCAAGTTGCATTTCTTCATTTGGATTCTATTTAGGTTTCTTGCAAGCAGCTTTCCAGATGTTTAAACAGATGAGCATCTATAACTCTAGGGACATAGAAGGCAAAATTTAACAAGGTTTGTGGTACCATAGTTTGACAAGAGCTAGTGAGATAGACTCAATATGCCTTATATATAAGCATAGATCTCACTGGCAGTAGTATATAAATTTAGATGCTTATCCAAACCTTTAGAGATTTTCTCCCTCCCTTTTCTGTTTCTAGTTTATTTTCTACCCTTTCCTCTCTTCCTAACTCAACCAGATCATTGTCGCTTTGAGCCTCACTCCATCCTTCCCTTTCTGCTCAACTTCCTTGACTTTGATCCCATAGTCACTCCCTAGTGTCAGGTGATCCCCCTGACTCCCATAATTTTCTGCCTTTTATTCTTTTTTCAGTGTAACTCTTCTGCCAGATGCTTACCAAAAGTGAAAAAGGCCAGGTTCAATATTAAAGTTTGTCAAAAAAATGCTGAAGAAAAAACTGGTTCGATGGGAACTTGCCAATTCAGTGAGATCAACGTGTTTTGCAGAAATGGAACCCAGGAAAGATTCAGACAGAACCCCACCTGCTAGGTAGGTTTCTCTCATAAACATCATTATACACCAGTTCTCCTGCCCAGCTCCCGGTCAGACTGCCTAACTGGCCCTGCTAGGGACCCCAAGGCTTCTAGGGGGCCACAGCTCAGGACAACCCTGCCATGCAGACTGTGTTTGGGTCAGGGCTCTATTCCCTTTGGCAGATAATTTAAAAAAAAATTTGTTCTTATTTGGAACAAAACCAGATTTTTGAAATATTGAAATTCTCTATGACATGGAATTACTTTTCTCCACCCAGCTCTATTCAATATATCTAGGGTCTGTTGGGTTCAGATTAACTGCAGTATTCAAATCTCAGCTGTGCTCAAGAAGGTCTGAAGTTTCAGAGGTATTAATAAAGCTTCTGACTCAACTTGTACCCAGCAGAGAATGCTAGGCTTGCTTTAAAAAATAAATAAATAAAATAAAATACTGTTTTCCTCAATGTGAATATCACCAACAGGTCAGCCTGTTAGAAACCAAGAGAGGGGAACAAGACTACTTAGTAACTCTGTAGGGAATAGTCCTGCAATAGCAGGGGGGTGGACATGTCAATCACACAGTGTGGTTTTCTGTCCCACTCCAATACACAGAAGAATATGAGTCTGCTACTAGTTCTGACCTACCAGCTCCGACAGCAGAGGCTCATGGTTTTAGATCCAGAGGTCCTTGCCAATGACCTATCCAGTGGTGTCACATTACAAATAGTGGTGGCCTGTATGGGAATTTAAGCTGTGATGCGCATCAGAGGCCTGGTCTATACTACGCGTTTATACTGAATTTAGCAACGTTAAACTAATTTTACGCTGCAACCATCCACACAATGAAGCCCTTTATATCGATATAAAGGGCTCTTAATACTGATATCTGTACTCCTCCCCGATGAGGGGAGTAGCGCTCAAATCAGTATTGCCAGGTTGGATTAGGGTTAGTGTGGCCGCAAATCGACGGTATTGGCCTCCGGGCGGTATCCCACTGTGCACCATTGTGACCGCTCTGGAAAGCCATCTGAACTCGGATGCACTGGGCAGGTAGACAGGAAAAGCCCCGCGAACTTTTGAATTTCATTTCCTGTTTGGCCGGCGTGGAGAGCTCATCAGCACAGGTGACCACGCAGAGCTCATCAGCACAGGTAACAATGCAGTATCCTGAGAATCGAAAAAGAGCTCCAGCATGGACTGCACGGGAGGTACTGGATCTGATTGCTGTATGGGGAGAGGATTCCGTGCTAACAGAACTCCATTCCAAAAGACGAAATGAAAAAACATTTGAAAAAATTTCCAAGGCTATGATGCAGAGAGGCCAAACCAGGGACTCAGTACAGTGCCGTGTGAAAGTTAAAGAGCTCAGACAAGCCTACCAGAAAACCAAAGAAGCAAACAGAAGGTCCAGGGCAGGGCCAAAAACATGCCGCTTCTATGCGGAGCTGCATGCAATTCTCGGGGGGCTGCGCCACCACTACCTCACCCCTGTCTGTGGATTCCGAGGTGGGGGTGGTAATCTCAACCATGGCTGAGGATTATGCGGACGGGGAAGATGACGATGAAGAAGGTGAGGAGGACGAGCTTGCAGAGAGCACACAGCACTCCGTTCTCCCCAACAGCCAGGAGCTTTTTCTCACCCTGACGGAATTACCCTCCCAGCCCTCCCAAGCAACCATCCCAGACAATGAAGCCATGGAAGGGACCTCTGGTGAGTGTACCTTGTAAATATAAGACATGGTTTAAAAGCAAGTGTTTTTTAATGATTAATTTGCCATGAGGACTTGGGATGCATTCGCGGCCAGTAGAGTTATTGGAAAAGTCTGTTAACATGTCTGGGGATGGAGCGGAAATCCTCCAGGGACATCTCCATGAAGCTCTCCTGGAGGTACTCCAAAAGCCTTTGCAGAAGGTTTCTGGGCAGGGCAGCCTTATTCCGTCCTCCATGGTAGGACACTTGACCACGCCATGCATGTAGCAAGTAATCTGGTATCATTGCATGACAAAGTCTAGCTGCGTATGGTCCCGGTGTTTGCTGGCATTCAAGCAACATCCGCTCTTTATCTCGCTGTGTTATCCTCAGGAGAGTGATATCGTTCATGGTAACCTGGTTGAAATTCAGGAATCTAATTAAGGGGACAGAGATGGGCATTCCTACTGGGCTGTTTGCCTGTTGCTTAAAAGGAATCCTTCCTTGCAGGTAGCCAAGCAGGGGGAGTGGGGGGGTGATTGGCTCTGAGCTTTTTCGCGTTTGGCTAGCAGGGATCTTCCCTGCTACCAGCCACGCGGTGGGGGGGAGGAGGGAAGGGGGGTGTTTAGCAGTGATCTTCCATGATACCAGCCACATGGTGGGGGGAGGGGTAAAGCGATCATCCCAGAGAATTGGATGGGGGGGGTGGTTTCTGCTGCTGCATGTTAACAGGAAAGAAGCAGCACTGAACAGGCTTTGCTTGCTATTTGGTAAAGGAGGGCACTAGATATATGAAGGCTGCAGAAGCCGAAAGACAATGGCTTACCATGACCGCATGCAAGCCGAATTCTGCTGCCTGGACCTGCGTCTGTGAGATCTCTAATACCAGAGCCGCAGGCACTCAATATTAAGAGGTAAAATGCGACCTTGTAGTGAAATCACATGTGCTATGTAAGGTGAATAGTGTTGTTCACCGTGAAAGAGTGTAAGCATTGTTCTGTAAAATGTATCTTTTTAAATACTTCTCTCCCTTTTTTCCCTCCCTCATGCAGCTGCAAATTTTTCAAGCCTCCCTACTCCATCCCGAAGGCTATCTCAGATAAGGCAGTGGGAAAAAAAAGACACAAGACAAAATGTTCTCGGAAATCATGGAAGTGACCCGCAATGAAAGAGCTCATCTGAATGAGTGGAAGGATGTGGTATCAAATTACAGGAAAGATGCCAGTGAACGTGAGGACAGGAGGGACGCTCGAGATGAGAGGTGGTGGCAGGAAGATCAGAGGAGGCATGATGCAACGCTGGGGCTGCTGCGTGATCAAACTGACATGCTCTGGCGTCTGGTGGAGCTTCAGGAATGGCAGCAGGATCACAGAGTGCCGCTGCAGCCCCTGTATAACCACCCTCACCCCTCACCATGTTCCACATCCTCCTCACCCAGACGTGTAAGAACGCGTGGGGGGAGGCTCCGTGCACCCGCCCACTCCACCCCTGTGGACAGCCCAACCAAAAGGCTGTCATTATTGTGAAATTTTTTTAGTGGCCTTTTCCTTCCCTCCTATCCTCCTCCCAAACCACACCCGGGCTACCTTGTCAGTTCTCTCCCTCTTTTTATAATGAATTAATAAAGAATACATGATTTTTAAACGATAGTGACTTTATTTCCTTAAGCAAGCTGCAATCGAAGGGGGAGGGTGGGTTGCTTACAGGGAATGAGTAAATCAAGGGGAGGGGTTCATCAAGGGGAAACAAACACAGCAGTCACACCCTACCCTGGCCAGTGATGAAACTCATTTTCAAAGCTTCTCTGATGCGCACCACTTCCTGGTGTGCTCTTCTAATTGCCCTGGTGTCTGGCTGCGCGTAATCAGCGGCCAGGTGATTTGCCTCAGCCTCCCACCCCGCCATAAAGGTCTCCCCCTTACTCTCACAGAGAGTGGGGAGCACATAGCAAGCAGCAATAACAATGGGGACATTGGTTTGGCTGAGGTCTGAGCGAGTCAGTAATGTGCGCCAGCGCGACTTTAAACGGCCAAAGGCACATTCTACCACCATTCTGCACTTGCTCAGCCTGTAGTTGAACAGCTCCTGACTACTGTCCATGCTGCCTGTGTATGGCTTCATGAGCCATGGCATCAAGGGGTAGGCTGGGTCCCCCAGGATAATGACAGGCATTTCAACATCCCCAACTGTTATTTTCTGGTCTGGGAAGTAATTCCCTTGCTGCAGCCGTTTAAACAGGGTACTGTTCCTGAAGACGCGAGCGTCATGAACTCTTCCCGGCCATCCCACATGGATGTTGGTGAAACGTCCCTTGTGATCCACCAGTGCTTGCAGCACCATTGAAAAGTACCCCTTGTGGTTTACGTACTGGGTGCCCTGGTGCTCCGGTACCAAAATAGGGATATGGGTTCCATCTATCGTCCCACCACAGTTAGGGAATCCCATTGCAGCAAAGCCATCCACTATGACCTGCACATTTCCGAGAGTGACAACCTTTCGTAGCAGCAGCTTAGTGATTGCTTTGGCTACTTGCATCACAGCAGCCCCCACAATATATTTGCCCACTCCAAATTGATTCCCAACTGACCGGTAGCTGTCTGGCGTTGCAAGCTTCCAGAGGGCTATTGCCACTCGCTTCTCAACTGTGAGGGCTGCTCTCATCTTGGTATTCTGGCGTTTCAGGGCAGGGGAAAGCAAGTCACAAAGTTCCATGAAAGTTCCCTTACGCATGCGAAAGTTTCGCAGCCACTGGGAATCGTCCCAAACCTGCAAAACTATGTGGTCCCACCAGTCTGTGCTTGTTTCCCGGGCCCAAAATTGGCATTCAATGGCTAGAACCTGCCCCATTACCATCAGGATCTCCAAAGCGCAGGGGCCCGCGGTTTGAGAGAATTCTGTGTCCATGTCCTCATCACTCTCATCAGTGCGCTGCCGTAGCCGCCTCCTCCTCGCTTGGTTTTGCAGGTCCTGGTTCAGCATAGACTGCACGAGAATGTGTGAGGTGTTTACAACGTCCATGATTGCTGTCTTGAGCTGAGCAGGATCCATGCTTGGTGTGCTATGGCGATTGCACAGTTCACCCAGGAAAAAAGGCACGAAACTGTTGGCTGCTGCTGCTTTCACGGAGGGAGGGGTGAGGCTGTACCCAGAACCACCCGCAACAATGTTTTTTGCCCCATCAGGCACTGGGATCTCAACCCAGAATTCCAAGGGGAGGGGGACACTGTGGGAACTATGGGATAGCTACGGGATAGCTACCTACAGTGCAATGCTCCGGAAATCGACGCTAGCCTCGGTACATGGACGCACACCGCCGAATTACTGTGCTTAGTGTGGCCATGTGCACTCGACTTTATACAATCTGTTTAAAAAAAACGGTTTCTGTAAAATCGGTATAATCCCGTAGTGTAGACATACCCTAAAGCTCAGTTAAGCTTCCTGGGCTAGAGGAAGTGCATAACCCATGCTTACACAATGTGGCTCTGTCTCCCTCTGGTGGCTAATTCACCTATAGAGTTTTATGAATATACTTGCTATAGACTACAATATTTAAACTATGGAACCTGGTTTCTTTAGCTCAAGCTGCAGAGGTCATGTTTTTAGATCCAGAGGTCAATCCCTAAAGATAACAACCCATACAGGGGTGTGGTATTGCAGACAGTGGCTAACTGACCTTTTCCATCTTTTCTAATTTATCTATACCAGTCCAACATTTATGAGTTTGACACAGAGATAGGGCAAATATTTCAGCCAGTTCGATTATTATAGGAACTGGCTCACCTATACTGATGTGTAACCTATTAATTTTACAATGGATCCCAAAGTAGCAAATGACCTTCTGTGACAGATGGTGAATCACATCTGATTTCCAGTGCATATATTAACATTTTAAAACACTTTTGGCTTTAACCAGGGAAACATAACAACAAGGATTTGTAGAAATCTGATGCTTTGAGTTTGGAAAGGCTTAAAATTCATTGTCTGAGGAATAATCTAGTACTAGTATGCTATTAGCAAGGGCATAACAAGCTTCTGTTTGTTTTAGAATGATGTACGGTTTGTGATGTTGAAATTGCAGTCACAGACAAGTTACAATGATTTGCCTTGAGGATGATTTATGATTCACACTCTGGCAGGAATCATTTATCTTTTGCACATCTTGCTAGAAATCATATCCCTTGGCTTATACTTCCACCAGAAAAGATATTCTAGAGATTGTCAAAACTTTGATCTGGAAAGATGGAACTTTACTCCCCACATCTTGTTCCTTTGTTATGATAAAAGGTTTTGCTTTTCATATTGATGTGAACAGAAGAGGAGCTATTACCAGGGGAGGCTCCAGACCCCAGCATGCCAAGCACGTGCTTGGGGTGGCAAGCCGCGGGGGACGCTCTGCCGGCGCCGCGAGAGTGGCAGGCAGGCTACCTTCCACAGCTTGCCTGTGGAGGGTCTGCTGGTCCCGCGGCTTCAGAGGACCTCCCGCAGGTACGCCGAAGCCGCGGGACCAGCAGACCCTCCGCAGGCAAACTGCAGGCGGTAGCCTGTCTGCCGTACGTGGGGCGGCAAAATCCCTAGAGCCGCCCCTGGCTATTACTCTTTCCCACAGTCTAGGGGGTTTTGTTTGTTTGTTTGTTTTTTGCAGAGCTTAAGCAGCCTTTCCAAAATGTAGCACTAATACTCAGAGGTAATAGACAAAAGCCTAAATTATCCATCCTGAGCCAAAGGAGAGACTCAAACAGGCAAATCAAAATTAAGTTCCAGGCAGTACTTTGCCCCAAATACAGATTCTATTGAAATTAGATCAGAACAATAAACAATAATTAAGCAATTTAGAAACTCTTCAAGCTACAGGATGCAAGTACTCTGTACTGTTTAATTATGTCATTACTTCAGTTAGATCATGCACTGTAGTGTCTAAGTGCTATAATGCATAACATGGTAGCCTGCTAAATTTGCATACAAGAGGGAACAGAGAGGGGAAGATTCAACTCCAGCCAAATCTCCAATTGCTGCTCTTCCTGCACCTTTGTCTTCTCCAGGCATAGGTGTGTGGATCTAAATTATCTTGGGCCCTGAGCCTGCTGCCTGACAAGACTTGGATGCCATTTCTTTGACTTCATCACCCATATCTTTGTATGAATCATGAGTGGCCTTCAAGTCTTGGGGCTGCCAGGAAACTACATCCCTGTATTGCCACTGACTTTGCTCAAATTCCCCCTTGTGCACTGGGGTTCAGGGAATCCAAATGGAATAGAACTATATAGTACCCATAAGGTGTGGAACCCCCGAGTGGTGTTGCTCAGTTCTGCCCCTCACTTTCCTGTACAGTGGAACTGCAGCTGTTCTGATGTGTCAGGAGCCTGAAGAGAAAGGGACAGGGTTTGGCCTATGGCAGTGATTCCTAAACTTTAACAACCTGTGAACCCCTTTCACTAAAATGTCAAATCTCGTGAACCCCCTCCTAAAAATGAACATTTCCAGGGATTTTCTCCTTTACCTGAGTATAAATTATAAAAGCAGTGATCTTGGAAATATAAAATTTGTTTTGATGACATGCTTATTACACACTATTTATTATTATTATTTATCATTACAGTGTTTTTATTACATTATGAAAACGGCAATACTCTTCCAACATCTCACTTTCGTAGCTTGTATCACTTTGAATAAGACTGTTATAAGACAAGGCTGCTATGTTTCATCAAGGAGTATAAGATGTGAAACCAGCATGAAGGTATTTAAGAAGCCAACTTAAAGAGTTCCTCCTACACAAGCATTCAGGTCTTGAGCAGTCCAGGCAAACAATGCACATTACAACAAAGCTTAAACTTGTTCTTCTTCATAATTTTAAAACCTATACTAGCTGCCTATTTAATTTTAAAAACAGCAAAAAATATCCACCTCCCTTTCCATTTCTTATAAGGAGTCTTGAAGTTTAAATCTCCTCAGTGTGATAGATATGCTTGCTTTGATCTGTTTAGCTCTTGGAAGTCCAGGGGCTCTGGGCTGCTGGCCCCATGGTGCCCAGGGTCCAGGTCCCTAGGGACAGCTCTGTCTGCCATTAGGGATTTTTTTCCCTGAGAACCCCCTGTAACATTTCACGAACCCCAAGGGTTCACGAACCCCAGTTTGGGAACCACTGGCCTATGGTGACTTAGTGATTTTACCTGTAAACACCAACAAATAACAGAAAATTTATAGGCTTTTGTAGATTACTGTGCAGTTCCACTAAGCAGATCTAAAAGTAATTAACAAGTAAGCTTCAGCACTGTTTAGAAGCCAGAAAAGTCATATATTGGTCTTGTAATCACCCAGCTACCATATGAAAATTAATTACCCTGTAACTATGTGATCAGTATTTACCACATTTAAATAGTATTTGTGCTCCTTTAATTTAAAGTGCCACTTTAATTTTAAGATATTAAATTACTAAATCTCTCATGACAGTGACTTGAATTTAAAGCAGTTACAGCAGTGCAGTAAAGCAGTTTAGAAAACACCAAAGTTACTGAACACTGAACATCCTGGTTAATTTTTTTTCCCACATACATAAGAAAAAAACCCAGCTGATGGAATATCACTGAGAGATCCTGACTGATACCACCAATTACTTACTAGGAGCCCCAGTCATTGGTGAAAGTCCCTCGGTGCTAGATTGTGTACAAACATAAAACAAAAAGACAGCCTCTTCCTTGAAGTACTTAAAACCTAAGTATAAGATCAGAGACTTTGGGGTGTCTGAAATCGAGATCTGGATCAAAATTTTGTGACCCACCTCTAGTTTCTATAACTACAAAATTAAATGACACTCAAGGTCTTTTTCTCCCACGCTGGCTAATAGTCATGCCTTCACTGAAGCCCGTCCTCAGTCAATTTTCTTATTCTGGGTTTTCTCGTCATTGTGTATATTCTAGTATATGGAAAGAGCTATATGAATGGTATTATTCATTGTCTCCTTTTGAGCAGCTCATGAAGACGTCTATTCAAGTACATGTGCAAGGCCATAGTTTTTGTGCCCAAGGCATGAAAGGCGTTACAGTGCTGGGCAAGAAAGCCGAACTTTGTATGACTATTCCTGGCTTGGGATATAATGCAACAATCTTGAATACGGAATGATTGGCTGTAGTTCTGTAGCATGTGGATTCTGGAGCTGCAGAGTCTGAAATGAAACCTTTTCTCTCCCTGCCATCTTCATTTTTTTTTCTACTCACTATTTTACAGTCTCCACACTCAGATTCCTGCCAAACAAGTTGCAGTGTTGGCGCTGCCAACTAAACAAGCATGTTGGGTCAAATAAAGTAATTTGTGTTAAATTAAAGATGTAATGGCATTACATCAGAGATTAGCTCATCTTGGTTAACTCCTTCCAGTTCCAAAACTTGCAAGGATTTCAATGGGAGTTTTACTTAAGTGGGACTGCTGTGTGAAGCCCCTTTATTTAAACTGTATGTGAAATTAACAGACCCCTGCTCTGAAAACCCGAGTTTCTACAGTCATCGGTTTCTCAGACTACCTTTCAAAGCTGGATTGCAGAACCTTGCTCTGTGAAAGCAAAACATCATTCATTAACCATCACTATGGTAAGGAAATGGGTTAAAATGACCTCTAAAGCATGGAAAATAAATGGGATAGGGAATAATTCACTGAAGTGCATTCATGGCTTTTAAATATAAATACTTTTGTTTTTTTGAAGTGTTGCTTGAAATTAGTCAGGCTGAAAGTTTGTGTAGTGATTTGAACACTTGGAAAATCATTTTGTTTGCTTAATTCTAGTTGTCATAAACTGACTACATAAGAGAAGGACATTGGCCACAGTTTTGATTTTGAAATTTTGATTTCAAATGATGGGATTTAGAGTGCTATATAGAATGCTAAACTATGAGGGCCAGATTCCACGCTGGTGTAAATCAAGGGTCACTCTCTTGGGCTGACAGTATTATGCAGAGCAAAATTTGACCTAAGATGCCACACAAATATATCTGTGTGTATGTGCACTCGTGTGTGTATGCACCAACATATACATGTGCGTTTAGGGGGAGGCATACAGCATGTGATATTGGATATTAAACAGCATATTCACACGATGAGAATGTGACAACAGATGTGGAGCTCTCTCTCTTTTAAGGCCTCAGCTTATCTGCTAATTGATGTTTATCATAGCTTAGCTCAGTTGCTAATTTTTTAGTATGAAAAATGTGAAGGTTTTTGTACCATATGTCACAGGGTCAAAATTCCCATAACTAAATCAATTTGGTTGAGATTACAGGATATAGAGTGAACCAGTAGAGGGTGGAGGAGAGAGAGAAAAGCATACATAATGGTAATCTTGGCTGATGAAACTCCCATCTGTGAAGATGAACTAATCTGAAATGATTTGTTGTCCATAGATTAGAAAAAGCACACTACTTAAAATGTATGATTAATGTAAAGAATGTTGGAAATCAGTCTTCTAAAATCAGGCAGAAAGACTATATGGCTTTTTCAGATTTCTGTGCACAAATGTTTAGACCCTTTCTGTGAAGTATGAGGTATTTTGCAGTAAAACAGTATTTAGGTACCTGATGTTAGATGGCTAACTTTATACCTAGGTACTTAAATGAGTGGCCTGATTTCCAGAGGGGAGGCTGAGTCCCTACAACTTATTGATTCTAAGTGCAGCCATCAAAGCTCAGCAACTCTGAAAATCAGGAAACTTACTATGAATTTAGGTACCTAACATTAGGAGCTACGTTTGAAAATGTGGGTCATACTCTTTGGAATTCTTTGTATAGGATTAATTTCACGTAGTCCCCACTGTCTTCTATGTCTTCTGGACATGAGAACAGTGAGTAATAAAAGTGACATCTGCTAGTATAGTACAAGGAGAAATCATACACCATATATAATTTGAGGAGATTACTTAGCTACATTGCCAATAATGTAACTGCTTCTAATATTTTCCAGCTCTGCAGGTGTACTATAATGTGTTGAATTTATGGGTATGTGTATGAAGGTGCTATATTGCCCTCTAAAGGCTAGTCTATAGACAGAATAAAGGAACTGCTGCTGCTTGCAGTTGTAGAACATTCTCCACCAGCTAAAGAGTTTTTTGGAGCTGAAGGACTAGGGAGAGTCCCAGATCTCAAATAGGCGTGATTTACATACTAACCATATATCTTCTATCAGAGGGGTAGCCGCGTTAGTCTGGATCTGTAAAAGCAGCAAAGAGTCCTGTGGCACCTAATAGACTAACAGACGTATTGGAACATGAGCTTTCGTGGGTGAATACATGCATGCATGCATCCGACGAAGTGGGTATTCACCCACGAAAGCTCATGCTCCAATACGTCTGTTAGTCTATAAGGTGCCACAGGACTCTTTGCTGCTTTTACATATACCTTCTGTGCACCACATATATTCATTACATATATCAGGACATATAATCCTCTTTCTTTCATCAATTCATGCAAGCTTTCTGTTACAGAGATATCACATCTCCAAGCAAATTGGCAGGAGTGGTTTTATTCCTAATCCCTACAAACCAAAACCGTCAGGTTACAGAAACAAAACCCTGGAGGGTTCACACAGTGCTATGACAGTACTTGTGCTGGTAGATATGCAATTTCAATAAAAAAGGTTAGTTTGGAAAAGACAGCAATGAGAAATGTAGCAGTAGCCAACGGAAGTGGTAAATACTCTGTGTCACATTTGAGTAATGTCACCCTCACATATTGTGTAATTTCCTATACTCCAGATCCATGTCACAGTAGATAAGCTAGGGTCTCACAAGAAAGTTTTTGGTGGCCTCAGAGTGTGACCACCAACTCTTGCTGGTGGACGTTTTAACAATTTTTCTAAAATACTTAATTAACTTTAGGAAAAACAAATAAATATGCACATATACATGTCTAAATCATTGTAATTTATTTATATAGGGTTTTATTGCAGACTCAATAATAAAAATAATGTACAGTTGTCTATTCTTTATCATAGAATCATAGACTGTCAGGGTTGGAAGGGACCTCAGGAGGTCATCTAGTCCAACCCCCTGCTCAAAGCAGGACCAATCCCCAACTAAATCATCCCACCCAGGGCTTTGTCAAGCCGGGCCTTAAAAACCTCTAAGGGAGGAGATTCCACCACCTCCCTAGGTAACCCATTCCAGTGCTTCACCACCCTCCTAGTGAAAAAGTTTTTCCTAATATCCAACCTAAACCTTCTCCAGTGCAACTTGAGACCATTATTCCTTGTTCTGTCATCTTGTACCACTGAGAACAGTCTAGATCCATCCTCTTTGGAACCCCCTTTCAGGTAGTTGAAAGCAGCTATCAAATCCCCCCCCCCCCCCATTCTTCTCTTCTGCACGCTAAATAATCCCGGTTCCCTCAGCCTCTCCTCATAAATCATGTGCTCCAGCCCCCTAATCATTTTTGTTGCCCTCCACTGGACTCTTTCCAATTTTTCCACATCCTTCTTGTAGTGTGGGAGATACTGGGCCTATTTGTTTCTATTCTGTTCAGGTCTTCTCTTTACTGGACCTAAACAGAATAGAAACAAATAATGTGTTTTGCATGTTCTTGTCTTTTTGTTGTTGTTGTTTCTTTTGCATTTTGTTTTTTTACACTTGCTAGATAGTAAGTCTGTTTCTGTGAAAAGTGAGATTTGTATGCTTGTTTACACTGTTTTGCCCCCCTCCTCCAATCTCCGCCCAGGAGACTGTGGCCACACAAAAAGCCCCTGGTGGCCGCATGAAGCTACGGTGGTTGCCTTTGAGAAATGCTCTTGACCTCAGGTCACTCATCAGCCAACTAGGATTGGCTCTGATATGGTAATACATGTACCTTGATATCCTTGCTGGAGCTTGTGTGGTGAAATTCTGGGGAAAATGGGCTAAATTGGAATTTCTTGCTCTCAGAGCACTGCATCACTTAATAAACGTTTTTAATAAGTCAAGATTGTTTTTCTAGTTTCTCTCTTTGGCACTTTAGTCCAAATACAGCAGCAAATAAGTATTTTTCCCATATTACCAATGGGGAACCAAAGCAGAGGCTAGATTAGCTCAAGACCACAAAGGGAGAGAATGACAAGATTTAAACTCAGAATATACAGCTATTAACCTGTAATTTGTACACAATTTAAGCTTCTCTTCTATACTCTGATCAAAAAAGTGTCCCTCCTTTGGGATTCTGGCCACAGAAAAAGGCAAACATGAAGCAGCTTCAAAGGTTTTGTTACTCTAAGTGTAACAGCAGATTTAAAACAAACAAAAGGAAGTATTTCTTCACACAACACTCAGTCAACCTGTGGAACTCTTTGCCAGAGGATGTTGTGAAGGCCAAGACTATAAACAGAGTTAAAAAAAGAGCTAGATAAATTCATGGAGGATAGGTACATCAATGGCTGTTAGCCAGGATGGGCAGGGAAAGTGTCCCTAGCCTTGGTTTTGCCAGAAGCTGGGAATGGGCAATATGGGATGGATCACTTGATGATTACTTGTTCTGTTCATTCACTCTGGGGCACCTGGCATTGGCCACCTTTGGTCTGACCCAGTATGGCCATTCTTATGTTTGTTACATTTCTAAGTACACCCAACAATGACATGGAGCATGTTAACTTATGGAAACTCCTTATTATAATAAATTTGTGGAGCATAGCCATTTCCTAACTTTTTTTTATAACAAAAGAGAGCTTGTGACCCACAATCTGTACTTTCAATTGGTTGTCTTGTTATATTTAAACAAAGAAATAACATTAAATTACAACAGTCCCCTCTATACCAATCTGTTGAGAAATTCATGGTAATTTTGTTACCAATCCCTGTGTTCCTGTTTGCATAGTAATATGCCCACACTTAGTAATCTAATAACATTACTTAGCACTGTTATCTTCAAAGCACCTTTACAAATAACTACTGTAACACCCTTGTGAAGAAAGTACCACTTTACAGATAGAAGGGCTACAGCAGAGAATTTAAGTTTCTTTCACACAGTTGCAGGAGGAGTCACTTGGAGACATATTTTTAGTCTTCAAAGCACTTTACAAACAACTATCACTACTCCCATTTTTTGTAGATGCGGAGAATTTATCTGACTTTCACACAGTCATATAATGAGTCTGTACAGGTTCCAAGAAAGGGGAGGCTAAAACCAAATAAACAGATAAATAATACCCCTTTAAGAAGGCCTCCAAACTAGCCCTGACCAGCAGAGTCCCTAGTTCTCTTAGGGTACATCTACACAACAAAAAAGACCCCATGCCAGCAAGTCTCAAGGCCCGGCTCTACAGACTTGGGCTTGTGCTATGGCACTAAATATAGCCATGTAGCTGTTCCAGTTCAGGCTGGAGCTTGGGCTCTGAACCTCACCCCATTCCCTGGGCTGCAGAACCTGAACTGCACCATCTACACAGCTATTTGTAGTGCCATAACGTTAGTCTGTACAGCCCGAATGGCCATCACAAGTAACTGAAAAAAGGGGACCAGTCCTTCTGACTGCTTCTAAAAATGAGAAAATTAAATTTAAAAATTCATAGCAAGCATACATAAACCATAACTTATTGTCTATGTGTTATATTTTTATCCCTGACAGCTTCTTGTTGATGATGAATTCTGGAAACACATCTTTGCATTTGGCATCTTCAAAATTTGTAGTTCATTTTTCACTGTGTCCACTTCCAAATGATTTCTTTCATCTCACCATGTGGACTTCATTAATGAAAACACTTTCATTGTGTGCATTGCTATATGAAATGGAAAGTATGTAAGAAGCTATTTTTTCAAATTCTTGAAGTTTCCACTTCCACTTGGATTTATCACCTTGAAAAATTGTGAGGTACTTCTCTTCAATACTTGTGTAGTCTTGAAATTCAGGAGATAAAATGACGTCTTTTGATTGCACAAAATTCTTTATATAACACGTCCATGTCAACAACTTCATCAATTTTGCATGTTTCAACAGCTTCTGTAAATGCTTCAAAAGAACACTCTTTTGCCAATAAGAGACAGTTTCTTGTGCACACTATTTTCATTGCTGTCATATCTGTTTCATAAATAATTTTAAATTTACTGATAAATTAGAATGCAGAATAAATTAAAAATTTTATGCTTATGTTGTGAACACCAGATTGAAGTGTATCAGTGAAAGTAAACAAAATGTGTAAAATGGATTTTTATGTTTATCTAGATTGGACATCAGTTCCAAAAATGAAGTTACTGTGAATGAGTTTTACTCCAGAGCTTCAATACTGTCTGTGAATATTTTTAGAGCATCATTCAGGAAGTAGAATTCATCAATTTCGTTTGTGTTTCTTCATTTCTGAAACCATCCCATCTTGCTATAGGGTTCCATCTTCCCCTACAGATTGAAAGTAGCTTGTAAGCCCTTTCCAACATATTGCCAGTTAGTCAATAGCAGGTACAAGTGGCAGCCATGATGTAGAATTTTACTGTATTCTACCCCGGCAAATTTGCCAGACTCTAAGCTGTTGAACTCTCTTTGGGTGAATGCTAAAATGGCTGTAACCTTTTAAAGTTGAGTTTTCTAAGTCAATGTTTAGTTTGGTTGCTGCAAATCATGTGCTGTTGTGTATGGCGTGAACTAAACAATTGGTAGCAAGAAGGTCATGCACAGTACACAAAAGTCCCACTCTGGGACTTATTAACTTATTAACTTATTACTGGTAACCTTGCAGTAATTATCATATGTAGTAATCACATTAGTATTATATTGCCTGCCCAGCTTTAATGAGTGGGACTTATTAAAGTGGGACTTATTAACTTTAAGTTAGTACTAATGCAAAATAACAAATGTATCACATCAGAAAGTCCTGGCTCCTGCAAAACAACAAAGGATTAACAAATACCTTTTGTGTACTGTGCATGATCTCTAACAGCTTTGTCTTTCTGGAATACAATCAACACAGCATGTATTCCAAAAATGTCAATACATTTGTTATGGAAAAAAGCTGGGCAGGCAATATAATACTAATGTGATTACTACATATGATAATTACTGCAAGGTTACCAGTAATGAGTAGTGCAAGCTTTATTAGTTGGATTTAACAATATCATTAGGTGAACTCATTGAGCTGTTCAATCACAAAAGTGGATGGCAGAAGCTTGATGTGGTACAGTATCTTTATTTCTTTCAGATCCATGGAAATTATGATAATACAAAGTTAACCTTGAAAAATCTGAATGACTGACTTTTCTGAAGAAGCTATACAACTGTTATTGTTAGTCTGCTTTCCAGAAATTGGAGTTGGTTTTTTGTTTTGTTTTGAGGGCGGTGAAGGGAAGGGAAGCAAGTTCTCTCTGCTTTGTTTGGACTCAGCTGTAAAGGTTGACAGGACTTTTAAGATTTTATAATTTGTTTCAGTAGAAAGCTTAACAAGCTGTCAGTGTATTTTGAATGAGAAGACAAATGGCCGACAAAACATTTAAGCTGTGCTCAACAGGGCTAAGTATTTTTGCTAGCTGAGCTCTTCATAAGCAGGCAGCGCAGAGAATAATTTCATTTGAGCCACATTTAAAATTCATGACAGGTTCACTTTAAAACACCAGATCTTGGATGGCAGTGCTGGCTTTAAGCCCTTTGTAACAAGACAAAATATCTTCCGTTGCTTGGTGAGAAAAGAACAAGTTTTACCACCATCACCGGTTTTACATAGCTACAAGTGAAGAGATGTTGCATAGAATTCTATTTTATTACATGTAGATTAGAACATATTCTGTAGGAAGAATAAATAGTGGTGATGAAGCATACATGTTTTATTGACCTCAATTTGGAAAGGCTATATTACTCAAGAGGAAGAAAGTCACAAGACACTGATGTAGGTCATCTCAAGTGAGTGCCAATAAAACATTTGTAAAAGCAGCAAAGAGTCTTGTGGCACCTTATAGACTAACAGACGTTAGGGAGCATGAGCTTTCGTGGGTGAATACCCACTTCATCAGATGCATGTATAAAACATTTATATCACACCTTGCCATCATGTGCTTTGATACGCCACAACCTTACAGGGAAAAAAAGCCATTTGGAAAGGTTTTAGAGTTTTTAAAATTTTAATTAGTTCTATGTTTCATATCCATCTACCATCAAATCCAAGTTCTTTGGTTGGCCAAAGTCAAAATGTGACGAACTCAGATGGGAAACTGGAAAATAATCAAAAATAGCATTTCTATATCTAAAAATGTAACAGTTTTTATTAGTTACATTTAACAATATAACGAAGTAAAGTCACATACCTGTTTGTGCATTAATGGATATTCATAGATTTCAAGGTCAGAGGAGACTACTGTTACCATCTCCTCTGAACTCCTGTATAAAGAGAGAATTATGGGGAAAGAAATATGTTTTATTGTCACTAAGAAGCAAGTGTGTATCTACTTAGGTATTGAAAAGTATTTTAAGTTGTTTTAAAAGTTTTTTTTCTGGCTCCCCCTGAACTCCTGAACTAAGGCCCAGCTCCTCAAAGGTATTTTGACACCTGAATCCCATTGACATTAATGGGAGTTAAGTGCCTAAATACCTTAGGCCCCGCTCCTCAAAGTGGCTTTAATGGGGATAGGATATGAAAAAAAGTAATACCACTAAAATCTCTATAGTAGTGGGCGCAGACGCACACATCCAAAGGTATAATTTGAGTGTTAGTCTTGCATAGCTTTTAGATTTATAGGAAATCCTGAATAACCATTGAGGCATTTTCCTCAGAGTGGGACTTTCATTTTAGCAGAGGTGTTGTGCAATCCATGGGTGCATATGTACACAGACACCACACATGTTGTAACCACAGCAATGACATACACTAGAATGATTTAGTGTAAACTAATAGACATTGGGAGCACATGCAATAGTGCAGAGCCCTGGTTTAAGAATATCTAAAAAGAATGTCTAACCCTGCCAGATTTGATGTTGAATGACAGACAGCTAAAGATCTGATTTTTTTCCCCTTCAGTTCTTATCCATACCATTCACCAGATACTCTTGTACCATGAGCCCTTACTCAAGAAAAACTCCCACCAGAGTGAGTTTTTTCCGGGGTAGATGATAGATCAGACCACTAGGACATACTTCTTACTGTGCACTGTTTTCTGCAAATGGCTTATAATTTTCATATACTGAATGCAGACTTTGTGTCAGCTTGTGACTTGCTGCTCAGGGGAAAAAATGGACACAGGTAGGTGAGAAGAGGGCAGGAAGAAGGTAGAACATTGACACCATATGTCCTCCAGTGTGCTAGCCAGGGCAGCTGAGCTGCTGTAGAATGGGAAGTTATCCATGTCAGGTAAAGGTGAAGCAGATTACTTCTCTTGATAGCAAGGGATTGAATTCTGATTCTCGGAGTGCTCCTGGGGCAGTACAAATGCATGTTGCCCGTTAGTCAGGACTACTGGTAAATACACAATCTAGCCCTGAGGAAATAGTCTTTCCTTAAAGCAAGCAGAACTCCATTGGACAGAAGTGGACCAAATTCAGAAATGGAGTAAACTGCTCAACACCATTAAACTCAGTGGAGTTGGATTAGTAACACCAATTCAGAATTTATGATATTTTGTCAGAAATTAACATTCAGTTTCAGCCACAGGAAGTTCATTGTTACTGGGTTTTTTTTCTCTTACATGTCACAGCAGGAAGATGTGAGATAAAGGTGAAATCTTGTTAGCTATCTGAAGACCATCTGTATTTCCTTAATGAACACTACACTCCTCTTGGACCCATGAAATATTCAATATATTACATTGATTCTAAAACAGTGTGCAGAATTCAAACTTTACATATGCTCTGAACATTCTTTTATTTATCAAATTCTCCTGTGAAAAATGTATCAATGTGGTATTGCTCATTCAGCAGCTGCTACAAGAAAGAACTCTCAGAAGACTTGGTTTAATGTATAGTACTGGAATAATTACTTGGTGATATTGGAAACACTTGATTTTACCCAATTAGGGACTCTGAATTTTTGCTCATTACTTTTCTGCTGCCTATGTGCTTTGGTATGTACCTTTCATGGCTTATAAACAACCCATATGTGCTGCAGCTTGGGGGGGGATGGAGAGGGAGGAAATGAGTTATACGTGCATCCTATTAGAAAGGAACTTTCCCCTATGAAATCCTTTGAGGAAGTCTTCAAATAGTACCAAATGTTAATGCAGAGTAACAGTAAACTAACCAGCAGAATTTCACAAATGAAGATGAGTAGTTCATCTGTGTCCCTGCAGACCTATGAAATGTCAACTCTTAAAAGCCATTAAGTATTATGCTACTTAGATTCTGAATACAGAATTGGCCTTGCTTAACTTTGCATTGTCATTAACATAACGATGCAGTGTATTGAGGTTTCACAAAGCCTTTTAAAAGCAAAAGATTCCATTAAATGCATTTGGTGACCACCATTGTCAATCATCTTTAATAAGACACATAGGCAATTAAAAATGGCCTAAAGGTCAATATGATGAAACTGGGGGGTGAAGAGGCAAAGAGCTTTTTGATTTAAGAAGTGTAGTTGTTCATCATATCAGTAATGGCAGGACCTATTGTATTCTTTATTGGATGAAAGAGTATTGTCCAGTTTGGCTTTATAATCTGAAAACTGATATGCATGTTGGGGGTTGGGTTAAATCCCATTGAGGTTGAAAGGTATGAACTCTCCCTTCAATTAACCTAGCCATTAGCATAAGCCCCACCTGAGACAAAAGTTGTGTGTGAATACCCCTAGGAGCTTTGGGCTGAGTATTGTTTTGAGTAGATGCATGTGGGAGTGTCAGACAAACACAGATACTGAAGTCACAGACAAGCATAGGGGGAGAGGCAGAGCAAACAAGGCAAACACAGTCAAGCAGGAGCCTGTAAGCAGAGTGTGACCCTGGTAAAAGTTAGAGAGAAAGCTTTTGGGTCTGGTGCTAGTTAAAAGGGTGTGGGGGCCAGTAAGCTAAGAACAAAACAGAGCAGTTTCTTGGTTCCTTCTGTGTTAAGAGACACAGGACTCTGTACATGCCTTGTAAACAAGACTGAATCAGAGAAATACCTGGCTACCACCAATTCCTACTCCCAACTGGAGTGCACACAGACCCCTGAACTTTGATTAGTCACTCAGATCCAAAAGGGGGTAACACACACCTATATAAAACAGGGGGATTAGAATGAAAAGCGGTAGGCAACATTAACTATAGGCATCGCTCCTGCTCTGCCTATGACCCCAGTTCAGCACAGCAGTTAAGCACATGCTTACTTTTGTGCCCTTAAACATTCCTAGTTGAAGCTGATGGATTGCTCACATACTCAAAGCTAAGCATGCACGTATTTGCAGAAGTGGTGCTTTTGCTGTGAATTCAGATTGCCTATATAAGCCAGCAAATGTTCACTGTAGTTCCATGTTGTATACTTAATATTCAGTAATGTATGGCTTACTGTTTATTTTTCATAAACATTACTTTCATGCATACACTGTGCTATCCAATGCTGCGGGCACATCCAAGGTTTAAGAGAGAAATACATATTATAGCATGTTTGAAAAAAAATGTGCTATGTCATTAACAGTATTTTCATTCATACACACACGAAAGAATTGAATGAACAATCTTATCTATGGCAATTCCAGACTGAGTGCTTAACTGCGCAACCTTAATGATACTTTAAAAATAATCTTTGTGTGAAGTTTCCTAGATGTTGTTTGTTTGTTTTTTAAAGAAAAGGGGTAGGGGGGGAATATTTTTAAAACACAAAGAAAGTCATTCTCTTAGATTTCAAAGTTCTGCTGGCTTGCAACAAAAAAGGCAATAGCTTCTGTAGCTTCAACAATGTATTGGAATTAATTGGATAGAGGTCACCAAAATGCATTTTTGGCAGAGTGCCTCCCCTGCCAAGAACAGGGCCAGACTATGAACCCCTTGCTCACATTGGTGGGCATTTACTCACATGCCTACTCCCTTCAGAAATCCACAGCTTCTCTCCTGAGAACCCTTAGGGCTGATCTACAGCATAAAGTTAGGTTGGTGTAACTACATCACTCAGGGCTGTGAAAAGTTTCATGCCTTGTGCAATGTAATTAAACCAACCCAAGCCCTGATGCAGACACTGTTAGGTCTATGGAAGAATTCTTTCATCGATTTAGCTTCATCTCAGAGGTAGATTTACTCCAGTGATGCAAGAATCCCTTCTGTCACTATAGTAAGTGTCTATACCCTGGATGCGGTGCTACAGCTGTAGCATTTCTAATGTAGGCATACCTTTAGAATCTTCATAATAGAAGAGTTTCTTTGTACCGTGCCTACTTAGAACTCCAAAGGCTTCTTCTTGCAAACTTTGGAAAGTTTGCAACAACTTTCATTAATCCTTTTATATCTGCAGTACTATTTTCACTGCACAGCTAAGTTAATCAAGCATGTATACATAGCACAGCATTTCTTAGCTGTGCAATTTATGAGCTTGGTGAAAAAAATCTACTTACAAAATTGTACTGCATATGCCTCCTATGCAATATTCAAAGGGTTACAACTCACTCAAACCAAAATAAATCTCACTGCAATACTTGAAGGCACTTTCCATGAGCACTACTATCCATACCAAATTTCAACATCTTAAAAAGACAAGGGCTAGGAAGGAGGGTCCAGTGGATGGGGCACTGGATTGCAACTCAAGAGACCTGGTTTCCATTCTTGGCTGAGCCACCAATTTCCTACATGAGTTTGGTCAAGTAACTTAATCTACCCAGTCTGTAAAATGCAGATAATGCTTCTCTACTTCAAAGGATGTTGTGAAGATAAATGATTGTGAGGTGCTGAGATATTATGGTAATAAGAGCCATATACAGATCTAGGTAGACATCTATCCAACAGCAGGAGAAGAAAGGTACACTTAGGGTATGGCTACACTGGCGAGTTGCAGCGCTGGTCGTCCAGCTGTGCAGCTACCAGCGCTGCAGTGTGGCCACATTTGCAGCATTTGCAGCACTTTACTGAGAGGTGCATTGTGGGCAGCTATCCCACAGAGCACCTCGTCCCGTTTTGGCGCTGTTTTGGCGCTGAGTATTGTGGGAAGGGGAAGGAAGTGTGTGGGTCATTCCGCTTCCTGTTCCAACGCCCCGTGGTGCATCGCTTCACTTCCCAGCAGTCACAGTTTCGCCGTCCACGTTTCTTGCCATTGTGAGTGCAGCATGCTTTCTGTGTGAAATGAGCTGCTGAGGACTTTGCTGATGACTGTCGCCAGCACATCACGTTTGACAGTTGAGCTATTCCTTCACCTCCAAAGTGACAGTGAGGAGTCCGACGATGATATGGATTTGCCTAATGCGGGTGACATGAAATTGCTTGTGGCGGTAACGGAAATGCTCAGCACCGTGGAACGCCGCTTTTGGGCTCGTGAAACAAGCAGTGAGTGGTGGGATCACATTGTCATGGAAGTCTGGGATGACGAGCAGTGGCTGCAGAACTTTCGTATGAGAAAAGCCACTTTCATGGGACTGTGTGCTGAGCTCGTCCCCACCCTGCGGCGCAAGGACACAAGATTGAGAGCTGCCCTAACGGTGGAAAAGCGGGTGGCTATTGCAATCTGGAAGCTGGAAACTCCAGACAGCTACCGGTCGGTCGGGAACCAGTTTGGAGTGGGAAAGTCGACCGTTGGAATCGTGTTGATGCAAGTTTGCAGGGCCATTAATCGCATCCTGCTAAGGAGAACCGTGACTGTGGGGAACGTGCAGGACATTGTGGATGGCTTTGCAGAAATGGGTTTCCCTAACTGTTGAGGGGCAATAGATGGGACGCATATTCCTATTCTGGCACCACCCCACCTAGCCTACGAGTACATTAATCGCAAGGGGTATTTCTCTATGGTTCTTCAGGCGCTTGTGGATCACCATGGGCGTTTCATTGACATTTACACAGGCTGGCCTGGAAAAGTGCATGATGCACGCATCTTTCGGAACAGTGGCCTGTTCAGGAAGATGCAGGAAGGGACATTTTTCCCAGACCGAAAGATCACAGTAGGGGACGTTGAAATGCCCATTGTGATCCTTGGGGACCCCGCTTACCCATTAATGCCTTGGCTCCTGAAACCCTATACAGGGAAGCTGGACAGGAGCCAGGACCGTTTCAACTACAGGCTGAGCCGATGCCGAATGACTGTGGAGTGTGCTTTCGGCCGTTTAAAGGGGCGCTGGCGGGCGCTTTATGGGAAGCTAGACTTGGGGGAAAGCAGCATCCCTTTGGTTATATCCGCGTGCTGTACCCTCCATAATATTTGTGAAGGGAAGGGTGAAACATTCAACCAGGCATGGACCAACAAGGTGCAAGTCCTGGAGACTGAATTTGCACAGCCAGACAGCAGGGCTACTAGAGACGCCCACCACAGGGCAACAAGGATTAGGGATGCCTTCAGGGAGGAATTTGAGGCTGAAAGCCAACAGTAATGTTTTTTGCCTTGACCAGGAGTGACGTGCACTGGTTACAGTGCTTTTAAGTGCCTGTGTTTTCCTTGGGGTTTGTTATCTTTCACTTTATGCAATAATAAAAACTGTTTCATAATCAAAGAAATCATTTATTTAAAAAAAAGGAAGTAAATGGGCAGGGGGGTTGGTTGTTGAACTGTACATTCATAGGTTTGCTTTTGTACTGCCAGGAGTGCTGTGCACCTCAGGATTGTACTGTTGTATGGTGATGGGGGTTGAGTGCAGAGGGTAAGGGTCGTAGTTCTCTGGGCTCATAGGTGACCGTACAGGTGTCGGGGGCAGCTGGTGATGGTGTAGGTAAGAACCTGGATGCTGGGGAACAGGACTTGGAGCTGACATTGGTGCATAGGGGAAAGAGGTTTGGGAGGGTGGGGGTTTGGCATGGTAGTGCTCTGCCTGCATTGCTACCAGTGACTGCATACAGTCTGTTTGGCGCACCATGAGGTTTATAAGCTGCCTCGTGGTTTTCTTCAGCATCAATGAAGCAAAAAGCAATGAGTGCACCCATGAAGCAAAAAGCACCCTGCCTGCCCAGGCAAACCGCGGCAGGAACCCCAGGGTTAATTCCTGAGGGACATGGAGGGAGTGTTTCCCAGCATGTCTCCCATGTTTTATTGACTTCTACTTCTACTATGCGATACCCTCACTTACCATTTCTGGGAGACTGTGAATTCTCTAGCTGTGTTTGAAATGTCTGAGGAATGCTACAGTGTGAGACTTGAAACTAACTTCAGATTATACACAATGCAGGCTCTCTTAAAATGTATCATTTGCTGTATTTTTATAGTGTCCTTGACTAGTCCTGGACCGGTCTTATCAGTGACTGAAAGAAAGCTTCAAAACCTGAGAAGGAAGCCTAACAAAAGCAAGGAAGATTTGGTGAAGGCAGTTATGAACCAGTGTGCAACAGAGAATAAAACTGCGCAGGAATGGAGAGAAAAGATGCAGCACTGGAAGGAAACAGAAAGCAGGAAGGAAAGCTTTCTCCTGCTTTCTGTTTCCTTCCAGTGCTGCATCTTTTCTCTCCATTCCTGCGCAGTTTTATTCTCTGTTGCACACTGGTTCATAACTGCCTTCACCAAATCTTCCTTGCTTTTGTTAGGCTTCCTTCTCAGGTTTTGAAGCTTTCTTTCAGTCACTGATAAGACCGGTCCAGGACTAGTCAAGGACACTATAAAAATACAGCAAATGATACATTTTAAGAGAGCCTGCATTGTGTATAATCTGAAGTTAGTTTCAAGTCTCACACTGTAGCATTCCTCAGACATTTCAAACACAGCTAGAGAATTCACAGTCTCCCAGAAATGGTAAGTGAGGGTATCGCATAGTAGAAGTAGAAGTCAATAAAACATGGGAGACATGCTGGGAAACACTCCCTCCATGTCCCTCAGGAATTAACCCTGGGGTTCCTGCCGCGGTTTGCCTGGGCAGGCAGGGTGCTTTTTGCTTCATGGGTGCACTGCTTTTTTTGGGCTTTGGTAAAGGCAGGAAGCAAGCAGCAGTTGGGAGACCTGCACTGCCATGTCCCTCAGGAATTAACCCTGGGGTTCCTGCCGCGGTTTGCCTGGGCAGGGTGCTTTTTGCTTAATGGGTGCACTGCTTTTTTTGGGCTTTGGTAAAGGCAGGAAGCAAGCAGCAGTTGGGAGACCTGCACTGAAACACTCCCTCCATTTCCCACAGGAGTTAATACTTGAAGATATCTCCCTGCTGCGGGTTACCTGGGAAGCAAGGGAGGGTCTCCTACAACAATGCGGATTCCGCTCTGGCCCCTATGCAGCTTGCCTGTGTGCAGCCATGGTCCCCCCCACCCATCCTGGAACAGTGGCGCGGATGCGTTAGCCTGATTGGGACAGGGACCACACTGGCTCTCCCTTTAAACTTGGTCATGCGAATTGCCTATGCTCTTGCAGAAACTTTTGAAGAGATTACAGAGGCAGATTACCGCGACGTGATAGACCACATCAATGGGATATTCCATGTCTAGGCATGCAGGCATGCAGCCATACCACCCCCCCTCCTCTCCCAAAACCTTTGCATTGCAATAAAAGCTGCTTACCTGGGACCTGCTCCTGTGATTCTTCTGCACCAAGTCCCAGGGGCTGCGACTGGCTAGCTTCCTCCTGGCTTGAGAAGAGCTCCTGACTGCATGCCTCCCGGGACTCCGGGGTGTCTTCCCCCACCACAGTAGCCTCACTGTCTGCTTCCCCCTCCCCTTCCTCTACCGGCTCTGAACTGTCCATCATGGTCCTTGGATTTACAGAGGGGTTACCCCCATAAATCGCATCCAGCTCCTTGTAAAACCAGCAGGTCGTGGGGGCAGCGCCGGATCGGCGGTTTCCCTCGCGTGCTTTGCAATAGGCACTCCGCAGCTCCTTTACTTTAACCCTGCACTGCAGCGCGTCCCGCTCATGGCCCCTTTCCAGCATGTCCTTTGATACCTGGGCAAAGGTATCATAATTCCTACGGCTGGAGCGCAGCTGTGCCTGCACAGATTCCTCCCCCCAAACACTGATGAGGTCCATCAGCTCGCCATTGCTCCATGCTGGGGCTCGTTTGCCACGTGGAGGCATGGTCACCTGTAAAGATTCACTGATTGCACTCCACACCTGGCTGAGCAAACAGGAAGGGGATTTTTAAAATTCCCGGGGCATTTAAAGGGCGGGTCACCTGAGGCCAGGGCAGTAGAGTCTGACCTGATGAGCAGAGTGGCTGAACAGGCATTCTGGGATACATCCTTATACCCTGGAGGCCAATCACAGCGCTGGTGTGTGGCCACACTTGATGACCAGCGCTGCAGCACCAGCGCTGGAATCCTTATTCCCCATGCTGAGTGAGGTGTACGGCCAGCGCTGCAGCCAGGGAGTTGCAGCGCTGGAAGTGCCCTGCAGGTGTGGCCACTTACTAATTGCAGCGCTGGTGGAGGCTTTCCAGCGCTGCAAATCGCCAGTGTAGCCATACCCTTAGAATCAGGAGTGGTGACAGACTTTCTGGCGCCCTAGGCAGAATTCGGGGGGCGGCATTTTGTGCGCTCCCCATGGGGTGCGCGGGAGCTTCCGGTTCCACTCCCATCGCACCACCGAAGAAGGACCCTCTGCCGAAATGCCGCAGGCGACAGCAGCAGTCATTGAGCTGCTCAATTGCCTGCTGCTGTTTTCCGTGGCACGTCAGCAGAAGGTCCTTCTTCGGCGGCGCACGGAAGTGGAACCGGAAGCTCCTGTGCGCCCCGTGGGGAGCGCACAAAATGCCACCCCCCGAATCCTGGCGCCCTAGGTGACCGCCTAGGGTCGCCTAATGGAAGTGCCGGCCCTGCTTAGAATTGATCACTAGCTGTCAGACAGCATGGTTACATCAAAATTTCCTAACAGAAAATTTTGATGAAATGTTCTGATTGGAACACTCAGCCAAGGAGAGGAAGGCTGCACCAGTGGCTCGGGTGCTAGTCTGGGACTTAGGAGATGTGGGTTCAAGTCCTTGCTCCACCATGAACTTCTTTTGTGATCTAAGGCCTGGTCTACACTAGGACTTTAAATCGAATTTAGCAGCGTTAATTCGAATTAACCGCTCAACCGTCCACACCAGGAAGCCGTTTAATTCGACCAAGAGGGCTCTTTAGTTCGAATTCGGTACTCCACCCCGATGAGGGGAGTAGCGCTAAATTCGACATGGCTATCTCAAATTAGGCTAGGTGTGGATGCAAATCGAACTTAGTAGCTCCGGGAGCAATCCCACAGTGCACCACTCTGTTGACGCTCTGGACAGCAGTCCAAGCTTGGATTCTCTGACCAGCCACACAGGAAACAACCCGGGAAAATCTGAATTCCTTTTCCTGTCTGGGCACTTTGAATCTGATGTCCTGGTTGGACATCGGGGCGAGCTCAGCAGCACCTGCAACGATGCAGAGCTCTCCAGCAGAGGAGTCCATGCAATCCCAGAATAGAAAGAGGTCTCCAGCATGGACAGACTGGGAAGTCCTGGATCTGATCGTTGTGTGGGGCGATGAGTCTGTGCTTTCGGAGCTGCGCTCCAACAAACGGAATGCAAAGACCTACGAGAAGGTCTCCAAAGCCATGGCACTCAGAGGATACAGCCGGGGATACAACGCAGTGCCGTGTGAAAATCAAGGACCTGAGACAAGGCTACCAAAAAGTCAGAGCGGCAAACGGACACTCCGGAGCCCAGCCCCAGACATGCCGCTTCTATGAGGCACTGCATGCCATTCTAGGTGGGTCTGCCACCACTGCCCCACCAGTGACCGTGGACTCTGAGGATGGCATAGTGTCGAGGGGCAGTTCCTCGGCGATGTTCGCCGATGGGGAAGATGAGGAAGGGTTTGTGGAGGACGACGCAGGCGACAGCGCTTACAATACCGCTTTCCCCGACAGCCAGGATCTCTTCATCACCCTGACAGAGATCCCCTACCAACCCTCCCCGGCCGTTAACCCGGACTCAGAATCAGGGGAAGGATCAGTCGGTAAGTGCTATAAACATGGAAACATTTATTTTTTTAAAAACAGGAATAAAAACTATATAAAAACTATATAAAAAGTTTTCCATATAAAACTATATAAAAAGAAGGTCCACACATATAGGGATGGAACAGAAATCCTCTTGGGACACTTCCACGAAGCTCTCGTAGAGGAGATCGAAAAGTCTCCGCAGGAGGTTCCTGGGGAGAGGTGCCTTATTTGGTGCTCCGTGGAAGCACACTCTTCCGCGCCAGGCCATCCTAACGTACAGCGGAATCATTGCCTCCACCAGCATTGCAGCGTACGGTCCTAGTCTGTGCAGGGATTCTCGCAGCATCCTCTCTCTCTCTCTCCGAGTGACCCGCCTCAGGGTAATCTCGTTCGGCGACTGCTGCATCTAATTAGGGCAATTAGTGTACTGTTACTATTGTGAATGCTTGACTTTTACTTTGCATAGCAATGACCTTCGTTTAACAGCCACGTGTTGGAGGCCGCAGAGGAAAAGCATACAGTGATCTTTCCTGGGCACAGCCGCGAGGGGCTGGAACAGGGTCAGACTTTATGCTTTCCAGATTGCCTTCAGCGGGAGGGCACAGCTATCCATTAACTGTTAAGCAGCCTATAGTGTAGGGCTTACCAGGCCTGGCTGCTACACGGATTCAGCTGTACCGCCCGGCTTGTCCGATCTCCTGTGCAAGACCGCAGCCAATGAAAGCGTATTCCGAAATCTTGAACTTGTCCTGAGAGCTCGTGAGACTAGGTGCCCTGTATGGTCTTGTTCACAGAAACTGACTAGACTGTGTTCAGTGTTCGCAAACATGTATCTTTTCAAGGAAATCACTTCCTTTTTCCCATCACACAGCTGCGGCTCTTTCACGAACTGCCCCGGCATCCCCCTCACAGAGGCTGGCGCAGATTAGGCGGCGAAAGAAAAAGACTAGGGACGACATGTTCTCGGAACTGATGGCCTGCTCCAGAGCCGAGGCGGCCGAGCAGAGACAGTGGAGGGAGACCCTATGTCAGCACCAGCGCTCACACAGCGAACGGGAGGACAGGTGGCGGCAGGAAGACCAGCAGGCGACTCAAACACTGCTTGGGCTAATGAGGGAGCAAACGGACACGCTCCGGCGCCTTGTAGATGTTCTGCAGGACCGCAGGCAGGAGGAGAGAGCCCCCCTGCACTGTATCTGCAACCGCCATCCCCCGCCACAAAGTCCTGTCCCCCCCTCACCCAAAGTAACAAGAAGGAGGGGCGCTAGGGGCCGTGAAAACTGTCACTGCACCCCAGCAGAGCGCTCATGTACTACACAGCTCTCATGCCATAAATTTTGGATCACCCAGTCCCAAATCCAAGTTTCATCCCCCCACTGTGTAGTTGAGTATTAAAAGTAGTTTGTTGTTATTCACTGTTTCCGTCACGTTTTTCTTGTCAGAAGACTTTGTGTGAAGGGGGGGGAGGGGTTTTTTAATTGCATAGGACAGCCTCCATTACCAGGGTACAGACTTGGGGGCAGGATCAACAGCAGGACACACACAGACTGCAGTCACTAGGCACCAGGGTCAGTCTGTGAGGTGTATGCTGCCCCAGGGTCCTAGCGCCTGCCATCCACAAATGGCAAGGCAGGCTGCCCTTACCATGCCCTTCCACCCTAGCCACGAGCCTCTCCGATGCCCTGAGCCCCAGCAAGAGCCCTCATCCACGGACACATACTCACCCTTCCCACACACCCCTCACCCCTTCCTACGCCCCAACCCCCAGCCCAGAGCCTGCATCCAAACTCCGTCCCAAAGACGGCACCCCTCACCCCTTCCTGCAAACCCACCCCTTCCTGCACACCCACCTGCAACCGTCCTCCCCCCAGAGACCGCTGTAGGAGCAGGAGCCTGTCATTCCTCTAGTGTAGAAGCGGTCTGTACATCAGTGCACACCGTACCCACCACAGTCTGCGTCCATGTTTCAACCCTTGAACAGGAATTCATAATTAAAGAAAACTTTGTTAATAATCAGTGTTCCATTAAATTTATTGTAAAACATGTGTTGGAAGGGGGGAAACCTGGAGAACGGGGTATGTAACCGCAGATCGAAGTCAACAGTCACTGAAACAGGCTCAGGTTCAGCTTCTCTGTAAATCAAGTGGACAGTCATAGGTTACCCTGCTCTCCGAGGAACCTAGCTTTCAAAGCCTCCCAGATGCACAGTGCTTCCCGCTGGGATCTTCTATCGGCACGGCTGTCTGGCTGAGCGTAATCAGCAGCCAGGCGATTTGCCTCAACCTCCCATCCCGCCATAAAGGTCTCCCCCTTGCTCTCACAGAGATTGTGGAGCACACAGCAAGCAGCAATAACAACGGGGATATTTTTTTCGCTGAGGTCCGAGCGAGTCAGTAAGCTCCGCCATCTCCCCTTGAGACGTCCAAAAGCACACTCCACCACCATTCTGCACTTGCTGAGCCGGTAGTTGAAGAGTTCCTTCTCACTGTCCAAGGCGCCTGTATAGGGCTTCATGAGCCAGGGCATTAGCGGGTAGGCTGGGTCCCCGAGGATCACTGTAGGCATCTGCACATCCCCAACCGTTATTTTGTGGTCCGGGAAGAAACTACCTGCCTGGAGGCGTTTAAACAGACCAGAGTTCCTGAACACACGCGCGTCATGAACCTTGCCCGGCCACCCGACGTAGATGTTGGTAAAACGTCCCCTATGGTCCACCAGTGCTTGCAGCACCATTGAAAAGTAGCCCTTTCGGTTAATGTACTGGCTGGCCTGGTGGGCTGGTCCCAGGATAGGGATGTGAGTCCCATCTATAGCCCCACCGCAGTTTGGGAATCCCATCGTGGCGAAGCCATCTATGACGACCTGGACGTTTCCTAGAGTCACTACCTTTGAGAGCAGTTGCTCAACGATTGCGTGGGCTACTTGAATCACAGCAAGCCCTACGGTAGATTTGCCCACGCCAAAGTGGTTCGCTACTGACCGGTAGCTGTCTGGCGTTGCAAGTTTCCAGAGGGCTATGGCCACTCGCTTCTGCACAGTCAGGGCTGCTCGCATCCGGGTGTCCTGGCGCTTCAGGGCAGGGGACAGCAAGTCACAGAGTTCAAGGAAAGTGCCCTTACGCATCCTGAAGTTTCGCAGCCACTGTGATTCATCCCAGACCTGCAGCACTATGCGGTCCCACCAGTCCGTGCTTGTTTCCTGGGCCCAGAATCGCCGTTCCACACCATGAACTTGACCCATTGCCACCATGATCTCCACTGCGCGGCGTACCCTGCTTTGTGAGAGGTCTGCGCCACTCTGTGACTTCCTGTCCTCACCGCGCTGACGGAGCCTCCTCGCCCGATTTCTCAGCAGCTGACTGTGGAAGAGGTGGACGATAAGGTGCGAGGAGTTGACAACGGCCATAAGTGCAGCGATGATCGCAGCGGGCTCCATGCTCGCAGTGCTGTGGCGTCCGCGCTGTAACCGACCAGAGAAGGGCGCGAACAGATTTCCCGCCGGCGCTTTCAGGGAGAGAGGGCGGGAGTGACGGTTGAATAACAACAGTTACCCAAAACCACCCTCGACACATTTTTCCCCCAGCAGGCATTGGGGGCTCTACCCAGCATTCCAATGGGCAGCGGGGACTGCGGGAAAGCTTCCCACAGTGCACCGCTTCCAAAGTCGACGCTGGCCCCGTTACTGTGGACTCAGACAGTCGAATTAGTGTATTTAGTGTGGATACACAAATTCGACTTCATAAGGTCGATTCCACAAATTCGAGTTAAGTAGATTCGAAATAGTCTTGTAGTGTAGACGTACCCTAAGTGACTTTTGAAAATGGGACTAAGCTGTGTAAGTCACTTGAGCCTTGCAGAGCACCACCTAAATATCATTACAAATCAGGGCCTTACTCTCTGTGCCTCCGTTCTCCACTTGTAAAATGGGGATGATAGTACTACCCTACCTCACAGCTTGTGGGGAGGATAAATATGTTAAAGATTGTGAGGTATTCAAATAAGACAGTGATGGGGCCCATATTGGCAGTGGCACTGGAACACTTTTTATAGTGGAGGTGCGGAAAGCCAGCTAAAGAAACTGTAAAGCAGTGTTCCCCAAACTTTTTACCTCACCACCCCCCTTTACCCCGGTCCATGCCTCTCCGCCTCCCAGAACTGTGTCTCTGGGAGTGGGGACCTGGACAAGATAAGGGGGCCAAGTTGGGGCCACAGCTGCAGGTGAGTGTGGGACCAGCAACTGGGACCCAAGATGCGGGGCTGGCAGCTGGGACCCCGGACATGGGGCCAGGAGCGGAGCCCTGGGCGTAGTGCTGGGATCCAGGACTGTGGGGCCAGGACGATCGCTGGGGCCAAGGGTCGCCAGGACTCACAGCATGTGGCTGGCATCCAGGAGCCCGGACATGGGCCAGGAGCAGAGCCCCATGTGTTGGGGACAGGGGCCAAGGCCGGGAGTTGGGGCCAAGAGCAGAGCCCCTGGCATGGGACTAGGAGCTGGGGCTGGGAGCAGAGCCCTGGGCATGGGGCCGGCAGCTGGGACCCTGGGCGCGGGCTGGGGGTGCTGCAGCATCCCCTGAATCCCTAGTTCCTACGCTTCTGCATATTAGTACCTAAGATAGATAAGATTGTCAGAATTTTAGCTGTTCTGTTCATTCCCTCTGGGGCACCTGGCATTGGCCACTGTCGGAAGACAGGATACTGAGCTAGATGCACCAATGGTCTGACCCAGTAGGCCGTTCTTATGTAAAATCATCACAAAATTTCATGAGTCATAATGAAAAAAATGTTGTCAACACGTTGAAATTACATTTTCCAAACATCTTTAAATATCAAATATGTAAAGTGTTCCATGCGTATTCATTTATTATAATTAAATAATATCACATCTCCATCCACCCTTCAATCTAGTCATCGCTGATTGGCTGATTTATTGTTCACATTGCAGAGGTGAGTTTTAAGGAGGGGTTTGAAGAAGGAGAGGGTAGTATCTTTATGGATCAAGTCACTGCGGGGGTTCCATGACACTTCCACAGAGTGTAGCTCTGCAAGAGCAGACAAGGCAAATAAGTGTGTTCTACCCTGCTGTATAATATTGTTTTTTATCATACAGTAGTAAAAGGGGAAAAAAACTGTTGGAAGAAATGCACAGTGCTTAATTTGTTTTCATCATCGTATATCCCTGTTTTTATGTCCCAGAAGCCAAATGCTGCTCTTTACTGTAATAGAATATTGATTTTTGTTTTAACTAAGCAGAATATAGGTAAGTATAAACAGGTATTTTTCATGTCAGACAGATTTTAGAGGCACTTGGATTTCATAGTTTTCAGGAAAGGCTTGGGTACTTATTTGTACAATAAAGGGTTCTGTTAGATGTTTGCTTGCACGAGACTTGTATTCCAGGATTATCTTCAACTTGGACCTGTCCCTAGTGTCCTCACAACCAGGCTATACCAAAATCATGCCAATTCTTCATAATCTCTCTCAGATGCAGCCTGTCCTATCCATCTGCACACAGCTAAAATTCTAGTCCAAGCCCTCACATCTTTGTTACTACAACATCCTGCTCTCTGGCCTTGACAAATGCAATCTTGCCCCCACTCATATCCACTTAGAATGCTTCTGCAAAAATCATTTTCCTAGCCCGTCACTTTGACCATGTTACCACTTGTTGTTTATTGTATTATACTTAGATTGTAAGCTGTTTGGTGCAGGGACTGTCTTCTTCTATGCTTATACAACGCCGAACACAATAGGGTCCTGGTCCATGACTAGGGTTTCCTGGTGCTACGGTAGGACAAATAATACATAACAACAACAGGCAAAGGGTTAATGTATTTGGAAATGTGTGCATGGAAGCTGGAGTTCAAATGAACTTCTATTTGGTTAGTTAAGGCATTTCTAATGGACTTTCTACTGTAATCTGAGCTCATATTACCTCAAAGCACCTGTAAATGCACAGGTACAGCCATGGCTGAGGGCAACACTGCATGTGAATCTGGGAACAGCTTTAAACAGTGTGGCTGTATGAGTGCAGTGACTCACCCTGTGAGGATAACTGGTTTCATTGTTTAGTGTAGCTGCAGCCATGTGTCTCTTTTTGGTGCAACTTGTGCATGCTTGCAGCTGTGCATGTTTAATGTGGCTTTATCTAGAAACAGAACTGCCGTGTTGGTCTAAGGCAGGTTTGTCTGGTGGTTAGCTGTTGTGCTGGTCAGGCTTAGTTTATCTGTTGGTTAGCAGCAGCTATACAGTTCTGGTAGCCTGTTACTCCATCAGTGATCTGTGGTGTTGGTCTGAGAAGCGCAAGATATTTTGTTCTCTAATTTCCTGGAATCTCTTTTCTGTTTTTAAAGAGCATTTGGTTAAAGGGAGTAAGTCAAAGTGCTTTCTGAGTGAGGCTTGAATATTCACAACATGCCCTAATCTGCATGGATTAATCTTTTTAGAGAAATGGTATGTAGAGAAAAATCCCATTTACAGCTACTTAAAATGCATATAGTAGCTCTTCCTTTTGATGGAGATAACATTGAGAGATGTGATGTAAATGGCAAAACATGACGAATCTATTTTATGTAACTTGTGCATTATGAAGAGGAGTTTTATATTAGAGGCAGTTGCTAGTGGGCAGGTAGGATTGGCACTAGACCCTGTTTGCAGAATGAACAAAGTTCCACATAGGCTAAGTCTACACAACAAGCTAAGGGTGTAATGCCCCTGCTCATGTACACAAACCTGCATTAGCTGTCATTGAGCTGGAGTGAGTATAAATAGCAGTGTAGCTGCAATAGCACAAATAGCAGCAATGGAGGCATGACTGAACTGGGCTGAGTACAAACCTGCCTGAAACTGGTGGGATACTTGGCATGGCTCAGCCGTGACTCCATGGCTCATACTAGCTCAATGAGTTAGCACAAGTATGTGTACCCGAGCAGGGGAATTACACCCCTAGCTTGTAGTGTAGGTGTAAGCTTAGAGGGTTAGTGGGGGGAGGGAAAGAGAGAAAATTAAATTAAATAAAAAGGAACAATAGGGTGATTCGAGTGGTCTTGACCCAGATAGAAGCCAGCACAAGGCTAAATATTTTGGGTCAGGATCTTCCTTTCATTGTCTACATGAACACTGGCCAGTGGAGCCACACCTAGGATCCATTGGTGTTGCACCCTTCTTGCTCCAACACACTCCACACATGACCATGCAGGGAGTTGCCACAAAGATGAGCTTTATGTCATGTATTTGGTATACACTCCCTGTGCAGCCTTCTGAAATCCTGAGTTTTCTGTACAGCACAGCCATTAGATGTGGGACCTGCCCTACCCATACATGTGTGGGCAGGGCAGGGTCACAGAAGGATTTGCTTCTATACAACTAATGGAGAATTTCCTCCTGTAAAATGCTAAGGTCGAGAACCCCAGTGAAATCAAAGGGAGTTACACCTAACTGTTGTTCAAGGGCGGCTCTAGCCATTTCGCCGCCCCAAGCACGGCGGCATGCCGCAGGGGGCGCTCTGCTGGTCGCCGGTCCCACGGCTCCGGCGGACCTCCTGCAGGCGTGACTGCGGATGCTCCACCGAAGCCGCGGGACCAGCGGACCCTCCACAGGGACGCCTGCGGGAGGTCCACCGGAGCCGTCTGCTGCCCTCCCGGCGACCGGCAGAGCGCCCCTCGCGGCATGCCGCCCCAAGCACGCGCTTGGCGTGCTGGGGCCTGGAGCCGCCCCTGCTGTTGTTAGATGCCTAAATACCTTTGAGGATGTGGACCTGAATGCTACAATGCTTTTTAAAGTCAATGGGCATTGAGAGCCCTCAGCCTCTCACAGGATCTATTAATAGATGCCAGAATCTCATTTTCCCAGCTCTCAGGGAATGGGGGTGGGAGGAGGGGGGAAGTTAATAGCCACAATCTGTTCTGTTTTTTGATTCTGTGCATTGCAAGTTTTTGATGTCATAACTGTTTGAGTTGCTGATTGAGATTATCTTACTATGTTCTCATAATGCTGCATTTTCCTTTGAGTCATATTTGGCATTGCAAGTTACAACAGATATATTTGTAACTACTCCTGCCAACAATATATAATATTGAAAAACTGTTGGGCCAACGAAAGTCATTTCTGTTCAAAATAATTTCCATACCAGTAACACAGAAGCTAGGAATTATATTAGGCCAATTCAAAAACATTTATCTGGCTCCCACGGCCACTTTTACAGATAAACCAATTTAAGTGTTAAACCACTTGCCACGTTTCACTCCATAAAACATCAGGTGAAATTTCAAAATTAGAGGAAACGTTGATTGATCTGTTGTTTTTTTGCTGTGAATTCTCAGAAGCTCAACACCAGACTGTTATTTGAACACAAGATGTTTTATTCATAAATTCAGTTTAAAAAGAAAAAAATATGGCTAAAGCAAAAATCATTTAAATGGAAACTGGGCATAACAAACTCATTTAATCCAAAATACCGGAATAAAATATAATATTGCAGTATCAGAACTAAATAGAATTATTATTAGTTGCCCTAGTCTAACAGGTAAGTCCATTGCATAGTGTTATGTTTTTCCTTTCACAAACAGACTTTCACTATGAATTAATTTTACTTTAAGATAAATTATAGCAAGAAAGAACAAAAGTCAAGCACCCATGGGGGAGCACAGTATGTGCCTCCTCTGTCTAGGCTCCAGCAGCACAGAGAACAAAATGGCTGCCAACGCTGCACACAGGCAAAGTTTTTCATAACTGAAAGGTGCAGTACACAGAAGACAAAGGTGTTATATGTAGAGTTGTGTGAATAACCCATTTCAGTTGAACTGGCTGAACAAAACATAAGGGGGTGAGATGGTTTAGGACTGACCTAAACCATATATTTTTGAATTTTTTGGCAAACCAGCAATTTCAGATTGAAATTAAATGCTGTTTCATTTTTGAATTTTTAAAATCTTTTTAAAAACAAAATTGAAGTAAAATTCAAAGCAGTCATTTTGAACAAAATAATTCCAAACTTTGATTTTTTTCCCCAATGTTTTCTCCCTCAAATTTTGCAAATTCAACACAAGTTCACAAAATGTTTCATTTGCCCCAAAATCTGCATTTTTCAGAAAAGTTTGAACTGCAAAATTTTGCCCAGCTCTAACTCTGTGTTCATGGCTACATACATCACATACAGAGCACTAGAAAACGTATATTTGTAAAGTGTTTTTCAAAACAAATGTGTCTTTTGAAGCTGTTCAAATTTTTATATTTTTGTAGAAAATGGTGGCTGGAGCCGTACCCATTGGAATTACATATCTAAAAAGTCAAATTACAGACTAGGCCTGCATATGGAGTCATATCAGATCACTTTAGGGAGAAAAATAACTGATTCTGCTGAATTGGAACATTCACTCTTCTTACTCCTGCAGGGACAACATAGGTAAGACCGAGGCAGCTGGATTCTATTCCTTCCTGCTCATCAACATCATTGCTTACTAAATTTGGCCAGTTACACCTGTGAAAATTCATTGGTGTTAATAAAGACATAATCTAAATGCATTGGTGTTGCACATGTGGCAGTGAGGGCCAAATTTGGCTTGCAGAACTTTTATTACAGTTGATGATATGTGAGAAGGAAAGAATCCAATTTGACTCTCAGATCCCAGGAAGAGTTTGTAGCCCTGGGAGTTGGAAAAACAACTTTTCACTTGCAAACAGTGCACATTTGGAGTTGGAGAGAGACAATAAGCTTAGAATCCCACAAATGCATTTGTACAGTCACTTTACAGAGCCAAAGCTCATTTGAATACTACAGCATTACAGTTGTATTAATAGCTGCATTAACAGTCATGACATTTCCTAATTTTGAATTAGTTTTCAGGTTTGCATGCATTAAATTCCTTCTCCACAGCAACCAATCACTTCCCTTCTGACGTCCAAAACAAACAAGGAAAAAGTCATTTCCAGACCAATTCCATCCCTCACTCCAGAAAATGAAAAATCCTTCAAGACCAGCCTCCCACCCGTTTACTTCACATTTTGCTCAGGTCACAATAATGTCTCCGAACTTTATGCACTGACTCTCTCTGCCCTGTGCAACTATCTTCTGATCATTTCACCAGTGGTGTGATTCTCTCTTGCCCTGTACCTTGTGCAATGACAATCAGATCAGTGTGTGAATGTCATCCTTGGAGAGTATAAAGTAAAATGCAGGGCAATGGGGGAAAAGGCCTCCTGCCTTTTATTAAACAGCCTGAACCATTTCCTCTGCTTCTCCCCCTCCTCCCAGGGGACCACCTCATCCCAACCCACTTCCACTCTGCTTACCTCCCTCAGTTTAAGTTCCATGGCTTTTCTTCACATTAGGCTAGATCAGTTTCTGGGGATTGGTATAGCCAGCCACCTCCATCTCCAGGAGCCAGGATCAAACTCCCCATTGGGTTACATGTTGGATGTGTGGCAGTCAGCTGCTTCTCTTCTGGGAAAGGACCTCAGGAGGAGTAACCCTACCAGATATAATGATCCTTTCTGGCCTGCAGATCTGCTCAGCCTTTCAGTCTTCACACTGATTAGTACCTAAGGCCTATTGTAAATTTGTAGGCCCAGTTATCACCCTAATAGTGAGCTCAACTGTGGGTAAGTGAATAGAAAATGTTCTAATCACATATTACAGTAAATGTTGATAGGAAGGGGTGAAAAAGGGAAACAGACCGAATTAGCCAAATTGAAAAGGCCTGCTGATATAATCTAAGGACTGTGATAAGATCATGCCAGGTAAACAAGAGAAATGTGGGACTGGAAATCAATCAACCAAAATTGGTGTTGGAAATTAAGCCTAATTGGTTAAGAAAATAATAAAGGGATGGTCTATTCCACCCACCATTCCCTTTTGGGGAGTGAAAAAAGGAAAGGTGTGACTTTTGCCATCTTGACTGTCACCCCCTTTATCTCCTGGCACCCCAGACCTTCTTCATCCTGAGAAATGTCCTGACCAGACCGTGCCAGAGAGTGGGAGCCAGATGACTACACCTCCACCTCCACCAGCTCTGGCTAAATCCAGATCACCACTGGGATGTGAGACTTTGGCATACCCCCCTCAACCTCCTCCTCCCCTATGTCCTTTTCCTTCTTTACCTTTTTCTTCTCTTTCCCTTTTGTCTCTTTCCCCCTCCTTCCCAATAAAGAGCCTGGCTTAACTTGCCACAACTGTATATTTTGCAACATTGCTCTAGGCCTGTCACCAGGCAGAAAGAGGCAGCTATATGCAGTGTTCTAAACATCCCGATGCGGGTATGAGTTAGCCACATCTCTGAGACGCTGATAAGTCTGTGTTCTGTGCCTGTGTTTTTCCAGCAGTGAGGTTGGGTGTGTCAACACCAGAAACAGAAGCTGCATTTTCTATCTTTGCTATTCTTTTCTTCACCCTTTTGTGTTTGTCTTGTCTTCTAGGAAATGGGATTGGACTTTAACAGCAGCAGCTCCAATCTATCTCAACTAATTTTTTCTCTTTTTCCCAAAAAGGACAGTTATTACCCTCTCAGAGACTGTCAAGCAAGGGGGGGTTTCTTTCTAAAGACTCCCTGTGACTCAGGGGAAGGGAAAGAAGGGATGATGTTAGAATAAAAGCCTTAGACGTTGTACATTTCAAATGCTTTAACGTTTCCTTCTTGTTTTGTATCTTTAATAAAAAAAATAAAAACATGTAATGAGGTGTTTGCCATGGTACTAAGCAGGCTGAGGCCTCTGTGTACTGAACCTTATATAGAACTGTTTAATGTTGGACAGGGACAGTGTCATGTGAATACCCTTGACTCTTTGGGCTTTATAGTCCATCTAAATTAATACAATAGGCCCAGATCCTCAAGAGTATTTAGGTCAGGGAGTTAGGCACCTAAATGCCTTTGAGGATCTGAGCCTAAGTACAAAAGAGATACTGATAGTAAATTGACTTCAGGACCCATTTTAAGAGGGTATGAGAATGAAGAGAGGGGTGTCTGTCTGGTATCCATAGTGTTGCATTTCATCCTGAAATGGAATCGTCAGCCTGGTATATCTATAGGTATATTTTTATATGAATTTGTTTTAGAAATATTTATGTTCTGATAGGGATTGTATCTTCCTCTTTTGTTTGTATAGTGCTCAATAAATAGTAACAGTGCTTTGGCTTGTAATATAAGTGTAGCAAATACTCTGGATCAGGGCTGGCCCTAGACCAAATGGTGCCTCAGGTGAGTTGCGTCTTTGGTGCCCCCCTCCATTTGTTAAACTTTTGAATACCTTATTTTTTATTGCATTTGTTGCCCATTTCACAACTTTTATGCATGATTTATCTCTGTCATATAAGATGATAAATTCGCACATTCTGATCTGTAAATCTGTATTTATTCATGCCATATATAAACAAATAAAAAAAATAATTTCCTCTAAGCTTATAGAAACTTTTTAATTTTAAGAATAATTGAAATGTACTAACATCAAGAAATTGAACTGTGCACCAATATTGGGTGGACCAGTATTAAATATTGATAAATAGTGTTACAGTAGGTTAACCTTTGTCCTTTAGTTCTAAAGGTCGCTTTTCTTGCCTCTTCCCTCGCGAACTGAAGCACAGCATCAGAGACATAGGCGCCAACTCCGTGGGTGCTCCAGCCGTGGAGCACTCACGGAAAAAAATAGTGGGTGCTCAGCACCCACTGGCAGCCCCGTGGATCAGCTCCTCTGCATACCCCCCAGCTCTCCTGCCCCCTGGTGGGCCCTGCTGATCAGCTCCTCTCCCTCCCCCCAGTGCCTCCCACCTGCTGGTGATCAGCTGTTCAGCGGCATGCAAGAGGTGCTGGGGGGGAGGGAGAGGATAAGAGTCAGGAAGAGGTGGGGGGAAGGGGCGGAACAGGGCAGGAAGAGGCGGGGGCAGAATGGGGGCAGGAAGAGGCAGGGTGGGGGCTTGGGAAAAGGGGTGCAGTGGGGGGCAGGCCTGGGGCAAAGCGGGGGTTGAGCACCCCCCCAGGAACTCAGGAAGTTGGCGCCTCAGGTCAGAGAGCTCCAAAGACTGGCCAGTGGCATTTTCAAGCAATAAAATAGCACATCTCTTGTCAGCCATCATCAATTGAAGATAGGTTTTAATGAGCCTGAGCTTTGAAAAGCTGCGCTCACCACTCTCAACAGTGACCGGCAGCATGAGCAGAATCTTCAAAGCAATCTACACATTAGAAAAAGTATCCTTCAGCTTTGCATCATGAATGAACTGGAGAACTCGGAGTGAAGAGTGTGGCAAAACATGATGGATGTTGTCCAATTCTACATAGAAGTCTTTATCATTGACAGGTGTCCAAACATTTCCCATGTGTCAGCATCAGTACAATTGTTCAAGATTGTTTACCTGTCTGCCAGCAGTTTACTAAGGTCATACAAAAAAAAAGGTCTTTTTGTCATGCGTAATTTGTCTGAACCTTTCTTCGATGCACACTCGAGCAGTGTCAAAGAGCGAGCAAAAAACCTCCCCCTTGAATTTGTCTTCCGAGCTTCCTATCACCTCATCTTTGCCCTAGTAACCAAAAAGAATGAGGGGTACCTGTGGCACCTTAGAGACTAACAAATTTATTTGAGCATAAGCTTTCATGGGCTAAAGATGAAGTGGGCTTTTCTTTTCTCACATTTCCATTCCTTATCTTCAGGTAAATCTGCAAATTCCTTAGTAGGACTTTCATAATTTATGCTTCACTCAATTTCTTCTGCACTGGGACGATTGCTACTACCTAAATCCTACTCTATGTTGTTCTGTTTCAGATATTTTCCCATCATATTTGCCCCTTGCTACAAACTATACTGAGCTTCCTATACTGAGCTCCCGAAGGCTTTTGTTTGATATGGGGGGGGGAAACAGACTGCATTAAGGAGAGAAAAAGTCTATGTTCCACAGTCTTAGAAAGTCTGTAGAGATATTAAAGAAGGTACTAACAGTGATTCCCCCAAGTAACAGTGACCCCCCAGGTTCACCAAGTACAAAAATCTTTTAAGTTCTTACGTTAAAACTTGTAAGCTCCTGTCTGCAGAAAACACTGATTGTATCTGTCCTGTGAAAGATACTCTATTACTATGTAAAACTTACAAACAAGTTAATTGACTTTGTCCTTGAAGTAAACACTATGCTAGCCTTAAGCTGTAATTGATACAATGTAAACAAACAGACTCCCATCCTCTGTAATTACAGGGCCGGGAATCTCATAGGAATTAACACACACCCCAAAAGTGGTGGAGACAGTAAATTAAAATATGGTTAAGATATGGAATGTATGTTGATGAATGTTTGATGTACGTAAATGGTTAGGGAGGTGCCAGCCTAAAAAGGATCCATCTGCCGAAGAATGTGTCAAGTGGACCACCAGACAACCCCCGGAGGGTAAACTGGGATCCACCCCAAACACCTGGAAGGTATGTGCCACTTTAAACAGTGTGGAGCCACCAGGAATGTGCTATCTGCTGATTAAGCCAACAACAGCAGGGTGAAATGGTTCCTATAGACTAACATAGGAATTAATTCCTATAAGAATGAGCTCTAAAGACTGAGGACTTTGAGTCTATGGTTCTGCTGCCAGCCTCCAGGAGCATCAGGTGCATCTGACACAGACTCGGCTCCATCCTCATGACCAAGATACCTGGCCATTAACTTGGCATGAGCATCTTCTAGGCTGGTAACTATAATACCTATACAGAACCTGAATGAATGATTGTGTGAATATATATATAAAAGATAAAAGCAAACAACGTTGTTACCTATTTCTATTACTACTTATTTCTTATACACACACACACACATATATATATATCTTTTGCTTTATTATTATATTTACAATAAATGTGGCATCTTTGCCTTATCCCTCTTAATAAGATCCTGCTGGTTTTTATTATATTGGTATAACAAGTCATCAAACATTACATGTTAAGCATGGCAAAAGAAATAACAGTATTATTTTATATTGTTGCGTAGATAGGGGTTCAATAGATATCTCTGGCATCTCATTAAATATGTCCTTTATTAGCCACTACTTACACTCTTCAAGTCTTAAAACACAAGTATACTTTTACAATTACACAATAAGTCAGGATTCACAATATCACAGCTGGAACGGCGAACCACAGCCAGTGGGAGCTGCGATCAGCCGAACCTGTGAATGCTGCAAGTAAACAAACCGTCCCAGCCCGCCAGAGGATTTCCCTGATGGGCTGCGTGCCAAAGGTTGCCAATCCCTGATCTAGAACGTTACTTCAAACACTCTATTTTCCCTTTTGTTGCTAACAACAAAAACAACACACTGAGTCTGGCGCTACCCCAAGCCTGGCACCCCAGGTGGTCACCTGGGTGATCTGCCCCTAAATCCAGCTCTACTTTATTCCGTGTTAACTTACACCCTCCTGTTTGCTGTGTCTGCTTCTAATTCCTTCCCCAACTCCCTAGCATGTAAGTTACTCATTTTCCACACCTACTTCTTACTTTTGTCCCCCAGTTTGTACTTGGGGCATGATTAATCTATGCTGAAACAAGGGCAGCTGAACCTTTGTGGACATTCACAAATAGAGAGTAGCTTGGGTGGCATTTGCAGTTCTTCATTTGCCTGGGGCTGCAACTACACGGATGACCGATTTAACTTGTGGCTCAGGCTTCACAAGAGCCCCAGGAGTGGAAGTTGTTTGGAAGATTTGCTGCATCACTCCAGACCATGTCCTCTCCCTACCAACACCTCTCACATCTGGGGCTGTTAGCCAGCTATGGGCCCCTCAGAGGAGTGAGGGTTGCAAATACCTTGTGCTGATGTGATTCTCCTATTCCGTGTGGAATTTCGGAGGCCCACAAGCCACTGGGACTGAACACAGCCACAAACTTTATTGCTTAATTTGACCCAAAAGACTTATAACGGAGTTTCATCCACTTTACTCTAAACGACACTTGATTGAATTTGATCCCCAGTGTCAAACCTTCCCTTCCACTAGGAAATTTTAGTAATGGAGGGCGACATTTGGACTTCAATAGACTTTTTTTTTGTTACCACCAGCAGTGAATTTGGCCCAGAGACTTTGCTGTGTGGTTTACTAGTGACAAAGGGTGCATGAAAAATCCATCTTGAGATATGTGAAAATAATGGCTGCTCTATCATCTTTTCAGCTAGGATTATATGTTCATTAGCTACTCTCGATATTTTAAGTACAATTTAATCTGTTATGTTCTGTGATTCTTTTGAGGTCCAATATTTTAATTTTTTAGGTCATCTATTCAAGTTTAGTTAATTACATTGCTATGCTATAGATACCATCAGTGTATGCAGTAGAAAATTGCAGCTTCAGCCATACATTTTCCTCTTTTGTAGGATTCTGGAGCTGTAATTCATAAGAAACACACCAGGAGCAGTCAGTTAATCTCCCAGATCCTAAACATCCGCTAGAACATGCTTACATCCATTACATCCTCCAGCAATACCTTTTACAAGAATCAATCGCTGTTTTATAGCAGTACAAACTTAACCTGAAGGACATTGAAGGTTTGTTTGTTGATAGGGTTGGTTTCTAACAGGATTTCTTATCAAGCTAGAGCATATTGGTGCACGGAGGATATAGGTGAGATAGTCTTCGTGGCCTTTATGGCCCCCAAACTGCTTTTTGCAGCACTCAAAAGCAACTTGACTTTCACAGCAAATGACTCCCGTGCTGAGTTTGCAGTCTCACACTCCCAGCAAGGTGCAGAAAGAAGCTGGATTGTCAATGGCACTTGCTTTTACAGCTTTCTCATGATGTTAGAGCAGAGCCAGCTTGGATTGTCTGTATATGTACAGGTACATAAAGGGTTGAGAGAGAAATAAAAGCTCTTGATGCAAGTGAATTGACATCATCCATTATACCAACAGCTAAACAGTGACAAGCATGTAGAACACTAAAAAGCTCAGTTGATTTATCCAGGCTTAATCGTCTGCCTGCATGCTTTTCCGCCCTTATGTTATTTAAATTCATTTAAGGGAGCACCTACAGGGAGAATTTAACTCTTTCTTCATTTTTGCTTCTTTGAAAGATGGCAATGTCTGTCACCTCCACAGCTGGTGTAAATCTACATAGTTCCTTTGCATTGGATTTACACCAGCGGACGATCTGGTCATTCTAGTTCTTTTTTAAAGGGGTTAAAGCCTTAGTAATGTACTTTGGTGTCCGAAATGACTGTTCAGTCAGAGTGAAATTCATTCCAGTACCAAGCCACCACAATATGAGTAATCTAACGGAAGATAAAATCTGACCCACACAAGGCTCTGTGTATTAAACCTCATTTAAGGCTTTAGGTGCAAATTTTGCCACTACCGTTGCAAACTCAGAATGTCCCCTGGCACTGTCAGCAGAACTAATGTAGTTTGTTGCACAAAGCATGGAAGGACTTGGGGGGACTTTTGGGATGGTGCATCCCTGCCAATGTTGACCCCTGCTCCAAGGAGATTCCCCACATACCGCACAGAGGTGGGAACAGATGAACTATGAATTATCAGGTCTTCTATTCGGTGAGGTGGCTGTGTGAAGGACCATGAAGGCCGCTGATCCAAAGAGCAACTCCACAGCTCCCTGCCACGGCTCTGGCCAGTACACAGCCCACCTGGTGTGTAGGGTTATAGAATTTAAGATGAAGTTCAAATGCATAAAGGGCCTCCTATGCCAGTGTAGTCAATGGGCTCAAGATTTGGCTCTAAATGCTGAAATGGGAGCGGGCATGTTTTATATGGGGCAATGATCATGCCCCAAACTGTCTCCAGCATGCTGTACCAGTTTGATGCAGGATGGTTTTTAATTCCACATGTTAAAACTCCATGCTCCCATTGGGACCAATCTAATCTCTTGTTTCTCTGAAGAAAAGGCAAGCACTAGAGAATAGGCCTCTCTGACAAATGGGTCACTACCAGAGTACCTGAATCATAAATAAATCCAAGACTCATAAGAAGAAACTATTTTCTATATTTGAAATTAGATTATTGTTAGAAATGACATGGATTAGCAAACATGGCAGAGTGAAAAATTGTCGCTGTCATCCTCTTCACAAACCATTGCTACTCCCTGCAATCACACAGACCTTCCCAGTTACAAAGTTTATGAGCAAAAGGGTAATTGAAAGTAGGTTCAGTCCTGTCCTCAGCTATGGGTGCACAGCCCCCATTGACTTCAAGAGGAATTGTCTGCAAAAAACTCTACATATATTTGATGGGAAAAAATTATCCTTAAAAGTGAGGAGGTAAAGAATTTGATAAACAGAGGCCCAGATTCTTCCCTTGCAGGCACACTCACTGGTCTTCAATACTTCAGTGGGAATCCCTGACTTCCATGTATCCTAGACAAAAATTAACTCAAATACTGTCAGAGCAGGGCCAGATTCTGCACCTAGATGTGCTTATGACCCCACATAAGTCAATAGTTCAAATCACCATTGCAATAGGACCAATTAACCTAATTGCATTGCACCATCCACTTATATCAGCAATGAAATTTGTTTACATGGAGCAGCAATGCATGGTAGAGGGATGTGATTTCTAAAGCACATAAACATGTCACACACTAACTCGCTCATGTGGACACTACTGGTATGAAATAAAAGTTCCCTAGTGCATATAATGTAATATACACTAGCAGGGTCTTCACTGGCCCGTTAGCATGCAACACGGTGCACCAAAGTCCATGCCTCTAATAGATAAGCCCCTATACTTCTGCTGTGTGGGCCAAGCTGTGTGTAAGCTGCATTGTCCCCTTTGCCACTTTACATGCAATCATTAAAATAGGCTAGCAGGAAGGGTGGAACTGAGGTTTTGGCAATGCATGAATTTTAGAGAGTCTGTCACACTCACTATGGCTAAGGGTGCAAAACAGTTTCCCTTATAATCCTATTTATACTTGCTCATAACGTTCTGAAACATTCCCGCTTTGGGTTAATGTAGATGTCTTCTTCACCTGTGAAGATACAGGGCTAGATTATGACTCACGCAGAAAACTAAGTAAGAATCCTTATGCTGGCTACCAGACCTTGGATCCTGGCACATAGGAGTAAATAAGGATACTTATCTGCTTACTGCTTCCTTGGAGCTGGTGGGCAGGGAATGCACAAAGCCTTGGCTTCACCCCTGCTCCCTCCTTCCCTCAGGAGCTGGCTCAATGTCAGCGTACTCAGCACTTGTAGGATTGAGCCCCTGATGTATGTGCACGTGAAATACTGTGGTCACTGGTTGCCATATTACCAGAAAAACTGATCAACTGAAAGTTGTTTGGAGAAGCTTCTGTACTTTGGGCTTTTCATTTCCACTTTAAAGAGGTCTATAGTTTTCTCAGGTGAAAAATCTGCCAAATCTAAGGTCTCGATTAACGACATAGCAGTAGATATTTATTTAAACAAAGAGAAGCCATGAAGTGTTCATCTCCATTTTTCCTGGCTGTTAAATTTGTGCTACAGCTTGTTAATTTCACACTGTGAAGCAGTGCATAGTTAATAGGCAAGAGTTTACAGCAGAGAGAGACATACAGAAACAGCTAAAAGAATGGCATTTATAACAACATATTATCCTCCATTTCTTGCAAATCCCTATTTACCATGAATCTCTCTCTCTCTCTCTCTCTGTATATATATATATGTATATATATACAATTTTAAGATGAGAATTAGGCCATTCTAGTTTATGAGAAAATATAATGGCACAGGTGGCATGGAGTAAAGAAAATCCATGGGAGTTTATATTCCTCACAATTTACTGTGGGATCATGCCAAGGTGAATTATGCCCTTGTAGAATTTGTAATGAGAAGATGGAACAGATGGTCAGGAGTTTTTATGTAAAGCTACATGTGTATTAAATTATAACTCGTGTTTATCAGATGTGTGTTCATTACAACAGGATCCGTACAGATATAAGGTTCATTGCTGCTCTCTCACTGGGGGATTCCCTTTTGACTTCAATAGATGCAGGACTGAGTCCTAATATAGTTTTAAATAAAAGAACATTGCAATCAGGTCATCCTCTCCAGAGCACCACCTTGCGGCATGGGGTAGACCAGCAGCACCCCAACTTTGGTTCCCTCCAGGGTCTCCCAGTAACTTTCCACAGACAGGTATTTTAAACAAGATTCCTGTTCTGGGGTCTAATTTACTGAGGCTATGTACACACTACAGCTTACATTGTGTTGTAGAAAATTGACCACATGGTTGATTTTGGATCAGACAGCCTGAGGCGTCTTTATTTTATACGAGCATATATGCAAGGAGAGTCAGCATGGCCCCATGCAAGGTGGCAAGCTGCTCTGGCCTCCTTAAATTTTAGCTAGCTTATAAAGATTAAAACCACAGACAAATTCCACATACTTCATTATTTGGAATACATTGCAAAATTAATATAGGACAAAAGCAAAAACAAGCATCTCGCCCGCTAGGCCCCCCCTGTTACTCACTGTCTGTTCATTTGTGGTCAGCGACCTTTCTAACACAAGTATTGTGGTTATATATTTCATAAGCCTGGCCATTGCAAATCATGCTACTTGGGGACTTTATCACTCTGACCCCTCATGCCCTTTATACACACAAAGCCATTGTTCCATTTTGGGAACTTTCCACTTTGACTCCTTTTACCCCTTGACACATAGAACCAACTTTCCATCACTTTTTCATCACTCTGTCCCCCTCCTCTCTGTCCCTTATACACAGAGACAAGCTGAACCAAAGTTCAGCACAACTAGAAACAAGCTTATCCAAAGTTTAGGCCTAAAAGCCTGGCCAAAGTTGTAAGCCCACCATATTTTCCCTCACAATTGGTATAAGTTATGTCACTCAGGGGTGTGAATAAGCCATCCTGCTGAGCAACGCAAGTTACACTGACCTAAGTGCTGGTGTGGACAGTGCTTTGTCAGCGGGAGAGCTTCTCTTGACATAGCTACCGCCACTCGCGGGGGCTGGAGTAATTAAGTTGACAGGAGAGCTCTCTCCCATTGGCTTAAAGTGCTGAAGTGTAGCCATAACCTAAGTTTTTACACATAGTTTCCAATGGCCTTCCAGGATCAAGCCCTTCCTTCTTGGGATTCCACAACCTTCCTTTGGGGCTTGCACTAGGCTTCTCCCTGGTCTCTTTAGACTGCCTTCCACTGGTTCCACTTGGGCTGGCAATAAACAAGAAACAGAACTCAAATCAAACCCTTTCAAACAACAGTCCTTCCTCTCTGCTGGGGTGCAGGCTTCCACAGTCCCTCTGCACCCTGGAAGCCAGGTCATACCAGCAGGCAGCAGACAACCAACCTTCCCCTGGTATATCGAGGATTCCTGCAGGAACATTCCTGCTCCCTGCAGCAATTCTCATTATGAGAAAAGAGGCAGCTTATATACTCCTCTCTTTCACCAGACATTATCCTGGTTGGCTGATCCTTGCCCCACCCCTATACACCAGGACTCCTGGTCCCAAGCCCTGAAAGAGTATGTCTGCACTGTAATAAAACACTCATGGCTGGCCAGTGTCAGCTGAGTCGGGCTCACAGGGTTATAAAATTGCAGTGTAGACATTCCAGCTCAGTCTGTGAGACCCATCCTCCTTGCAGGGCCTCAGAGCCTGGGCTGCAGTCCAAGCCTCTTTAGCCCATGTCCGCTAACACAGGCCAGCCATGTGTGTTTTGCTGCGGTGTAGACATACCCAAAGATAGCTGGGTTTCCCCAGACTCTAACTGTTACCTCAGGACCACTTCCTCTCCCTCAGCATTTGCTCCAGAACTACTGTAACAGGGATTGGCTGAAAGTAGTTCCTACTACTTCTTAAGGAAGTTCGACCGACCTATAACAAAGATCAGTTTTTTAAAAGAAGTTTTTAAAAGATAAAACCAAAGACTATATAAAATAAAAATATTCCCAGTTTGGAAACAATATTTCAAGAGAAACAGTTTTGTAAAGCCCCACACAAATTGAAATTCTCCTGCCATTTTTGGAAGCCAAACAGTGTAGCCCTGTGCTGTACCACAGTAATCGATATAGGGTAGTCAGCAATCCTTCCAGTGGTTCTCAAACTTTTTTTTTTGCAGACCACTCGAAAATTGCTGAGGGTCTCGGCAGACCACTTCATGATCTTTCCAAATGTTGTTTGCACCATTAGCTAACTATTGTAAAATGCTTTGAATAAAAGCCCTATTTAAAAAAACCTTAATAACAATTAATGATTTTTTGTTCTACAAATAAAACCACACAACTCATATTAATATCAGTACTCTTACCTTTCTAATGCGATGGATGTGCCCTCTCTACCCAGCCGTAACAGCCCACAAGCTGGGGCTGGGAAGGACGGGAGTCTTTCCCCCGCTGCGACAGCCCCCAAAATGGGAAAGTCGCCTCTTTCTCTGGCCTCGGCAGCCCCTGAGCTGGGGTAAGTTGCCTCTTTCTCTGGCCACCGCAGCCCTGGAGCTGGGGAAAGTCGCCTCTTTCTCTGGCCGTCGCAGCCCCTGAGCTGGGGAAAGTTGCCTCTTTCTCTAGCTGCTACAGCCCTGCACATCCCAAATTCCTTCCACTCTTCTTCTCACCCCCTCCCACCTACCCCTTATTTCTCCCAAGGCCACCACCTCACCTTATATGTGCATCTTCTACGGGGTCCAGGCACCTAATTAGTGGAGCCACGCCTGTGCAGCTCCACTAATTAGGTGGGCAGACCTTTATTCTTTCATGTGCGGCCGCCCAGGCACGCACCTTAGAGGGAACTATCTGTGGATCACCTGAATGGAGCTCGCAGACCACAGTTTGAGAACCTCTGCTGTACACGATTAGTTATTCTATGCCAGAGCTAGATTAGACTGATTGTGTGGTAACAGCGTGCAGCACAAGCTGAGTTCCTCTGGCTGTGAACTAGAAAATCAAGGAACTATAAGGTTCAGGTGTTCCTAACAACCTGAATTCCCTTTGTGCTCACTACAATAGGGTCCTGTCACTGTACTGTCAGGAGGAAGGGCTACAACTACAGACGCTCCCAAGGTTAAGCAAACCCGATTTACGCAAATCCGGATTTAGAGAAAAAGTTCCGTAAATTCCGTAAGCTTTTTTTTTTTTTCTTTCGTAATTGGTATATGTTCCCAACTAACGCAAGGCAGTCCGGAACGGAACGCTTGCGTAAGTCAGGGAACGTCTGAAGATAATTAAATTGACTAGAAAAAAAATTGGAACTGAGTCTATTTTCCTTCTCAAAGCTGAGAGAAAATAACAATGTACACAAACCACACAGGACAGTAAATTAAGCCCCAATCCTGTTAATAGTTGCTTAACTTTATGCACAGGAGTAATCTCTTTGCAGTTAATAGGCCTTTTCATGTGCATAAAGTTAAACTAATGTGTAGGATCAATTATATTATAAGTATTTTAGTTTTAATAAATTAAGAATTTGTTTGTACCTTAAACAAGGAAATATATATATTTGTAAATATATACATTAGCTTCACAGAGTCCCTTGATATTAGTGAGTGTAGTGGGGCAGCTGCCCCATTCTGTCATGGAAGGGGTTAGAGCAGTGGTGGGCAACCTGCAGCCCCGTGGGCTGCACGCGGCATGTCAGGATAATCCACTGGCGGGCCGCAAGACAGTTTGTTTACATCGACCATTCCAGTGGCTGTGGTTCACCATTCCTGGCCAATTTATTCTCGGGTGGCCGTGCTTGTGGACGGTCAATGTAAACAAAGCGTCTCGTGGCCCACCAGTGGATTACCCTGACAGGCTGCATGCGGCCCGCGGGCCACAGGTTGCCTACGACTGGGTTAGAGCCAGGGCCGGCTCTAGGTTTTTTGCCGCCCCAAGCAAAAACAATTTTGGCTGCCCCTCGTCCCAGCCCTGGGCTCCCGCCCCATACCCTCCTGCTGCCCCAGCCCTGGGCTCTCCCCCCACACCCACACCCCCTGCCGCCCCAGCGCTGGGCTTCCCCCTTCCGCCCCACCAGTGCCCCCCGCACACACCTCCTGCCACCCCAGCCCTGGGCTCTCCCCCACCCTACCTGTACCCTCCTTCCGCCGCAGCCCTGGGTCACTGGTAACTCGCTCCCAGGGTGGGTCATTCAGCAGGAATTTTGGATGTGCACAAAACACAGACAGGATTGGTTCCCATATGGTTACAGAGCTGCAGTAAAGTGGAACAAGTTTCAGCTTGTGTGATTGGAGGATATCTGGATGCATATTATAAGACTGTCCTCCATAAATGAGGAAAAGTTGAGGTGCCTTTATTATTCTTTTGTTCCAATCTTTCTTTCTATGGGGAATTTGCCAATGCACTATCACTGTCTTCCTTTTAAACAAACAAACAAACAAAAAGGCAATGGCTGTTGAAAATAGCAATTCCAGTCCTAATAACCACTGGGAAGCATTTCTTGCTCAATTTTATCCTACTTTTTCTACAGCAAGTTACAGTGGACCAGTATATTTGATTTGGGAAAAATGAAGTAATAGCTGCCCAAACTGAGCTTGAGCACTCCTGAATTTTGAGGTGTTCAAATCTGGAAGGCAGGTGCCGGGTGTGTGTGTGTGTGGAGGGGGAGCTGTGGGCTCTGCGGGGGAGCACAGCAGCATGTATGCAGCAGTGTGTCTGGAGCTGCGTGGAGCCAGACACGCTGGTCTGAGTGGCATGGTAAGGGGGCTGGGGGGTTGGAGAAGGGGTGGGGGACTCCGGGGGGGCAGTCAAGGGACAGGGAGCAGGGGAGGTTGGATGGAGCAGAGGTTCGGGGGGCAGTCAGGGGACAGGCAGCGGTTGGATAGGCATGGGAGTTCCAGGGGTTTGTCAGGAGACAGGTAGGGGGTGGGGTCCTGTGGAGCAGTTAGGGGCAGGGGTCCTGGGAGGGGGCAATCAGGGGACAAGGACCAGCGGCGCTTAGATAGGGGGTGAGGTCCTGGGGTGTAGTTAGGGGCAGGGGTCCTGGGGGGGGGGTGATCAGGGGACAGGGAGCAGGGGGGGTTGGATGGGTTGGAGTTTCTGTGGGTGGGCAGTCGGAGGGAGTGGATGGTGGCAGGGTGGGGCTTCCCTCCCCGTGGAGTGTCCTGTTTTTTGAATGTTAAAATATGGTCTCCCTACCATTTACAGCACTCACAGCACACTGCTGCATGAGGTCCCTCTCCTTCCTTTCCAGTTGATAGTGGCCAAGGGAATGCTGGGAAATGTAGTTCTTTCCCTGCTCCAGGGCTGGCTCTATAGGCAGAGAGCTAACCAAGGAACTACAGCTCCCAGATCCCCCTGTTGGTTCTCAGATCCCCTGCCGCCCCTGCAAATGGACTGTTGCAAGCAGGTGCTTGCTTTGCTGGTGCCTAGAACCATCCCTGGTTAGAGCAAGCCAGAGAGGCTGCGCAAAGCCCCAGCCAATCATGGAGAGGCTTATTGGGAGCCAAACAAGTGGAGGCTTGAAAGCCTTCTTATAGGCTGGGCCCTATAAGAAGGCTGCAGAGCAGGGAGGAGTAGTCTCTCCCTGGAGGGTAAAGGGAGAAGAACTAGCTTGTAGAGAGAAGCACCTAAGACAGAGCAGGATCAGCAGAGGCTGGGAGAGCTCTAGGCTGACGACTGCCAGACTGGGGCCCTGACACAAAGGGGCAGAGAAGGTGCTGGGGCTATGGAGAAGTGGCCCAGGGAAGTAGAAAGTGGAAGAGAGTTGGAGGAGGGCAGTAAGTGGCTTCTGCAAAAGGGTCCCTGGGTTGGGGCCCAGAGTAGTGGGTGGGCTGGGCCCCCCCCTTCCCCTCCACTTGCCAGTGATGAGAGTGGCTAAGCCAGACTGCAGTTTGCCCTTGGAGGAAAAGGCTAGACTGAGACAAGTGATACAACCAGAAGCTGCCAGTCCCCCAGAAGGTGGGGAGAGCTAGCAGATTGGGCACAGCCGGAGGGCAGTGTCCAGAAGCGTACGCTGCGGTCCGAGAGTGATGTGGGTCTGACTGTGAGGACGGTGGAGACCAAGAAAGTAATGGAGGGTGAGACACCACTAGTGAAGGCGTGCCGCTGAAAGAGCTAATTCCCAAACAACCAGCAGGAGGTGCTTCTATGCTGAGTCTGACCCCCTTACAGTGAGTAACATCCTACACTGAAGCAAATTGGGGCAGCTTCACTGAGCTATTCTGAGTTATACCAGCTGAAGGTCCAATCCAATGTAATTTGAACTTTTAAAAATAGTTAACCCTCTTCTAATATGCTTGCTCAACTGATTATCAAACCTATCTATGTGGCTGGGCTCTGCTGGGGATTGTGTTGGGATGTAGATTAATTTGTTATATTTAGATTTGAGGATGTTTGGGGCAATTGAGAGATCTATTTATTTATTAGTGCTTTTTTAGAAGATTGTCAAGGCTTTCAAGGCATTCATTGGATGGGCACTATTTTATTTTAATTTAATACAAATGTGAATGAATAAATAAATAGTAATACATACATTTACACAGAAATTCTTCACCAATATATTTTAGCACCTAGCTTTCACATTGTTTACTACAAATTAAAGATGTCATTACATTTCAGGAAAGCCATTTTAATCTGCTGGTTTTTGGGACATTACAACAGAATTGCAGCGTGCTTTAAAAAAATTAGATTATTTTCTCTAGCTGAAGTATTCTTTTCCTAACTGGCCTTTTCAAAATTAAATGTGAAATATGAAATAATAGGTGCATTTCAAAGAGTTGGGAGGTTCCATTTGGTAAAACGTCCATATACGTTAATGTTCCTTTGATTTTTTTCAAAGTCTTTGAGGTCATTCTCTCTTGCTTCTTTCATGACACATTCTTCTGCTTTCCTTTCAACCTTATGAAGTCCTCATTTTATCAATTTTTTTTAAATTAACACCTATAGAGTCAAGGAATTTCAGCAGATGCCTATCAAAGGAGCAGGAGTTCTTCTGCTTGCTTTCATCATTTCCCTTCCATATCAGTGTAAGTTCTATCCTTCCCACAATTTGATATATGAACCACATTTCTCCTTCCTTTTTTAATTATACTGAGATTCTCCTTTGTGAGTAGGAAAAATTCTACCCTGAATAGATATGTGGCAGGGAATAATAAGTGAACTCCTTTATAAGGGGATTCCATATGTCTAAAAGATTGAATTCACTGTTATATTGTTGAGTCATGGAGGAGCAGGGCCGCCCAGAGGGGGGGGCAAGTGGGGCAATTTGCCCAGGCCCCGGGCCCACGAGAGTTTTTCAGGGCCCCTGGAGCTGCTTTGTTCCCGGTCTTCACTGGCGGGGGGTCCTTCTGCTCCGGGGCGGAAGGTCCCCCCGCTGCCAAATTACTGCCGAAGTGGGACCCACCGCCAAAGTGCAGCCGGGTCTTCAGCGATAATTCGGCGGTGGGAGGGTCCTTCCGTTCCGGGACTCGCTGCCGAAGTGCCTCGAAGACCCGTGGTGGGCGCCCCCCGTTGCTGAATTACCGCCGAAGACCCGGCTGCACTTCGGCGGTGGGTCCCGCTTCGGCGGTAATTCGGCGGCGGGGGGGGCCCCGCCGCAGGTCTCCGGGGCACTTCGGTGGCAGGTCCCGGAGTGGAAGGACCCCCCCGCTGCCGAATTACCGCCAAAGCGGGGGCCCCCTGCTGCCGAAGACCCCTGTGGAGGAGGACTTTGACAGCAATCTAGGGAGGAAAGATGATCTGTCCACCTGTAAAGTCACCTGTTATATAGTATGGTTCAGGGAATTCCGCTTCAGTCAAAAAAAAAACACTATAAAACATGGGTAAATCTACATTAGGAGTGGGTACATTAATTGTCATCTGAATGTTGTCAGTGGGATGCACTGAACCATAAAACCATAAGATATTTCTTGAATGGATTTATAGCTCACTAGGGGCTAATTATGGTTACTACCCAGCTTATGGAAAGAGGATGAATTTTTGTGAATGGTAGGGTGAGATTTATTTTATATAATTTGTCTTAATTTTATAGGTCAAAGACTTCAGAAAAATGATGCGGAGTTAGGCATATAAATCCATTCTTGGGTGTATAGAACATTTTCCAAAGTACCTAAAATTTTGGAGTCTAAGGGCTTGGCTACGCTTACAAATTTGCAGCGCTGCAGCAGGGTGTGAAAACACACCCTCTGCAGCGCTGCAAATTGCGGCGCTACAAAGCGCCAGTGTAGTCAAAGCCCCAGCGCTGGGAGCCGCTGTCCGTTATTCCCCACAGGGAGGTGAAGTACGGACAGCGCTGGGAGAGTTTTCTCCCAGCGCTGGCGCTTTGACTACACTTAGCGCTTCAAAGCGCTGCCGCGGCAGCGCTTTGAAATGCAAGTGTAGCCAAAGCCTAAGACATCAAAAGATGAATACAGGTGCCTAAATAACTTTAAACATCTAACACTAGGAGCCCAATTCCACTATGTCAAAAGTTAGACTCAGGACTCACAGTTTGTCAGATCACTCTGTTTTATTAGCACAGCGCTCTGCTAATAACACCCAGATAATGTGAGCACCATGCAAGACACAAACTATCTTATTTATACAGATAAAAGGGCGAGAACTTAACAAGATAACAAAGGAAGCAGAATTTGATAAGTTTACCTGGGCTAGGCATGCATATCTTATTTCCTTACTAACTATTACCGATCTTCTGTTAATGTTTCGCCATTAGCACCATTGTTTATGCCTAATGTTTCTTTTCCTGGCACCTGTATTTCAACATTTCCTATTTCTGCTTAAAGGTACATACAACATTTCTTTAATCCATTCTTATTTTTACAATATAATTCATTCTACTTTCACAATCCTTCCTTTTGGTCAAGCTATGCCATGACCAACATTTTACTGGGTTTCACATATTAACTGTTCTTTATCTCTTTGTTCATCAGCGATATTCAAAATCATCATATTAGCACTCTCTTTTGGGGCAGTCACATGCCTTACCCAATTTTGGATACAACAGGAGACTAACTGAAAACATACAAAAATTATTAGGATTCCAAACAGGATAGTCAGGGCTCCCTGAGACAACCAGTTTCCTATGCCAGAGAAATTGAACAGGTTACTTAGCCACTTCCATAAAGAACTCGGCTCTTTATGGGGAAGATATGTGATTTGTTCTAAATGGCTAGCGCGATCTATTACCTCATTGGTGTTGTTTTCCAGTGAGAGCACAGTACCCTCCTTTGGCCGCCAGCACTATGTCCAATGCCTGTCAGATCGCCCCTGTTTCTTTGGCCAGAGCTCTTAAACTTTCTCCGGTTTCATTTGCCATTATTTTAACTACTGCTTGTAACCTCAGGAGCCTTTTTGCATGGTGTATTACTTCCCCAAGTGGGATAAAGGAACTGCCAATAGCCTCTTCCCAGGTGTTATTACTGTTCCATATTGTGTTAAATGGACAAGGTCCTCCAGTGAGGTCTGGAGAATTGAGTGGGATAGTCAGGACAGGAACATCAGTTTGAGAGTGGGCTGGGATGTGGCTGCAGACACAGCATTTAGAAATATTAAGGGTCTGAGCTATCCACACTTGCTGCTGGATAAAAGAATTGTCATTGTGGACTCCTCAGACCTTAAGACACCAGCAGCTGAGGAACAGGCACCACCAGAGGCGCATGTTGGAGGCAGAGCCCTTCTGGTTCTGACAACCTCAACTGAGGGAACCGCAGTCACGGTTTTACATCCACCAGGCAGCAGGCGCTAGGCTCACTACTGCTGCTTCTTGGGCCTTGCTTTAGGTCGTTGTCTGCTTCTGGTAACCCTTATGAGAGCGTAGATTGTAAGGTATTGCAGACTGTTCCTCTATGTCGTCTTCTGGAGTCAAAATTGACTCTGCATAGTCCTGAGGTGGTGATTGGTTCGCTGGGGGTGGTGCATTCTTACACTGCAACGCATGTACCCACTCTGCGATGCCAGACAGTTTAACAGCCATCTGGGTAGTAAGCAGTACCTGATGATTCTTTGATGCTCTTTAAGTCTCTTTGCTTCTTTCCTTGACTCTGGCTATAACAATGGCCTTCACACCTTATCTTTTCCTGATGCATACATTTCTCATTCACACAAACAGATTGAGAATACAAACAGTAGTATTTTATATTGAGCAAAAAGGCATTGCAAATTAAACCTTGCTAAGTTTTACAATTAATAACCAAGACAATTTACATTGAGACCCAGGCTTTCAGTGTTTCTCTAATTTACTTAACGTAGACACAATAGAGAATCCTGTCTCTTACTAACTAAATCTTATAACAAAGAGTTAAGAGAGGGCCCAATTTGTAATGCATATGGGAAAACAGAATCTTATAGTCCTAGAGGGTCATTTCTTTCTGCTATTCAAAAAGGGTGGCTAGCAGGATGAAATCAAATCAGACATTAATTCTTATGGGACATTATAAAATCCTGCTCCTACATATCCCCCTTTTGACACTAAGGGTAGGTTTACACTTACCTTCCGGGTCGATGCGGTGAGTTCGACTTCTCGGAGTTCGAACTATCGCATCTGATCTAGACGCGATAGTTCGAACTCCGGAAGCGCTGCGGTCGACTCCGGTACTCCACCCCTGCAAACGGCGGTGGCGGAGCCGCGGAGTTCAACCCCGCCGTGTCTGAATGGGTGAGTAGGTTGAACTAGGGTACTTCGAATTCAGCTACGCTATTCACGTAGCTGAATTTGCGTACCCTAGTTCGACCCCCCTTCTTAGTGTAGACCAGGCCTAAGATTATTAATCGTTAGTGTCACTTCTTATTTAGTCCATGTAATAGAAAATACTGGGAGGTGATCTGGGCCTGTGGCTCTAGCTTTGCATACATTTGTTTTATCCAACAGCACATTTTAAACATTTCAATTAAACACATACAATTTAAAACCAAAAACAATTAGGGGTTGTAACATTAGTATGCCAGTAGTTGTGGGAGACAATCCAGAAAATATGTTATACCAATGGTAAGTTATGTTTTTCTGCAGAGGCAATTCTTAACATGTTCCCATTTGCGTGTATAATATGAATGGTTCATTTTTTCACATTTTTTTTTCTAGGAACTATGTTACCTTTTTACCTTTTAACAGACGATTGGTAACTTTTTGCCATTCAATGCCAAGATTGATAGAGAACTTAGCTAAATCAGTGCACACAGTAAGCTGAGACTTTTTGGTTGTGGCAAATAGTAAATGTGATTATTGATAAACACAGTACTTACATTACATGTACATTTGTCTACTGGTGGGTTGCTAACACTTTCATTCTTTTAAAACACTTCTTTCCAAGAATTAACACATATACATTGCCCATTATACAATACTTTGGTCTAATTATTAATTTTATCCCACATACAGGATCCTAGTGAAATGTCTTTACTACAGGGCTTTGGAGCAACAGGGATGGATAAGCATACCCACTTTTGAGGAGTCCACTTGGTACAACCTCTGGTGTCCAATAGGTTCCCTTCCTTCTCAGCCCACTGGCTTGAGGTCCAAGGCAGCCAGAAAGATCCCAGGTGCAATCTGGGGAGTGGGCTAACTTTCCATATCTTTGCTTCCAGAGCCTGTTGGTGTGCGATTTTAACAACAATTTCTTCACTTAACAAATTTGGTCTCACTGTACTGTAGACATACTGCATCCATTTATATTGATAGGTATTAAAACAATGATCTTTTCCTTTGCTTTAACAGATGCATCAAAACCTTAATATTTTCTGATATTATCCAAAACATCTTATGTTCTAAATATCTGCATTTCAGTACATGCCATAGCTATTGCAATATGTTTTTTTACTTTCATTTGTTTTTGTAATAGGTTGTTCTGTAGCTGGTATTAGCTTTATCTGATTTTCTGAAAGACAAAAATAACATTTTTCTACCTCTTTCAGGGTGGCATTGATTATTGCTTAAAAGATTCCTTTCTTTTACAAATACCCTTGCTGATTGCAGGCAAAACAGAGGAATTACCCCCATATTTTCCATATTTTTTGTTGTTGTTCTATAGGCAGGCCAGGTTTTAATGGCTTCTACTTTTTAAGGATTATGGGGAAATTATCCCACTGTTTAGTCATTAAATCCATGAGGTGGTATACCTCAGTTTTTCCTCTTATATAGCAGACCAAGTTTGTAATGTTTTTCCTGCTGTGTTAAGCTTTAAGTTTATTCACAGGTAATAGCTGAGAAGCATCATTACCATATTACCTTAAAGGATTTTTCCAAAAATCATACACACTATACGGTGTTAAATTTATTTCAGTGTTTAATATTAACAATAACATTAGCGTCAAATCTATTAAGGGTATCTTATTATACCATGTCTTTTATTTAGGCAATTTCTTTTGTGGTGGCAGTTCTCACCTTCCTTTATCAGTTAGGTAATTTGCATCAACACAGGCTTGGCTTTTGGATTCAAAGCCATCAGCAGAGCTCAGAGACTGTGGGCTTGGCTACACTTGCAGGTGTGCAGCACTGGGAGTTAAAGCTGTCTTCGTACAGCTGTGTAGGGAAAGCGCTGGAGTGTGGCCACACTGACAGCTACCAGCGCTGCAGTGTGGCCACATTTGCAGAATTTGCACCGGTGTTGGGAGTGGTGCATTATGGGCAGCTATCCCAGTGTTCAAGTGGCTGCAACGTGCTTTTCAAAAGAGGGGGGTGGGGTGGAGTGTGACAGGGAGCATGGGGGAGAGAGAGAGAGTGGATTTTCAGCTCCCTGCCTTGCAAGTTCCGATCCCTTCCTTTCTTTTAAGTTTGCCCAAGGCGATATCAATGCAACCCTCGGCTCCTCTCACCTCCTCGTTCATGCTCCCACTGTGTCAGCTCCCTGCCTTGCAAATTCTGACCATTTCCCTGACCCCTCATTCACTCTTAAATGCAAATAGCCTGCAGACCAGATAAGCAGCTGCTCCGACGGACTCCCTTTCCCCACCTCCCCTCCCGCCGTGCTGTTTCTCTCCTCAAGCAAACACGAGCTGTAGACATTCATCCCCCTGCCTGCCTCATTCACAGCAAACAGGAGCTGTGTTTGTTTTTTAGATAAGCAGCTCTGGGAGCCCCGAGTTCACAACAAAACAAAGAGAGGCATCATAACAAAACACAGAGTTCTTTAGTTAAAAGCATTATGGGAAAATTCTGGAGGCCAATTACAGCGCTTTTGGTGGCCACACTGGCAGAGCAGCGCTGCATCACCAGCGCTGCAATAGTTATACCCAAGGCAGAGCAGGAGTACAGCCAGCGCTGCAGCCACGGAGATGCAGCGCTGTATGTGCCTTACAAGTGTGGACGGTGAGTAAGTTGCAGCGCTGTAAACCCACCACCAGCGCTGCAACTCTCCAGTGTAGCCAAGCCCTCAGTCTTAAAAGGGACACAATCAACTTCCACCAGAGTTTTGATTTCTTTCCACTTTCAACTCCTCCTTACAAAACACACAGAGATCTGAAAAAGAAAACAGTCTATTGTGGCTCTTTTTGGAGCCCTAATAGGATTTTAATTCAGTAGCATGTTTCATTTGTATTTCTTTTACCCCTTTCTACAATATACACTGCAGATGTACTAGGGAAAATGCACATTCCTTCTATACTATAACTTTTAAAACATTAGCCATATCAATTTTTGCATAAGATGTAACTGTTTCTTTTGTTCTTACAGAGTTTTCATGTACCCTTATCAAAGTGACAGTCTGATTACACAGATCCATTTTAAGGCTCAGTGTTTTTAACATAGCTGTACATAGATTACATTCTGTTTATACATTTGGGTTGATTACTTTCCCTTTATACATTTGGGTCAGTTAAGTTCCAATAGAACCCCCCCTATGTTCTGAGCAAATTTGACTAAATTGTCCATAGTCAAATGATTTCAATCAGATAGTCGGTTTATTTGGATTATTTACAGACACTTTTGGAAAAGGGCCCATTTTCCTTCAGAATGGCTGCAAAGAAACCAAGAATTCTCTCTCCTTTTTAACATTTTCACAAAGTTTAACTGCTTAATTCTCTCCAGCCTCTGTAGAGTTAACTTTTCGCTCTTTCCTTAAATCACTTGTTTATCTCCCAAAATGACACCTTCATGAACTCAGATTTAACTATTTTAAGTATTGTTCCAGGGATTCATGCCTGCACTTACTGCTTTTCTTCCTCCTGACACTATGCCCTTAGGGCTTCCAACCTATTTTTCAGTTTCTTTATCTGTTGCTTGCCTGCTTGTCTGGGCCCGATCCTGCTTTTTCCAATGAACTGTTTGTGAGTGATATTGTGGTCACTTCACAATTTTGAAAGAAATGTTCAAGAAAGGGGACCAGGAAGGGTGGGGGCTTGTTGAGGAGCCCACCCTCCTTGCTGAATTGGTAGTGGAACACTAAAGAGTCAGTTTCTGAGGCAGACAACAAAGGGGAACAGTACAGGGGGCTTTTTGTCCTTTTTACAATGAGATGGGAATATGAATGGGATTGGGATCGATCCAGGGTGTTTTTTTTGAGAACGGGGTAAAAGGGAGTGCTCGGTCTGGTGGTGGGAGAGGAGACTTTTAATGAAGCTTTTAAGTTATTATTTGAATATTTGAGAGAGGCGAGTTTTGATTTTGTCCACCTACGATTTGCCTCTTCCCACCACTGCATGAAACAATTAACCTCTCCTTTAGCCAATTTAGTTTTAGGTTGGCCGAGTTTGTCCTTTAAGACGTCCACTCGGTCTTTGTTCCAAGATTTTAACAGTGGCCACTGAGTTTTGGGATCCCCCTGAGTTAGCCTAGACCATTTTCCCAGAAATTTACAGGAGTCTGGACCCTTTTTACAGGAGTCCGGACCCATCTTAAAATACATAAAATGAGCCAGCATTTGTTTAGGGAACTGTCCCGACTTAGACATCTGGTTACCCATACAGGAGGACTTCACACACCAATCGCACAAGAAGGAAATTCGGGTTCGTCAGAGCGATGCCCGGTGCAACACACAAAAGGAGCCCACAGGCTACTGCCTCAATCGCCCTTGCTTTCACACCAAGGGTTTTACCCAAAGCAGCGGTGTGGCTACGATTGTGCAGATTCCACTCACTCAGACCGTGGGGACAGGAACCCCTTGGTCAGCCGATCCCCGGACGGAGACGGCACCCAGACTTAAACGCTCCACAGGAGGACGGATAGACACAGAGACAGGACAGTCCTCAGTCCAAACAAAACACAGAAATAATTACCTGACCAGATTCCTGATGTCAGATCCCCAGGATCCCTACCAGAACAGAGTGGGAACCAACAGGTTTGATGGCGTAGACTTAACTGTGGTCGTGTGCCTTTCCATTCTGGTGGAGGACCGCTCGGGCCAAATGCCCAGGTGTCAGCTGCCACAGTTGTCCTACAAAAATGGTCAGGAATCACACAGCCCCAGTGAAGATGGTTGCCATCTCAGTGGGACGTCCAAATTGTCAAAGTTAGACTCAGGACTCAGTTTGTCATACCAGTCTGTTTTATTAGCACAGCGCTCTGCTAATAACACCCAGATAATGTGAGCACCATGCAAGACACAAACTATCTTATTTATACAGATAAAAGGGCGAGAACTTAACACGATAACAAAGGAAGCAGAATCTGATAAGTTTACCTGGGCTAGGCATGCATATCTTATTTCTTTACTAACTATTACCGATCTTCTGTTAATGTTTCGCCATTAGCACCATTGTTTATGCTTAATGTTTCTTTTCCTGGCACCTGTATTTCAACATTTCTTATTTCTGCTTAAAGATACATACAACATTTCTTTAATCCATTCTTATTTTTACAATATAATTCATTCTACTTTCACAACTGAAAGCCAACAAAAGGCTCCTAAATGCCTAGTCACTTTTGAAAATGGGACTTAGGCTCTTTGTAAAATTTTATCTCCAGCCTCCAGTTTAGTATCTCCTGAGAGACTGTTGGGAGTAGCTCCTGATTTTGCCACTATACTATTCATAGATTATTTTCCAAATTGATCGATGACACTTCTGAGCCTAAGGGCTCTTTGTGGAAAGTTTCCTGTGACTATTCGCTGTCTATGGTATGTTTGGTCACCTAAGTCTCACTCTAAATAGCATCCAAATAGCTTCCATCGAGAACTATTTGTTTCCATCACTATGTGAGCAGCATTTTGTTTGTATGAAGGCTTGGGTGGAATGGATTGGGTGTTCTTCATACAACGCCCTTATTTGCCATTCTCAGGGTTCAAAAATGTCTGTTACCCAATCAGGGAATGGAGAGGAAAATAAATGCTGTGTGGAAGGATCCTGATATGGTTTATATGAAGCAAATGTGGTTTGCAGGGGAAGAGGGGAGCTGGAAAAGGGGTGCCAGTGCAGTGAGAACTTTTTGTCCCCAGAGAAGTTACAGCTGCTGTAGAGAGGAGTTTCGGGAGGGAATGAGCATGGGGTGGATGCAAACCACCCATGGGAAGGAGAGAATCAGGGCTCTGGCTGATTTTTCAGCCCCAAGCTAGGTTTTTTTCTCCTTCTCTCCAGGGATCTGAAGAACATCTCTCTCGAGCTGTATGGGAAATGGCTTTCCCATCCCATGAAAAATGTGAGATTTCAAAGATTTTTCCATTCCAGAACAGGACAAAACCAAGACCTTATGAATGTTTGCATGACCAAAGTTTTGTTGAACCTGACCCTTTCCTAGAAAACGTTTGGGTTTCAGTGGATCAACATTTTCCAACAAAAAAAGTTTCTTTGAAAAATTCCCGACCAGTTCCCCTCTCTTCCATTTCTCTCTCTCTTTTCTCCCTCTTCTGCTTCCTTACTTTCAGTACCATTTTTTCTCTTCTCTCTTTTCCTCTCCTCTCTTTTCCTTTTGCAGAAGCAACAGGAGGGCTGGCTGCAGCCACATTATTCTCCAGCGAGGGTACCAGGGTGTAGCTGGTCCATGGGGTTACGTGAGTAACAGTCTGTTTTTATCTGCTTCATCTTTGGAGGTGGCACTGTAGAAAGTGGTTGGATTTTTTTTTTATTAATAGGATGGGACTGATGACAGACTTGACATTGAACTGGTAACAAGTTGAAAGATTACTAGAGAGGGGCTTGGATGTTTGGTAAAATGAGGGAGAACTGTGCAAGAAAATATTGTCTAGGGGACAGTAGATTGGGGAGTGGGATATTTTCAAGAACGTTTTAAAAATTGGATGCATTGTCAGGCAGAAACACCAACAAAAGTAATTAACTTTGAATGAGATAACAGAGCTTATTAAGAATTTATTCCTCTCTCCTGGGGGATGTAGTATCATTCAATGGAGATATCACTGCAGCATTAGGACAATGCAATCAACAATGCCTTGAAATTCATGTTTCTGGACGTCACAAGGAATTTTAATTAAATTATGCTAATATATTACATTAGGAAAATACAAGTCACGAAAGGCTTCGAGATGGTGTTAGTGGGCTGTTGGGCCAGAAAATGTGAGAAAGGAACTGTCTTGTGGTAGGAACAAGGGATTAGAAGACAAAATAAATAAGAAGAAACAGGAGCTGCCCTCAGGGTGAAGCTAGCAGCTGCCAGTCAGGATTGGGAATCTCCTGGGAGTGGAGCCAGGAATTGCTATAGGGAGCATGACAAGGAATAACTAACGGGGCCTGAGGTACCAGCAGTAAAAGACTCTTCAGGGGGCCAGGTGAGGAGGAGGGCAGGCAACATGTGAAGAACAGGCAAGAGGTCTAGGGATCAAGAAAGCAATTGCAGGGGAGCAGGGAACCAAGAGCCAGGGGAAGACTGGGTGATTCACCTCTTTCAAAAAGAGCTAAATACTTATCATGGTTAACTCATAAATATTTTCCTAATGAGTTTTCCATGTAAACAATTGCTATAGGTCCCCCTGGGATATTGCATGCTTACAAATGGGATTATGATTGGAGTGTGGGAGACGTGTCCTTGAGACAACCTCTCTATTAAGATGTGGTCCACAGTGTTTTCAGCTGCATCACAAAGGTGGCCATTAGCATACTATCTAGGCCAGGGGTCTCAAACTCAAATGACCCCGAGGGCCGCATGAGGACTAGTGCATTGGCCCGAGGGCCGCATCACTGACACGCCCCCTTGCTGCCCCTGGCCCCACCCCCAATCCACCCCTTCCATGAGGCCCCGCCCCTGCCCTGTCTCTTCTCCACCTCCTCCCCTAAGCGCGCGCAGTTTTAATAAATATATACACTCAGTAATGCACCTCACTCAAAGGACAAAACACGCACTTAGATTTACTGCCTAAGGCTCTGGGAGGGAGTTTGGGTGGGGGAGGGGGTCTGGATGCAGGCTCTGTGCTCGATGCAGGCTCCAGGCTGCGGCAGGGGGTGGGGGTGCAGGCTTTGGGACGGAGTTTGGGGATAGGAGGGAGTGCAGGGGTGAGGGCTGTGGGGCTGAGGGCGAGGGGTACATGATGCAGGAGGGGGCTCAGGACTAGGGAAGAGGGTTGGGCTGTGGGGTGAGGGCTGTGGATGAGGGGTTCATGATGCGAGGGGGCTCAGGGCTAGGGAAGAGGGTTGGGCTGTGGGGTGAGGGCTGTGGATGAGGGGTTCATGATGCGAGGGGGCTCAGGGCTAGGGAAGAGGTTTGGAGTGTGGGGTGAGGGCTGTGGATGAGGGGTTCATGATGTGGGGGCGCTCAGGGCTGGGGCAGAGGATTAGGGTGCGGGGGGATGAGGGGTTCATGATGTGGGGGCGCTCAGGGCTGGGGCAGAGGATTAGGGTGTGGGGGGATGAGGGCTCTGGCTGGGGCTGAGGATTAGGGTGCAGGGGGATGAGGGGTTCATGATGTGGGGGTGCTCAGGGCTGGGGCTGAGGATTAGGGTGCGGGGGGAATGAGGGCTCTGGCTGGGGCTGAGGGTTTGGGGTTGGAGAGGCTCAGGGTAAGGGAAGCCTGCCTTGCCAGTACTGGCGGAGGGCAGGCACTAGGACCCTGCACCCTAATCCTCAGCCCCAGCCAGAGCCCTCATCCCCCCACACCCTAATCCTCTGCCCCAGCCCTGAGCGCCCCCACATCATGAACCCCTCATCCCCCCGCACCCTAATCCTCTGCCCCAGCCCTGAGCGCTTCCCTTCCCCCCCCCCAGCCCGGCCCCGGCGGGTCCCGCTTCCCTTCCCCCGGCCCGGCCCCGGCGGGTCCCGCTTTCCCCCCCCCCCTTACCCGAGCGCGTCTCCGGCGGTCCCGCTCAGAGCCGCGTGGTGAGGGGGCGGGGCTGGGAGCTCCACGCCGAGCGCAGCGCTCAGCCCAGAGCTCCCAGCCCCGCCCCCTCCCCACGCGGCTCGGATCGGGGCGGGGCTCAGGCGCTCGGACGGAGACTCGGCGCTCTATGCGCCGAGGCTCCAGGAGAGGGGCGGAGGCGGGAGCCTCCGCTTTTCTCTTGGGGGCCCCTGCGGAGCTCCCCTGGGGAGCTCCGCGGGCCGCAGGGAAGAGCTCCGCGGGCCGCATGCGGCCCGCGGGCCGCATGTTTGAGACCCCTGATCTAGGCACTGCCTTGTGACCAGTTTCACAAGCTTAAGAGATCAAGAAACTCAAGCCCCACTTCAGGAAAGCATCACATTCCATGAAAGCTCCTGAGCATGTGATCTGACTTCCAGGGGACAATGATTAACATGAAACATGCATTTATAGACTTTCAAGAATGGAAATGGTTTATGGTTGTCATGTGAAAGATTCACAAGACATCTGGGTTCTGCTGCTGGCTATGCTACCAACTTGCCCTGTGACAAGAAGTAACCTCTCTCTACTCTGGAAATAGGAGAGAAATACACTTACCTAACACAGAAGTGTTTTGAAGGATAAAGCTGCAAATGCTTATACATGTACTTAATTTAAGCATGGGAGTGCTCCCATTGACTGCAGCTTGACCACTCATATGATTCAAGTTAAGTACCTGCATAAGTGTTTGCAGGATCAGGACTTAAATCACTAATGCTGTGAGATGCTTGGTTGAAAGGTGTTGTACATGCCAAGTATTAGTATAATAGTGCACACTTGGGCATATTTTTTCTAAAAAGGTCTCCTGCAGCGTGTTCCACATTTGTACACATATATATTTCATCCTAAAAAAGTGTTTCTTTGTGGCTCTATAGTATGTTTATCTGAAAACCCAGTGTGTATCCTGAAACCCAGCTAAACTGCAACGCACAAATGACATGCTCAGAGTGGAAAATCTCTGCAAAGATTAAGGTTTTGGTTCTGTAATTTTTTTTAAAGAGGGTCTGAGTAATAATAGTAAGTGCCAGAGCGTGCGGGAAAGAGGATGCTTTTTAAATCAAATGAAAGATAAAAGAATTTTTCCAACATACAGCATGAAATGTGCTTTGGCAGAGGAAGCTGCAGTTGAGAATTCACTATCTGGATGACTGCGCTGGTAAAAGTAGTGCTGCAGGAACAAAAGCAGGGGTGTATTAAATCCAAATATTTACCTTTAATAAAAATGAGTGAGTAAGGGTAGAATTCACAAAGGTGTTTAGGGACCTAGCACCCATTGATTTCAATGGCAGTTAGGCTCCTAAATACCTTTGTGAATCCCTATCCTAAATATTTTTCTTAATGTTCTGTTTTTGAGCAGTATCTGGTCGAATTTCTAAGCAACAGTTGTTCTGCACTTGGGGCCCAGTCCTGCACCTAGAAGACAGTGGGAGCTTTGCCATGATTCCTGTGAGTGCAGTACTGGGCCTTGTAAAATAATCTGATATCTTGAGGCACTTCTAAATAAATGGTTTTGAGGGTAAAACAGCCACTGTGGATTTAATCGATGCATTAAATTGATTACATTGCAATATATTTGTTTGACAAATAATTATAGATCTAATGAAAAGGCACCTGATTGTCAATGTTTCTCAGTATGACTTCATTTCAGTGTATCTGAGGATTAATTAGATTTGATTTGGAGACAATGAATAGATAGTGGTGCAAAGCTTTAGGGATCACTAGTTCAAGAATGAAATGACTACAGGTAGCATAGCTGAAAATAAGAGTAAACTTTTCCATGTAAGCCAATATGCATACTGATAATGTAAAAAAACAAACAAACCCCAGAACCATTCTGGTGCAGAAGGAAGGAGATGGTAAGGCTTGGAAAAGTAACTTAGCATAAGGAGGAGAGCCAGAATACCAGGAACTCTAATGGTGCAACACATCAGGTCTGACCAGTTTAGAAAATGAAGTGACTGAAATAAACTGAAACAATGTCCCTGAAAAATGTGACTCAGCTACTAGCAGGGCCAGCTCCAGGTTTTCTGCCGCCCCAAGCGGCAACAAAACAAAACAAAAAACGATCGGCGGCACTTTGGCGGCAGCTCAATCGGGCTGCTCCGTTCTTTGGCAGCAGTTCGGCGACGGGTCCTTCACTCCCTCTCTTCCTCTTCGGCGGCAGCTTAAAGAGAAAGAGAGGGACTGAGGGACCCACTGCCGAATTCCCGCCGAAGACCCGGACGTGCTGCCCCAATAGTGGATGGAGTGCTGCCCCTTTGTATTGGCCGCCCCAAGCACCTGCTTCCTTTGCTGGTGCCTGGAGCCAGCCCTGGATATTAGAGGATAGCTTCTTTTTGCCAGTGCAGTCTGCTAGTTTGTGCACGACTGCGGTGGGAGAAAGGAATAGTAAAAAGTAAGTGAAATATGCACATTTGTGTCTGTATGGAAATGATTCTGAAACCCTTTGTAACCATTCTTGTCTGGGTTAACCTCATCCTTCTTGCCATCCAGTGTTGGAGACCTACCGGTAGTTCTCTCAAAATAAATGATTTTTGTGTATAGGAGAATGGAAGATGTAGAGGCTGGGAGGGAGAGGACATGGATGATTTCAGAGTATCTCTCTCCCTAGGACAGCAGGCTTTATGCTGTGTCCTAGATTTGGTTTATTGTCCAACATGGTATTTCAATGCGAGGAGGAAAAAGGGCGTTGTCTTTCTTATATGCAGCACTGAGAAAGGAAAGGGCATTTGTTCAGCCCTTGGGGTGCCATTGGAAACAGCAGTGAGGGAGTGTACCTGCCTTGTGAAAGCAGAACTCTGCTGAAACACCTCAAACACATCCTGTAGAATGGTAACCAAGTCACATGTGACAGTGAACAGAGATTTCTTTGTCACAGATATAACAGGAGCAGTAGTTAACCAATACCTGACATTTTTCTCTCTGAAGATTTTTAAGTCATTTTTGCTTCTGATTTGAAGAACATGCCTGCAAAAAGCACAGCGTGACAACACAGTTTGGGCTAACATAGTGGACTGAATCAGGGATACTGAGTTAAAAAAAATGACTCTCTACAGTTTGAGCTAAAGAGCCAGCCTCTAGCACCAGGGAATTGTGCACTGACCACTTGTTACACTTGCACAAACGAGGTACAGCAGAACCCATTGTAACAGGTGCTCTCTCTTGATTCAGGGGCAAATCCTGCTTGTTTTACTCATGTGAGTGTGTTCAATGAGACTTCTTGTATGAGTAAGGCTCGGAGGTATTTCACCCTTATTGTTTTCAAATGTGTGATCTGTGTATACACGCACACACGCGCGCACACACGCATTTTAAATAATAACTTTTGGGTTGGATTTTCAAACGTTCTCAGCATAGGGCCTGTCTGCTGCCCCAGGCCCTGCCCCCACTCCACCCCGCCTCTTCCTGCCCCCCACCCCGAGCATGCCTCACCCTCGCTCCTCCCATCACCTCCTGCACGCCACTGAACATCTGATCCATGGCGGGTGGGAGGTACAGAGAGGGAGGGGGAGGAGCTGATCCGCTGGGCTGCCAGCAGGCCAGAGGCACTGGGGGGAGTAAGAGGCATAGGTGCTGGGGGTGCTGCCACACCTGCTGACTTGAAGTGGTTTCCATCATGTACAGGGTTTACAGTTTGGTTCAATGGCTCTCAGCACCCCCACTATACAAATTATTCCTACACCACTGGTGGGAGGAGCTGATTGCAGGGCGCTGCCAGTGGGTCCTGAGCACTCACTATTTTTTTTGGAGCACTCCTGGAGTTGGCATCTATGGTCCTCAGCTTTGGATTAAGTCTGCTTCCAGTGCAGTCAAGGACAGTTTAGGCCAATGCTGACTGCTTTTGACAACTGCACCCATAATGGATAGACAAGCAATAGAATAGCAGAAGTTGTGTTTAATGGCCCTGATCCAAAGTTGGAGTCAATGAAAAAACTCCCATTGATTTCAGTGGTCTTTGGATCAGGCCTTTGAGGATAAATCTTGTGAGAATAAAAACAGAGAAAACAGACATCCAAAATCAAGAACTTTAATACACTTAGAATGTTTCCTTTTATTTTTAATATACCTATTACAATAATTTGTTAGGCATATATAGAACACTATTATTTACATATCCAGTGTTTATCCTTTGGGGTGAATTCCAGTGCTAAATAAATAAATCAGTGAGCTGCTTATTAACCATGTAGAAAACAAACTTCCAATAGAATGATTTCACATGATGATGATGTCCTTGATATGGTTACAGTTGCCTGTAGTTTCATAGAGTAGATCTCTTCAGATTGCAGGCAAATGGTGTATAAAATTATAAACATAATTACAGATAATCAGAAGAAAATTTTAACAATACAACAAATTAAAAACAGTACTGAAAAACCATCAGCAGTGCCATTTAAGATGTAACCTTTGGGGAAAATGAAGGTACTTCAGTTAGTAATTATTAAAAATTATTTTATTAAAAATTAAAAATAAAACACATTTTACCAGGCCTTATTTCTGTTATAGCTTCTTAAAAAATGTCTGCATTTCAGCATTATTATTATTTTTACTGAAGTTCCTCTTAATTCAGTTAACACAATTTTATTTATGTATATACATATAATAGATCATACCATCAACACCAGGAACACAGTTATCTGGGATCACAAAGCAAGGATCCAAATCAATTCCCGTTCAGTGTTATGCATGTAAGCTCAAAAATACAAGAACTGGACTTTGGCCCAATCTTGCATCAGGGCCTGCAAGCTCAGAGCCCTGCACCCATATAGAGTCCTATTATCTTCCCTGGGATGGTACTACTAGTGTATGAGTGCAGGGTCCGATGCTGATATGTTCTAATGAAGGATCAGCGCTTTAACAAATAATGGTAGGTTATTTCTCATAATTCTTGTCAATAATATTTTGGAGGCCAATCCTATGACATGTTATTAAATTGTTGAATATCTGGGACATTCAACTATGGCACAAAGCAGTGGATTCTCCAAGATACATAAAAAGACAAAGGATTAAGTTAAAGGTAATAATTGGAGCTATGCCAATCTCCTAAAACCGGAAGGGACCTTGAAAGGTCATCAAGTCCAGCCCCCTGCCTTCACTAGCAGGACCAATTTTTGCCCCAGATCCCTAAGTGGCCCCCTCAAGGATTGAACTCACAACCCTTAGTTTAGCAGGCCAATGCTCAAACCACTGAGCTATTTCTCCATTTTTCCTTACAATTTTAACATTCCCACCTTTATGCTGGTAAAGAACTGGCCTTCTTTACTTGTAGTATCATTTCTTATTAGACGAGACATTTTAGATTTTAAACTGCAACGTAGTTTGGCAAATGAATTGTTTTGGATTTTAGAAGCACATTTTGCTATAGATTTCAATATCTGGCCTTTTAAAGACACCTGTCCAACTATTAAAAAGAATATTTTAAAGCAAAATTGATGTTTGATATAAAGTAACAGTTCTGTTGTTGTAAACATGGGAAAATATTCTACAAAAAACAAGTAGAAAAGTGATTTCTGATTTATGAATATGGTTTATATAAAAATGCAAGTGACTAATCTGTACGTTAAGAATGGCCCTTGCTGGGCAGTGTTGTGACGGTACATCACATTTTCACAGCTTACATTGACACAGTCAGAACCATAATGTGATGACATCCTCAGATCAGAAAAATATTATTTTACAAACTGTACATTTGGCATCTGTTTTTTATTTTATACATATATATAAAATAGTGCAAAATACAATATGCTAGTACAATGTTTTTCAAATCCTATTAAAAACTTCTGAATTTTTAACCTTTCTGCTCATTCAGTGGAAACAGTTTGGCACACTAGGACTTTTGTTTAGACAGAAAACATCTCACTTTCTTGCTGTCACTATCTTCACTGCATCTTTTAACCATTAAATTACTCCAAAGGCATTAACTGTTCCATGTTTCCTTTCCCTACTTGTAACACTTGTATGATTAAAACAGCAGTAAAAAAAATCATAGACACTAGGGTAATTTATTCACTCAGCAATATAGAATAGACCGTGTGTGACTGCTGATTTCATCCATTGTCAGAGGACAGTGACTATACAGCATGTTCTCCAAATACTGACTGCCAGAGTGGTTGGTTGGATATGGTCTCCAGAATCCCTTAGAACTTTATGCTAACTTCAGATGTGCAAGTGCTGGTTAACCCATATATCTTTCTTTAAAATTCTGCTATTCAGCATGCCCATGTATTTGAGATTAAACCTAAATCCCAGAAGAGAACTCTGGGTTCCATTAAATAAATAGCCAAACTCCCATTGACTTCACTGGGGACAGGATTTCACCCAGGTCACTTTCCATTGGGTTGAGGAAGAATAACAGGTACATATTTTGACTACCAAATGACAACAAATAAAGTGTAAACTTATTAATTATTTAGCAATATTAGAAAAGTAATGAATAATTCCAATAATGATGGACACTTTATTTGTGCAGACTGGCACCATACTTTATACACTGGAGACTGAAATGCTCTATTTAATCATAAGACAGTCACAGGTAGAAGTAATGCAAATTATCTTTCTAATGAGACTGTGCTCTGATCTGGAGGAAAAGTTCTAGGGGAGTCTCCATTCAGTCCTTGGGTTCTTAGGCTAATGGTGCTAATTGTATAAAGATTGTTGTGACACGTCCATGGACTGATGTCACCATATAATGTACTGGAGGTTTTGTCAGAACCAAAAAAAAAAAGAAAAAAAAATTAGCAGGCATAACATAATACTGAGTTTTTATATTGTCCAAACAAATTTTTCTTAAACGAATAGTCTTCTCTGGCTTTTCTAAACTACCACAATTAATAAAGATCTATTATTACTTTTTCCCCAATTTTCCATGTCTTGTCCACAACTCAGCCACAATTACTTGACAATCATCCCTTAATTCAAGTAGGGCCTTATTAATGAGGTTCCTATATTTCCAATGAAGTTAGAGCATTATAACATGTGTCATTCTGTGGCAATTATGCCATAAACTCAAACCATCACTGACTAAATTTATTTAATCAATTTACAGGCATTTCTATAGCTCTTACAAACATCTAACAAACTTCCTTTTTGTGCTGATTTTTCTAAAGCTAGAATCAGGAATTAGCTCTGGAACTGTTTGTTCCAACACAAATAACAAATAGGAAGGCTATTTACTGGTAACAGTCATATAACGGTCATTCAGTCCTGAATTCCCTGCTTAGCTAAAACTCCCATTGGAGTTAACAGGTGATTTGGCTACGAGAGCCATGAAAGATAATGCTGAAATAACTACTTTCTGTGAATCCTACCTGCTTTCTTAGCATTCACCCTACCAAAATCATTATTATTTAAAATCAGTCATAACACAGCCACGACTATTAGTCTTAACAGTAACTAACAATCTGCAATAGGATAAGATCCTGATCCAGCAAAGCACTTGAGTATGTGGTTAAATATAAGCATGTGAGTAGTCTCATTGACAGGGCCGGCTCCAGAGCCCAGCGGGGCAAGCACCCGCCTGGGGCGGCCCTTTCCCGGGGGGGCGGCAGGCTGGGCCGGCGGACCTGCCGCAGGCATGACTGCGGAGGGGACGCTCGGCCGGCGGCTCCAGTGGACCTCCCGCAGGCATGACTGCGGACGGTTCGCTGGTCCCGCGGCTCGGCTGGACCTCCCGCAGGCATGCCTGCGGTAGCTCAACCGGAGCTGCCGGACCAGCGAACCGCCCGCAGCTGCGGGAGGTCCAGCCGAGCCGCGCGACCAGCGGACCCTCCGCAGTCATGCCCGCGGGAGGTCCGCTGCTCCCGCGGCTCGGGGGCGCCTCCCGGGCATGACTGCTTGGGGCGGCCAAATTTGTAGAGCCGCCCCTGCTCATTGAAGTCAGTTAAGCACAGCGTAGAGGGCCCCAATTCAGCAAAGCACTTAAGAATGCACTTAACTTTAAGCACATACTTGAGTCTCTTTTGGAGTCAACAGGGCTTAAGCCTATACTTAGTTTTTTTGCTGAATGGAGTCCACAGTGCTTTGTTAGATCAGGTCCTAAATCAGGAGTACCTTCAATGAAGTCACAACTTTTGAAGTAAGACTAGAATTAGAGTTGATCATGTCAAAAATGAAATATGCATCAGTTAAAGTGTTACACAGTTCCCGCCCCACCCCCGAAAAAAGAAGCATAAATGACTTTTTGTCTCTTAATCCAACAAAAGACACAATATGAGCATTATTAGCTAATCATCGGCAACATTTAGTTCCTTAACTGATGCTTGTCAATCTGCCTTTCACATGTGAGCCATCTGCTCCGGGTAAAGGAAGAGCTGGAAAGGAATTACATACTCACTTTTTCTAAAGATCTTGCTTTTAGAAACCAATGCTTGTACTCAGTGACACTGACTAACTTTTCATTATATATTAAACAACACGGCCAGTTCTATGTATTTTCTTCACACATTACATACCAAGCCTGAAAGCCAGGAATTCATACTCCATCAGCATAGTATTTACTTGTCTCATTTGTTCTAAAAAAAATAAATAAAAAATGTCCCTGGCAATATCGGGATTAAATTTAATGTACCTCACCCAAGCTGCTTGTTCATTGTGACTGTGAGCCTCTCAGATGACAAGAAAAGGGCATTCAAAGAACTGGCAACCCTGGGTCTCTTAGGAATGGGGATGCCTTATGGCATATGAGCTGTAGTGACTGGGAAATGAAAGAAACAAACTACTTTTTAAGAACAACAAGGAGTCCGGTGGCACCTTAAAGATTAACAGATTTATTTGGGCATAAACTTTCGTGGGTAAAAACCCCACTTCTTCAGATGCATCCTTGTTGTTTTTGTGGATACAGACTAACACGGCTATCCCTGATACTTTTTAAGAAGGATCTGTTGACTGTTTGCACTGACTGGACTGATAAAACATCCCACTAAGTAAAGTTTTCCACATTGATGAAGGGGAGAACACTGATAGCTCACGGTAAGATAGGAAGCCTAGAAATGTCCAAAAGACAGCCTTGTAAAGAAATGAATGAGTAAGGTGTGCATGGGTATGGTTTGAAAATGAAGCAACGTAAAGGATGTGCTTACACTATGGAGATATACCTATCTCATAGAACTGGAAGGGACCCTGAAAGGTCATTGAGTCCAACCCCCTGCCTTCACTAGCAGGACCAAGTATTGATTTTGCTTTGATCCCTAAATGGCCTTGTCAAGGATTGAACTCACAACTCTGGGTTCAGCAGGCCAATGCTCATATTGTGTGAAAAGCACAGGTTTTGCCTCCTCTCTCTCTTTTAAGCAGGTATACTGAAAGATGTATTCTCAGTGCACAGAAAATAAATGACTAACTGTTGCAGTAACTGGAAACTACTGAGCATACACCCAGGTTATGGATGACTGGAAGATAAAAGATGCCTGAATGCTTGAATTAAAATCATTGATAAAAATGTGGAGAGTTATCTGGCCAGTCATTTTTCACTTCTCTTTTCCTCTAACACTACCTCCTTCCACCAAATCCTCTAAAGGCATAAAAGTCCTTTACTTCTCTCCTTTTAGTAACGCCAGATAACCCTCCATCCATGATTAGTTCTATCATAATTGGTTTTTGTGCATACTCTCTTCCACTGATTTGCTATTTGATTCTTCCAGTGTGGTTTGTGTATGTAAGATGGACCACTAAGGGATCACAGATATAATGATCAGTGTCATGTACAGCTTCAAAATAGTCTTCCAACAGTAGAAATACAATTTTTTAGGATACTTATGACATGATCTCTATGGGGGACACCTTTAAAGGCACAAATGGCAGCTAGTAAACTAACTTCCATTGACTTTCAAAGGGAGTTGAGAGTCTAGTTGACCTGTGGGCCTTTGAAAATTAGAGTTGAGCAAGATTTTTCAGACTAAATTTTTGCGGTGGAAAAAAGATGCAGATTCAGCAACACTGAAATGTTTTGTGAATTCATGTTGATTTCACCAAATTATCTCTGTTGTAAAACTAAGAAAAAATCCAAAAAAGTAAAAATGTTTTAACATTTTTAAAATGAAAAGTTTCACTTTTTTGTTTCAAAAAGACTTTTTGTTCCAATTTTTCCTTCAATATTTAAAAAATGTCAAAAAATGTTTAAAAATGCTCAAAATTTAAACATTTTTAAACACACTACACAATTTATCTCAACTTTTTGATTTGCTGAAAATTTTAATATTTGGTTCAACCTGAATCTATTTTTTTTCAATATTTCAGACTCACCAGCAAACCAAAAAATCCATTATTCACACAACTCTATTGAAAAACTCCCTTTGGTTTTCTACATGACTGTTCTGTGGAAAGCATTAATTATAGCATTGATTGACTGATTTCTTGGAAGCAATTCTTTAGAGTAATCAAGGTTGCATCTAAAGAAAAAAACTTTCACTTCCAAAAGTCAAGATCCACCACTCCAAAAATGCTGCCATTATTCGAAAGGAGAGGCATCAACAATTACACCTGCTGCATCTGCATTTTTCCATCCAAATGGAATTGGCTGGCATCAGGCGTGACATTAGGAAGAAATATTTCTGATCCCAACCTCTTAGAAGTCAATGAAAGAATTCTCATTAACTTCGATCAGGCTATGATTGAACCCTTAGACTCTTCTATTAAAGTTGAGATGTCAAGCAGTGCTATTGGGATTGAATACAACAATGGTTATAGCAGATGTACTAGCAGCACAAGTGTGCTCCTTAGCTCATTTTAATTTGCTGACAGGTTTTTACAAAGTGGTAAACCTGATTTGAAGCTGGATTTTCATGTTTTGTGGAAGAAAGAAAACTGAGCAACAAAGAAAGAGAAAGAAAAAGATACAGAAAATAGTAAATTAAATTTGTTATTATTGTTAATTAAAAGAAAATGTACATTATTAAATACTTTTGGTGTATGGACACACATCCTACCATGTGCTGCCAGACTAACTCTGGCCCTTTGGTATGGTAACTTGGCAGGCAGAGAATTCTATAAATCTCCACAAAGGATGGAGTGTTTCTGACAGCAGTAATTCAATAAGAGAAAAAACCATTGCTTTTTTAAAATAACCTGGCTAGCCAGTCCCTTGAAAAATAAGTGACCGAAAGAAATCTCCTCCACATGAGAATTCATGACAGTGTACATTCAAAAGAAATAGAAAAGAGACCAATTCATCAGTTTTCCTCATGTTTCCCCTCCAAGAATGAGCACAAAGGGAAAGAACTAAGCAAACTAGTGCAGCACCCCTGGTGATCAAGGCTCATAGCCACCACATGCATTGTGGCTAGATCTTATTTAAGACAATAAAACCAAACTGTGTAGACCTATATGTGCAATTATATTTAACGGACATAGCAAGAATACTACTGCCAGCAAACAAAAAAGTAATTGTGCCTGATTCTGAGATCTCTTTGTCAGCAGAACACTCATTAACATCACTGGGTATTTTGCCTGAGGTAAAATGGCAAGATATTAGGTCATCAGAAAGAAATGTTAACAAGCTCTATGGTTGTAATTGTGAAATACAACCAACTATTTGTTAAATGGCAATAACGTACGTAGCAGTGTACAATACACGGAGATATAGACAGTCCCTGCCCCAAAGAGTTTACAGTCTGCAGTGTAACAGAAACCCTAAGCCAATTTTAGAGCATATTGATCAGGTGAGACTCAGCTAGCACAAGAGTTCTATAAAAATATTAAGCTCTCAAGTATTTGGCAAACCACAGAGGAGATTTGGGCTGGTGTGGCCTAGCATGAGACTCCTGTTTGCTCAAAAGGCATCAAGCCCCTTACCTGAAGCCATCTCCTTGGAATTAAGTGGTGACTTATTTCCTCATGATTTAAGGGGTGGGGGCTGCATGCTCCTTGTTGGGTTATTTATGGAGTGTATGGCTTATCCATGTCCCAGCCTCACCTTTCAGCAGAGCTGGCAATGTATTAGGATAGCATCACTTTTTAAAGACTTGTGTATAATTTTTGGCTCATTTAGATCTTGGTTAGGTTTCTCTCTGATTTTCTCACTAACACTCAAGACACTGTGAGAGACCTAATCTGAAAGTGAAGGACTGTGTGAAGATACACAGAAGATACAAATTTAGGCCCTGATCCAGCAAAGCACTTCAACACATTCTTAACTTTAAGCACCAGAATAATCCCACAGAGCCTGATCCAACTCTGACTGATGGCACTACTTATGTGCTTAAAGTCAAGCAGAGCCTTGCTAGATTGGTACCCTATGGTTTCTGTAGCAACAAAATATATACCTTCTTGTCTCATCATTATAGCTTCTTCTTATTAATATGACAAATACATCAGCTGAGTCTTGAAGCCAGAGGACTAATTTTGACTTGATGTAAGGGCTTTTAACATGTAAGACAACTTCAATTAGCTTAAATGAAATAAAAGACCACATACAGTTCACCAAGGCATTGAACCAGTCAATACAAAGACTCTCAAACTTCAGAATCTGCTCGATCAGGTCACGGATTACTTCAAAACAGTGTGGCACTTTAAAATACTGTGAATTTACTTGCCTCCTGAATAAAAAAAAGATGAAAAAATGTCCTGGATTTTACCTTGTAATAGTAATTTGTACACTATAGAAATACCACCCATATATTTTACACATGGGTGAGTTCTTTTTAGATAGTAACTTTCTTCGAAGATTGGATTTCAGATTAAAGCACAACATGAGCTGTCCTTTTATATTTCATACTGAAGTGCTGGTGAATTTAGGAGATTCACAGTATGCTGTAAGTAAACCTTTTAAGACTTAGCAATAAATGGGTATTATTAAATATTTGAATCATAAAAGCAACTTTTGAACTCTTACGTAAAAGATCAATTCTAGTTTGTAGTTCTATAACCTTTTCATTCAGTGTTCCATGTTATGTTCTTAAATTATAGTTCTTTCACACCATTCAGCATTTGTGTTCGATCTTCGATTACAAGGAGGTAACACAGAAATTAACATATCATTCACATATCATATCATATCATCCAGTGTTTACCATAAAAATCAACTGCTGGCATAGGCCCCACTCCAGCAAAGCACTTACACCCATGCTTAAAACTAAGTACGCCCTTAAGTGTGTTGCTGGATCAGGGCCTTAAATATTATTCAAGCTGTACTTTTTCCTGATGTAAGTTTTTGTATTTTCTTCCTTTTTCTAAATTTCTGGCTTCTTTCTTCATGCTTTATTTCAGCTGCTGACTACTTTTTAGATTAAACTAAATCTAGAGGGATGCTGACATTCTGTTTAGACAAAGTCCAAAATTTCTGCCTCTGATTTACTTTCGTTTAAGGATGTTAAGTTTTGACCTGATCCATAACCAGTAGCTGTCAATGGAAATATGCTGATCTACATCAGTTAAGAATCTGGGCCTTGAGTATGTTCCCTCAAAGTTCTCCTTCAACAATAATTTCTTTTAGGGTTCTTATACTACAGTATCTTATTTTATACAGTTAGTATATTCAGATGTACATATTCAAACCTGACTGTGATCATACCAAAATAAAGGGTATTGATTCTAAGAGCTGCCTACAAGTCAGTGGGAGCTGTGGGTGATAAACACATGTTGCCATCAAGAACTATGTACAGTGGCTTTATCTTAGTACAAAATACAACTACATTATTAAACCACCATATCTATGATTATCTATAGTATTGGGGGTTTTAATCCTAGTTGCTGAGGTTACAGGATAATGAAACAAATAATGCACATATTAATAGACATATTAAAAACCATAATGACAAAACTGTATTTCAGAATTTGCTATGATAGCACACATAATACTATGAACATATTTAAATCTTGATTAAATCCATTGTTCTGATGGGTGCTTTTTTTTAAATACCTTTCATATTATGTACTTTCAAAACAGCAAGAAACCCCCCTAAAAACAAACTGAGCCCTTGTTCTAACTAGAGCTGGTTGAATAATACTAATCTAATGTACGTAATTAATTTCACAATTTTTTTCTAATAAAATATTCAATCAATATTTCTTCACATTATTCACCCATCTCAGGATGCTATCCAGCTGTGATTGAAGTTCAGTTAAAGTTGGAACAGACTTTTATAGAGTTGGGTGAATAATTTACAAATATTCAGAAATATATAAAAATTGCCAAATCTTCCAAATATTTGTTTGAATAATAGGCATATCGAATGGTGCCTGTACAACTATATCAGTAGGATGTCTCTTGCAGTGATTGTGGATGGAAGACAACCAAGGGGGAGACTAAAGACTTGGTACCCAGATTGGATATCAGCAGAGCTCACAGTGACCAATGTGCATGACAGCTTGGCGTACAATCATGAGTTTTGGAAGAAGGCTATAAACATTGCTGACCCTGAATAGTGAAGTGTTAAGAAAGAAGAAAAAGAGCTGAGCATCTAGTTATACAGATGAGTGTGATCAAATGAGTATATTTCAATTTATTCAACTGTATTTAAAGTAGCATTACCTGTGACTCTGATTCAAATAAGCACACGCTTAAGTTTAAGCATGTGCTTAAATGCTTTGCCAAATCAGGACTTCAAGCTTAATTTTCTCAGTTCCTCAATACTCTATCTTAAGGAGACGAGAGCAAATCCATATATTTCCAAGGTATCTTAGTGGAACTAATGGTAAGGGGAATATCTTTTTCCTTTTTAGAATCCAAAGGCTCTCTTATATTTGATAACTTTTTAAAGCTTATTTATAATATGTTTTTTCTAAATCCATATACTTTATAAATAGGTACCACTTAAATCAATGCAGTGTATCCAATTCTATAGTGTTCTTAGAATTTAAGAGGGCAGAAATTAAACCATGAGAAACATTATTGTCTTTTGAAATATTACACAAATTTCAAACTAAACCAGTAGATCGTTTCATTAAAATTCTCTGAAATCTTAAGATTTGTGTCTTCGTTTTCCAAGCATGTGAAATAGCTAATCTAAAGTAAAAAACACAATGTTAAAAATCACTGCGTCTTGTGTAAGTCTGGGACAGATAATCTACTGAAAACATGAAAAATCCTGGAATAAAAATTAAAGTAAACAATAAATTATTCTTCAGTGCACATAATTAGCTATATACAGTATAACTTAAAACTGAGTATTGATGACTGCTGATGCTGAGCTTTTAAAATCTCTGACAAACATAAATAAGATACCCCAAGAGAGGATAGCTGATAAACAGTGACATAAAACACAGATTATTTTTTTTACTTCCCACCTCCACTTGGGCTACAGATTATGTCCGTTTTTTTGAAAAAATGCACAAAAAGGTAAAAAGTTCAATTCCAAAACCATTTTTCTAAATTTCCAATGGACTTGTACTCCTGGTGTCTCCTTACATGGTCACAAGCAAGGCATGCATGTGATTCCCAGAACCGAGGAAGATGCACTGAGAAGTCTTTCCTCCAGTTAAAGTAGCTAAGGTACAGCTTATTATTTTTGTCAAGCATCAGAAGATACTCTGCTAGCTCTCTTGGGGAGAGAAAATCTTCCACATGAATGAAAGAATCTGCTGGAATATAATTCTCATAGTTTTCTCTGGATGGGCCCAATACAACTGGTACAGATCCAGCCAGAAGAGCATTGTAAAGTTTTTCAGTAATGTAATCTTTGTGGATTGAATTTTCAAAGGACAGGTAAAATTTACAAGTGGAGATAGTTGGAATCAAGTTTTTATCATTCACATAGTCTCCAAATGCTTGCCCATAGGTATGGATTTCAGTATATTTGCTTAGCTCATTATAATACTTGACTCGAGCATGCTCGGGGTTCCAGTTACTTACAACCCAACATACCAACTTCTCTTTGCTCGGCACTTCAAATGCAAAGGGGCTCGTGCTAACCTTCATGAAGCCATAAGGCACTTGAATATCTGAATCACGCCGATAAGTCAGGGTCAGGTTGAACAGGTGTTCAATGCCACTCTTTTGAGGAGTGTGAGTTGGAGACTCCAAGTTCATCCAAATCCATTTCTGGAACGGTGGTCTAGCTTGCTGAGGTAAATTAGTGAGATCCCAGCTGATATCTCTGTGGTGAATAAGGACGGCATGAGATCGGTTATATAGTGAGCGGTCAATAGTTAGATGGCACCCCTGGATGTTGAACATTGTTTGGCAAGACGTAAGATCAAATGTCTGCCCAAATGGCCAAACCCAGATCAGTATTGTTGTTTCATTAAAATAATCACTTTTGGTAGAAAAGAAGCTCTTCATTTTCAGAACTGAGCTGGCTGATTCTATGGGACCAGAGATCCAGCTGTTTGTTGGTTTGATGTAAATAAGTAAAAATGCCATGAAACAACCCAGCACAATGAAGATAATTAAAAATGGCCGGAAAATTCCTTTGGATGTTGATGTCATAATTTGTTCTGAAATAAAAACAAGAGGTGTTAATGGTGTATGAGTGTTCTATTAAAGCAATCACACATCAAAATGAATAGCCTTTTCAATATCACAAAGCCATAAAACTGTGTGGATTTACCCATGAACTTCCAAAGAATTTTCAATAAAAAGGAAATACCCACACACACATGACAAACAGTGGCACACCACTTTTGCATTTTGAAAACTAATTTAAATAAACTGAAAGAGTGTTTAGGGTTTAGATGCATGTGTCTACATCACTATAATTTACTCTGCCAACTGTATGCCTTCTAACTTGGTTCAACATATAGAAGGTAGGCTGAGACTCTAGGCTCAGTCCAGGAGGAAGCAGACAGTCAGACACTGTTAGTCCCTGGATTCCCCTCTTGTTCCCAGGTGAAGAGTAATTAATTTACTACACTCCTTTCTGGGTATAACACGCTCCCTACTATGTGCTCAGCTGGGTCTGCTGACGGATATGTGCCAGGGGGTCTGGAATCATGGCTCCAGGCACTCCCTAACCACTTGCTCATGGGGGGTGGAGGGGTTAGAAATTATTGCAAATGCAGCTCTTGCCTGATCTCTAGATGGGATGAACATCCACACCTACCATTAAGTACAACTAGAAAAAGAATCCAGGAATACTGGCTCATATTCTCGTGCTCTAACCCCTAGATTTACATCATCCCTAAGTAAGGGAAAACACATGATGATGAGATGCCGCATGGAGGCTAAATTGTGGTTTTTGTGCCACAGGCCTGGGTAGGCAGCAGTGCAGTTACAGTGCCATAGGAATACCAGAGAGATTGCGCCTCTGTGAGATGCCAGTTTTCCTGTGCTACTCCTTAGATGAGGGGATGAGCAGTCTACTCTGTCCATTACTATGAGTGCACTGCTCCCCAGGGTGCACCATATGGGCTCACGTGCTCCCTGTCTCCTTTCTGGAGTCCTGTTCCCCGTGGGAGGCGTGGGGAGGTGGAGCAGCCATTAAAGGTGGGGTAGCTTGTTGCTTGTCCCTCTGCTCCTTAACGTAGCCATAAAACTTGGAGGCATTTGTTAAAATACAGTTATTTTAATAATAAATTTAGCGAGGGAGATTGATGACAGGAGAAATGGAGCAGTAATCAGGTACCCAAGAGATCAGAAGGCATCCCAAATATACATACACACTATAAACGTCTCATTCTGCAAAGCAGTTTGGTTACAACAAAACATTTGCATGGCTTTTATATATTTCTATGACTTTATGACTTTGTTACGAGCTGCTTTCACAAAGTTTATTATGAAAAGCCCACACCAGGGTGTAAAAACCCCATTTAAAAAAAATTATTCAAAAGAGTAGAAAGAATTTGAGAAATCTTCAGGCCTCTTAACCTGTAAAATAAATATTTAAATACAGCATTAAGACATGACAGGAAGTGTTTTAGAGATCTATTAATACAACATGCCTTTGGGTGCATTGTGAAGGTAAAGAGTCGTGTGTAAGTTTGAAGTTCAGTTATAATAAAAACTACTTGTATGAATATTGTGGGTGTCCATTTAACATACATCTTCATCTCCAGCCCTATAGCCTTACTGGGCACAAATATATTGTTTTTCTTTTAAAAAGGCAGAATTTTTTTAATTCTCATGGCTGTGTTGTGACATAAGCCTACCCATTTCACTGAATCCATAAATGACATGGGCTAGCATATGCTCTTCCCCTCTGCTTACATTAGCAGAAAGGACCCTTAGCCAGCAAACTAGCCCTGGAGGGAGCAGAAAGGACCAACTGCAGTCTCCATGCCATCATTTCTTCTTCTGCTGACCCATTTATGCTCCTATATCAAAGCTCTGCTTAAGATTCTAACAGGCTGGCACCACTTGCCTGAAACACCTTACCCTGTTAGTAGGTAGCATTTCTGCTGTGAAGGTGTTATGGGGGTTCTGTTGACTTCCTAAGGCAGGGGACTCAGACCTCACCTGGTATAAAGGAAGCGGGAAAGACTCTCAGAGGACTCTCTAGGGTGCAGGTTGAGCAGTTCTGAGGGAGAAACCCTAGGCAGGGGGAAGTCTGGGGAGAAGATCTGAGGTAATTTCCATGTTACTTTATTGTTGTTTTCTTTGCTAATAAATCCAACCCCCAGGAAGGGGGTTAGTATGTACATTGTTGAAGGTTGAAGAAGATGCCTGCTCCTCAGGACCAGGGAAAGGAGGCGGAAAAGCGGAGCAGCCACTCTTCATGATACCATCCCTTACTGCTCCAGTAGCTTTCCAACTGAAACTCTGATTGGGAGTTAATGCTACCCTTCCACAGATAGTATGCATAGCTTTGTGTGAGTCTATCAATGGCAGCATGGCTCCTGAGGAAGCCCTGCAGCAAAAACAAACAAACAAAAATAATAAAAAAAACCAACAGGAGAGGTTTCCAACAGGATCCCTGAAATCCTCACAGCCCTAATCTCTGCATAGTAGTGGCAGATGGAGTCATTTGAGTCCTTTCTTTCTAAGGGAACCTAGAAGGTAATGTTGGGCCTTTGCTCATCTGATTCGATGGCTCTCTCATATGAAAATCCACACGATTCCATTCTGTCTTGTCTCCTGTTTAAGGTGTGGCCATTAAGGTGATTTATGATGAAACATAGTACGCAATGTCTTTAGTACATAGATAATGCTAGTTCTCCATCATCATATCCTCTGATCTGGTTAGTCCAGCTGAAAAACTGAAGTCCAGCTGGTTAGTCCAACTGGTTAGTCCAGCTGAAAAACATACTCAGTGCAAACAGAGACTAGGGCTTGTATGAGGGCTAGCTTGTTCAGAGTCAGACTAGACAAGATGAAAATCATGCTTGTAGGTTGGGAGAAACAATTATTGACTGTGGCTATTTCAGTTTCCTTGACTGAGGGAGTTTTCCTGCCATTTCTGACAGAAATTTTGCAACTTTGGGATTCTATCAGAATTTGCTTCTGGATATCTAGGTAACACCAGTGGCCAACAATACTTTTTTTTTCTTTAAATCTGTTACTGGGTAGAAGATTGTGATTTTTCATTCAAATGTGGTCCATGTGGGTTACACCTGTACTGTGCTCGTCAAAATACCAGTTGCCTACTTGCTTAGCAGCATTTCCTGAAGGAACTCATTACCTTTGTGGCTCTGTGATCTGTACTGGCTTCCAGTTTATTTTGGGGTGTGATTCAATGTGCTGGTTTAAATGTACAAAGTCCTAACAGACGTACTGGAGCATGAGCTTTCGTGCATCCGACGAAGTGGGTATTCACCCACGAAAGCTCATGATCCAATATGTCTGTTAGTCTATTAGGTGCCATAGGACTCGTTGCCCCCCATCTGGACGGTATTCTGCAGCACTGCCAAGACCTCATCATGAGCGGGATCAGGTACATCCAGATACACCCCCTCAGGGGTGCAATATATTGTACAATTTAGCTTACACAGCAAATCCCTCCCCACTGCATTTACAACCTCGGAGGTGGTTGGGAGTGATGGAAACTCATGCGCGTGGAGAGTAGAACGTGATGCTCCCGTATCTATCAAGCAGGAGGTAGGAATGCCATTAATTACACAGGAGACAGTAGGCCCTGATTGATATATGGGGATAAGCGGGACGATGATGTTACTCTCCACGCGCATGAGTTTCCATCACTCTCAACCACCTCCGAGGTTGTAAATGCAGTGGGGGTGGGAAATACCCCTATTCCCCACCCTGTTTCTTCCCCCTTATCTGTCTCCATCGGTCCTCTATCTGACTATCATGCCTTCCTCCTCAGCCCTTGTTCTCCCGTTAACTTGTTGGGGAGGGATTTGCTGTGTAAGCTAAATTGTACAATATATTGCATCCCTGAGGGGGTGTATCTGGATGTACCTGATCCCGCTCATGATGAGGTCTTGGCAGTGCTGCAGAATACCGTCCAGATGGGGGGCAACGACCCCCAGCCCTTCCTCGTTGCAACAGGAACTGCTGGTACAGGTCCCCTGCACTTTATGGGCCAATCATGCTAACCAGGTTGGGTGCACTGGATCTGCCCAGCCGGTTAGGATCCATTTAAACCCAACCAAACCCCTCCCCCGAATACAGCAATACCCTCTGTCAAAACAAGCTGAGGAGGGCATTCGTCCTGTAATTACCTCCCTAATGGAACAGGGAGTTATCGTACCGACGGTCAGGGAATGTAATTCCCCTATTCTGCCAGTGAAAAAGCCTGACAAACAGGCTTGACGCTTGGTTCAAGATCTTCGTGCTGTTAACGCAGCTGTTCTTCCTACCTTTCCTGTTGTTTCCAACCCCGCCACTATTTTGTCCTGTATACCACCTTCTGCTAAATATTTTACTGTTGTTGATCTTTGCTCTGCATTCTTTTCTATCCCTATCCATAAGGATAGCCAGTATTTGTTTGCCTTTACTTATCAGGAACTCCAGGACCAGGCTGCCCCAGGGTTACACTGAATCTCCCACTATAATTTTCCCAGATCCTTAAAAAGGATTTGGATGATGTCGAATTCCCCAAGGGGTCCACTCTGGTCCAATATGTGGATGATTTGTTGCTAGCTTCTGACTCCCTGGAGGCGTCACAGGTTGATTCCCTTGTTCTATTACAGGCTCTAGCTCAAAAGGGCCATAAAGCCTCACAATCTAAATTGCAACTTTGCCAGCCCAAGGTCCATTATTTGGGACATGATATTTCCGCTGGGGAAAGACACTTGTCTCCTTCACGAGTCCAAGCCATTCTGCAGGTATCCAAACCAATCACCAAAAGACAGATGCGTGGCTTTTTGGGCATGGCTGGCTATTGCCGACAGTGGATCCTTGGGTATGCCACCATTGTTTGGCCGCTGCTGGCAATGACCCTAGATAAAGTCCCAGAACCCCTTTCTTGGACCACAGACGCTGATGAGGCTTTTGTCCAGATTAAACAGGCCCTCACCTGAGCACCAGCTTTGGGCCTTCCCGACTACACCAAGCCTTTTACCCTTTTCTGCCATGAAAAGGAGGGCGTGGCCCTAGGAGTCCCCACTCAGACTCATGGAAATGCGCAAAGACCAATTGTATATTATAGTTCCCCTTTGGACCCCATAGCTGCTGGCCTCCCTCCTTGCCTTAGGTCTGTGGCTGCTGCTGCAATCCTTGTAGATGCTTCTGCTGTTCTGGTGCTAGGGAACCCCTTGTGTGTTGCAGTTCTACGTGCTGTGACTGCTCTCCTCTTGCGAGGTAAAACCCAGCACCTCTCTAATTCCAGGCTCACCAAGTACGAAATGTTGCTTTTGAATGCCTCAAATGTAACTCTGACTCGATGGCCTGTCCTCAACCCCGCTTCCTCACTGCCTGTAGCTGGGGATTGGGAACCTCATGACTGCCTAATAGTGACGGCAGAACTCTCCTCTCCAAGTTTGATTTGAAGGATGTCCCACGTCAAACCCCTGATTTAATCTTTTATGTGTATGGATCATGCCTCAGAAATCCCGCTGGCAGACTCGTAGCTGGCTATGCAGTTTGTTCCCAACATAACCCTGTGGAAGCCCATTCCCTTCCGGAGGCCTGCTCGGCCCAAGTCGCGGAGCTGGTCGCCCTCACCCGTGCCTGTTCCTTAGCCAAGGACAAATCTGTGACCCTCTATACTGATTCCAGCTATGCTTTGGGGTGGTCCATGATTATGGGCAGCTGTGGAAGTATCGAGGATTCCTCACATCGGGAGGAGCGAGGATTAGTAATGGCCCCTATGTTGATGCCCTCCTATCTGCTCTCCAGCTTCCCTCTGCAGTTGCTGTTGTTAAATGTACTGCTCATCAAAAACCCTATGATGATGTTACGCGAGGAAATGCTTTGGCAGACGCTACTGCCAGGCAGGCGGCCCTTTCCGGGTCTCCGTCTCCCCTTGATATTATAGGTTTTTATCTGCCAGCTCTATCTCCTTCCTTAATTGATTCTCCTAGTGACCTGGCCCTTTTGCAAGAGTCGGCATCAGAACAAGAAAAGGAGAAGTGGAGGCGAGATGGGTGCTCTTTGCACTCTGATGCCCTGTGGCGCTCTCAAGATGGCCGCTTGGTAGCACCCAAGGCTTTGCTCCCCTACCTTGCTCGCGTGGCCCATGGTGTAGCCCACGTGAGCAAAGGAGGGATGGTTGCATCAGTATTGTGACATTGGTTTGCTCCAGGGTTCTCCATTATAGCCCAGCAGTACTGCAATTCTTGTCCTATCTGTCTAGCCCACAACAGTGGCAAGCCAGTGAAGACTAAGCCAGCAACACATCCCACCCCATGGGGACCCTTTGTAAATATTCAGATTGATTTTATCAATATGCCAAAATGTTGCTCGTATGAATATGTTTTGGTTTGTGTTTGTACGTATTCGGGATGGATTGAAGCTTACCCTTGCGTTAAAGCTGATTCCATCACGGTAGCGAAGAATTTGCTTAAGGACTTTGTTCCCCTGTTTGGCCTTCCTGTCTCCATAAACAGTGACCGAGGCACACATTTTACTGGCCAATTATGCAGCAAGTCTGCAAGGCTCTTAACATTTCGCAACGTTTGCACTGTGCCCACCACCCCCAAAGTGCCGGGGCAGTGGAGCGTAAAAATGGGGAACTTAAGAACAAGCTAGCTAAAATCTGCGAGGAAACCAATCTGAAGTGGCTGGATGCTTTACCTCTGGCCCTAATGCAAATGAGGAATACACCCATGCGCAAGCACAGGTGATCCCCACATGAAATTCTCATGGCCAGACCTATGAGGATGCCAGTTTCTCCTCCTCTGCATTCTCAGTACCTGGATTTACATTTAAATGATGAAACTGTTTTAGAATACTGCAGGACATTAATCCGACATGTTCGATTTATCCATTCACAGGTGCAGCGTGCTCTCCCCGAACCAGCAGATACTGCGTGTCACCCGTTACAGCCGGGGGACTGGGTCTACCTTAAGGTGCACCAGAGGAAGTCTTCCCTGGAGCCTCGCTGGAAAGGTCCATACCAGGTCTTACTTACTACCCCCACGGCAGTTAAGTGTAACGGACACGCCAATTGGGTCCATGCCTCTCGCTGTAAAAAGACATCCCCACCTCTGGACCCCACCGAGACCTTTTACCCTGCAGACAATAATCTAACTTGCGAGCCGAACCATAGCATGTGTCCTAATTCTGAAAAGAAACCCAGATACAACCTCAGGACAAGAAAGTAGAGCCTGACCTATAAGGAAGGAAAGGCCTGGCGAAAAGACTAAAGCCTATTGCTATGACTGATCCTGCAGTTAGGATAAAAGAATCGGCCATGGTGCGAAAATGGCTTATGCCCTCAATTTGGTTCGTGTGTGTGACCATGTTTTTGCTGTTGTTACTAAACTTCCATGACATCTTTATGTTTTTCTGGATGCCCGGAGTTGCCAGTGCTCCTGCAGCAAAGCCCTCTTCTTCAACTGATGTCCAGCCTACTGTACCCTTGGACCTTCCTGTGCAAGGAGCCAGGCCGCTGCTATTTCAGAAGGGAAGAAGGAATATTCGTTCGGTGGCAGACACAAGAGGACAGGAGTTCCTGACTTCTAAAGACATTAAAAATTGGCCTTGGTATAAAAGATGAAGTATTGTACATTGGCAGGGAGGGACTTGTGGGAGCCATTCCTGGGAATGTGGTATTGATTGGGTCTTGGGGTTTATTCCACAGGCTGCGCCCTGTAGTTTCGGGCAGGTACCATCAGCATGCACTGCTCTCCCTAATTGACTTCCTGATAATGAATACCAAAAAGCATTTAACCCCACCAGCCACTCAACCCCTGCCATCATGACTATTACCCCTCTGAATTTAGAAAACACCGTATATTCTCATGGGAGACTTTAACTTCCCGGATATAGATTGGGGAACAAATGCTAGTAATAATAATAGGGCTCAGCTTTTCTTAGACGTGACAGCTGATGAATTCCTTCATCAAGTTGTAGCTGAACCGACGAGGGGGGATGCCATTTTAGATTTGGTTTTGGTGAGTAGTGAGGACCTTGTTGAGGAAATGGTTGTAGGGGACAACCTTGGCTCGAGTGATCATGAGCTAATTCGGTTCAAAATAAATGGAAGGATAAACAAAATTGCATCTGAGACTAAGGTTTACGATTTCAAAAGGGCTAACTTTACTAAATTAAGGCGACTAGTTAGGGAAGTGGATTGGACTAACATATTTAGGGATCTAAAGGCGGAAGACGCCTGGGATTATTTCAGGTTGAAGTTGCAGGAGCTGTCAGAGGCCTGTATCCCGAGAAAGGAAAAACGGTCCTTAGGTAGCAGTTTTAGACCAAGCTGGATGAGCAAGCGTCTCAGAGGGGTGATTAAGAAAAAACAGAAAGCGTACAAGGAGTGGAAGATGGGAGGGATCAGCAAAGAAACCTACCTTATTGAGGTCAGAGGGTGTAGGAATGCAGTGAGAAAGGCCAAAAGCCGGGTAAAGATGGACCTTGCGAAGGGAATTAAAACCAATAGTAAAAGGTTTTTTAGCCATGTAAATAGGAAGAAAACCAAGAAAGAAGAAGTGGGACCACTTAAAACTGTAAACGGAGTGGAGATTAAGGATAAACTAGGCATGGCACAATATCTAAACGAATATTTTGCCTCGGTCTTTAATGAGGCTAATGAAGGGCTTAGGAATAGTGGCAGAGTGACTGATGGGAATGAAGGTGCGGGGTTGGAAATTACAGTATCCGAGGTAGAAGCCAAACTTGAACAGCTTAACGGTAGTAAATCAGGCGGCCCGGATAATCTTCATCCTAGAATATTAAAGGAATTGGCGAGTGAAATTGCAAGCCCGTTAGCGATAATTTTTAACGAATCTCTAAACTCGGGGGTTGTACCATTTGACTGGAGATTAGCTAATATAGTTCCTATTTTCAAGAAGGGGAAAAAAGAGACCCAGGTAACTACAGGCCTGTTAGTTTAACATCTGTAGTATGTAAAGTCATGGAAAAAATATTAAAGGAGAGAGTAGTTATGGACCTTGAGGTCAATGGCAATTGGGACAAATTACAACATGGTTTTACGAAAGGTAGATCGTGCCAAACCAACCTGATCTCCTTCTTTGAGAAAGTAACAGATTTTTTAGACAAGGGAAATGCGGTGGATCTAATATATCTTGATTTCAGTAAGGCGTTTGATACGGTACTGCATGAAGAATTACTGGTTAAATTGGAAAAGATGGGGATCGAAATGAAAATCCAGAGGTGGATAAGGAACTGGTTAAAGGGGAGACTGCAGCGGGTCGTATTGAAAGGTGATCTGTTGGGTTGGAGGGAGGTTACCAGTGGAGTTCCTCAAGGTTCGGTTTTGGGTCCGATCTTATTCAATCTATTTATCACTGACCTTGGAACCAAAAGTAGGAGTGGGCTGATAAAGTTTGTGGATGACACGAAGTTGGGAGGTATTGCCAATTCGGAGAAGGATCGGGATATCCTCCAGGGAGATTTGGATGACCTTGTAAACTGTAGAAGCAGCAAAGAATCCTGCTGCTTCTAAACTGGAGTATTAGTAAACTGGAGTATTAGTAATAGGATGAAATTCAATAGTGAGAAGTGTAAGGTTATGCATTTAGGGATGACTATCAGGAATTTTAGTTATAAGCTGGGGATGCACCAGTTGGAAGTAACGGAAGAGGAGAAGGACCTCGGAGTCCTGGTTGATCGCAGGATGACTATGAGTCAGCAATGTGATGTGGCCGTTAAAAAAGCTAATGCGGTCTTGGGATGCATTAGGCGAGGTATTTCTAGTAGAGATAAGGAGGTGCTAATCCCGTTATACAAGGCATTGGTGAGACCTCATTTGGAGTACTGTGTGCAGTTTTGGTCTCCCATGTTTAAGAAGGATGAATTCAAACTGGAACGGGTACAAAGAAGGGCCACTAGAATGATCCGAGGAATGGAAAGCCTGTCGTATGAAAGGAGACTTGAGGAGCTCGGTTTGTTTTCCTTAACCAAAAGAAGGTTGAGAGGAGATATGATTGCTCTCTTTAAATATATCAGAGGGATAAATACCAGGGAGGGAGAGGAATTATTTCAGCTCAGTACTAATGTGGACACGAGAACAAATGGATATAAATTGGCAGTCGGGAAGTTTAGGCTTGAAATTAGACGAAAGTTTCTAACCATCAGGGGAGTGAAATTCTGGAACAGCCTACCAAGGGAAACAGTGGGGGCGAAGGACCTCTCTGGCTTTAAGATTAAGCTTGATAAGTTTATGGAGGGAATGGTTTGATAGGATAACGTGAATTAGTCAATAGGTCAATAACGTGCCACCACTGGTAATTAGTACCGAGGGTCAATGTTGGGATATTGAAAGTCTTTTTCCTGAGTGTCTGGCTGGAGAGTCTTGCCCGCATGCTCGGGGTTCAGCTGATCGCCATATTTGGGGTCGGGAAGGAATTTTCCTCCAGGGTAGATTGGCAGTGGCCCTGGAGGTTTTTCGCCTTCCTCCGCAGCATGGGGCAGGGGTCGCTTGCTGGAGGATTATCTGCTACTTGAAGTCTTTAAATCAGGATTTGGGGACTTCAACAGCTGAGTCAAGGGAGAGAATTATTTCAGGAGTGGGTGGGTCAGCTTTTGTGGCCTGCATCTTGCGGGAGGTCAGACTAGATGATCATAATGGTCCCTTCTGATCTTAAGTTCTATGATTCTGATTCTAATGAAATTCACTGGCCCAGGCCTTCCCATCTTAGTAATTTATTAGAACATTGTTCAAAAAGATTATTTTTCAAAATTCAAAAGGATTCATGTGAGCAAGTAATTGAATGGACAACCAGGGGATCAGTAATAATACAAATATTTAATATCACCACAAGCAAGCCCAGAGAAATACCCTTCGAAATAGATGCGTTCCATGACGGAGTAGATATGATGGTTGTCCCTGGAATTTGCACCGCCACACATGAAAAGGGTCCTTCTTGCTATCTGGTTACCCAGTTGGTGAATAATCAAACGTATACCCAAAGGGTTTGCTTGGCCACTGGAATATTTACCTGTCTTGAAACCATTCCAGTAACCAATAATATAACCTGCACCTTATTACAATATACCCCCTCTCATGCTACCTCACCCAAAGAGGGATGCAGGGGGATTTAGATGGACTATAATTAATACTACACTGGGAACTGTTAAATTTACATTACCCCTATCTAATTTCCAGATCACCTCTACATACCCAAATTGTTCACGGGGGGCTGCCCTTAGATTGGCACAACAACAGGCCTGGGTTGCTTCCTCTCGAAGAAAGAGGGACTTAACTGGATCCTTGTGGGATGGGGCCAATAGTGCAGCGTCAGTGTGGAATATCTACAAGAATCAGCAACAGGATGAGAAATTGGACCAATTAGAAAAGGCCGCTGGCCTTATTACTGGAACACAGTTAACCCAAGTACAGGCTGGAGTAGGTGAGTTATATGTCATTTCCACCCTTAGTTCTATGACCCAGAATTTACTGAGGGAGATGGTATTGAATATCACTGAGGCTGGGAAGGCATTGCAGTGGGACCAGGCGTGTTCAGAAGTTCAGGATTTCCGAAATGGCCAGCTAATGGCCATTTGGAGTGATCTTGAGCACCAGGGTTGGCCCACTGCCCTTACAGCCACATCAGGAGTGCCATCTGATCTATGGCCATGGAGACATACTTGGAAATATTCTGGGTGGAAGTGTTGGCATTCACATTGCTCCTTCCAAGCCTATGGCCCGGTTAAGGGAGTATGGGCTCCCACATACCGAATCCTACCAGGCCCTTGGGGGGGATGCATGTGGGATTGGACAATCCACCGAGACATCTGGGAAGTTAGACCACCTAACATGCCAAATCAATTTTTAATTAGTGCCCCTAGGATAACTCCTGACATCTGGATAGGGTTAGGAAATCATTGGACATTCTGGCCATTGGAACCCCCACAGCTCCAGTGTGTACGAAAACTGAAGCCAGGGGAAGTTGTCATGGTCCATGACAATATTTGCTGGGAGGGTAAGGGACAAGTAGCCACTCTGACGGGACATTCGCTTTTCCAAGCCAATGATAGCTGTGTTTATGTCAACGCTTCCATACTGCGAGACATACAGTATTTTTACAAGGTAAAAAAAAGTAGGGGTGATTTTGTTTCATTTTCTTTTCTTTCTGATTTTCGTTTTCTTCTGACTACATATTATCCAGCCTAACATACATTCAGGTACATCTAAGAACACCTGTCAATATCTCATTAAATGGAAGCTTTTCTACATATACTGTGGTTAGTGCACTGAACTTAGAAGATTAACAGATAATATCATAGATATTATACTCATAGATATTATACACATGAAATACTTCCTATGGAAAATTACATTTTAATATTACATATTTCCTAACTTATTGGTCTTTCCCCCCCCCCAGATTTGTGGGATAACCAAGAGATATTAGTGATGTGAAATTCAAATATTTAATTTTCATTTTGGTTATTGAACTTCTACTGTTCCAGAAGTATGTTACTTTCACTATACCACAAAACTGTAATTAATTTATATTGTTCTACTGTTTTCTTAATAGGTTATGTAAAATTACTTACAGTACCTTATAACTGTAATTTGCTAAGTAGTCTTTCCCCCATCTTCAGGGATAAATTCCTTTCTCGTTTTTGATACAACTTCACTGTACTTACGAGGAAGTAGGAAGCATTTAAGAAGAGGGTGGTGGTGGGGAAATTGAAGAGCTCTCACTCATTCCTACTGTAGCAGTAGGCTTGGCAGAAGCTGATTTTTTAAAAATAATTTCGATAGATAATATCTGTTTATTTTTAAGCTTTTTTATTTTTACCTGTTTAAATTTTCAGTTGTGCAAAATTATGGGTTTAAAGCATTATGTTCAATTTTATCTTGCACACTGGTGACTGAATGTCACAACAAAACAGTTGCATTTGAAGGTTAGAGTATCTATCTCCAAGTGAATTTTACCTAAAAATAAAACAGAAACCACTCAGATCAGAATTCTTCAGATCACGGATACACACTTCATCCCTAAGACAATCTGAAAGTACATCTGTCCAGGCTTCCTTGACGGCAGTAAGTCAGTAATGGAAACTGGAAGTTGTAATCAAGATTCAATCAATGCCTCCTTGATCTTGACAATATAAAATAAACCCATTTCCTTTTTGGAGGCTAAAGCAGAAAATCTTACAGAGAAGCTGAACTTGCTGAGAAATAAGAAAATATCTGGGTGGTGAAATCCTGGTCTCATAGAATTCAATTGCAAAACTGCTATGGACTTTAGTAGGATCAGAATTTTACTCCTGGTACTGAATGCAACCACTGCATTTGTGATTAAAACTCCCTTAGAAAGGAAATCCCAAGATAACCAAAGATCATGTGAGAACAAAAAGTGAGAGTACTGGGAGTCTCAGCAGAGGAAGAAGGTCGAAATCCTAAAAAATTTACAGGGAAACTACCGATTCTCTGGAGAATTATATGTTCCAGGATTTTGTAGGTTAGAACCAAAGGTCCATCTAGCCCAGTATCCTGTCTTCCAACAGTGGCCAGAGCCAGGTGCCACAGAGGGAATGAACAGAACAGGTAATCATCAAGTGATCCATCCCATGTCACTCATTCCCAGCTTCTGGCAAACAGAGGCTCGGGACACCATTCCTGCCCATCCTGGATAATAGCCATTGATGGACCTATCCTCCATGAATTTATCTAATTCTTTTTTGAACCCTGTTATGGTCTTGGCCTTTACAACATCCTCTGGCAAGGAGTTCTACAGGTTGACTGTGTGTTGTGTGAAAAAATACTTCCTTTTGTTTGTTTTAAACCTGCTGCCTATTAATTTAATTTGGTGACCCCCTAGTTCTTGTGGTATGAGAAGTAGTAAACAACACTTCCTTATCTACTTTCTCTACACCAGTCATGATTTTATAGACCTCAAATCATATCTCCCCTTAGCCATCTCTTTTCCAAGCTGAAAAGTCCCCGTCTTATTAATCTCTCCTCACATGGAAGCTGTTTGATACCCCTAATTGTTTTTGTTGCCCTTTCTGAACCTTTTCCAATTCCAATATAACTTTTTTGAGATGGGGTGACCACATCTGCACACAGTATTCAAGATGTGGGCGTACCATGGATTTATATAGAGGCAATATGATATTTTCTGTCCTATTTTCTATCCCTTTCTTAATTATTCCCAGCATTCTGTTAACTTTTTTGATTGCTGCTGCACATTGAGTGGATGTTTTCAGGGAACTATCCACAATGACTCCAAGATCTCTTTCTTGAGTAGTAACAGCTAATTTAGACCCCATCATTTTATATGTATAGTTTGGTTTATGCTTTCCAATGTGCATTACTTTCCATTTATCAACATTAAATTTCATCTGCTATTTTGTTGCCCAGTCACTCAGTTTTGAGAGATCCTTTTGTAGCTCTTCACAGTCTGCCTTAACCATCTTTAGAAATGTTGTATCATCAGGGCCAGCTCTGGACCCCAGCGCGCCAAGCGCGCGCTTGGGGCGGCATGCTGCCGGGAGGGCGGCAGGCGGCTCCGGTGGACCTCCCGCAAGCGTGCCTGCGGAGGGTCCGCTGGTCCCGCGGCTCGGGTGGACCTCCCGCAGGCATGCCTGTGGATGCTCCACCGGAGCCGCGGGACCAGCGGACCCTCCGCAGGCACGTCTGCAGGAGGTCCACCGGAGCCGCGGGACCAGCGACCGGCAGAGCGCCCCCCACAGCGTGCCACCCTGCTTGGGGCAGCGCAATTGCTAGAGCCGCCCCTGTGTATCATCTGCAAATTTTGCCATCTCAGAGTTTACCCCTTTTTCCAGATCATTTATGAATATGTTGAATAGAACTGGTCCCAGAACAGACCCCTGTGGGACACTACTATTTGCCTCTCTCCATTCTGAAAACTGACCATTTATACCTACCCTTTGTTTCCTATCTTTTAACCAGTCACCAATCCATGAGGACACCTTCCCTCTTATCCTGTGACAGCTTGCTTTGAGTAAGAACCTTTGGTGAGGGACCTTGTCAAAGGCTTTCTGAAAATCTAAGTACACTATTATCCACTGGATCCCCTTGGTCCACATGCTTGTTGACCCTCTCACAGAATTCTAGTAGATTGGTGAGGCATGATTTCCCTTTACTAAAACCATGTTGACTCTTCCTCAACAAATCATGTTAATCTATATGTCTTTTTTATAGTTTCAACCAGTTTGCCCAATACTGAAGTCAGGCTTATAAGCTTGTAATTGCCAGGATCACTCTAGAGCCCTTTTTAAAAATTGGCATCACATTAGCTATCCTCCAGTCACCTGAAAAGAATGGCTGTTTGGGAACCTCCCTAACATCCTCAGCCGTGAAGACCAATGCAAAGAATTCATTTAATTTCTCCGCACTAGCCTTATCGTCCTTGAATGCTTCTTTGGCAACTCAATCGTCCAGTGGTCCCACTAGTTGTTTAGCAGGCTTCCTGCTTCTGATATATTTTTTTAAAAATTGCTATTACTTTTTGAGTCTTTGGCTTACTGTTCCTCAAATTCTTTTTTGGCCTTCCTAATTGTATTTTTACATTTCATTTGCCAGTGTTATGCTCCTTTCTATTTTCCTCACTAGGTTTTAACTTCCACTTTTTAAAGGAAGCCTTTTTGCCTCTCACTGCTTCTTTTACTTTGTTGTTTAGCCACTGAGGCTCTTTTTTGGTTCTCTTACTATGTTTTTTAATTTGAGGTATACATTTAAGTTGAGCCTGTATTATGGTGTCTTTCAAAAGTTTCCACACAGCTTGCAGAGATTTCACTTTTGGCCCTGTACCCTTTAATTTCTGTTTAACTAACCTCCTCATTTTTGTGTAGTTCCCCTTTCTGAAATTTGGGCCGCTGAGGTGTTTTTCCTGCCACAGGGATATTAAATTTAATTATATTATGGCAGGGTTTCTCAAACAGGGGTCACCGTTTGTGTAGGGAAAGCCCCTGGTGGGCCGGTTCAGTGAGTTTACCTGACCCGTCCGCAGGTCTGGCCGATCGTGGCTCCCACTGACTGCAGATTGCTGCTCCGGGCCAATGGGAGCTGCTGGAAGCGGCAGCCAGTAAGTCCCTTGGCCCGCGCCACTTCCAGCAGCTCCCATTGGCCTGGAGCAGCGATCCGTGGCCAGTGGGAGCTGCGATCAACCAGACCTATGGATGGGGCAGGTAAACACACTGGCCCAGCCCACCAGGGGCTTTCCCTACACAAGCGGCGACCCCTGCTTGAGAAACCCTGGATTATGGTCACTGTTACTGGTTGGAAAACCATTCCCAGAGAGCAGTTATCAATGGTTCACAGTCATGTTGGAAGGGCATAATGAGTGAGGTCCCGCAGGGATAAGTTCTGGGTTCGGTTCTGTTCAATATCTTCATCAATTATTTAGATAATGGTATAGAGAGTACACTTATAAAGTTTGTGGATGATACCAAGCTGGGAGGGGTTGCAAGTGCTTTGGAGGATAGGATTAAAATTCAAAATGATCTGGACAAACGGGAGAAATGATCTGAGGTAAATAGGATGAAATTCAATAAAGAAAAAAGAAAGTACTCCACTTAGGAAGGAACAATTAGTTGCACACATACAAAATGACTGCCTAGGAAGGAGTATTGCGGCTCTGTGCTGATTAGGCCTCAACTGGAGTATTTTGTCCAGTTCTGGGTGCCACATTTCAGGAAAGATGTGGACTAACTGGAAAAAGTCCAGAGATGAACAATGAAAATGATTAAAGGTCTAGAAAACATGAGCCTATGAGGGAAGATTGAAAAAATTGGGTTCATTTAGTCTGGAAAGGAGAAGACTGAGAGGGGACATTATAACAGTTTTCAAGTACATAACAGGTTGTTATAAGGAGGAGGGAGATTTTTTTTCTTAACCGCTGAGGATAGGACAAGAAGCGATAGCCTTAAATTGCAGCAAGGGAGGTTTAGGTTAGACATCAGGAAAAACTTCCTAAGGGTATGTCTTCACTAGCAACGTGAATGGCTGTGTAGTCACGGCAGTGCTGTAAAAACCCCCACCCCTATGAGGGGAGTAGCTATCAGCTCTGGGAGCGCGGCTGCCAGCACTGGTGCGCTATCTACACTGTGTATTGATTGTCTTATTTCACCAATATAACTGTTATTGAGGCATTTAGTGCACTGGATGAGGAAAGTGAACAGACACATATTATTATTTCAACAACCTGTTCCTCCTTGCATTTAGCTGTGATGCTTGGAGTACCTTCCCCAGGACTGAAGAAGAGCTCTGTTTAGTTCAAAAGCATGTCTTACCCACCAACAGAAGTTGGTCCAATTAAACATATTACCACACTCACCGTGTCTCTCTAGATATATAGATAACACACACTGTTATTAGTACATAGTTTCCACAGATATGTGTATCCATCTTTAAATAACTGGAACAAAAAATGATTAGTTTCAAGTTACTGATGTTTTGTAATCCAACCTCAGGTCACCAGTGACTAAAAGTCATATCGTTTGATGGCTGCTTGAGATCCTCTGTGTAGGGAGTTAGTGTTCTCAGTTACATATCTAACAGATATACTTTCACATCACCTAAACCAACCGAATAATTCACAGCACACGAGTCCTGTTTGGAGGCTTACTGGTAATGCCAAGAATTGGTGTATGTACCCAGGAGACAGAAATAACCTGTCACATCTATATTACAGAACAGGATTCAGGTCAGCTAGGGTTCCTGACAGGTCAGCTGTTTCCTATGTTATTTCTGTTCTGTGGACACACATAGGTCTGTTACCTCCAGTGGTGTTAATGTGATACCTGTATCCTGCACTTGCATCTGAAGAAGTGGGTATTCACCCACGAAAGCTCATGCTGCAAAACGTCTGTTAGTCTATAAGGTGCCACAGGATTTTTTGCTGCTGTATCAGTGATGTGATTCAATAAAAAGAGAGAAAAATATTTACAAATCAGATAATGAGCATTTCTAAAAATTGAGTTTCTTTGAATTGCTAATGGTGTAACTAAGTGCAGAAATTATATTCTAGACTCCCAAGAATCCTGTATTGACTGGAAAATCTAGTTTTTCTGGTATCCTACAGTTAATTTTGAAAAGGGTTCACAGTTTACAGGAAACATTCCTGTGGTAAGAGGCTTTGTTTGAATATACAGAGTGAGCATTTATTCACTGTCCCTAAACATTTTAACAGAAAGTTGAAGATTATTTAGGATTCTGGTATAATTCATCAGATACTGTTACTTGACTGGAATTCTAGATTAAGTGCATAACAAATGAAACGTGTATCCCTGACAATTTCAAATATATTTTTAGATAGATGACCCTTATTTGCTGATAAAAATAAAATAAAATGAAATAAATTACATTTCAGCCTCTCTTGAACCAGCCTGTTATAATGAACTGAACAGTAAGCATTTCACCAGAAAATCTCTAATAGGATCTCAAAGATTTCAAAAACAGAGTAAAATATGGTAATCTCCCAGATTTATGGAAAGATATTTTAAAATGTCATTTGGTGTGAGTACGTAAGACAGTTTTGCACACCTGATGAGTTGATTGTATCATTGCTCTAGCTAGAACAGTGGTCCCCAATGCGGTGCCGGCATCTATGTGCACCTGCGTACTGGCCAGCAGACAAGCATCCGCCGAAATGCCGCTGAAAAGCGGCATCATCAAGAGGCGTCACTGCCAAAATGCCACCAAAAAGCGGCGTCACCAAGAGGCGTCACCGCCAAAATGCTGCTGATTTTCGGTGGCATTTCGGTGGTGACGCCTCTTGACGTTGCTGCTTCTTGGCAGCATTTCAGAGGATGCTTGTCCACCGGCCACGGTTCTCGTGGCTCATTGTCCGGCGCCCGCCACCGGGAAAAGGCTGGGGACCACTGAGCTAAATATTCTTCTGTTGGAGAGACAAGGTGGGTGAGGTAATATCTTTTATTGGACCAACTGCTGTTGGTGAGAGACAAGCTTCCAGTCAACAGAGCTTTTCTTCGGATCTAGAAAAGTTTCAGCCATGTTAGTCTGTATCTGCAAAAAGAACAGGAGTACTTGTGGCACCTTAGAGACTAACAAATTTATTTGAGCATAAGCTTTTATGGGCTACAGCCCACTTCATCGGACGCATAGACTGGAACATACAGCAAGAAGATATTTATACATACAGAGAACATGAAAAGGTGGAAGTAGCCATACCAACTGTAAGAGGTCAATAAACTGAGATGAGCTATCATCAGCAGAAGAAAGCCCAACAAAGAAATAACAGAATGCCACTAGCTGTCACATTCAGCCCCCAACTAAAACCTCTCCAGCGCATCATAAAAGATCTAGAACCTATCCTGAAAGATGATCCCTCATTCTCACAGATCTTGGAAGACTTACCAGTCCTCGTTTACAGACAGCCCCCCAACCCGAAGCAAATACTCACCAGCAACCACACACCATACAACATAAACACGAACCCAGGAACCTATCCTTGCAACAAAGCCCGATGCCAACTCTGTCCACATACCTATTCAAGTGACACCATCATAGGACTTAATCACATCAGCCACACCAGGGGCTTGTTCACCTGCACATCTACCAACATGATATATGCCATCATGTGCCAGCAATGCCCCTCTGCCATATACATTGGCCAAACCGGACAGTCTCTACGCAAAAGAATAAATGGACACAAATCTGACATCAGGAATCATAACATTCAGAAACCAGTAGGAGAACATAACCACTCATGACAGACTTGAAGTCGGCAATTTTACAACAAAAAAATTTCAAAAACAGACTCCAAAGAGAGACTGCTGAACTTGAATTAATATGTAAATTAGATACAATTAACTTAGGTTTGAACAGAGACTGGGAATGGTTGGGCCATTACACTAATTGAATCTATTTCGCCATGTTAAGTACCCTCACACTTTCTATGGGTCATCTTGATTATCACTTCAAAAGTTTTTTTTTCTCCTGCTGATGATAGCTCATCTCAATTGATTGGCCTCTTACAATTGGTATGGCTACTTCCACCTTTTCATGTTCTCTTTTCATGTGTGTAAATATCTTCTTGCTGTATGTTCCAGTCTATGCATCCAATGAAGTGGGCTGTAGCCCACGAAAGCTTATGCTGAAATACATTTGTTAGTCTCTAAGGTGCCACAAGTACTCCAGGTCTAGAAAAGGTACTCTGAGCCTCACAGACAAATGCAAGGTGGATCAGATTATTCAGCATAAGTAGTTAGCACATATTATAAGGGACCATTCAAGGTATTGGGATATTACATTGCCACTCCCATGGAAGGGTAATTGCTTAAAAGGGGTGCTCCCACCCCAGGCAAGTTTGGTATACAATTTAGATTTTGCAATAACAAGATTTACAAAAACAAAGCAATATAAATGTTTCCATTACAATTATCTTTAAAAATTCAGTGGAAAGAGTTTTGATTAAAAAAAAAAATCCCTGCAGCATCCAGATTGTGGTTCTCTGTTAATGCATGACAACCTGAGAGTGATATTTACTAGAAAGTCACTATTAACTACAGTGAAATTGACTCCCAAGAGGAAAGAAATGCAAAAAGAAGATAAGATTTTTTTAATTAATTCAGTTTTAAAGTTCTGATGCACTAGGGGTCGAAGTGTGGGTTCGGGCTCTAAATAGGTCTCCAGTACCTTTGATGGCTGCAGGCTGCTTCTGTTCCAGCTACCATTTGGTCCACTAGAGGACAGGGGAATGGAGAGCATTCCACCACCTACAACTATAGCAGCAGCCACGGTGAGGACCAGGCCTGCTAGCCACTCCCATGCCTGCCTGGATGATAGTAGTTTGGGGCATGAGACCCAAAAAGCTTGCACTCCTCTCCCCCGCTTTCCCTCCAACACTGTATCAGCCACCCCTACCAGCAACAGCAGGGGCTGCTCTATGTTTTTTGCCACCCCAAGCACGGCAGTCAGGCAACCGTCGGCGGCATGCCTGCGGGAAATCCCCGGTCCCGCAGATTTGGCGGCGTTTCTGCGGGTGATCTGCTGGTCCCGTGGCTTCGGCATACCCGTCGCCGAATTGCCGCTGAAGCTGCGGGACAGGCGGACCTCCTGCAGCAATGCTGTCGAAGGCTGCCTGACTGCCGCCCTCATGGCGACCAGCACGCTGCCCTCCACGGCTTGTCGCCTCAGGCATGTGCGTCATGCGCTGGTGTGTAGAGCCGCCGCTGAGCAACAGGACCAGAAAGGAAGCCTTCACCTTCCAGGCAATTGACACCTCCATCATGGGACAGCCCTTTCAGTCATTTCCTTTGAGCTCCTCACATACCCTGCTGCCTGTTTCACTACACTTGTTTATAATCCACCTTAATCCACTTTTTCTCTTTCCTCACCACCTCTCGCCAACAGAAGTTGGTCCAGTAAAAGATATTACCTCACCCACCTGGTCTCTCTAAAGACAGTATAGGTGAGTTTGAGTAATATTTGTTTTGCAAGCCACACATCCATTCCACCATAAAGGATCTCAGCACCTTCACGTAACCTGCGTGGCCAATTTCACTTTCATGCACATTGCAGATATGGATACAGTATATACCACATCCACACACTGAGCTGCAGCCTTGAAGTACTGTTGTGTTTTTTTTTTAACACTGCCAATAGTTAGCCTTGTAAGGATTAGATTTTTAATCAGTAAATGTTGGTAAACATTGATTTAATCGTACACACAAAAACTGGTGACAAATATTTTCACTAATAAAAATAGGCATGTATAGATAGGCAAAGTAAGAAAAATCCTGCTTAACAACTTATTAGAGTTTGATTGAAGGATATTTATTTTGTATATTTTGAGATGTGATGTTGACAATTTGTGTTTTAATAGTTATAAATCTTTTTAACTTTTTAAAAACAGTTACTGACATTAAATAATTATTGTCAGATCTCTCATGTTCTCTGATCTCCCCATAATTTCCCACAACTAAACATTTAAATCACTAAAAATGGGGGGAAAATGCTTAAATCCCATAATTTTGCACAACTGTGAAAATGTAAATAGATACAAATAGAAAATGCTTAAATGTAAACATTGATATTATATATTGAAATTATAAAAAAATAAAAATTGAATTCTGCTAATCCTACCCATAGTTCTTATTCAGACAAAACTTCTATTAAAGCTCATTCTTATCTCACTTACATTTTTTTCACATGGGTGTAACTCCATTGATGTCAACTGATTTACTCTAGATTTGTCCCAATAGTAGTAAGCTCACAACTAGGGCCAACAGCTGCAGAAGCCAGCTCATGTGACTGCACACCACTCTTTAAGGTTGTCCTCCCTCTATTCAGTGACCATAACTTAAAATCTTGCTTCCTTTTGTTTCAATCACCTACAGTGTGTTAGGGGTTTGCTCTAGACAGTGTTCTGATAATTAGCCTCAGGAGAAGAATGGCCGTTAAGCTATTAAGATCGATATTATTCAGACCACTTACAGCCTAATGACAGAAATCTGCTAACTGAGTAATGTAATAAACAAAACCTCAATGTAAACCTCAATGAAACCTAATTGAACATGGCACAATTTTTGCAACAGTTGAACAATGGAAATTCACTTATCTACGGCAAAACGTGCAAGACTTGGCAAATAAATGATATGGTGAAAGCAATTAATAAGCCTGTTTTTATTGGTTTGTAATGGGGCTGCTGCCCAAGCTGAACACACTCCAAGGAGAGAGGTGAGGGGATATTTTTGAAGCAGTTTCTTCTAGTAAAAAGAAACACTTCACAGTTGTGAGTGATGATGGCCCTTCTCATAGGACATCACCCCTCTTCTATTCTTGCAGCTTTGAAAAATATTGTTTAATACCCACTTGATACGCCCCCCTGCAATGACAATGTAATTGTTTGTCACCTTTCCTCATATGTCAAAAGTTATATTTCTATTGTAAATGCAGAGTAACAGACCATTTGAATGTTATTTCACACCTCAAATAACACTCTGTCACTGTTATTTTAGCATCCTAATTATATCAGAGTTGTCTTTTGTGACTCATATATTGCAGACTGCCAATCAAAATGTCTCTGAGGGAAGTAGCACTGTGGCAAACCAAAAGACATTACAACATATTTTGCTAACACTGCGTTATAGAAAACAGTATAGGTGGAATCCTCAGCTGCACCGGAGAAGAACTCTGCACAGCTGAGAGTGACAGAGAGGTAAAGAGACCCCAGAGAGAGCCAGCTCCCAGCACAAATTAGTACAGCATAAGGGTTACTCTAACTTCCACCAGTTTGTAATAGCCTGGAAGGGCAATTAAACTGGTGAGGATTGCCCGAGTACAGTGCACTCCAACCATTGGCAATCCCCTTACTCTTGGCATGTGGTGATGGAGAAATGATGTGGAAAAAGGAACAGGAAAAGCTGCCATTTCTTCCAGTGCATGTACATGCTCCCTATACTCATTATTAAGGAGGTCACAGAATCCGTGACTACAGAGACCTCCATGACATTTTCTGCTTCAGCCCCAGGACTGCAGGGCTGGAGCTGTCAGCCAGGCTGGGTGCCAGAGCTCTCAGCTATGGGGACTCCACAGCTCCAAACTGGAATTCTGAGCTGGGGGTGGGGGCACAGCTCCCAGCCCCAGCAGGCGGTGGGAGGCCCTGCAGCTCCCAGACACTTTCCCAGAGCTCCAAGGTGCCAGAGCAGGAGCCCTGGCAGGTCTGAGCTGCCACGGGTGGCCCCTGGAGCTCCCAGTCACTGCAGGCGGCAGGCGACCCCAGAGCTCCCAGCTGCAGGGGCCCCGAAGCTCCCAGCCGCAGCAGCAGGGGGGACCCCGGAGCTCTGAGCCAGGGTGACTGGAGGATCCCCACAGTTCCCAGCCAGGCAGGCAACAGGTGGCCCCCGGAGCTCCAAGCAATGGCAGGGAACCACCGGAGTTCTGAGCTGGAGTGGGAGGCCCCAGCAACTCCCAGTCGCCAGTCCTGGAGCTCCGAATCTCCAGAGGCAGCGGGGACCCGCAGCTCTCAGCCAGTGTGAGCGGCAGCAGCAGTGGGTACTAGACTCCTCCACTCCCCATTTTATCAGGGTTATTTTTTAGTAAAAGTCATGGACAGGTCACGGGCTTCCATGAAATTTGTTTATTGCCCGTGACCTGTCCATGACTTTTACTAAAAATTACTGTGACAAAATCTTAGCCTTACTCCTACAATTTTTGTAATTTCCATTTTGTACAATTTTATTGCAATTCTCATGATAACTTTTCCTGCTGGAGCTGTATGAATACATGAGAATCTCTGCTTTAATCTGCAAAATAAATACATTTCTAATAGGGCTGTCAATTAATCACATTTAACTCATGTGATTTAACTCAAAAAAATTAATTGTGATTTTAATTGCATTGTTAAACAACAGAATACCAAATGAAATTTATTAAAAATTTTGGATTTTTTTACATTTTCATATATATTGTATTCTGTGCTGTAATTGAAATTAAAGGGTATATTATTTTTTATACAAATATTTGCACTGTAAAAGTGATTAACAATAGAAATAATATTTTTCAATTCATCTCATACAAATATTGTAGTGCAATCTCTTTGTCATGAAAGTGCAACTTACAAATGTAGATTTTTTTTGTTACATAACTGAACTCAAAAACAAATAATGTAAAACTTCAGAGTCTACAAGTCCACTCAGTCCTACTTCTTGTTCAGCTACAACAGAGCCATGAAAATGCCTGTTCTTACTTTCATGTGACATTGTAAACAAGAAGCGGGCAGCATTATCTCCTGCAAATGTAAACAATTTGTCTGAGCGATTGATTGAACAAGAAGTAGGACTAAGTGGACAATTATACATTGTTTTATTTTTGAATGCAGTTTTCTTTACATAATTCTACATTTTAAGTTCAACCTTCATGATAAAGAGATTGCACTACAGTACTTGTATTAAGTGAATTAAAAATACTATTTTTGTTTTTTTTTATGGTGCAAATACTTGTAAACAAAAATAAATATAAAGTGAGCATTGTACACTTTGTATTTTGTGTTGTAACTGAAATCAATATATTTGAAAATGTAGAAAACATCCAAAAGTATTTAAATAAATGGTATTCTATTATTGTTTAACAGTGCGATTAATCACATGATTAATCACAATAATTTTTTAATCACTTGACAGCCCTAACTTCTAGACCTCGCAGTTGCAGAGATAAGCTGAAGTGAGTTGCAGAGATAAGCTGAAGTGTACCCCAAAGGCTCACAAAACAGAAATAAAAATAAAGACAAATAAAAAGAACACAAAATTATATATATTATATATATAAATAAAATATAAATATATATTATTTATATATAAAAAAACCACATGGGCTGCTCTAAATGTGCCTAACTGTAAAAGCCCCTAAGGGTTGGTCTGGCTGAGGATTCTCAAAGTGGAAGGGTGCTGAAGTCATGTTCTCTATATTGTGGAGAATGGGGAGTCAAGGATGTGGTGGAAGTGTAGAACTAGACAGGCTGCATGATGGTAGTGTTTCACAGTATATTATTTTTTATACAAATATTTGCACTGTAAAAGTGATTAACAATAGAAATAATATTTTTCAATTCATCTCATACAAATATTGTAGTGCAATCTCTTTGTCATGAAAGTGCAACTTACAAATGTAGATTTTTTTTGTTACATAACTGAACTCAAAAACAAATAATGTAAAACTTCAGAGTCTACAAGTCCACTCAGTCCTACTTCTTGTTCAGCTACAACAGAGCCATGAAAATGCCTGTTCTTACTTTCATGTGACATTGTAAACAAGAAGCGGGCAGCATTATCTCCTGCAAATAGAGCACCAGATGGATTCAAGAGACCTGGATGCTATTTCTGGCTCTCTGCTTTGTCTGCTGGGTGACCTTGGACAAGTTTGCTCACTTTTCTCCCACTCAGTTTCCCCATCCGTAAATTGGGGTAATGATACTAGCTTCATCTGTAAAGAGCTTTGTGATTTACTGATGACAATGGCTATGTTATTATTACAATTCCATAATTCCCATCCACTGGCAGAATTCTCTGCTACGCAGAGCTGGGTATGGCCTTGTGACTGTTTTGGGCTGGCAGATCAATAAAAATCAGTGACAGTGGGATGAGGGAACAGGGACGAGCAGGATCTGTCACATCAACTTTATATGTAAAAGGCCAAACAATGCCTGTGAGGGAGGTGATTTGGAGCTGCACCATGCAGCATGCACCAGGAGCATCATGATTCAATAAGACAATGCCTCCAGGAGCTCTTACAGAGCACTCATGCCGTAGCACTCCTCACAGAGATTATTTAGTATTATTAATTAACAAGATTGGGGCTTCACCCTACTCGACACTATACAAACAAACAGCAAATGACAGTCCCTGTCTCAAAGCCTGTACCATGGAAGAGACTGGCACATGCTTCCCTCCATGGCCAGCTTGGCTTTTTTGGTTGGGATAGAGCAGCTCCCAGCTCATTTTGATATGGATTATACCATGTCAGGCACTTCCAAGAAGCAATTTCTGTGCCCAGGAGAGTGAAAGGACTGTAACTGTGACTGGCCTCCGTGAGGAGGCCTAAATGGGGAAGGATGAAGGCCCAATCAGACCAACATTCAGTAAGAGCAAAATGTAGAAATAAATGCTACACAGACAGGTACACATAGTGACTATATCTGCTATGTCCGCTTTCCTGATACATGCTGTATGTATTTAGACTCCTTGTGAAAATGCAATGAAATTATTTTTAAACAAACAAACAAATAAACGATAAGTGAGGGTACGTTTTCCAAGTGTTGTGTGGGATCTGTACTAGAGTTATGTTTTGTTGGAAAATGCCGATTCGTTGAACCTGAAATGCTTCATGGAAACTTTTCAGTTTCAATGAACATTTGTTGAATGACAGACATGGTTCTCATGGAAACGTGTATGGTTTCCTGGCAGGCTGCTGGGGATCCCAGTTCTTCCAGGCTCTATTGCTGGACCAGCTCTGCTGCACTGGACCTGGAAGTCCAGGGAGTTGGAAGACAAGGGAACTCTGATTCTAACCAGGGCTTGGCTCTAGCTTGTGTAGAGAGGTATTTTAACCACCACATGCCTAAGCCACTGTCAACTATTGGCATGGACTATCCGTTATTTTGTTTATTGCTAGGAATAGTTATTTAGTAGATCTCTGTAGTAACTTAGCTTAGGTAAGGCAAAGCCAGAAGGGAGGAGGGTGAACCGGATTCACTCTGCCCCTTTCTTGATGTGCGGGGGTGAAAAAACAGGCAGTCTGGAAATATTTACACCTGCCAGACTAACCACTGGAAACCACAAAACCCGTACCCTCTTTTGACTTTCTTTAACCAGCAATTGATACCATTTGATCATCTATGTAACACCTTTGACTGACAATGTCTTTGTAACTTTGGACTATAAAAGGGGAATGGTGGGTCTGGATTAAATGGATCTCTTTGTGGACACATTGAGAAGCTCTCCAGCTGCAGACGGAAAGCTGGCCACTGGAAATCTGTGGCTGAATCACCCCAAGTCCGCTCCAAACTCCTGAGAGGTAATCTTGAGGGGTATTTTGCTGTTTGGGGTACTCTATAACCTATTGTATTTGTGTGTTCTTGAGACTAGATAAAGCAGTGACTAAGTAGAGGCACTCTGTTGGGAGTTCAGGGAATTAATAAAGTACAAGCTTTAAGTGAAAGCACGTGGTTTTGATTTGTTTGTGTCAGCCACATAGCAGTCAGAGGTGCTGCGTCTTCCTTGGTTTGTCCTGATACTGACTCACAAAGAGTAAAGTTACCAAGAGTTTTGGGTTCACTGGAACCTGGGTACAGAGAGTTTTGTGTTCACTGGAACCCCAGGTAACATCTGTGGTGGGGAACCTGGAAGCCCTGAGTTCTCAGAGATTCCAAAATCCCTGTCATGGAGCTAGGAAAGCCCAGGAGCTCGCAGAGCTTCCAGGACCCCTGCTGTGGAACTGGGAGCCTGGAAATCATGAGATGGACATCCTGGGTCTGCAGCTTTGGGGCAGCCCAACTGTGTGGACAGTCCCAGCCTGGGGACCCCGGGGCTCTCAGACTGCCAGGCCAGCTGGCTCCTCTACTCTGTGGTGGGCAGCAGTCGAATTGATAAGAATCATGTTAATTTCAGTCAGCAACTATTGGATCCAGGAGCATATTTCAGTTGGGAAAAGCCATTTGTCGGTGTTTCCAAAACAAAAATATTACAGAATTTCTGATTGGTGGGAAATTTTAATATTTTGAAATTTCCCACAAAGGAGGCATTCCAAGTTTCTGCTAGCTCTATAAATCTAGAGTTAAATCACTGGTGTGGGGGTGGGAGGAACTGATGTTAATCAGAGTTAGCCAGACAGACCTTTTTCTTCTTCCCTTGAAAATATAGAGGTAGATGTTATCAACAGCATCTCTCTTTCCTCTCTTTTATTAAATCAAGAGTTTACCCCACACCATCCCTCTCATAATAGAAATATGACATTTTGAAAGCAGTGCTGTTCTGTTAAGGTATTATATGTACTGCATCAGTAATCACAAGTAGCCCATTACCACTCTACATTGTTTTACTTGATAGTAATTTAGAAATTTTCCATTGTATATCTAAGGGAACATGTTCTCAGTGGATTCATCATATTGTTTTATGTGCTTTTTCATAATGACAATATGGAGGAGTGAAGTGTCTCTTATGAATTTCAATAAAAGAGTAATTTCCATTTCCTCCAGAATGTCTTCCATGCTGCAGCTAAAAAAGGAAAGTACTAAGAAAAAATATGATGTTGTGTCAACCACCAGATTAAATATTTAAGGTCAGCAAGTGTTTGCCTTCTACTTTGGGCAGAAGATGATACATAAAATTAAAATTTGAAAGCTGCTTATTTGGTATTTTAGAACTGTGTTTTTTAGTGTTGTAGGAAACCATTACATTTTAGACTGGAATGTAAATAAATATAATGAATTTTAAAGTAAGTCCTCCACATCAGTAAAGTGTCAAAATCTATCAATTTGCATCTCATAAGGATGCACTTATTAAACTGCTTGTTTAATATAGCATAATATTATAGAAAAACAGGTCTAATTGAAACTGCAGATCCAAAACCAATTTCTCATCTAATGCTGATTTGAATAACTGAAATATGGAACATGATATCCCAGTCTGAAAGCTTTTGAGTTGAAAAGCTATGAAACATACTATGCTCTGGATAACATTTTCATAAGTGATTTCAGCACTTGGGGCTAGATTCACAAGAGGAAGAGAGACAGAGGGGGCAGATAGGCACCGAAGTCCAACATTTAGGCAAACTGACATTCACAAAGGAGTTTCAGATTCAAGCCCATAGTGTAATTTACTATTTCATTATTTATACAAAGTGGAACAGTTCCAAGCAGAGAGATTGAGAAAGCTCCACCTCAGAATATCAATAGTTTGATGGTTAGGACACTCCCTTCCCTTGCCTCTTAAATTCAGTTTATGCCCAAGTTATTTTCATGAGCAGTAGAGAACAATGAAGTGCAGGTACAGATCTTTCAATGCCGTAAAAAGAGAAGTAAAGGGTTACTTTCTGCTAACACAAGTTTAGCACAACCTAATGTAATGGAAAACTGCCATGTTCAATTTAGTGTTGTATGCAGTATTGTAGCCATGTTGGTCCCAAGATATTTGAGAGACAAGGTAGCGAGGTAGCATCTTTTATTGGACCAACTTCTGTTGGTGGAAGGGACAAGCTTCTCTCTCACTAACAGAATTTGGTCCAATAAAAGATACTAACTCACTCACCTTGTCTCTGTAATGTTCATCTAGGTTTAAGACTTTGTTCATGAAGACATAGCAAAATTGCATGGCTTCACTGCTTTGTCAGGAAGGTGAAGAAAACCCTGATTATTAAGTAAATTAGAATATTGCCCAAGCCTTTCAATTATTTGAAAGGGTAGTAGTGAAAAAGGTGTCCAACACTCTCGAAAAGGTGCAGGTGCCAAAAGCAGTGTAGTAGATTGCTGATGAATTGCTCAAGGAAATTACAGAGTAATATTTCATGTGTGCTAACTGTAATTCTGAATAATCCAATGATTAATTATACACATCTTTAAAAAAAGCCTCTGGATTAACTCCTTTGGAGGTACACAGTTAAGTGGTTTACTTAAATCAACACCTTTCCTGACTTCACTACTTGAACAAGTAATATGAATAATCCATTCTGTGTTGGGACCTCTTAAAGACATTTATCCTCTTCAAACTGAATGCAGTTCAACCAACTACACTCCCCCTACCAATGCAGTCTAGTAGAGTTGGTAGCATTCGCTTTTTTCTGCCAATCAGTGAAAGCTGAGGCAAAGTACAGTAGTTTATGCATGACGGATATCACCCATCTGACCACTTTTTCAAGGAGAGGCGTGCATACCAATGATTCCAGAAACAGGTTATTCCTAGTAACTGATAAAATTCATGCGATAGCCCCAGGCGAGTTCCCAGTACTAAGGTCAATTAGTTGTATGAAAAGAAGAACAATCTTAGCCTTAGGGCTGGGGCTGACCTGTGGGTCCTAAAGAGCTCATGTAGGTATTTTGGAAAAACTCTCTTTCTTCTTTTCTAGAGAGGCACCAAAGGAATTAGAATAGAATATAGAGAAATATGAGGATTTTCTCCCAAACCTTTCAATCCTGCTATTCTAATGCTTGAAGATGTGAAAAAAGTGGGATATCAACCTCATAGTCTATCATACGATTTTCTAAAATATATTTTATCTACATCTTCAGTGAACAAGAGGTCCCTTTTGAAATGAAGGTTAATTACATAAGCCCTGGAAAACATCCTCAGCCCTTGAGCTAAGCCTCCCTATCTAGCTATGATATTACTAACATGCTACAAGCAGAGACTATCAAAGACGCAGTCCCAAAAGTGTGAGGTTGGATGCCAGACAAAACTCTGGTACCATAAATTATTTAAACCAAACTGTGCTTCCCTCCCCCAGGATTCATGGAGGAGCCAGGAATGTTTGGTGAAAATGTGAATTGATGTGCCCATTTTTGTTTTTTTCTAATTAAGAGACTATTAAACAAGGCTTAAAAATCACGTGAGTCTTATCTATGGACCTGTGTCTTATGCTGCTGCTGAGGCTGGGAGCCTCTCTGAGTATGTCTACACTGCAATCAAACACCTGTGGCTGGCCCATGTTAGGAGACTGAGGCTCGTGGGGCATGGTCCATGGAGCTCTAAAACTGCTGTGTAGAAATTCAGGTTTGAGCTGGAGCCTGAGCCCTGGCACCCCAAGGGATTGGGGGGAGGGCGGGGAAGGTACGGTCCCAGATTTCAGGCTTCAGTCTGAGCCTGAACATCTACATTGCAATCTTATAGGCCCACAGACCAACCCCAGCAAGCACATGTGTTTTATTGCCAGGTGGACATACCCTTTGTGCCGTCCACTCCTGAAGGGAGCCTTCAGCACAGAGACTGGGGGAAGCATTCAGGAGGAAGTCTCACCACTGAAAGCCCCCTGCTGATCCAAAGAGGCTCCCAATGCTGGCAGCAGCAGCAGTAGTACGAGCAGATAGGGGCCAGGGGCCAATGGAGAAATAGGTGCATTTTATCTTTATAATGCAACGATTGTTACCAAGTGCTAAGCCGACACGTAGCAAACATTTGGCTGAAGATGCTGATGATTTTAACAATTGCAGAGGAACAGAGTAATGGGTCCAGTGCAGGTTTTATTGCGGATCCCCTCCCCTCCACCTCCTGGCTTGACATCACGGAGAGGTATTGATTTTCACACACACACACTTTTCTAATTTTAAGATCTTTCAGATCCACTTCTCTCCCTATACAAAATATTTATGTGCCTTTCAGTTTCAAATTATTTTAAATCGAACTAGCCTTGAATCAGCCTGTCGAAAATATTGACAAAAAGGGTATATTCAACTCCTCTTAAACATTATATTTTGTTATATTAAAAATAATGAAATATCTTCGGGGGTAAGATTTTTTTCTATGTCAAGTGGAAAATGTTTTGATAAAGCCCGTTTGAGTATATACTGCACTGCAATGTAATGATTTAAAAAGCCCTCTTTCTATTTGTCAAAAACAATACTCAAAATAAACACTGCTTTAAAAGCCCAAACTTTCTTCATTTGTTCACACCATACCCTGGCACGAGATGAATTTACAATTCACATTTGCAAACAAACTGCACCATAATGTTTTAATGGAAACACACATTTCAAACACTTTCAATAATGACCCAAAGCCGATGATTTTAAACACTACAGTTTAGTACATATATGTGTAAAAACAGATTTCTGATTGGTGAGAACAATATTCTTCACTCACTACAAGTTGCCTTCCAAACCCTCTAATCAAAAACAAAACAAACAAACAGAAAGGCTACTATCTGAATAAAAATAAGGCACTATTGCCATTATCTGTTTGTCACTGATTTAAAAATTCTATTATATACTGCTCCTCCCAAATCTCTCTCTTTCTCACACACACACACTGCACTATGATGATTGACCTTCCAACTTGCCAGTGTCAAAAAAATCATTTTATTTTCTGCACTCCAACCCTTCAAATGATTATGATTCTCTGTATTTGTGGGTTTAATGAGATTAATAAGACATGGAAGGGGGAGGAGGAGAAAATCTGTAGTTTTAAAAGAGAAAATGAAACACACATTAAACAAAGGCAAATGCTAAAGAGCATTTAATGAAATGCAGGGTATTTATAAACCCAGCGCAACCAGCTTTTGACAGAATCAGAGGACCCCCTGCCCAATCCCCTTCCCAAGGATTTCATGTGGGTTTTTCATCTGCAGTTATTTCTGTCAGTCCAGCCTTTGGATGCACAGCTAGCATCGCAGCGGTGTGTGTGTGTGTGTGTGTGTAAATTTCAAGGAAGGTGCTGTCTGGAAAGGCATTTTGTTTCGGAATGAAATGAACATGATGGAGGGAGTGAAGGGGATGGGGGGAAGCAGCGAGGGAAGGAAAAGGAGAGAAATGAAAAGAAGAATATGGGGAGAGTGGAAGGAAGAGGAGGAGTAGAGAGCAAAGGAGTCAGGAGAAGCAGAATATGGGGACAATGGAGGGGACAGGGACAGGGAGAGTAGAAAGGGGAAGGAGGGCATAGCCAGCCCCAGATTGCTTACCCATTTACAGTACTTTGCTCACAATGCCAGTGTCCAGCAGGCAGATGCTGTGGTGTCAGCATAGCTTCTGGCTTTCTGGGTGTGGTGCGGAGCCACCTTGGGTTCAGGCAGGAAGGCCCTGCAGGCAAAGTGGGACTTGCAGCTGGCTGAACTCCCTCCCTTCCTGCAGGACAGGATTACTTGCCTCCCACCCACTCTGCTGGCACCAAGCAGCAAAGAGTGGAGAGACACCACTGCGAGTTCTGGCAAGTGGGCAGGGCAGGCAGAGTGGGTAACGACTGCATTCCCAGCCATGAGCCATTTAAGATGTGCAGCCAAAGGGCTGGGTTTAAAGGGAACATTGGTCAGAACAACATTGATGAGTCTCTTCTGCTTCCAGCAGCAATAGAATTATGACTAGGAACAAGCAGCTGTCGCACTGAAAACCATTCCTATTGTCAAATAATACCATCAACTGACATGCTGATGACCTTGCAGAAAATACCTAGGACCACTTGACAGAACAAGTTAAGAAGAGTCAATTTTTTGCACTTCAGCTTGATGAATTCACAGACACAGCAAACATGGCTCAGCTTCTCTTATACAAGATTTGTCAAATCAAGTATAATAGTTGAAGAACTTTTATTTTGCAAAGAAACTCCAACCAAACAGTAAGGAAATATTCAAGATCAATGATAAATTCCGTTGATAAAGGGCTGAGCTGGGCTGAGTGTGGAGGGCTGTGCACTGATGGGGCAGCGCCATTACTGGAAAGACCAGTGGGGTTGCAGCAGGAGTAAAGAAAGCAGCACCTACACCAATTTGGACACACTGCATGGTTCATGACCAAGCTCTGGCATCAAAGAAGTTGCAACCTGAAGTACACGAAGTTCTCAACATTGTTATTAAAATTGTTAATTTTATAAAATCCCAGAGAGTGGACACGCATTGTTTTATGTTTCAGAGTGAAGTCAGGTGGTGATCGTGATGTGGGAAAGACTTATAATACTTCACCGAATTGCATGATGAAAAATCCCCTTCTTCAGTGTAGCAGTCAGAACACAGAAGACTTTGGTCAGCCTAAATTGTATGAATGCAAGTTAGGTAGACTTTTCAGCCCAGATTTAGGTGTCTAACTCTCAATAGGAGCTAGGCAGCTAATGCTTTTGAGGATTTGGGTCTTAGATCTTCTGCTTGAATGTTTCTTGATGCTTTGCATGTTTGTACCCACATCCAGAATAGGCAACCTAGTTTGTGAATTACTGTAGGCACTATATATATATATCTTATCACGAAAAGTGCATTAACACCAACACCTTGTATTTCATGGTCCTGATGAGCAAACTGGAGCCCTTCAGTACTACGAAATGAAGAAGCTAAGCAACAGTCCCATAGCAGCTAATGCATTCTCTACAGACTGGCTGGTCAAGAAGAGACATAATGGTGTGTTGGATAGTCAGCAAATGCACACCAAAGTTGACTGCTATGTACTGTGAGCTACTCATCCAGAGAAGGAGGAAAAAGTGAACATGCTTTGGGTAGTTAACCCTTATTGAGCATCATAGTCTCTCTTGATAAGCAGCAAAGGATTTCCTTGCTAACAAAAACAAAACAATGCAAACAAAGGTACATGGAGAGACAGAAACAAGTTCTCTGATAAGACTGTAAAAATGTCAAACCCAGTCAATCACCTTACAAGATATTAGTTACGACCTGACAGAAAACATGACAGACTGATGAGCAAAAATTCACAGGAAAATCCCGGCTTATATTCACTGCTTGAGAACAAAACACAAAAAGTGATGGGCAGTGAAGAGTCCTTCCTAGTGACTGCATATATTTCTTTCTTTAGCCACTGGGGAGAACAAGAAATTCCCTGAATCCTGATTTAGCATGAGGAGTGCTGCAATAACATATCATATCACATGGATGTCAATATAAAAGGGGAAACCAATAAAACAGGCTAGGAAATCTTCTTTGTTACATGTGAAACCTCCATGCCATGAACCAGATTCCCCATGGCCTTGGACTCTGTGGAGTCAGTGCAGATTGGCTGTGAAATGCCATCAAATCACAATGACATTGTTTTGTATTTGTTTTGCACTCATGCTGCACTATATGAGATGCTGGGCAATGGTGAATCAGGTCCCACAACGTCAGTAACAGTCAAAGGAATCAGTTAGGGAAGTTGAATGGATTGAAGAACTCAAGGATTTGAATGGGTAGGAAGCTGGGGATAACTTTAAGTCAAAGTTGCAGAAACTATCTGGAGCTGGCATCCCAAACAAGGGGCAAAAACTGGTAGGAAAGGGTTGCAGGCCAAAGTGGATGAACAAGCAGCTCAAACAGGTTATTATGAGAAAGCACAAAGCCTACAGGCAATGGAAGAAGGGATGGATCATCAAGGAAAGCTACCTCTTGGAGGTCAGAAAGCACAGGGAAAAAGTGACAACTGACAAAAGCCAAGCAGAGCTGAACCTTGCAAAGAAAATTTAAAACCAATAATAAAAGGTTCTTTAGCAACATAAAATAAAAATAAAACAAGGGAAAAAGAAGTGGCACTGTTAACACTGAGGATGGGGTGGAGCGTAAAGATAATCTAGATATAGACAAACACTTAAATGAATTTTAATAAAGGTAATGAGGAGATTGGGGGAAGTGCAAGGTGGCTAATGAGAATATGGAAGCAGAAATGACCATGTCCAAGGTAGAAGCCAAACTCAAAGAGCTTAATGAGAACAAATCAAGGGCCCCAAATAATCTCCATTTGAGAATATTAAAGGAATAGGAACATGAAATTGCAAGCCCAATAGCAAGGATTTTTAGTGCATCCATAAACTCAGACCCTATGACTGGAGAATTGCAAATTGCAAATATAGTTCCTATATATATTAAAAAGGAAAAAAAAAGTGACCCAGAAAAGTACAGGCCCGAGTTTGACCTCAATTGTATGCAAGGTCTTAGAACATATTTTTGAAAGAGAGAGTAATTAAAGACAGAGGTAAACTGAAACTGGGCTAAAATACAACATGGTTTTACAAAAGGTAAGTTATGCCAGACCAACTGGATATCTTTCTTTGAGAAGATTTTCTAGACAAAGGAAATGCAGGAGATCTAATTGACTTTGATTTCAGTAAAGTATTTGATACAATTCCACATAGGAAATTATTATTATTAAATTGGAGAAGATGGGGTTAATATAAAAATCAAAAGATAGATAAAGAACTGATTAAAGGGAAGACTACAGCAGACCATGCTGAAAGGTGAATTGTCAGGCTGGAGGGAGGTTACTAGCTGAGTTCCTCAAGGATCAGTCTTAAGACCAACCTTATTTAACATTTTCATTAATGACCTTGGCACAAAAAATGGGAGTGTGCTACTAAAATTTACAGATGACACAAAGTTGGGAGGTATTTCCATTATGGAGGAAGACCAGAATATTAGACAAGAATATCTGGATGACTTTGAAAACTGGAGTAATAGAAAAGGGATGCAATTTAATAGTGCAAAGGGCCAGGTCATGCACTTAGGGACTAACCACAAGAATTTTTGCTATAAGCTGGGTACAGATCAGTTAGAACAGGTGCTTGCCCTGGCGGTCTGGGCCGGGCCAGTTTGTTTACCTGCCCCGTCCACAGGTTCGGCCGATCGGGGCTCCCACTGACCAATGGTGGGCTGCGGGATGAGTCGCGGGCTGAGAGATGTGCTGGCCACCACTTCCTGCAGCCCCCATTGGCAGAACCTGTGGACATGGCAGGTAAACAAACTGGCCTGGCCCGCCAGGGCGCTTACCCTGGCAGGCTGCGTGCCAAAGGTTGCCGATCCCTGAGTTAGAAGTAACAGGGGAGGAAAAAGGCATGGGTGTTTTGGTTGAATACTGGATGACTATGAGCCACCAGTGTGATGCGGCCATGAAAAAGGCTAATGCAATCATAGGATGCATCAGGTATGTCCAGTAGAGACGGGGAAGTGTTATTACCTTTATGCAAAACAATGGGGAATTCTCTGTGTGCAAGTCTGGCCTCCCATGTTTAAGAAAAATGAATTCAAACTGGAACAGTAGCAGAGAAGGGCTACTAGGATGATCAGAGGAACGGAAAACCTGTCTTATGAAGGGAGACTCAAAGAGCTTGGCTTATTTAGCCTAACCAAATGAAGACTGCGGGGAGATGTGATTGACCTCTATAAATATATCAGAGGGATGAACACCAGGGAGGGAGAGGAGTTATGAACAAATGGCAATAAAGCAGGCTTGAAATTAGACAAAGGTTCCTAACCATCAGAAGACTGAAATTCTGGAACAGACATCCAAAGGGAGTAGTGGAAGCAAAAACCTATTTTGTTTCAAGTTTGAGCTTGATAAGTTTATGGAGAGGATGGTATGATGAGGTTGCGTACAATTGTATATGGCCCATCTATGACTGGTATTAGCAATATCGTCAATGGCAAGGGATTGGGACACTAGATCAGGAGGGCTCTGAGTTACTACAGAGATTCTTTCCCAGGTGTCTGGCTGGCAGGTCTTGCCACATGCTCAGGGTCTAACTGATGGCCATATTTGAGGTTGCGAAGGAATCCTCCGCCCCCCAGTCAGATTGGCAGATACCGTGTTATTTTTTACCTTCCTCTGCAATGTGGGGGCACGGGTTACTTGCTGGCTTGAACTAGAGTAAATGGTGGATTCTCTGTAAGTTGAAGTTTTTAAATTAGGATTTGAGGACTTCAGTAGCTCAGCCAGAGATTATGGACCTACTACAAGAGTGGATGGGTGAGGTTCTGTGGCCTGTGATGTGTAGAAGGTCAGACTAGATGATCCTCATAGCCCCTTCTGGCCTTAAAGCCTCTGAGTCTGTATGGTAGGTCATGAAATCCATACTGATGATATCTCAAAACCAACCAAGGATAAGGGCCCAAGCCTCACTCATGCAAATGGTTCCATTGCAAACACAAAACTTGTAAAAAGCAGAAAATGTGTAGACACCCCCACTGCCCCCCAAAAAAGATGATCAAAATATTGTAAAAAGTCTAACATCAGAATGAAGTGACTAGCAAACATGGGAATAAATATAGTGACAAACCAATTTAAGTATCTGATACTCTGCCTGCTATCTAGTTTTAAAGTTAGTGACTAGCACATTCACTGTAATTAGGAAGCTTAACAGTAACACAGAAAAAGAATGAAATCTTGACAGAAATCCAACATTTACTAACCAAGCTCAAGGAGAATTGAGGATTTGTTAATCTGAACATTCAGAAAAACAAAACAGAAAGAAGAAAGAAACAGACTTGCATGTTATTGAGTGACAGCTTTTGCATCAGCGTTGGGCATAAGAAGCAAAATAGATGTGTGTGAGAAGTGTAGTAAATTAAAATGCAAATGTACTGAAGAAAGCAGGCATGACAAAACAAAATCTGTTTATGAGATTCACTGGTGACAAATCGAGAATGCCTTTAGGAGGACAAAATGCAGATACATCACTCTAACATGATTGAATTTTAATATATGTCAAAGAGATATGCCCTGACTACATACTTTTATATATCATATTAATCTAACTAAATAACAGTGGCAGCTATGGATTTGAGCTAAATAAGGAGACCTTGCAATCAGAAGCAGGAAAAAGCTATCTGGACCAACATATTAGCTCTTTTTGAAGTTAGGTTAAACCTAGGCATATTATTCACACACTTTTCTTCATTTGTTGTCCCCATGAACCTATTTGATGCGTTTATTATATTGGTGGTTTCTAGAGTTTCCAGACTTTGACATTATACCTTCTATTTTTTGAAACTTTTCCTAGTGTGCAATAAAATGCAACCTCTACAAACTCCATCAGACCCTTTCAAAGATTTGTATTAGGTCACTGTCACAGATTATTCTAACAAACATCAGAGTTAGCCACCTCTTGTTTGCAGTGATTCAGACAGATCCCTGTGGAACACTGAGGTCACACCCTTTGTTGCTACTTCCCAGCTTGTCTTGGAGTAAGACAAGGTTTCATTAAGTATTGTAGTTTGGGCTTAAAACATTCTCACTATCTGCTTTGCTTATGATGCAGCCCAGTGTATACTTCTTTCTTTATCCTCCCATATCCTGATGGTACCGGAACCTTTGTAGAAGTTGGGGGAGGGGACAATGCCAAAGTGCCCCCTCCGTCTCTGTGGCTGGCTGCTCCTGTGGTGAGCCAGGTGCCTTCTCTTCTGGCGCCACAGCAGCCCCTGGTGGGGAAAAAGTCTGCAGGAGACAAGAATTCTGCACTTACGTTTGTTTTGTTAAAAGGGAGAGGGGGGGCATGACCCCTTGGCCCCGTTGGTTCTGGCACCAGTGCCTCAGATTCATAAGGTGTAGATCATTTTCCGCCTTTTATGTCAGTTTTGTGCTAGCCTGTCATGTTAATGGATTTGGCTTCTTTTTCTATTCTTCTGCATAATGGATTGCTCTACTTAGAAGTTTTGGTGTTGCAAGAAACTCTTTCCAATTGACTCTGAAGATCTACAGGCATTTACTTTGGAATGAATTGATCTTCTTATCAATTTCTGTTGTAAATTTCCATTACTCTGCTCCAGAAAGGAGAACAGACATGATGCTGGCATTAAAATTTTGCATTTTTGTGTCAGTGCCAATCATATTAGTTTTCTAAATCTTTTCAAGTGTATGAAAGTTGTTTGCTACTTTTGATATTTGTTGTTTGCATCAAGCTTGGTGTCACCATCACTGCACGTCAGACTCCCTAGATAGGTAAAATAACTAACTTCTTACTTTTGGGACACTGATAGCCATATATTTGGTCTTCCCCTTGTTGATGAACAAACCAACTTGTTTTGCTGTGTTTTCCAAACGCTTGGTTTTTTTTTTCCATTAAGCAATATGTTGAACTAAGCAGAACAGTCATCAGCAAAGACTAGGTCATCCAATTGTGTTTTATCATTTGTTCATAAAATTCCTCAATAGCCTTCTGCAGTTACTTTCCTCATGATATAGTCAATAGTGGAGACATAATACACCCTTGCCTTACTCCACTTGTCACTAGAAACCATTGGCTGATGTTGTCATCATCTCTGACTGCAAAGTTGTCATTACCATATAGCTCCTTGATTAGTCTAATTTTTTTTGTTGGTACTCCATAATATGTCTCCAAAGACTGGCTCTGTGTATATTGTCAAAATGCTTCTGGAAATTTATAAAAATTATCACAAGAGGTGCTTGCCGCTCCACAATTTGTTCTATAATATGCCTGAGAACAACAATATGGTCTGAAGATTACCTAAAACCTGCTTGTTACTCTCTAAGTTGAAGGTCTATTTGTTTCTTGACATGTTCCAGGATGATGTTGCATGTGATTTTCCCAGATACTCAGAGTAATGTGATTCATCTTCAGTTATTGCAATTTGGCAATTTTACTCTAAGGCCTCTCTTCTACTGGCTGGGTTCTTTTCTTCATTCCATAGTCTATCCAAAAACACAAGGAAAGTCTGGAGGGCTATTTCATAACTTGCTTTAAGCATCTCTGTAGTAATGTTATTGTCTCCACCTCCTTTCCCATTTTTGTGCTTACTAATGGCTTTTCTAACTTCTTCCATGTATTATCTCTCACATTAATCACACTTATACTGAACGCAAAACGACTTATGGTAATGTGCCTCCAAGAGGCAGTGGTTATAGTACACACCCTCAAATATTTACAAGGCAAAATCATACCGCAGGAAATGACACTAAATTAAAAAAAGAATTAATAGTTAATTACCATACTGAGATTTCCCAGTTACAGACTGTCCTGGATACTCAGAGCCATTTGTTTTAGAAAAATTAAAAATAGACAGGACTGTTAAAGCTCTCTGTTTACAGCTGTCATTTCTCTCAGCCCTCTCTTCTTACAGCTGTTATTTCTTTCAACCCTTTCTCCTCCATCAGACATTTCTTTCAGTGTCTCTGTCTGTCCCCTCCAGGGAAAGCTGAAATTTGTGTGTGTCATTGTTCTCCTTCACTCCTTCTTATAACTTATCAGCACTCAGTTATCCACTTTCCCACGTAGACTTAGTTTGATCCCTGCCTAGGAAACATATCCTTTAGCTCATTTAAAACAAGAGCCTATACACATGCCACCAGCGTACCAGAACTGATATATAGTCAAGGCCAGTTCAACTAGCATATTGGGATGCCAATGTATTTTTGAGATGAAATCCTCTGCCAGTTGCCTCCATCCAATCATTTTTATATCATTGGAATGCAAAAAAGCTCTAAAATTACCCCACTAATAGCCATCTCCCAAAAGAAGGTTTCTATCCCAGATGACATTTGATGACTGTCCTTAAGTCAACTTTCCATCCAGCATCACTTCACTTCTATTCATATTAATCTGAAATCTCCGATGTGAAAGTGTGTCAAAGATTTTTTGAAATAAATCCTGAAAGTTAGATAATATGACCACTCTTCTAAGAGTCCATGCTCCAGTCACCTTCAAACCCACATGCCCCATCCCCACTGGTTTCCAGTCCCCATCTCCCTCCTCGGTCTCCTTGTCCAATCTCAGGGTATGTCTACACTATGAAATTAGGTCGATTTTATAGAAGTAGATTTTTAGAGATCGATTTTATACAGTCGATTGCGTATGTCCACAGTAAGCGCATTACATTGGCAGAGTGCGTCCTCAGTACCGTGGCTAGTATCGACTTATGGAGCGGTGCACTGTGGGTAGCTATCCCACAGTCTCCACCGCCCATTGGAATTCTGGGTTAAGCTCCCAATGCCTGATGGAGAAAAAATATTGTCGTGGGTGGTTTTGGGTACATGTCATCAGTCTACCCTCCATCGATAAAATATTTTTTCTTGCCCCCAAGACTGATGGTTGCTCTGACACAAGGAGTTTCATATGGAGTTAAGGAACATATTTTACTCAATCTTTAGAGCCGTTTTTTTTTAAAGGGGAAATTCTCCCTAGTGTGAGGGCCACCAGAGGGCCCATGCACAGTAAGTCCCTTTTATGCACTCAAAATAGGGTGAAAACCCACTGTACTACCTGAATGTCACTCACCACACCATTCCTGAAAATATGTATGCATCTTCCTAACTTAAGGTGACCAGACAGCAAACGTGAAAAACTGGGACAGTGGGTGGGGGGTAATAGGAGCCTATATAAGAAAAAAAACCCCAAGATCGGGACTGTCCCTATAAAGTCAATGAGACTACTCATGTGCTTAATGTTAGTGCTTGCAGGATTAGGGCCATAGGGCCAGATTTACAAAATTAGGTGCCCAACTGGCTCACACACATTTGTAAATCCCACTAGGCATCTATTTGCATATTTAAGCCCCTAAATACATTTCATAACCTCTTATTAAAAATGGTTGTACTGCATCCTACACTTGCCTTTAACTTGGATACAAACTACCTGAAACATATAACATTTTATGGTATATCAGTGCAGCATGTATATAAATTAATTTACAAAATTTAAATACAAAAACTGTGCACATTGAATCTTTTTATAACTGGTTCCATTATGTCTACCTGCACTAGCTTATTCTTAGTGGGCCTGAAAAACTGATTTGCAACTTGACTAGATCTCCATACTTTTTGTCATAACTATAAAGGGAAGGGAACAGCCCTCCTGTGTACAATACTATAAAATCCCTCATGGCCAGAGACACCAAAATCCTTTTACCTCTAAAGGGTTAAAAAGCTCAGGAAACCTGGCTGTCACCTGACCCAAAGGACCAATAAGGGGACAAGATACTTTCAAATCTTGGTGGGGGGAAGGCTTTTGTTTGTGCTCTTTGTTTTGGGGGTTGTTCGCTCTTGGGACTAAGAGGGACCAGACATCAATCCAGGCTCTCCAAATCTTTCTGAACCAGTCTCTCATATTTCAAACTTGTAAGTAACAGCCAGGCAAGGCGCGTTAGTTTTATTTTTGTTTTCTCAACTTGTAAATGTTCCTTTTTGTTGAGAGGATTTTACCTCTGTTTGCTGTAATTTTGAACCTCAGTCTAGAGGGGGTTTCTCTGGGCTCTATGAATCTGATTACCCTGTAAAGTTATTTTCCATCCTGATTTTACAGAGATGATTTTTACCTTTCTTTCTTTAATTAAAAGCCTTCTTTTTAAGAACCTGATTGATTTTTCCTTGTTTTAAGATCCAAGTGGATTGGATCTGGACTCACCAGGAATTGGTGGGGGAAAGACGGGGGGATGGTTAAATTCTCCTTGTGTTAAGATCCAAGGGGTTGGATGGGTGTTCACCAGGAACTTGGTGAATAAGTCTCTCAAGGCTACCCAGGGAGGGGAAGGTTTTGGGGGGAAAGAGAGTGTTCCAGGTACTCAGAAATCTGGATGGTGGCAGCGAGACAAGATCTAAGCTGGTAGTTAAGCTTAGAGGTGTTTATGCAGGTCCCCACATCTGTACCCTAACGTTCAGAGTGGGGGAGGAACCTTGACATGGTGGCAGAGCGGTGGGATCATTTTAAACAAAAGCCTCCCCCCCACCAAGGTTTGAAAGTATCTTGTCCCCTTATTGGTCCTTTGGGTCAGGTGTCAGCCAGGTTTCCTGAGCTTTTTAGCCCTTTATAGGTAAAAGGATTTTGTTGTCTCTGGTCATGAGGGATTTTATAGTATTCTACACAGGAGGGCTGTTCCCTTCCCTTTATAGTTATGACACTCTTCTTTTATAAAGCCGGTAAGAAATTAAAAATATGTTTCCATCATACATAATTCTCTATCACTTAATTTCAAATCAAATAATCATATAATTTCCTTCATCCTTGTGTACGTATCTGAAAATATCCTTATAGTTATCTAAAAAGTTTGTTTAAATTTACTGCTCACTGTTTCTTTTCGTTCTAACATTTCTTTTTTGCTTGTTTTCAATTTTCCCAATTTATCCTAACTCTCATTTTTTCATTTGCCGGAATTGATCTGTCTCATATTTCTCTTTGTTTGGATTGTATTGTTCTTTCATACAATCTGTTTTTATCATAACAGATCATCATACAACAGAAAACTTCCATACACAAACATACAAAGTACAACCAGCATTGCAATAACTCAATAGTCCTGTTGAATTGCTGTTCACATGTGTATCGTTTAGCACATTTATAATTTTTTTCAGGATTAAATCTGAAACCAACAATCATTCTATGTGGATAGTCACAATTTGGACAATCTCATTTTAACTTGTTTATCATTTCATTGTATATGACCCCAGTGGCAGTTTTGCCTGAGTAAAGTGTGCAAATAATGGCTTAGGGCAATATTGTATATTGCTGTTTTGAATCCTTTGAAGACTATGTAGTTTTATATATATATGGTTACATATAATCGATAGCTAGAACACTCTTGATAAAAGCCAACAGCAGTTTTGCTTGAATAGGAAAGGCATGATCAGGGTTATTCACTGGCAGTCTGGAAAGTACCCAAGGTTTCAAAGCTTTCTGTTAGGCTCTTAAATGGAAGAGGCACTACAAATAATCTCTGGGAAAGGATGGAACTACCAATACCTGAGATTTATTCAAATTATTGTTTTAGAATTTGAGAGCCTTAAAAATATATGATCCTCTGTTGACAACTTACATTGGTGTCAATGGACCATACGTGAGGGTAAAATGTGTACCTCAGTGCTGTTTTCTGCTCTCTACTTCCTGTTACTTTTCCCTCAAATGTGAGATATGCCACAAATGAGTTGTCAATGCTAATGCTAACACAGAGTAAGTGACATGCTGTTGAGTACTCCTCTCTCTTGCACCTAAGAAGATTAAAAGGTGTAGAACAGATTTTATATGGAAAAACTATTTCTTGTGGAGAATTATAAAATACTTTAATCCACTGCATAAAATGTTCCCCAAAGTGAAATGTTCATAATGTGGCAAATATGCAGTGCTAATCAGTCCTGTCTGATGTGTTAGTAGGCTTAATCTACAGTAGTGGAGATGCAGTTTATATTTTTTAAAAAAGTACCATTTATACTTGTTCATTAGCCCCCTATATTTCAGGGGTTGGCAAACTTTGGCTCCTGGCTGTTAGGGTAAGCCACTGGCGGGTTGGGATGTTTTGTTTACCTGGAGGGTCTGCAGGCATGGAGCTCCCTGTAGCCACGGTTCGCCGTTCCCAGCCAATGCGCCACTTCCCGCAGCTTCCATTGGCTGGGACGGCAAACCGCGGCCACAGGGAGCTGAGAGGCTCCATGCTTGCAGATGCTCCAGATAAACAAACGACAATGTATTAGATAGTCAATTCAATGATTCCATAGAGTTTAATATCATCAAATTTTGATGACTCATTTTTTTACCAAAAATATTCAGCTTATGAACGAGTATATACAGTACTTGTGCCGGTATAATTACATCGACACTAGAGATCTCACTCCAAACCAATGTTATTATACTGGAAAAAGTTTCTAGGGTAGGCCTGGCCTGAGTATCAAAAGGACTCCAGAACAGCCAGGTGAACATCATCTGTAGCATAGAGCACAGTTGCCTGATATTCTGCTCTAAGTGCCTCCTGGAAATCAAATTGTTCAGGTGCATTTACTTACATAAACCAAGATTATCACTTAGTATTTCAGCCAAAAGTTAAGAAGATATGGTTACACTTTAGTCCCATTGAGGTCAGTGATTATTTTCCCACTGAATTTAATGAGATCATGATGTGGCCCGTCTACCTGTAAAGCCAGTCCTCTAGGTCCTTTCTTTTATATAAGTGATATACATGCCATTTTAAAACTTCCTGATAACAAGCCAGATTGAACATAAGAGTGGCCACAGTGGGTCAGACCAGTGGTCCATCTAGCCCAGTATTCTACCTTCTGACAGTGGCCAATGCTAGATACTTGAAAGGGAAAGAACAGAACAGAGCAATCATCAGGTGATCTATTCCTGTAGTCAAGTCCTAGCATCTGGCAGTCAGAGGCTTTGGGATACCCAGAGCATGGGGTTGCATCCCTGACCATCTTGGCTAATTGATGGACCTATGCCCCACAAATTTATCTAATTTTTTAATCTACTTTTGGCATTCACAGTATGAGTTCCACAGGCTGGCTATACGTTGTGTGAAGCAGTACTTCATTTTGTTTGTTTGTTTGTTTGAAACCTACTGCCTATTAATTTCATTGGGTGATTCCTGGCTCATGTGTTATGTGAAGGGGCAAACAACACTTCCTTATTCACTTTCTCCGCACCAGTCATGATTTTATAGACCTCTATCATATCACCCCCATAGTTGCCTCTTTTCCAAGCTCAAAAGTCCCAGTCTTTTTACTCTCACCTCATATGGAAGCTGTTCCATCCCCTTGATAATTTTTGTAGTCTTTCTCTATATCTTTTCTATTTATAATATATCTTTTTTGAGATGAGGTAACCAGAACCAGACACAGTATGCAAGGTGTGGGTGTACTATGGATTTATATAGTTTTTATAGATTTATATGGAAATATCATAGTGCCCTATGATATTTTCTGTCTTATTATCTATCCCTTTCCTAATGATTCCTAACATTCTGTTAGCTTTTTTGACTGTTGCTGCACATGGAGCAGATATTTTCAGAGAACTATCCACGATAAGTCCAAGATCTCTTTCTTGAGTGGCAACAGCTAAGTTAGACTTCGTCATTTTGACTATATAGTTGGGATTATGTTTTCCAATGTGCATTACTTTATGTTTATCAAAAGCGAATTTTATTTGCCATTTTGTTGCCCCATCACCTAGTTATGTGAGATCTCTTTGTAACTGTTTGTAGTCTGCTTTGGACTTAACGATCTTGAATAATTTTGTATCATCTGCAAACTTTGCCACCTCATTGTTTACTCCTTTTTTCAGATCGTTTATGAATATGTTGAATAATGCTGGTACCAGTACAGACCCTTGGGGGACATGACTATTTACTTCTCTCCAGTCTGAAAACATTTATTTCTATCCTTTGTTTCCTACCTTTTAACCTTCTACTGATCCATAAGAGGACCTTCCCTCTTATTCCATGACTGCTTACTTTGCTTAAGAGCCTTTGGTGAGCGACCTTGTCAACGGCTTTCTGAAAGTCCAAGTACACTATATCCACTGGATCACCCATACCCACATATTTGTTCACTCCTTCAAAGAATTCTAGTAGATCGGTGAGGCATGATTTCCCTTTACAAAAGCCATGTTGACTCTTCCCCAACAAATCATTTTAATCTATGTCTGATAATTCTGTTCTTTACTATAGTTTCAACCAATTTGCCTGGTATTGAAGTTAGGCTTATTGGCCTGCAACTGCCAAGATTGCCTCTGGAGCCTTTTTAAAAAATTGGAGTCACATTAGCTACCCTCTAGTCATCTGGTGCAGAAGCTGATTTAAGTGATAGGTTTCAGCGGGTTGAAGCAGAATTATACATGAGCACAAAAGAGGCTAAAATCTAATGCACACTAGATAAGATCTGTCAAAATCTCCATAAAGACCATCAAAGCCTTCTTTCACAACATTTGTGGGCGTGTAATGTTTTTACGGCAAAAGAAATTTCATCTGCTGAAAACAGTAATTGGATGAATTTACTCTCTTCAGTCAGGATCTGATCCAACATCATTGAAATCAAGTTGCAAGTAATTCCTCCTATAAAAGTATTCAGCTAGTGCTGTGTGAATAACTGATTTTTCAGTTCGGTGGCTGAACTGAAAAGAAAATCAGAAAACAAAATAATTTTAGGTTCACCAGAAACTTAATTTTTTTGAAATTTTCAGCAACCAAAAAGCTAAATAAATAATAAAATAAAATAATAAAATAATAATGAATAATAATAACAATAATAAACACAATACTTTTGAGTCAACCCAATTTTGAGTCATTTTGTTCAACCAAAAATGAAATGTTTCATTTCATTTTTGAGCTTTCTTTTACCTCTAAAAAAAATAAAATAAAATAATAAGTACAATTTTGAACAAAAATCTGTTTTAGATCAAAAAAAGGAAAAATGAAACTTTTTTTTTTTAGAATTTTTGGTGTTTTTGTGACTGAAAGAATTCATCAAATTTGATACAAAAGGTTTCGGTCAACCCAAATCTGCACTTTAAAAAAAGACATCTGAAAAATTTAGCCCAGCACTACATATTACAGATGGTAATTTCTTAAATGCCTAATCCATTTCTTTACTTCAAACTGCTCTTCCCTTCTCATTTGTAATGGCTAAAATGGACAGAGATCTATGCTGACATCAAATTAACAAACACTTTTTCTTCCTTTATTCTCTTCTCTAAAACTGTGTAGCATATAAAATAGGGATGCTGTAGCCTGTCAAGTAATGGGTGAACTACAGGCACACCTGCTTAACATTGTTCACTGTGAGTAGTCCCATTGATTTCACAGTGAGGATATGCATTTGCAGGATGAAGGCGTAGCTACTTCAAATTTCAAACAGTAATTCGAAGACATATCTACATATATCATTGCTTTTATTTCAGCAATCTGTTTTCCCACTTGCTTCAATTAAGTATTCAGTCTCTTTCTCTTACCTGCAGTATCGTAAGTAATAACGCAACTAATCCTGATGTAGCCATTTCTCAAAATAAAACTGACGTTAACTACGCCACATGTGCAACAGTGATAGAACAGCACAGAACAAATTAAGCATTTGGACTGGATGGAAAACAAGAATTCTGTTTCTTGAGGGTTCAAAATTCCTTTTGTTCTGCATTGCAACAAAAACGAGCATTCAAAAATTTTTATGATAAAACGAGAGAGAGATAGAGAGAGACCTACCCAAGAATAACCAATAATCTTATGGCTGGTCTCTCTCTCTCTCTCACTCGAAATTGCATCCTGGACTTGAAAAACCTTTCCAAAAAAAGTTTAGTTGGAACTGATGCATCTCCACAAAAATATTCATTTCTGACAAAAATTTCCTGACCAGCTGTATTAAGCAGGTTAAAATTTCCAGAAGTCATTATAAAATCTGAACAACTAACTAGGGAACAATCCAAAAAGGCTGAGATACAGTAACCCTGTAAAAATCACATACACAAGGAATGAGAATATAGAGATTGAAATAAAATAATTTTCCCCAAGGAACTCATGATCAAAGATATCAGGTGCATAAATATTATATAAGTCACAGAGGATAGATCCATTCCATCAATGGCTATTAGCCAAGATGGTCAGAGATGCAACCCTATGCTCTGACTGTCCCTAAACTTCTGACTGCTAGAAGCTGGGATTAGATGACAGGTGATGGATCACTTGATAAATTGTCCTGTTCTATTCACTAGCTCTGAAGCATCTGGCTCCGGCCACTGTTGGAAGACAGGATACTGGGCTGGATGGACGATTGGTCTGACCAATACAGACATTCTTATATTCTTATGTTAACTCGCTGTGTTTACCAACCCCTTCAATTTAAGACAACTACTTTTCTAAGCCTGAATCACCTCCATGACAAGAAATATAAAGTTTCATGCAAAAAATAGTATGACAATTGATCTTGGTTTTCTTATAAAAGAAGCATACACCTGGAAATCCCAATGAAAATCAAATGTCTTATGTTTCAAGTTATTTAGAGGAGCCTTACCAGATAATTTCCACGTCCTTCCCTCTGGACCTAGGGTGATGTGGTCATAGTGAACTGCATTGTTAAGCAGATAGGCGACTATGTAGACCAAGCTGGATGAGCAAGCATCTCAGAGAGGTGATTAAGAAAAAGCAGAAAGCCTACAAGGAGTGGAAGATGGGAGTGATCAGCAAGGAAAGCTACCTTATTGAGGTCAGAATATGTAGGGATAAAGTGAGAAAGGTCAAAAGCCATGTAGAGTTGTACCTTGCAAAGGGAATTAAAACCAATAGTAAAAGGTTATATAGCCATATAAATAAGAAAACAAAGAAAGAAGAAATGGGACTGCTAAACACTGAGTATGGAGTGGAGGTTAAGGATAATCTAGGCATGGCCCAATATCTAAACAAATACTTTGCCTCAGTCTTTAATGAGGCTATTGAGGAGCTTAGGGATAATGGCAGAATGACCACTGGGAATGAGGATATGGAGGTAGAGATTAACCGAGGTAGAAGCCAAACTTGTACAGCTTAATGGGACTAAATCAGGGAGCCCAGATAATCTTCATCCAAGAATATTAAAGGAACTGGCACATGAAATTGGAAGCCCATTAGCAAGAATTTTTAATGAATCTGTAAACTCAGGGATTGTATGACTGGAGAATTGCTAACATAGTTCCTATTTTTAAGAAAGGGGAAAAAATGATCTGGGTAACTACAGGCCTGTTTGACATCTGTAGTATGTAAGGTCTTGGTAAAAATTTTGAAGGGGAAAGCAGTTAAGGAAATTGAGGTCAATGGTAATTGGGACAAAATACAACATGGTTTTACAAAAGGTAGATTGTGCCAAACCAACCTGATCTCCTTCTTTGAGAAGGTAACACATTTCTTAGACAAAAGAAATGCAGTGGATCTAATTTGCCTCGATTTCAGTAAGGCATTTGATACGGTTCCACATGGGAAATTATTAATTAAATTGGAAAAGATGGGGATCAATATGAAAATTGAAAGATGGATAAGGAATTGGTTAAAGGGGAGACTACAATGGGTCACACTGAAAGGTGAACTGTCAGGCTGTAGAGAAGTTACTAGTGGAGTTCCTCAGGGATCGGTTTTGGGACCAATCTTATTTAATCTTTTTATTACTGACGTTGGCACAAAAAGTGGGAATGTGCTAATAAAGTTTGTGGATGACACAAAGCTGGGAGGTATTGCCAATACAGAGAAGGACTGGGATATCATACAGGATGACCTTGTAGACTGGAGTAATAGTAATAGGATGAAATTTAATAGTGAAAAGTGCAAGGTCATGCATATATAGGGATTAACAACAAGAATTTTTGTTATAAATTGGGGACGCATCAGTTGGAAGTAACAGAGGAGGACAAGGACCTCGGAGTATTGGTTGATCACAGGATGACGATGAGCTGCCAATGTGATATGGTCATGAAAAAAGCTAATGCAGTCTTGGGATGCATCAGGTGAGGTATTTCCAGTAGAGATAAGGAGGTGTTAGTACCATTATACAAGGCACTGGTTAGAGCTCATCTAGAATACTATGTGCAGTTCTGGTCTCCCATGTTTAAGAAGAATGAATTCAAACTGGAACAGGTACAGAGAAGGGCTACTAGGATGATCCGAGGAATGGAAAACCTGTCTTATGAAAGGAGACTCAAAGAGCTTGGCTTGTTTAGCCTAACCAAAAGAAGGCTGACAGGAGATATGATTGCTCTCTATAAATATATCAGAGGGATAAATACCCGGGAGGGAGAGGAATTATTTAAGCTCAGTACCAATGTGGACACAAGAACAAATGGATATAAACTTGCCATCAGGAAGTTTAGACTTGAAATTAGATGAAGGTTTCTAACCATTGGAGGAGTGAAGTTCTGGAACAGCCTTCCAAGGGGAGCAGTGGGGGCAAAAGACATATCCGGCTTCAACTAAGCCTGATAAGTTTATGGAGGGGACGGTATGATGGACTAGCCTAATTTTGGCAATTAATTGATCTTTGACTATTAGCGGTAAATATGTCCAATGGCCTATGACGGGATGTTAGATGGGGTGGGATCTGAGTTACTACAGAGAATTCTTTCCTGGGTATCTGGCTGGTGAGTCTTGCCCACATGCTCAGGGGTTAGCTGATTGCCATATTTGGAGTCAGGAAGGAATTTTCCTCCAGGGCAGATTGGAAGAGGCCCTGGGGGGTTTTCGCCTTCCTCTGCACCGTGGGGCACAGGTCACTTGCTGGAGGATTCTCTGCACCTTGAAGTCTTTAAACCACGATTCGAGGACTTCAATAGCTCAGACATAGGTTAGAGGTTTGATACAGGAGTGGGTGGGTGAGATTCTGTGGCCTGTGTTGTGCAGGAGGTCAGACTAGATGATCATAATGGTCCCTTCTGACCTTAAAGTCTATGAGTCTATGATACTATGTACCAATTGGAACTGTGGCTTTACTTGAAGATATGAGTTGCAATAATCAAACCTAGCAGTGAGCTGTGTGCGGATCACTTTGGCCAGGTCTGTATCTGGCAGGATGGAGCATAACCTTCTGGTCAGTCACAGATCAAAGTGGGTATTATTTACTGCCATGGCTATTTGGGCATCTAGTAGCTCTCAAGGGTCCAAGAAAACGCCAATGTTGCAAAGAGACTTAACACTCTGAGGCAGATGACCTTTACAGTGGAGAATATCAAAGGGCAGGCAAGTTCTTTGACGATCTTCCCTTTTCCAACCAACATCATCTTAATCAAGCCTGGACTCAGATTCAATGAGCTGCCCTTTATTCAGGAGTTCATTTTGAGATGGTTCCCTTCCTCCCTCCCTCCCATTTTTCCCACCCCATGAGCTCACAGTCTCCATGCCCAGCCAGTCCCAAATCTCCCCCTCCACTAAAGTTCCCAGTCCCCAATAAACTTGTTTATTAAATTAAATTATTAAAGGAGGCTAGAAACTTGATGGTAGTTAGTGAAGTCTCTGGAGTTAAATGACAGTTCCTTTAGTACTGGTCACACTAGTACATATAATAGAGTAGGTGGTAGATTCCCCACAATACAGGAGATGTTAACAAACTCTGTCAGAAGGAATCCTGGATGTTCTTTTCCTTACTTTACCATCTGGAGGCATAGACAGAATCACAGGCAGTGGCACCACAATTGCTATCAGTGCGTGCAGGATTTTATCTTGAATGAATGGGCCAAATTCTTCAGAGAATAGCTTTTTCTGGTCCTGCGTACTGGTTTCTTTTATTGGTGTCCTATGGGGTGATCTTCTCTGTGAAATAAGATGATAAATTCTCGTATGGGGAAATACTGCATTCTGAGGTTGAGTGGATGTAAACAGGGTTTCTGCTTTTAATGCATTCCATGCTCTGTATACACCAAAGCACATGACCATCCACAATATATTTTCTTCCCCATGGAATCTATATTTAAATCTCTTGTGCTCTATCTTCCTACCAGTGATGTTACCAGCACTTTTTTTCTATAGCTGCTCAGCTGTCTAGTTCCTTAAGGGCAATTACTCCATTTGCATTTGTGGTTAGGGCAGCCTTTTCATTCCTTCTTTCAAACTATGTATGGTAATCTTCTACCACTAAGCACAATATGGAGTAAGTTTTCCTAGTGGTGCAAGGGCATTTAATTGTGCAAGTTTCATTAACATCAGCTTAATCCTTGTAAAATGCATTGAAAACTCATCCTTAATGTTTCCAAAACAGGAAAGCGGCTGGTTGTGAAGCGAGGTGAACTCACAGCAAAACACTTATCAATAGTTTAGACACCTTGATGCTACTCAAGAGGATTTCTCCTTAATTCATCTAACACTATATTCAAAATTATGGTAATTATTTTTAAAAAATCCTAAATACTGTAGGACTCTATAAGATGGGTTTATGTTTGCAATTGTCTGCATCACTTACTTCCCTCTATCTCATTTTTGTGTCATTGACTGAAAGAATCTGCCTTAGCTCCCTTTCAATATCACACTGTCTTTCGAAAAAATCATTCTTTTTCTTTCTGCAGCCTCCTGCCTCATTCACTGCACACTTTCCAACTTCTGCACTGAATGAGGCAGGGGTTCCAGTGGAAAAAATAGTATGTGACCATGTAATTAAAGACTTTAATTTGTACATTCTGACAGCAACTTTAATTCCGTTATTTCCTAACTTTGAGTATTTTGACTTTGGAAACAAAGTTTTTGTGGGGTTTTAGGAATGAAATACTGATTTCTTTTAGTGGGTTAGAATTTGTCGGAAGACAGTGGGGTTCAAGTGAGATTTAAATTAAGAAAGTAATAGTCCAGTCTAGATTTAAATGATTCAAATAATGGAGCTTACACAACAACTTCCCTAGGGATATTATTTCAGACTCTACTGTCCTGGACAGGAAACTTTACTGGGAAATAAATCTGGAAAGAAGAAAAAGAATATATGTATAAATGGCATGTAGTTAAAAAAAATTAGCATGTGATAAAGCACTCCTATGGTCCCCTACAAAGGCAATATTACCTTATTTGTAAAATATTTAGTTCAAACTCTGATCCGATGACTATAGTCAATGATTTTTTGTCCCACTCATCACAGTTCAAAGTGCTGCTGCCATCTACCACCTAAGTCCTATAGACCATTTGGTGCAATCTGTTGCATTCCAAAGACAAAAAAAAAATCTCTTCAAAAGTATCCCTCTATGACAGAGCAAAAAAGACCTATAAAGAATGGTCTGCAAAGACATGGAAATCTCCCAACTCCTCTGTTAGTTCAAATATAGGGCCTGATCTTCCTTGAGGGTTGTGAGGCCCTGTCTTATCAGAAACCATAGCTCAATTCTCACTGTAGATTCTACTAGCAGACTGTCTTCAGAGTGGATATTAGTTTAATTTCAGTTTAACTGCACTTAAACTGCAGATATATACACTAACACCGTTTTTCTTACTGTTAGTATTCTGAAATTACATTTGAATTTGTAATTCTCTTGTTAAAATGAAGTGTGAAAACAAAAACATGCAGACAATTGCAAACATAAACCCATCTTATAGAGTCCTACAGTATTTGGGATTTTTTAAAAATAATTACCATAATTTTGAATATAGTGTAAAAATTGCAACAACTATTGGTCTCAGCACACAAAGCTCCATCCTGATGTGAACAGCTGGACATGTAGGCTTTTAGAGCTACAATGGCATACTAAAGATAATGGTACTTGCCATCTGTTACTTACTGTCCTCAGACTCTTCGCATATTCCCAGTGAATGTCTCAGCAAATTTGGGGCACCAAATTATCAGGTGCTCAGTATATGAGCTGAAAAATATTGCATGTGACACAACCAATTCAGCACTATTGTGTAACTTTATTTGATACAGTAAAGAAACATAAAAGGATAAGATTAAAATAGAACATCAAGCAGAATACAATATTTCTTAACAGAGATGAGGGATCTTTGCTTGGTTATCGATTTCTGTGTACACTGATGAGAACAGTAATAATTTAATGCAGAAAGTGATAAGAGGTAAATGTTTTAGGGTAGAAATTTCAACCAGGGAAGTGCCTGTGGCAATCCACTGGCCTGTATTTGCTGCAGGAGGAACTGGAACTCCTGACCACAGTTCAGCTATTCTCATGAGATTCAGGCTAAAATGCAGGCAAGTGTGACAGGCATGTTAAATTCATGTGTGTCCTACAAGGTCCTTGACATTTGGCAGCCCTGAAGAGGGGATGGGAAACACTTTGAAATAGGAAAAGGTTATTGTAAAAGCACAAAATTTGGCACAAGGTCTAATGGCAGGTTAATACTAGAGCTGGTCAGGAGTTCATCGAAGAAATGTTTACTGATTTGTGGAAACAGAAACTTGTCATGAAATATATCAGTTTCAACACAACTTTCACTGGAAAAGTGTTTCATGTTTGGAATGGAATTTCTGGTCAATACCAAAGAGAATGCCCCCAGAACAGTCTAGAGATTGTGGGAGACTCAGGTTTAAGTTCTTGGTCTGATTCAGGCAGAGACTTGAACATGGGTCTCCAACAGCCAAGGAGAGTACTGAGAGATGTTTCTGTCTGATGGGGTTTTCTGGTGTGGTTTTTTTTTGGGGGGGGGGTGTTGTTTGGGGGTTTTTTGGAGTTTTTTTGCGAAAGTTTTTGAAAGGTCTTGTTTTTGTCCCGATGCAAAATGTGAATAATATTAGACATCTCAAAATTTTTCATAGGACAGGAAATTTCCCACCCAGCTTTAGTTTTTAAGAGCCAAATAACAATCATAGAATCATAGGACTGGAAGGGATCTTGAGAAGTCATCTAGTCCAGTCCCCTGCACTCAAGGAAGGACTAAGTATTATCTTGACCAGGGATTGGCAACCTTTGGCATGCGACCCATCAGGGAAATCCTCTGGCAGGCTGGGATGGTTTGTTTACCTGCAGCGTCCGCAGGTTCAGCCGATCGCAGCTCCCACTGGCAGCGGTTCACCACTCCAGGCCAATGGGGGCTGCAGGAAGCGGCGCAGGCCAGACGCTCCAGGTAAACAAACCATCTCGGCCTGCCAGTGGATTTCCCTGATAGGCCGCATGCCAAAGGTTGCCGATTCCTGATCTAGACCATCCCTGACATGTGTTTGTCTAGCCTGCTTTTAAAAATCTCCAATGATGGAGATTCCACCACCTCCCTAGGCAATTTATTCCAGTGTTTAACCACTCTGACAGTTAGGAAGTTTTTCCTAATGTCCAACCTAAACTGCCCTTGCTACAATTTAAGTCCATTGCTTCTTGTCCTATCGTCAGAAGTTAAGCAGAACCATTTTTCTCCCTCCTTCTTGTAACAATCTTTTATATACTTAGAAACTGTTATCATGTCCCCTCTCACGCTTGTCTTCTCCAGATGAAACAAACCCAATTTTTTCTATCTTCCCTCATAGGTCATGTTTTTCTAGACCTTTAATCATTTTTGTTGCTCTTCTCTGGACTTTCTCCAATTTGTCCACATATTTCCTGAAATGTGGCACCCAGAATTGGACACAATACTCCAGTTGAGACCTAATCAGCACAGAGTAGAACAGAAGAATTACTTCTCGGGTCTTGCTTACAATACTCCTGCTACTACATCCCAGAATTATGTTTGCTTTTTTTGCAACAGCATTACACTGTTGACTCATATTTAGTTTGTGATTCACAATAACCCCCAGATCCCTTTCCGCAGTACTCCTTCCTAGGCAGTCATTCCCCATTTTGTATGTGTGCAACTTTGCATTTGTTCTTTTTGAATTTCATTCTATTTACTTCAAACCATTTCTCCAGATCATTTTGAATTTTAATCCTTTCTTCCAAAGCACTTTTCAACCCCTCCCAGCTTGGTATCGTATGCAAACTTTACGTGTACTCTCTATGTCATTATCTAAATCATTGATGAAGATGTTGAACAGAACTGGACCCAGAACCGATCCCTGCAGGACCCACCTCATTGTGCCCTTCCAGCATGACTGTGAACCACTGATAACTACTCTCTGGGAATGATTTTCCAACCAGTTTTGCACCCACCTTATAGTAGCTCCATCTATGTTGTATTATCAGTGTTGTATCTATGCTTCTTTTTGTTCTGAAGCATTATTTAAATGTTATAATTAATCTAAGCAAGCAAACAAACAAACAACAACGAAGCAAATTAAGCATTTGTTTTGGTATGATAAGAACAAATCTGTGCTGTCTTATAGGAGTAATAAAAGTAAATTTAAATATTACTGAAGCACTAAGAAGCGATGCTGCAGTTAAGGGTTTCTATGGATGTTTTATTTGAATAGATTTCTTATTTTATATCAGGGATCGGCAACCTTTGGCACACGGGCCGGGCCGGTTTGTTTACCTGCCATGTCCGCAGGTTTGGCCGATCACGACTCCCACTGGCCAGTTCACTGTCCCAGGCCAATGGGGGCTGCGGGAAGCAGCGCAAGCCAAGGGATTTGCTGGCCAGCGCTTCCCGCCGCCTCCATTGACCTGGAGCGGCGAACCGTGGCCAGTAGGAGCCATGATCAGTCGAACCCGTGGATGCGGCAGGTAAACAAACTGGCCCAGCCTGCCAAAGGTTGCTGATCCCTGTTTTATATTATTCTAAAAGAGTTGGAGTAAGAAAAATGTAACATAGGGTTGCTCATGCAGAAGCATCACAGCCAAAACAGGAGGAGATAGTTAAGGTTCTGGTTGGTATGACTTCTGCACACTTGGCAACCAGAAGGATATTGATGAAACCAAGAGATCTCAGGAAATGTTAAGAAAATGATTAGGGTGCTGGAGGGATAGATATATTCAAAAGATTAAACGGATAAAATTTGTAGCTTTGTTAAGCATTGATTAAGGGTAGCAGAGGGCAGGGTAAAGGAAGGGGGTCTGGTGAGAGGCAGCTAGGATACTCCAGGTTATACATGTTTAACTAGATAAATAATGTATTACAAGTATCAGAAAAAAAATACTTCTGAATTATGAGATCTATTAGCAGGGGAATTGGTTGTAGACCCATTACTTATGAATAAAGTACTGGAAATATATTGTAAGGAAAAAGCAGCAACACCAGAATGGTAGAAGGATGGACTAGTCACTAGAGGACATAAGATTTTCTGCAGCTAAATTTTTATTAGTCCTGCTATGAAATAAGTATTAAATTTGGCCCAGAAGAAGATGTAGAACAGGGGTCGGCAACCTCTGGCACACGGCTCGCCAGGGTAAGCACCCTGTTGGGATGGGCCAGTTTGTTTACCTGCTGTGTCGACAGGTTCGGCCTATCGTGGCTCCCACTGGCCGCAGTTGGCCGTCCCAGGCCAATGGGGGTGGCAGGAAGACACGGCCAGCACATCCCACGCCCGTGCCGCTTCTCACCGCCCCCATTGGCCTGGGATGGTGAACTGTGGCCAGTGGGAGCTGCAGTCCGCGGAACCTGTCGAGGCGGCAGGTAAACAAATCGGCCCGGCTTGCCCGGTTGCTTACCCTGGTGAGCCACGTGCCAGAGGTTGCCGACCCCGATGTAGAAGATGTGCTACAGGCTCCTCACACAGGCTGGAGTAGCAAGGATGAGTTGCTATTTTCTGAATGAGTAGGAGAAGGAAAAACAAACAATAATTTTAATAGAAGTAGGCAAATAACCCTTCACTGTTATAACCACAGCCATATTATCATCAACTCAGTAAGATTTTGCTGACTTGAAACAAAAAGCTGAAGGAATTTCTGGTGAGCAAATGGTGATCTCAAGATAAGGATCTGGATGTCAACCTCAGAAAGAGCTCTCCTGGGCTTATCATATGAAATACAGAGCTTGGGCTCTATATCTGCATGTGAGAGAATCAGAGGAAGGTATTCTCTTTCTTTATATCTTGGATGAAATGAAACTCGGGGGGGGGGGTACTCCGATGAGGGTAAAGCACATCATGTTTTTCTTGGCCTGCTTGCTAATGACGAACTGGCATTGCTACCCTGGTCTTAGGATTTCTTGCCCCATCTTGCTATGAGTGGGACACAGAGAGTAGGAGAGGGGAGAAAAGCCTCACCACAGGGTTCTGACTAACCCAGTGGAGTTACCTTGAGATATCATGGTCCAGATCCTCAGACCCTCTTAGTTCCCTGTGCACCATTCCAGTAGCACAAAGGAACAGTCAGAGCTACCACAGCCTGCTCTATGCTAGCCCTTCCAACAGATGACCATTCTAGTGTGGGCTTGAGGCTGTCTTGGGGCAGGTCTGGGGCATGACCAACCAGAGTGGTCCCATAGGGATCATCATCCACCCATACAAGTTAGAATAGCCTGGAGCTGTTCATTTTCCACCAGGGTTGGTTCAGCCCCCAGATCATGGGGAGCAAAAGGGTGGCATAAAAATATCTATGCCCCTATTCCCCGTTTGCTACTCTGACACATGTGGAGTATAGCCTCAGGTCTAGTATATCCAGGGTTGGAAGGTGAGTGTGTCTGGGAAAAACCCTTGAGCTAATTCTCTATAAGATGTTCCTTGAGGTCTCTTCATCTGGAAAAGGACCTTCATCTCTGCCAGACTAGCTTGTTTTTATCTTGGCAAGGAGCAAGCAATATACATATCAGGTAAAGGGATCCCTTCACTGACTATTGAAAAGCAGCCATTTTGGACAGGGGCTGTATCAGTGGGTTGGGATGGGATGCAGCAGTTCAATGGTGTACACTGACATTTTGGAACAGTCTATGGGCCAAATCCTGCAATCGTCACTCAAGCCAAGTTGGCAGTGACTTCACGGGCAGTTTTAAATAGACTAAGTGATTTGACCCTATGGGAGGATGTAAATAGTGATGCTATGTCCAACTGAAACTGGAGAGGGAACTGGGATAGGCAATGTCAGTATCCAACTGGAATTTGACTAGGACATCAGAATTAATGTCCCAATTCTAGCAAAATGTGCCATGCGATTTTTTAAAATGTAACAGTCAGGACATAAGTCTTGCCCAAAAGATGGTGGGCTAAATTCTCTTCCCAGTTACACTGGTTCAACCCCATTGACTTCAATATGGTTTTACAGGTGTAAAGAAGTGCAGAATTTGGCTCAGGATCTCCAGCCACACAGTGCCACCTAACAAAATGTATTCTAGTCTGAAATGGAGAGAAGCATGACATATACTGAATTGCCAGCATGACCTCCTGCAGCACCTTGGATATTATGACGTCTGAAAAAATATCGGTCTTATCATGAAGCAAAAACCTACATAGTTTCTAATAGCCTGTACCCCAGCGAATGATTAACCCCATTCATTTTATGTGTTGTTTAAACTAGCAATATACAATTATTGTTATACTACTGAGCCATTTGGAAAAATGAGCTAATTGTGCTTGGGCAACTGACAATAGAGCAGCACTTTCCTCAAGCTTCATTTTGTTTCTAATTTGTTTAATCCAACAAGCATAGCCATAAAGCAGGCAAAGTAAGCCTTTTCTAGTTTATGGAAAGCTAAGAAAACAAGAAGAATTCCACATATTTTAGAGACTACCAAATGTAACATTTGCACTTGATTTGCCATCCATAAAATTATTTTTAATACAAGGACATCAAAGTTTCTCTCTCTAGTTACCTTTGTCAGGGCTGATAATTTTATTGCTAGTTGTTGCCAGCAAAGAGCTTCTGAAATTTTTTCCAGTTATCTTTAGCACTGCCCGAGTAATTACATTTGAGATGAAAGGCATGAGAGATTGTGTTGTAAAATTTAAATTTAAAATCTGTATGCACTGACAAAAATCAACATACTATAATAGCGGACAAATTGCTTTTAGACCCTTCATTTATTATGGAGTGGGCTTACCTCAGTGTAACACAACAGCCTTGATTACTCATTCTTCTTCTCCTGTTATTGTTAGATACCTTTATTTACAGTGTCTTATTCCTCTTTTTTTCTCCAAACATTTTGGCCACGTAGAAAAATAAAAGGATTCTTGATTCCTAGGTGAAATCTCAAGGGTGCCTTGAAAGAGTCCATATAGTTTGCTGCTCTTCCTCTAAGTCAATAAGCTCAATTCACATAATATTGACAAAGATTATCCTTTCCTCTTGTGCACACTCTTCCCTTTCCCCCTCTTTTCACCTTCCCACCTCATTCCTTTTCTGTTATCTCTTCTCCTCTTCCTTATTGCCATTTCTTTTTTGAAGCACTCCCCTCAATCATCCCTCTGATTTTACTGCAGTCTTCTTTCCATCCCACCCCTATTCTTCTCCCATCATTCTGTATTTCCCCCTTCCTCTTCCTCCCAATTCCAATCAGTGATGACGCATCTCCCCTTCACTCCATTAGGTGTGTGTGGAAACTTGCTTACATATGAAAATGCATCAGGGTCTAGGTTTCCCGAAAATGTTAATGTCTGTCTGTGGAAGAGAATACAATGGAGCAGGGAAGAAATGTAATGTATGAGAGAAGGAGAGAGACAATGCAATATGGCAGGGAAGTTGACTGAAGTGGAGAGAAACTGGAATATCCTGAGCATTGCTTAAGCATCAAAAGATTCATAAACTAAGGTTGATAGAAACATGACAGTACTCTTTATGGAACAGTAATATGATGAGAGAGGCATGGAAAGATAATGTTAGGAAGAGCTCAGTCAAAACAAATAGGAAGGATACAGTGTTATACATGTGTTACAATAAAAAAGTAGGAGGAGTCAAAAAGTCAAAAATCTTTTTTTCTTTTTCTTTTGTTTTTTGCGCTATTTGAAAGCCAGAGACTCACTAAAATTCAGGTCTCTCCTTTTTGGTTGAAGGGACCAGTCTATTCTTAAATATATTTTTGGCCATCAAAGTCTGCACAGAATATTCACTTTCTCCACAGGCATAATAGTAAAAAGACTGTTGTAAACTCTCCCCAAAAGAGTGAGACAAATTCAAATTGTAAGTAAGAATTTCTAAAACAAATAAATTATTTAATACCTCCCAAAATATGCAATTTGGAGCAAAGCCAAAGCATGTAACTGAGCAGGCCAATACACTGGTTAACATTTCCAGCAGTTTTAAGAATATTGTGTAACTAAGCACAAATAATACACAGAGCAGTCATGAAACTGATTCCAACTGTGTATGCTCAGAAGCCAGGTTAGTGGCATACATTGCTTTTTAAATGTCATTTAAACATATAAAGATATATGTCTTTATCAAAAGATGTAGAGGATATCATACTTATGTTTTCTGGTGAAACATGGTTCCTCTCTGTAGAAATCACCTGCATTGTAAAAGGAACAAAAACACTATTTCATAAACTGAAATTAATTGCACATGGCATAAAAGATAGAAACGTGTTTAAAAAAGAAGAAGGGCAAATGACCATCACAGCCTGGGGCTTTAAAAAAAAAACTCTGGAAAAACAATTAATGATAACAAGAATTATCCTCATGAAATAACATGGTCATATAATACAAAGGGAGGGCTGATATTTATTCATAAAAGGGAGTCAAAAAAGTGAACAGCATGTTGGGAATCATTAGAAAAGGGATAGATAATAAGGCAGAAAATATCATATTGCCTCTATATAAATCCATGGTACACCCACATATTGAATACTGCACGCCCCACCTAAAAAAAAAGATATATTGGAATTGGAAATTCCATATGAGGACAGATTAATAAGACTTGGACTTTTCAGCTTGGAAAAGAGATGACTAAGGGGGAGATATGATTGAGATCTGTAAAATCATGACTAGTGTGGAGAAAGTAAATAAGGAAGTGTTATTTACTCCTTCTCATAACACAAGAACTGGGGTCACCAAATGACATTAATAAGCAGCAGGTTTAAAACAAACAAAAGGAAGTATTTCTTCACACAACACACAGTCAACCTGTGTAATTCTTTGCCAGAGAATGTGTGAAGGCCAAGATTATAACAGGGTTCAAAAAAGAACTAGTAAAATTCATGGATGATAGGTCCATCAATGGCTATTAGCCAAGATGGACCCGGATGATGTCCCTAGCCTCTGTTTTCCAGAGCTGGGAATGAGTGACAGGGAATGGATCACTTGATTATCTGTTCATTCCTTTTGGGGCACTGATATTGGCCACTGTCAGAAGACAGGATACTGGGCTAGATGGATCTTTGGTCTGACCCAGTATGGCCATTCTTTTGTTCTTATGATAAGAAGGGTTGACTGTTCATGGATTTTCATGGTACATCACATTCAGGATAAAGATTACATAATAGTTGTGTGTGCTGATGCAAATATTAAATGAAGCCATGAAATATCAAAGGCCTGGTCTACACTGGGGGGAGGGTCGATCTAAGGTACGCAACTTCAGCTACGTGAATAGCGTAGCTGAAGTCGAAGTACCTTAGCTCGAATTACTTACCCGTCCTCACGGCGTGGGCTCGACGTCCGCGGCTCCCCCGTCGACTCCGCTACCGCCACTCGCTCCGGTGGAGTTCCAGAGTCGACGGGAGCGCGTTCGGGGTTCGATATATCGCGTCTAGATGAGACGCGATATATCGAACTCTGAGAAATCGATTGCTACCCGCCGATCCGGCGGATAGTGAAGATGTACCCTAAGTCAGGAGTGTTAGTCTAACTAAGACCGCATGTATCATTCAAAGTAATGCTTCCTTTCCTGAGGAGTTGCTATGATTTTAAACATGCAACAGGTCTCATCATTAATTTTAGATTAAAGGCAAAGTGATATACACTTTCTTTTTTGCCAGCCTAAGAGAAGAAATATTCAGATATTACCCTCCTGGGCCTAGCATAAAAACATAGATCTGATAATACAGATTAGATAGATACCAAGAGTAATGTTAGGATTGTGCTTCAACAAAGTTAGAAAAATAAGTTGTCTAACACATACAATGCATCCCCAAGGAAGAACTGCCACACATTAGTTGCTCCAATACGTCTGTTAGTCTATAAGGTGCCACAGGACTCTTTGCTGCTTTTACAGATCCAGACTAACACAGCTACCCCTCTGATACTAGATCTATGTTGTGTTGTACCGAGAATTCACTTGTAGACAGCAGGGATCTGAGCTAGTCTTGATAACAAATGAAATGAGGTTAGTGTTTATATATCATAAAACTACCACATCAAGAGGCATGACTAGCTGTTTCTGCTCACAAAATCCCTAGGATAAGAGGAAGTTGTAGATCAGAAGAGAGAAACATTTCAAAACAGCAGAGAGATTTCCAAACCATTGACCCACACGAGATCACTATCACAGATGTTGTCAGGGTCTCATTTTTATCAGTTCTAATATCACAGCTTTGCATTCATTAATATTTTATGAAAAAAATGTATTTTATGAGAGGAAGAAGCAACAGCAGAGTGTGCAGTAGTATGCAGATTTTCTCAGATTTCTAATGACCCTCTCACAATACACCTTAGGTATTTGTGTATCTTTATGATTTCATTTTTGAAGTCTTTAGGAAAACTGGTACAGGTAGTGACATTAAAAATTGAGCTCAGCTATTCACCTGCACTGAAGCAATTTTCTCATGGTGATAAAGTGATTCTCTGTGGGTGCTGGATCATGCTAAATATCTTCTGCAACTGCCTGCTTAACCCTAAAAGAAGAGGAGAAAGAGAGAGAAAGAGAGAAGGGAGGAAATAGAGAAGGGGAGACATCTCCAGTAAACAGAAGAGGGACTAAAGAGAGATTAAAATAAAGAGTAGAGGAAGGGGGACTTTTAAATGAAAGAGAACAAGAGAGCATAGAAATAGAAAGAAAGGAGAGACACAAAGAAGAAAAAATGAGAGGGAATAAATAGGCCAGATTATCATCTGTATTATGGTAGTGTTTAGTCTCCAGCTGACATCAGGGCTCACTGTGCTAGAGACTGTACAAACTCCTATCAGAGACCAATATTAAATAAAAATCTTTATTATAAAGGTTATGGGGCAAATCCTAAACCCAGTGCCCATTGTAATTATATCAGGGAGTGGGCATGGAATTAGCGGTGGTGGTGAAAGGAGAAATCCTCTCTCCCTGGTCACAAAGCCACTGCACTGAGGCTCAGGTTTTGGAGAAGGCTTCACCGTCTTCTGCTGTGAGAAGATGGAAGGATCTAAGCTTCAAAGACTCTGCCTATGCCCTGCCCCAAAGAGTACGAACTTTTCACTTCTTCCCTTCCTTCCCCTCCCCTCCTATCTCCTGCACTCACATAAAGCACAGTAATGCTTATTCCAGTCCTGTCAAGGAGTCATCCACGGCTAAGGAGGCAGTGGAAGGATTTACTTCTATGTGGAGGTGGCAAACATTTAGAGGTGAACTTCCAAAAGCAGTTGGCTCTTAGCCCACTGCACTGCAAATATAATGCTCTAAATCAGTTTGTTCAAACCCAGATTTCTTGTATTATTTAACTTCACCTTTCTTCTGTTTGCAAATTGCAGTGTGTACCATACCCATGACACCAAGCAAATAATTAAGTATTATTAATTATTATTTGGATAAAAGATGATTGATTCCGCTTTTTGTGTTTGTTTCTAGAAGCAGCAAAAGGCATAAACATCTTTCTAATTTTTGTATCTGTGCAGTTGGCTAGTTTCACCAATGGACACTGCTGCAAATTGCTCCATTGAGAGAATGCTGAGTTTGGATTACTGAGTCATAAAACTCCAGACAGTGCAAAAGTCAAGGTTACATATACAATCTTAACTCTGCCCCCCGTCAATGGTCTCTATGATATATAGAGAACATTGACGGGGGGCAGAGTTAAGATTGTATATATATGTCTGAAGTTGTAGAAAAAATGGTATGATATAGTAAGTGAGAAATGGTACGTGGCCATATAATTAATGTATCATAGAGAACATTGACGGGGGCAGAGTTAAGATTGTGCATGTGTATGTAATATATATATATATAAATATATATATATTTTATTACATGTATATCAGTTTTGTATACTTACTTTCATAATGGCTTAATAGATAATGACACCCATTTAGTATACCTCTAACAGGAAACAGTTGGTCCTTTGCAGACAAACATCTGAACTGTAATTCATTAACGCAGGGGTAGGCAACCTATGGGCACGCGTGCCAAAGGCGGCACATGAGTTGATTTTCAGTGGCACTCACACTGCCTGGGTCCTGGCCACCAGTCTGGGGTCTCAGCATTTTAATTTAATTTTAAATGAAGCTTCTTAAACATTTTAAAAACCTTATTTACTTTACATACAACAATAGTTTAGTTATATATTATAGACTTATAGAAAGAGACCTTCTAAAAACATTAAAATGGATTACTGGCAAGCGAAACCTTAAATTAGAGTGAATAAATGAAGACTCGGCTCACCACTTTTGAAAGGTTGCCGACCCCTGCATTAACATAATATTTCATAAGCAGTCCCTTATGTGTGTCTCTTATGTAGGAGTGTAGCTAATCTGCATTTTCCTGTCATCCATCTTCAAAATGTCTTAATGAAGATCAGATACTACTTTCTCCAAGAACGGGATATAATTTCTTTCAAATATTGGTAAAATTATCTATATATTTCTAATTTGACAAGTACAAGTAAACAGAAAACGGATTTTCCTCCACAAGCTGAGACAAATGTCTGTTTCCAATATGAAAGAATTAATCACTGTATTAATTTAATGGAACCCAATAGTGTGCTAGATGTCTGTGCTGAGAATCAAGATCCCTGCTCAAAAGGAGCTTGTAAAATAAGTTTGGACATGACACAATGAGACAGTTGGAGAAGGAGGAGAGGGGCAACATCAATAAGTTGATGCAATTTGGGCCTGATCAGAGATTTTCCATTGATATCAATGGTTTTTGGATCAGGCCTTTCCTCAGTAAGGTAAGTACATAGCTTGATTGGACCAAAATTATTATTTTATTTAGATAAATGGATGGAATGTATAAACAAAGGTGAGTTTCTTGTAGGCATCATAAAAGAAGTGGCTCTTTAGGAGGCAATTTAAAGAAGAGAGGCTAATGGATTTGCAGTCTAGTTTAGGAGGAGTGATCCATTAATTAAGGTGACAGAAAAAAAAGAGGGAAGACAATTGTGGGAGACATAGACAAAAAAGGATGTGGAGGCATCATCAGAATATACAGCTTGGGAGTATAGGAGTGAGTCAATAAGAGACTCCATCTAGAAGGTTGGATTTATGCATGATCTTGAAGGGTATGACAAGAAGAGTAACTGATATGGTAGAAAAAGGAGATCCAGAGTTGAGGAAGTTACACTAATCAAGAATCATCCGAAGAAGTGGGTATTCACCCACGAAAGCTCATGCTGCAAAACGTCTGTTAGTCTATAAGGTGCCACAGGATTCTTTGCTGCTACTAATCAAGAATGAAGGTGATGACAGCTTGGATGAGAATTTTACCTATATGGGCAAAAAGAGAAAGAATCTTACAGAGATTGTGATTTGAACTGTAGTAAGCCATACAAGTGTATTTACAGTTCAGTGTATTAAAGAAGCACCAATGATAGTGGTAACTGAAAAAGTTAATGTTGTAATTTAATTCTAAACCTTTTCCTCTCAATAGAATAAATGTGCAGGAACATAGATATTTAAAAGCACATTCACACTATTACTCAGTGTTATGCTTCATCTACAGTATTTTAAAATATGGCTTACTGGGCACAGAATAATACACAGTACTTCAAGATGCTACACATGTCACTAAATACAAAGTTATAGAGAAAAATGGTTTGATATTGTGTGATTTGAGAAATATTATAATGCATACGCAAATGGAGCAAAGTTAAGGTCTTATATTAAACATTAATTTCAGCATTCTGACTTTTGTGTGCAAAACTTTGGAGTCTTAATTTATTAATATTGTTTATTGTATTTGGTTTCTGCTGGCATGCAAAAGATAAATTGCAAATAGAGACCTATAGGTGTGTACATTTTGCATACATCCTGAACAAGACTTAAATACATCCTACAAAGACTTAAATATGTGCATAACTTTGTTGTGGAATTAACTCCATTCTGGTCACTAATAGTTTGAGACTTGTTTAAGCACTAAAGCATGAGGCTTACTATCCCATCTAAATTTATTATAATCATTATTGTGATAATTATGAATATAAATCCATGGTACACCCACATCCTGAATACTGCATGCAGGTCTGGTCGCCCCATCTCAAAAAAGATACATTACAACTGGAAAAGGTTCAGAAAAAAGCAACAAAAATGACTAGAGGTATGGAACAGCTTCCATATGAGGGGAGATTAATAAGACAGACTTTTCAGCTTGGAAAAGAGACGACTAAGGGGCGGGATATGATAGAGGTCTATAAAATCATGACTGGTGTGGAGAAAGTGAATAAAGTAGAGTTATTTACTCGATCTCATAACACAAGAACTAGGGGTCACCAAATGAAATTAATAAGCAGCAGTTTAAAACTGTCTAGTTGGCAGCCGGTATCAAGCAGAGTGCCCCAAGGGTTGGACCTGGGGCCGGTTTTGTTCAACATCTTTATTAATGATCTGGATGATGGGATTAATTGCACCCTCAGCAAGTTAACAGATGACACTAAGATGTGGGGAGAGGTAGATATGCTGGAGGGTAGGAATAGGGTCCAGAGGATTGGGCCAAAAGAAATCTGATGTGGTTCAACAAGGACAAGTGCAGAGTCCTGCACTTAGGAAGGAAGAATCCCATGCACCGCTACAGGCTGGGGACCGACTGACTAAGCAACAGTTCTGTAGAAAAGGACCTGGGGATTACAGTGGATGAGAAGCTGGTGTAAGCGAGTGGACTCACCCTTGCAGTGCTTCCTGCTGGTTGTCCAGGGAATTAGCTCTTCCAGCGTCTGAAGTGTCCTCTACAGGCCGGTGTCCCACTGCCGCTGGCCCCCGTGTTCCTCCCGGGACCCAGTGCCCCTTTCTCTGGGGTGCTGCCCCTCTGGCAGTACCCCTCAGTCTCAGGGTCTCCCCACCTAGGGGAACCCCCACACCCTATCCCCATCTTGCCTCAGTGTAAGGCTACTGCCAGTCACCAACTAGCCCCCATTCCCCAGCGTAGATTGCAGTGTATGCCACTCATCACTGGCAAGGGGGGTTTGGCCTGCTGTCTTCTTCTACCATCCAGTACCTCTATGGGCCTGGAACCAGGCCCTACAGCCTGGGGAGTCACCAGGGAGTCTCCACAGCTAGAGGAGAGACTGCTGAGCTTCTGGTTGCCTTGGCCTTCTTATAAGGACCGGTTAGTCTGTTTCAGGCATGGCTCCAGCTGCAGCCACTTCCCCCAATCAGCCTGGGTTTTGCTGCCTTCCCCAGTCCCAGCCCTCTGCAGGGCTTTTCCAGCCTCTTCCGGCTGGAACAGGTGCTCACCCCCCTACACTGGATATGAGTCAGCAGTGTGCCCTTGTTGCCAAGAAGCCAACAGCATATAGGGATGTATTAGTAGGAGCATTGCCAGCAGATCGAGGGAAGTGATTATTCCCCTCTATTCAGCACTGGTGAGGCCACACCTGGAGTATTGTGTCCAGTTTTGGTCCCCTCACTACAGAAGGAATGTGGACAAATTGGAATGAGTCCAGTGGAGGCCAATGAAAATGATTAGGGGGCGGGGGCACATGACTTACGCAGAGAGGCTGAGGGAACTGGGGTTATTTAGTCTGGAGAAGAGAAGAGTGAAGGGGGATTTGATAGCAGCCTTCAACTACCTGAAGGGGGGTTCCAAAGAGGATGGAGCTTAACTGTTCTCAGTGGTGGCAGATGACAGAACAAGAATCAATGGTCTCAAGTTGCAGTGAGGGAGGTCTCGGTTGGATATTAGGAAACACTATTTCACTAGGAGGGTGGTGAAGCACTGGAATGGGTTACCTAGGGAGGTGGTAGAATTTCCATCCTTAGAGGTTTTTAAGGCCCGGCTTGACAAAGCCTTGGCTGGGATGATTTAGATGGTGTTAGTCCTGTTTTGAGCAGGGGATTGAACTAGATGACCTCCTGAAGTCTCTTCCAACCCTAATATCCTATGATTCTAAGTATTTCTTCCTTCAAGGCACAGTTAATCTGTGGAACTCTTTGCCAGAGGATGTTGTGAAGGCCAAGACTATAACAGGGCTCAAAAAAGAACTAGATACATTCATGGAGGATAGATCCATGGCTATTAGGCAGGATGGACAGGGATGGTGTCCTTAGACTCTGTTTGCCAGAAACTGGAAATGGGTGACAGAGGATGGATCACTTGATGATTACCTGTTCTGTTTATTCTCTTTGGGGCACCTGGCATTGGCCACTGTCAGAAGACAGGTTACTGGGCTAGATGGACCTTTGGTCTGACCCAGTATGGCTGTTTTTATGTTCTCGATATCCAAATAAATATCCAATACCTTTTTGATTAGTGCTATGTGGTATAAATGTAAAATATAGTTTGTGATTTTGGGTCTGATTCTCTGTTGGCCTTCATCTTGTGTAATCATTTATGCTAATATAAAGTAGTTTTGAAATGCTACAAACTCAGAATGGTATTGGGTTACAACCATTTTCCATTTGCTTTGTACTGGTATAAGTGAGTACTCAAGGTAAGGGCAATGGAGAATCAGACCTGTATTTAGATACAGTATGATTTTGGATTATCAATTATCACTCTTCTGAAGTGAGATAGATGCCTACTAAGCTGTGCTACTGACATGGCATTTCAGAACTTCTCTCTATTTTGTTTATAATGCCTAATATACACTTATAACTTGAAAAAAATGGGACTTTTAGCATGGAGTATTGAAAATGGTTTAGATTTTATTCTTCTTCATCAGCCTCCTTTTGCAACCCAAAATGCAATTTTCATTTTATATCGGGGGGAGGGGAGGAGGAGAGGCGGAGGGGCAGCCCTACTTCAAAAGTGAGTGGGGAAAAAAGCACATTAGAGGAACATGCCAAAGGGTAACCAACAGAGAAAGAAGCCACTCATCCAGCAAAATTAAATCTTGTTGGGTGTACTGTAATGTATTCTCTCTCTATATATATGATTGTTCTTTTCTGTTATTCTTGCAGTTTGATTCCAGTGCTGTGACAACCATAAACAGTTCTTAGTAAAACTGAACTATGTAAATGTATCATATTTGACTGAATATATTTTGACAAATAAACCCTTTATTCAAATTAAATGTATCAACATCTTCATGTACTGTGCAACATTTTACTATTAATCATAGTTATTTTCCTGCAATATCACCAGTATATTATGAATAATTCAACTTCAGCCATCCATATAGAATACAAAAATAACGTACAGCTCAGTTTAGATTTAACTTTGGGATCAATACTTCTGAGGCTGTGGAATCCTGTCTTTGTATGAATATGACATGAGATAAGTTAGTAAACCATGACTGGATGGCTCTATGGAAGTTTTATTCACTGTTTCATTCCAGTCTAGATGAAATCTCTGAATCATTCTTGATATCTAAGACTTAGTCTCACCCCAATTACTGCCTGATATGGAAAAGAAAATCAACTTGCTCCCAGAAAAGCCGATGGCAAATCCCATTTGCTTCAGTGGTGCAGCATCAAATTCTAGTGGCTTTACAGTAATAAGTATCTGTTCAAAATCATTAACATTTCAGTTGACCTTAACTATGTTAAGAGAGATTCTCCATAGACATATGTGTAGTGTAACAACGTGTGCTGTTTGGATATGAAAGCAACATGTGTGTTCTGGTAATAATGTGTTGTCTGAACATGAAAAAGTATGAGGTTGGCATTTGCATTGTGTATTTGAATGTGTCTCTGGGGAATTGGGATGTTTGTGAACTGTGGCTGATTATATTTGGGTAGCTATGATTTTAAGGTGGGAAGGCATGTAAGTTAAAGCTGGTATGGATGTGATTGTTGGTTTAAATGACGATTTTCTTAATTTTTCGTGATTCTGTTGGGATAGATGTGCCTATGGGGATAGGTGGTGTGGATTTCCATTGGGGGGCGGGGCATGAATGGTACTAGTAGGGATGAAGAAGCCAGTGCAGGTGAGAGTCATGATTCTTCTCCCGGCATCTGTTCATTTTGCCAGCACAATTTTTGAACGCAGTGAAGCAGCATGGAGGACCTAGCATTAAGTACTATGATCATGGCAGTCATTAAGACTAACAGGATGATGTATATGTATTTTGAGCTGTGCAGCCAGAGACCATGTGCAGAAGTAACTCCTGCTTTTCCTCCATCATTAACCATATTGCCACAACAGCAGCAGCATTATGAAACAGAGCCCAATTCATCTGCCTTTTCATAGGGAACTGCCATCTCCCCTTCAGCATCCTGTGGGATGGAATGTAAATAGGTTGATTGAAATGGTGGTCCCAGTATGGTGTATTCTCTACGTTGTGCAAGACATTGCAATGCTGCGGCACAGTACTTGATCTTTGCAGTAAATGGTGCTCCACATAGCTGCTTGCCTCTTCAATGACTGCATCATGTCCCTTTCAGAGCAATGCACTCCCTCTTAAGGGCCATGCTTTCCCTTTCAATCTTTTGAGAATGTCTCAGGAAACCTTCCCTTCACAGCTCTATCTTCATGGCCCTCTGTTGTGATGAACTGAATATTTCATGGAACAGATTATCTCAAGCCTCCCTCCGCCCCGAGATTTGACAACCTCTCTGCAGGCAATAACTTCCTTCTTTGCACAGTTACAGGTGCTGTGGGAAATCAGAAAACACACAAGTACTTATTGTCCCACTCCTCATCATCTCCATGACAACCATGAGAAAATGTTTCTCTTCTCACAATTTTGGAATGCCATTTCCATCTTCTCTTCCTACTCAGTAGTTCCTTTCTGTGTGGTAAGACATTATCTAACTTATTCCAATTTATTATTTTTTGGGGGGCGGGATGGGTAGGCTTTATGGGTGCCTATGATTTTTTTAACATTGTTTTCAAGGTTGGATGCCTCTTCTATATGGTGGGTGGGAAAGCAGTGAGCAAGTTAGTAATTGCATGTGCACCTCTGCAGGCTGTCTAGACATTGGAGGAGACAACCCTGAGACAAGTATCAGAGGGGTAGCTGTGTTAGTCTGTATCCACAGAAACAACGAGGAGTCTGGTGGCCCCACAAGTCACCAGGAGACAGAGCAAGGTCCTGTTCAAAAAGGCTGTGCACAAACCAGAAAGGTATGCAGCACTGCTATTTACCAGGATGGTTTACCCCCAGCTGGTACATGAGTGGAAGGGGAACACTTATTACAGGGGCAGCACAGACAGCTGCTTTGCCATCCAATGCTCATACCAAAATTGAGCTTTATCTTTGCCTTAAGTTCTCTCTTGTGAACTGCAAAATTAACAGATTTCTACATCCAAATGCATTACAAGTGTCTTAAAATATCTATGCATTCAGATATGCCTCTGTAGCCTGATTTGGGGCATTTACATTATGAACTCTAAACTTCTGTAAAATCTAAGTGCACTAATGAAACTGTGAGCCAATGTACCATTTCTAATTATTCTTTTAATCTTTCTGGTTCTGGAGCTACAATCAAGGTGACATATGCAATGTGTTGCTATTTTTTTTAACTCCCATGGTGCTGATATCCTAAGCAAGGGAGGCGTGGGCTGGGGACCATGCTGGCTAGAGGAGGGAGGAATAGAAAGAGAAGAAAGCAGCCTGTTAAGGGGTGGGAAGAGGGCTGGGATGCAGAAAAGGTGGCTGATGATTGTGAGAGTTCCCATTGCAAAGAAATTGTAAAGGTTTAATTGTCCAGCACAGATGTCATTTTGAGTAAGATGGGATGGGGAGGCAACATCATGGCTACAGGGAGAAGGGAGGTGAGCAGGAAGCAAATTGGTATGGGAGGGGAGTTCAGACATGAAAAAGGTTGCTGGTGGTTGCTGGATTTGTGGGATTAGATACTGCAGCCAAATATGATGTTTTAAGTCTCTGGTGTGGACTCCATATACAGCTTGCTGGCGGGGTAAATCCAAGCAGGTAAAGAGAGACTCAGCCCTCTGCCCCAACATAGCACTGGACAGCACCGACCCAGAAAAAAGTAGTTTAAATCTCCCTATGCAGTTGTATACTATAGCATATGATACTTACTGGCACAGTTCCTCTCTACAGTAATGTCAGGCAGGGTGCTGGCAGAGTTGTCCTTCACGGCTGTTTCTGGATGGCTCACCACAGGGGGTTCTTGTTGATTGTCCACATCTGTCATGTCATAGAATTCTTGGCTGTCCTCTTGGTTGGCCCCCATGGCATGTGAGGGGTCAGAGGAGCAGTCGGTGGCTTGTTAGGTGCTTGCCATACTGTCTTGAGTGCTTACCATTCTCTCTGCAGCACTATCTCCCGCAGTCACTTTGGGTTCAGTGGTGGCATCACTTGCAAACGTGAGGTCCAGTTCCTCATAATATGGGTAGGTAGTGGGAGTATTACCAGAGGTCCTGTTATGGTCTCTTGTCTTCTAGTACTTCCACAGAAGCATCTGTATTATGACTCAGCTGCCAGGAATGTCCCTTTGCCTTCAGTTTCTTTGAAAGTACCCCATAGATGTTTGTAGTCTAATGATTCTTATCCAGATGGTACTGGGTATGCCTGTCTCTGAAGAGGGCAATCTAGTCTAGGACCTCTGCAGGGGTCCACACAGAAGCATGTGTGTGCATGGGCATAAGCACTGTTATGATGGGTATGTGAACACACTACTGCCTGGTATCAAAAAGGGACATTCCCAGCTGCCTACCTGCATTTAGACAGGCTTTATTCCTCCAGAGCAGTGGAGGGAAGACAGGTACACAGACAAGTTGACCCAGATGAGAAGCATTGCAGTGTGGAATATTAGTTGGTGGACTGCCAGCAGCATAGAAGTTAGAAAGAACTCACCCTAAAGTGGAGTTATTACTTTTCCAAGGCGGAATGCATACATTGCATGTCCAGCTAGCATGGATATAAGTAACAGTGGAGATAATGAGGCCCTGCTTAGGCAAGTAAAGACATGGCTTTCTACACTCCCCAGCAGTTCCTCTTCCATCTACACTGCTACTTTTAGCAGTGTAGCATCCTGCTGCCTCCCCACTGCCAGAGTCTTTCCACACCACAGGGAAAGATTTCAGATGCGGCAAAAGGCTCTGGCATGGGGGAGGCAACAGGGAAAGGCTCTGGCAGCTCCTTGCAGTATAGAAAGGCTCCAGCAGCAGGGAGCTGATGCAGTCTTTCTCCACTGCAGGGAAAGATTCTGGCAGCAGGGAAAGGCTCTGGCAGTGGTAGGCAGTAGGAAAAGCTCCTCTCTGCCAGAGCCTTTCACTGCTGTGTGTAACTAAACAGCACTGTGAGGATACAGCCTATTTTTCACTGCAAGTGGGATGCAGAGTAGACATACCTTAAGATGCAAATTAATCACTTTGAAAACAGGTTCTGACACAAGGCACTTTAAGGCAGATTAGCTACAGTTAGTGAGATGTAACATCCCTATGTAGACAAGACATGAAAAGTTTCTTTCTTTTGAGTGGAGGCCCTGTGCTTACGTGCTTTACTGCACTGGGACCTAAATTAGGTTATGATGACAAAGGAATAGCAGTTTTTATATTGACTTGCAGAGTCTGAAAATTAGCCTATCACTGAGATGTTATGATCTTTGTGTGTAAAGTTTGTTTGTGGTAGCTATGATTAGTTAGCTCGGAGGAAGAAGAATTGATAACCCCAAGTATTCAAAGAAAACAGCCCCCCAAGTTCGTAAGATTTGTTCAGATATTATGAGATTTTTTTAAAAAACCTTTTTTTATATTTGCCCTCTGATTTTTGAGTGCTTAGGGTTCATGTTTTTGAGTCTTTCATCTTAACCATAAGAACTAGATTTTTATTTACTTGTAATAGAAATTAAGAATCTCACATGTGCAAGAGATTCAGGAAGTAAAAATTTAGCAAAACACCAAATATTGTAAAACTAATGATAAAATCACAAGTTCTAGCAACACTGAGGGAGGTCATACACACAAAAGGGAACCTATTGGAGACAAATTTCATAAGAGAAAGTATTTATTTGGCTAGGTTAATGAATATTATTATAACTTATTATAAATTAGCAATATTAACTACATTTGACCAAAAATTATTTCTGCAAATTGAATTCTCTTCTGAAGAATGTGTTAAATTTGGTGACCTAATTTGATCATTGAAGTTTGAGCTATAGATTTCAACTCCTCCTTACCCATAGAATTACAACCAATGAGGTGCACCTACATAAACATATGCACAAAGTTCTGACATTGGAATAATAATAATAATATGAGTAAATAAATTAAATTTTAGTGCAGAGTTACAAAGTGGCCTACTTTTTCAACTCTGAACCTTTTGACCTACAACCCACGAGCTCTCTAACGCCAAGGTTCTAATTGTACACACCGTACTGAGGCAAAATACCTCCCATTGAAGTCCATCTGAAGAGACATAGTGAAAACAAGAGAGTTTCCATTTTGTCTCTTCAGACAGACTTCAATGGGGGTTTCCTGAATAGGGAGCGAAATATCTAGCCCTATATATTGATCTGCAAATGAGTACATGTATTAAAATACAATGATTGCAGGGGCAAGAGTGATATGTTATTTTAGAATGGGTAGGTCTGCACAGTAAATGACCTAAATAATTTATATTTCAAATTATGTCAATTAGCAAAATAGTTTGAGATGTCTAGGTATCTGGAAGATATAAGGCTCTCAGGATATTTGATGAATGAAAACACAATTCAGTTTAAGACTCTCTTCTCTTCTCAGATCATATGTAGTCCTCTCAGTATTATCAAGTAGAGATGGGTACCCCACTAACTTACACTCTGTACACACAGAGGTCCCACATGTTACACAACTTTCTCCTCTCTTTTTCTCTACTCCAATCTCTTTTTTCTCTTGCTCACTCTTCAGAAAAAGTCAGTGACTAGCAACAACTATCTAAACATATAAGTAAATCAAAGATCAAAGTGACATTTTTAGATTAGGGCAGGGGTCGGCAACCTTTCAGAAGTGCTGTGCTGAGTCTTCATTTATTCACTCTAATTTAAGGTTTCGTGTGCCAGTAATACATTTTAACGTTTTTAGAAGGTCTCTTTCTATAAGTCTATATTATATAACTAAACTATTGTTGTATGTAAAGTAAACAAGGTTTTCAAAATGTTTAAGAAGAGAAATTTAAAATTAAATTAAAATGCTGATCTTATGCCGCCGGCCTGCTCAGCCCGCTGCCGGCCTGGGGTTCTGTTCACCCAGGGACCCCAGACCTGGGTGGGGAGGTTTCAGGGGTCAGGGCAGAGGGCTGTGTGTGGTGGGGGAGTGCAGGGCCAAAGGCTGGGTGTGTGTGGGGGGGTTCAATGGTCAGGGCAAAGGGCTGGGTGTGGGGAGGTGCACGGCAGAAGGCTGAGTGTGTGTGGGGGGGTCAGGGCAGAGGGATTGGGCTGTGGGGGTGCAGGGCAGAGGGCTTCTGCCTCCTGCCCCTGCAGGGGAGAGCGGGGGGTGGGGGGCGGGGGCGCTGAGTGGGGCTGGGTGCCGGGACCGCGGCAGGCGGCTGCGTGCTGCTCAAAATCGGCTCGTGTGCCACCCCTGGATTAGGGTGACCAGATAGCAAGTGTGAAAAAATGGGATAGGGTGTGGGGGTAATAGGAGCCTATATAAGAAAAAGACCCAAATATCGGGACTGTCCCTATAAAATCAGGACATCGGGTCACCCTGTTTTTAGATACAGTTGCATGCCCCAAATCTGTAATATTTTTGAGCTTTTAAAGTTCATGTACATCTGACAAAGGTGTCCTTATTACCCTTTAAGGTTCTTTTACTGTGATACTTCTACTGTATGAACATAAATTCCATACCCTTAGACTGGTTCTGTCATACATGGTAATATTCAGTATATAAATATAGTCCCACACAAAATCCTTTCACCTATAGTTAAGGCTGCTCCAGTCATTAATATAATCCTTATACAACCTACATAATCCCACTAAAATAAAAAAAAACAACACTCCCTTGTGCAATAAGACTCCTGCTGACGTCAGTGGCCTTGGATATTGCCCCAAAATTACAGAAATGACCAGATAAAGTACTTATTAATGTAGAGATGAGGTGGGAAAAAAATTACTACTAAGTGTCTACTATTAGAGGGGAACCAAAAAATAATGGGTCCAAACTTTAAGAGTAACAGAGGAAAAAACATTTTTATGAATATCTTTTGAAAAAGCACACAAAGTACTATATATGATGGAAGATGGATAACCTTTGAGTTCTGACTCAGCAGTTATTTCACATACCTTCACAGCTGAAATCCTCCTCATCCAATCAGATTCTCTTCTAATGCCCATTTTATAATTACAAATAAGTGGAATCTCTACAAAAGACTGTTTGAGAAAACTCCCTTTCCTTTATCATCATATACTTCATTACCAGAAGTATCCATAGTATGCAAGGTGCTGTACAAACTCTTAAAAAGTCTGTCCCTGCCCCAGAGAGCTTACACTCTAGAGCAGAGTTGTAGAATAACATTTGCACACATCTTCCTATACACTTTAGCTTGGTCAGACATACCAATGAGGAGAAGCATTAGATGATTTACGCTAAGATCAGGTTTAAATTATGTCATTGTAAAAACATTGGCAGCTAGGCTAAAGCACTCCCATAAAGTGGCATTCATGCTAGAGCAATGGTGGGATCACTTCAGAAAATTCTCAGTGTAGACAAAGCCCTACAGTGTGAGCTTTTGGATTACAAATACATATGTCAGAAATTCTAGCTGAACAGTATATTGAATTCTATTGAGCAATTCCATAGCATGCTGGATCCACTAGTGTACTCAATACCACTGGCTGCCCACCAACTGCAGATCTTCTGAATCATGAGGATAAATGCACAGCATCAAACTTTTCTACAACAGGAATACAGAGATCATCATGATGCCAACAACATGACAATCAATGTTAAAATGAAGTCTTCTTGCTCCACATAGGTGGTGCCTTCACTTTCCAGATTAGCTAAATTCAGTTAGCTAATCTGAACAATTGTTCCAGATAGCAAATGGTTGGTTGGTGATTTAAATGAATCCCTGTAATTTCTTCCATAATCCCCTTTGTAAGTAGAGGGAAAGGCCTTAAACCTCCTCAACATTATATTTTCACATGTAACTCCTACTTCAGTTGCTGAACAAGACAAAATGAGATTTATTGTTCCACCAGGGTAGTAATAAAGCCCAAATTTTCAGAATAGCCATAACTTTTGGATGCCTCCATTTATGGGTGTTCAACCTTGGGCCTGATTTTCTGGAGTGTTGAATATCCATACTGGTTTTATTTGGAACTGTTGGTACCATACAGGGTGTGTCAAATAGGGCACTCAAAGTATGAGGCTCCCAAACTCACTGGCAACTTTTGAAAATCTTAGCCTAAGTGTATTGTCATCAGTGCTATACTTTTCAGTGATCTCTCTTGTGGAATACTCCTTCACAGTATTAGGGTTTTTTTCATATCTATTCAGATTTTCCTAATGATTGATTTATTTATAAAGTCCACCAAAACACAAGATCCCTAGACACATATTCAATTTTTAAAAACACTTCACAAATCACATTGAAGAAGATTGCCACAGAGGCTGTATACAATGGTGATTAGTAAGACTGGTGGGTTTTTTTGGCATGTGGAAAAAATTGGGAAAATCATGTCTATGTCTGGGGGTGGGGTGAGTCACAGTATTCACTATAAAAGACCCAAAAGCCACCGCAATTTTTTTTTCAAATCTATCAGCATTTATAAACTGAGTAAATGCAATACGTGTTCAAATAATAGGGAAAATCCATACTACACATACATGGCTAGATTCACTCTTGCATGGAGTGAAGCGGGTGCCCAAAGGAAGGAGGGGCACTAGGGAGTCACCCCCAGCCCTGACACAGTTTATAGCTATTTCTGGCCATTGATATAGGAGTGCTTAATGGACCCTATGTCAGTGGAAGATTGTTCTCTGATCTCACATGTCTCTTACTCCATGATGTGTGGGAGAGGAAGCATTGCAGAGTCTGGCTGTGGCCCAGATGCATCAGCAGAGACAGGGGCGGCTCTAGCTTTTTTGCCGCCCCAAGCACGGCAGTCAGGCAGCCTTCGGCAGCTTGCCTGCAGGAAGTCCCCGGTCCCACGGATTCGACGGCACGCCTGCGGGAGGTCCCCGGTCCCGGGGATTCAGCGGCATGCCTGCAGGAGGTCCCCGGTCCCGTGGCTTCGGTGTACCCGCCACCAAATTGCCGCCGAATCCATGGGACCAGCGGACCCTCCACAGGCAAGCCACCAAAGGCTGCCTGACTGCTGCCCTCGCATGGACCGGCAAGGCGCCCCCCATGGCTTGCCGCCCCAGGCACGCACTTGGAGAGTTTCCCTATGCCAGGGGAATTCTCTGTTGGGTATTTGCAGATGGATTACAGCCCCTTTGCTTCACTTCCGGCTACAGCCTCTTGCCCAGAAAATTAACACATTTATTATAAAGTTGATATTAAGTCATGTTCTGAGATGTTCTAAAGCATGTTATATGTATATAAATTACATGGTTTTATAGATCTCCTGTCATCTCTGCACACATCTTTATATAAAGAAAATGAACACTCTGGAGAAGCACTGTTTGCAGGAAGGATTTAGGAAGCCAATATTACATCCAGGTCACTCATTTAACATTTGGAAGATTATTTTCTCAACTATCAGGGCTGCAGCTGTAATTCTTTTCTTGTTAAAAAAGCTAAAGGAACTCCACAGTGATCCACTAAGCAGCCAAAACTTTCTTAAAAATTGTGAAAAGCATGAAATCTTCTATAAACCATGACAGTATGACAAATAGCTAAGCTTAGTGATTGGTGACAGCCAGCCAAGCACAATACACTTTCCCCCTCAGATACAAAGACATTATTCTACAAATAATTCAAAATGATGCAATCATACAGTAGGTTGATTTTCTGAAGACTTTTCAACCTAAAGCTCTACCTATTTTCTTTAGCAAAAATCAAAGGTAGTGATAGTTTACAGTACCAAGTGTTCAGGAAAAAAATCAGAGAAGGGTACACATAGCTAATTCCTCCCTGAATACAACAGAAGAGATATATTAGATCATCTAGTCCATATCATAGCCAATGCATGACTGTTCCCTGAACCTCTGTTTTCTCCAGAAAAACTGTGCTTGCTGTATAATGGAACATTTAAGACACATTTCGCCAGGGAAACATTTACATTTTTTTAAAAAACCTCAACATACCAGCTATACCAAGTATACCAGGGCTTTCTTAAGGCTATGCTACTCTTCTTAACTGTGTTATAGCTGGGGAAACCTTTATTTATTTATTTATTTTTGCTTGCTACTGCATATTCTCCTCTGCTATACATAATCCTGAGGAATCAGGGCACAACTTCTCTATGAACCGTCCAGTGAGAGGGCCACAACAGTCCTCTTCAGCACACTTCAGGGTTGGAGACATGGCATTCAGCATTTGACCATGTAAATATATTGGCTTTAACTCTGCAATTCATACTTGAGAAAAACTATTCATTTCAAGGGGAGTTTTATTTAAGTAATTTGGTCCATTCTAAAGAACAGCTACATTATTGGCTTGATAATATATTTCTGATTACTCGTTACCTGTATGTTTTGTCATTATGAAGTCCAGCTTTTTCTATTTTACAGAGATGCAAAAAAAAACCCTTAGGTTCATACTACCTGGCATCTCCCTAAGAGTTTATGAGAACCCATCAAAAGGGCAGAAAAAGATGGGTCATGGAGCACCTATAATACAGAACTATACAACTATAATACCTAGACAACTATAATACAGAACTGAAAATATTTACTGTAAATCAATCTTTTCTATATTGGCAGATTTTATAAAAATCAGCAAAAAATATACTGTGGATATTTCGAGCAACAGGTAAACACTCATCAGCACTCATCTGTAAAGGGCATAGGAATGTGAAAATAAATTAAGGCGATTCTATAACCAGCCTCTTTTGCACTAAAATAAATAATTCTGGGATAATACATTCTCCAGTACTTTCTCTGGTTTAACAGGGCTTCCACCAATTCCCTTGAGAGACTATTCTAAAGTTTAATAGAACTCACTTTTAACAAATGTTTTCTGCTAATCAGTTCATTTGCTTTATTTAATTTCACCCTTTTACTCTTAATATAAATCCTTGGTGTATTCTAAATGGTTCCGGGTTCTTTTTGGTATTTACATCCTCTTAATATATTTAGATGGTTTCTGTAACTGCTTCTCATTCTTTTCGTCATTTGATGAAGCCATATGCAGTTTTTAGTCTTAATAAATCTTATAAATCTTCTCTCCAGTCCCTTAATCGTTTAGGTTGATCTTCTCCAAATTCCTTTCAATTTGTTGTCAGATTTTTTGGTATTAAGGAGCTCACGACTGGCTGTATTACAGTATCTTAGCTGTGGTGTCACCATTGCCTCAGGGAATGGACTTGTCATCTTGGTCCTTCACATATTGCCTTTATACATTCAGCCTACAGCTGCAATGGCTTTTTAAAAAAGCATGCTTTGCAACTTCACATCTAATTTGCAGTCCATACATCTCTTTTCATATTACAGCTTTCCAAGCATTACCTTCTTACTGAGAAATCTTGCGAGGTTGAATCTCATTTGTTGTCTCACAAGATCCCATTTTTAAATTGCTCTGTCCATCTTGTCGATAGCAACCCATTCCCATCTGTGAGGTAAATTAATCTACTTCCAGATCATTCATAGAAATATTAAGTAAGATTGAAGTTAACAACAATTCCCGAAGCAGTAGACTGTATACTTCCCCAAAACATACATTTTTTATTATCCTTTATGGTCCATTAGAAGTTTAATTATCTGGATTCAAAACCTATCACGACAAAGATAGTAAACATCTTGCCCTGTATTTTCTACATTGTTTTTCTGTAGGTTTTCCCCTGATTATTATACCTTTTTAACATATGCTGAATACAGCAAAAAGCTTTAAGACTGAAAAATAAGCAAAAACTTCCTTAGACTAACTTACATGGAGGTCAAAGTTCATTTGGACCAGATGCAATGTCAGTGAAAACAAATTCTTCCATTGACAGGGAAATGATATTTTACCCTTTTGCTATTTTCTATGTAGATATTAGCATTGTACAGATTCCCACATTATATTGTAATCTCTCTACAGAAATCCTATACCAAGATGTACTTCTAAGCAGCTCTTAATCCACACATCATTGATACAATGCACCAGAACAAGCTTGTAGCATTTCACTTGAGCTCTTATAAATCATCTATCTGAATCACAATGGCTCCTTCAAAACTGACATGATTTCCGTGATTGTTACAACTGTACATCATGGTAAGAGTGTAATTTTACATAACCCCCTTGCAGGTACAGTAGCCACTTTTACTGCTCTTTGAGATTTCTTGCCCAGCACAAATATAGAAATATAACAACAACAAAAAATAGCCTAGGCTAAGATCATGCCATTGTGTTCTGCACTGAAACAGCTGAGATATTGTATTCAAAATTGGCATTCACAATGAAAACCAGAATAAAACTATCCTGAGCTAATTTAAAGATATTTATTCAGCTTCAGAACATGTGCTTCGGTTAGATATTAGCTGCTTTATGTCATGTATCTTCACTTAAATTCCATGTACTCTATGGTTCTGATTAATAAAAAAGAAATTGTTTTGGTGCAGATGTACCAAGGAAATTCAATCAGTTTTCACCAAACAGCATCCTCTATGTAAAAGCCAACTAAGGAATACAAGAGTTATTAGTATTCTAGTGACCTTTCAGCCACAGACTGCATGGAAATCCCAAGAGCTATTTTACAGCTAAATTAAAGATAGCACATAATATGCAAGGTCAGATTGTGCTCTTCTTCACAGAGTTTCTCTCTCTGTACCAGATATTAATTCTTAATTTTATTCATAAAGAAAAATGTCACTTCTCTGTGCATCAACATGTGGTTGAGGTTTATGAAAGTAAGGAATAAAGAATTCCACATAGCAATTAAATACTGGCCTAAAAATACCCCTATTTATTGCTCACAGAGGCTGCGGATGCAAATTGACATGATATTGAACAAGAGAGTAAATAAGACCTTGAATGTGAGAGGTGCTGATCCCTTTCATCTCCCTCTGACATTCACTCATTCTCCTTCATCACTAGTTTGGTAATCTTGTCCTAGTATTCTGAATGAGTGCAAAGTTGCTGAGAGTCCAAAGTTGCCTTATATATCCTCAGTCCAAATGTTCAAAACCACTAGGATTAGGATCAAAGCGAGAATACTAAACAGAAAATAAAGGAAGGTAAAAGGAAATCCTGCCAAAGCCAATCAGATTGCAAAACTCAAGGAAGAGAAAACATTCACTGATCCCATACAGCAACATGATTAAGTCATACCCATAAAAAGCCAGTCTCATGACAGTAATTGTTTCTAATTCCTTGAACATAGCATCCAAAACTGAACCTATAACATTCTAGACCAAGGAATAAAAATAAATAAATAAATATCCAGACTTGGATCTAGAAGACTGAAGCCCAGAATAGAGAGACCCAATTACCTTTTGTGTGGAGCCTACTGAAAACTCTGTATGCAATGGACTGATGATGATTGACTAGGCCTGTCAGGTCACATGTACTTGACAGCTCAGTTTCCATCTGATCCTTAGTAATCATTATTTGTTTCCAAATTATTAGTCCAGCAACAGACATTGACCACTTCATAGATTTTCTTTTAAGGCCAAGAGATCACTGTGATCATTTAGTCTGAACCCTTCATGACAGAGGCCACAGAATTTCGCTCAGTAATTTCTGCATCAAGTCCAATACATTGTGATTGAACTAGCTCATATTTTTAGAAACTAATATTGATTTTAAAATTTCAAGTGATGGAGAATCCACCTCTTGCCTTCATAAGCTGTTCCAGTGGTTAATTACCCCCACTGGTTAAAAAAAAAGTGTATCTTATTTCTAGTTTGAATGTGTCTAGCTAGAAATTCTAGCGATTGGATCTAGTTATGGATTTGTCTGCTACCTTAAACAGCTCTCTACTATCAGATATGTTCTGTCTGGATTGTACATACAGACTTTGAGCTTCTCCCTGATAAATTAAAGATTAAGCTCCTTAAGTATTTCAGTGCAAGGCACGCCTTCTACTCTTTGAATCATTCTTGTTCTTTTCTCTGACCCTTCTCCAATTTTTCAGCATCATGTTTAGAAGTGTGGACACCAGAATTGGAGACAGTATTTCAGCTGTGGACTCAACAGCTGCAATCACAAGTAATATAAAATCCCTAGTCCTACTTCATATTCACTTCAAGAGGTCTAAAGGAACTGAAAGGGGCCAGATGCACTCTGTCTCCTCCAAGACCTCTCCGTGAGAGTACTAAAAGGAGAATAGAGTTTATATAGATCAGGAAGCAACTTCAAAGTAAACAGCTGGTATTCTTTGAGATTTGCCTGATGACTCTGAACACTAATCATTATGGAAAATAACCTACCTGAAAACCTATCCTAATGACACCTAAAGACGACTAAGTACTTTGGAATTATTTCTTAGGGTACATCTACAGTACGAAATTAATTCGAACTTATTTTATTCAAATTTTCGGAAGCGATTTTATACATTCGGTGTTGTGTGCCCCCACTAAAGCGCGTGAATTCAGCGGAGTGCATCCACAGTACTGAGGCTAGCATCAAATGTTGGAGCGGTGCACTGTGGGAAGCTATCTCACAATTCCCGCAGTCTCTGCCGCCCATTGAAATTCTGGGTTAAGCTCCCAGTGCATGATGGGGCAAAAACATTCTCACGGGTGTTTCTGGGTGTGTGCCGGCACTCGCTCCTCCCTCCGTGAAAGCTACGGCAGATGCCATACTACCAGCAGACGGTGCAGCACGGTGCACCGCCTATCTCCTGGAACTTTGAATCCACCTCGCATGTCCTCTCATCTTACTATCTACTCTTTCATCTAACCATTTCCCGCCTTTTTTCGGCTACCGTGAACTGAGCCACACAGCTTCTGCCGCTTTTTCCATGTTGTCGGTCCTGGGCTCCCATGGAAGCTACAGAAAGCAACTATTCCCTGCCATTTTTCGGCCATCGTGAACAGAGCTGCACAGCTTCCGCCGCAAACTCTGCTCTCCCGCTCTTGCAGCTCTAACGAACTTCCCGACTCTGTGAAAGCTACAGAAGACAACCATTTACCGCCTTTGATCGGCCATCTTGAACCAAACAGCTCATTTTGCACCCTTTTTCCAGGATTACTCATGCAGGCACCATAACGCAGGAAGCATGGAGCCCGCTCAACTCTCCGCTGCAGTTTTGACCATTGTAAATACCTTGCGCATTATCCAGCAGTATGTGCAGTACCTGCAAAACCGGGCAAGGAAGCGACGATAACGCAATTACTATACTGATGAGGACATGGACACAGACATTCCTAGAAGCACAGCATGTGGCGATTGGGAGATCATGGTGGCATTGGGCCAGGTTCATGCGGTGGAACGCCAATTCTGGGCCCGGGAAACAAGCACAGACTGGTGGGACCGCATAGTGTTGCAAGTCTGGGATGATTCCCAGTGGCTGCGAAACTTTTGTATGTGCAGGGCCACTTTCATGGAACTTTGTGACTTGCTGTCCCTTGCCTCGAAGTGCAAAGTCACCAAAATGAGAGCAGCCCTCACAGTTGAGAAGCAAGTGGCCATAGCACTGTGGAAGCTTGCAACACCCGACAGCTACCAGTCAGTTGGGAATCAGTTTGGAGTGGGCAAATCTACTGTGGGGGCTTCAGTGCTGCAAATAGCCAACACAATCATTGACCAGCTGCTATCAAGGGTAGTGACTCTGGGAAATGTGCAGAACATTGTTGATGGCTTTAATGCGCTGGGGTTCCCTAACTGTGGTGGGGCGATAGACAGAACACATATCCCTATCTTGGCCCCGGCACACCAGGGCGGCCAGTACATAAACTGCAAGGGGTACTTTTCAATGGTGCTGCAAGCACTGGTGGATCACAAGGGACATTTCACCAACATCAATGTGGGATGGCTGGGAAAGGTGCATGACGCTCGCATCTTCAGGAACTCTGGTCTGTTTGAACAGCTGCAGGAAGGGACTTACTTCCCAGACAAGAAAATTACTGCTGAGGATGTTGAAATGCCTATAGTTATCCTCGGGGATCCAGCCTACTCCTTAATGCCATGGCTCATGAAGCCGTACACAGGCACTCTGGACAGTAGTATGGAGAAGTTCAACTATAGGCTGAGAACAAAGGGGACACTTTGGTATGAGTAAGCCATCACACTTAGCCAGGCAACAGAATTCAGCTTGCAGGCAGCTTAGGGGCATGCAGGGTTTTGCTTCTTCTACATTCATTTCAATGTTTTTAAACTGCCGGGACCTTGTGGGTTTGCCATAAAGAAGGGCCCGCAGACTCTCTGGGATGACCACTTCACACAATACCCAACCCCACATCCCGCACACCCACCGCGTGGTTCCCATGAGGCTCTGAGAAGGGATGAGCCCTTTAAACTATACGTTAACAGCCCAGTGCAGCTGGGTTTCCCCCCCTCCATCCCCCACCGCATGGCTCCAATCAGGCTCTCACTCACCAGAAGTACCTTCTCCAGAGTCATGTTCCGGGAGCCTGCCTTGGGAGTGCGGGGAGGCTATTGGCTCCAGCATTAAGCATAGTTCCTGGCTAATGGGGGAAACAGATTTCCCACTTGCCACCTGTGCACTCTCCTCCTCCTCCTCCTCCTCCTCTTCATCTTCCAATGACTCTTCCTCCTTGCTCCATGCAACTCCCCCCTTGCAGGTGTCCACGGACAGTGGTGGGGTAGTGGTGGCGTCACCCCCCATAATTGCATGGAGCTCACTGTAGAAGCGGAATGTATGGGGCTGTGATCCAGAGCACCCGTTTACCTCCCTGACTTTTTGGTACACTTGCCTGAGCTCCTTGATTTTTGTACAACACTGCTCTGTGTCCCTGGAGTAGCCTCTTTCCATCATGGCCCTGGAGACTTTAGTGTAAGTATTTGTGTTCCTTTTTCTGGAACGTAGTTCTGCCATAACAGACTCGTCTCCCCAACATGCAATGAGATCCAGTACCTCCCATTCAGACCATGCTGAAGCTCGTCTGTGAATCCAGGACTGCGTGATCTCTTGTGATGGTGGACTCTGCATGGTCACCTGTGATGGTGGACTGTGCTGACAGTCACCTGTGCTGATGGTGACCAAACAGGAAATGAAATTCAAAAGTTCCCAGGGCTTTCCTGCCCACCTGGCTAGTGCATCGGAGTTGAGAGTGTTGAGCAGAGCGGTCACAAGGGAGCATTCTGGGATAGCTCCCGGAGGCCAATAATGTCGAATTGCGTCCACAATACCTTTAACTTGGGATTGCGATCTCGATTTAAGTGCTACTCCACTTGCCAAGGTGGAGTACAGAAATTGGATTAAAGAGCCCTTTAAATCGAAAAACCTGGTTTGGTCATGTGGACGGAATCATTTTTTTCCCGAATTAACTCGGCTAATTCTGAAATAACAGAGTAGTGTAGACCAGGCCTTACTGTCAGAGCAGAAAGCAGCTCCATTCAACACTTTCTGGCAGGCAGGCACATTATTTTCTTTCCCTACCTGTAACTGGGATCTTAGAAAGTTCTAAAATAAAATAAAGTAGCATTATCAAAATAATATCTTCCATAAAGTGGGCAGAAATAATGTGGATTAACTATTCTGATCATGGCTTGCCTGTCATAAAACAAAATATAAACCTAGGCTTAAAACATTTGTAACAGATCCCCAGAGAAAGGAAGTGGCCAATTTATTTTAACAATACTCCCTGCACATATGAAAATGAATCCTAATTCATTAGGCACAAAAACTTTCCCTTTTCAGACCTGGAAGTGAGGTTTTTTTTATTTTTTATATTTGCCCTTCTCTGTGTTAGTCAGGTAATTTATCTACAGTTATAAGTATAGATGACAGGTTTCAGTACTTGCAGACTGGATGCCTGTTCTTAAATGCCACATAACTAACTGTTGCTCATACATAGGGTAGAATTTTTCATTAAGTGCTTAGATGACCTGACTTTGTTCCCATTGAAGTCAATGGGAGTTTTATCACTGAGGTCAACAGACACAGAGGTAGGCAAAAATTGAATGCTTTCAAAAATCCCACTCAAAGTTGCTTGGCTTCTGACATGTTTGTTAGGATGGCATGTGTTCCAGCTCACCAGATGTTATGCCAGTTTCACTTGTACACAGGAGCCAACCAAAACTTGGCAGCATACATCATGCACAAGTGCCATCTCTTCTTCTGGAAGTCCTTTCTCTGGGAAAGCAATGTCACACTGTTGTCACATGCCTATTTACAACTAATTGCCCCTGACTTCTTCTGCTGTTAGTGGTGAAATAGAACATCTGAAAATGGAGGAAGGGATTTTTTTTTAACAAAGCACTACATGAATACAAATGAAGACAGTAAAGACTAATAAAAGTTGGCTCAAATGATTTAAATGAAGGACTGGATAGGTCAGAAGACTGATAATGAGATACTGAGTTATTCATCTACAGGTCACTAGTATAACCCCACCCATATTGGTAATGACCAAAAGCCCTTTTACTTGGACAGCTGCTGGATGGCATATATTCCATTCACCTCCACCAGAGGTACTTATATGGCCTCCATTATATAGTAGCTGATTGTTTCACAATTTTTAAATGTATTTATCCTCACAACACTTCCGAGAGATAGAGAGGTACTCTTATCCCCATTTTACAGAACTGAGGCACACAGAAGCTAGCTGACTTGTCCAAGGTCAGACATAAGGTCTCTGGCAGAGCAGGGAATAGGCTACTGCTCTAACCCCTGGACTTTCCTTTTTCTCTAAGGAATGTTAGTGGTCTGCATCAAATTTTCAATGGACATGTTACCATTTACAAAAAAAACCCTCTACCTTCAGAATTAGCATCCTTGGAAGCTGTCTAAACAGAAAAGAAAAAGATTAAAACAGCACAGAAATCTATCATTATTTAGATTGCAGTAAGTACTTTCCAGACTCACGGACAGCCATAGCCCTTGCCCTGAAGATCATACAATATAAAAAGACAAAGACAGATGAAAGGTCGAGGAAAGAGATAGGACACATAAAAATGACTGCAGTGATAACTACATCTTATTAAAATTACACGTCTTTTAACTTAGACAAGCCCCTCACCTCCCACCTATTGCCCCTGACCTTCTTCCACAGCAGTGCGCAGCTTCAGGTCCAACTTCCCTTTCCTGACCAACATTTGGCTCCTATCACCCTGCAGATATGAGCAATTCACTCACAATATAAATAAATACAATATATAGGCAGATACTGGTAGGTTAGTTAGCTAATTTGCTGTAGGTGTCATGGAACAAATGGGTTTTAAGAAGAACAGGTGGTGGCTTTGTGGACCAGCTCTGGAAGGGTGTTCTGTCCATAAAAGATGGCAAGGAATTATGCAGAGACAGTTGTGGGCCTAGAAGACAAATAAGGCTTTGAGACTGACATCACTGAGGAGCAAAAGCGATGAGGGAAAACCTTATAGGAGACAAGAACAAGTGTGTGCACTGGGTTGTGAGGTCAGGATGCTTCCTCTTTCTCAGAAGATCCCAGGTGTCTGGGAGGAAGTGGTCCTGCTTGACAAACCCTACTAAGATAGATGATGGGAGGATTCTTGAACACCTACTGGAAAGGAGCCAGCATGAAGTAGTGGGATAGAGGAAGTGGCCACTGTGCTTCTTCGTGGACACCAACTGTTAGCAGGAGGAACCGAGAATGCAGCTGATTTTCTGCAGTCTGAACAATGTGCAGTTTTCAAGAAAAGCTTTCCCTTCTGTGGGCTTTTTGAACAGGAGAACAGAAAATAGCTGTAAGTCTCTAGACATTTATCTCCACTCCCTCCAAAGTCTTTCCTCTAAATAGCCCATGAGCAATTAGTACATTAGTAAATTTAAGTAGTAAATAATCAGTGAACCTTTCATTTCCATGATTTGCACACATAGATTCACAAATCTCTGAAGAACCCTTTCCTTTCTTACTTTAACTTTCCAGTCATGCCATCTGGCTCTGCATGAGGGTAGCTTAAATCATTCATTTTCCTTCTTATGCTGACCTTGGGTTGACGTCTTCAAATTTTACACTGCTGATTAAATTTAATTGCAGTTATTTTCAGATATTCTAATATCTTTATTTAGGGCTGAAATTTTTGTACTCCTTTTTAAAGTTCATGCAAGAGGTTTTATTTTCAAATGTGTCTGTGTGCAATTTTTCTACTTCTTTTGCTTGTGCAATTACTGTACTAATATTGTGCATGCAAATCAGGTATGTTCACAGTAGAAATGAGTGAATAATAGAATTTTCAGTTTGGAGGCAAACAAATATCCGGGGGCGGGGAAGGGGGATCTGGGTTTTGAATAATTTTTTCTGCATTGAATTGAAAAAGTCAAATAAAATTTCATTTCAAATCAACCAATACATTTTGAATGGTCTATAAATGATTTTTTTGTTTGTTTTCAGTTGACCAAAATGTTTCAGTTGATTCTAACTACTGCTCCCCCCTTTTTTGAAATCTGAAATCAAAACACTGTTTCAAATTGAAAAGTTGGAAAAAAAATTTCAAAATGGTCAAAATGAAACTGTCAGATTCCACCCAAATTTTGTAAATTGTTTTGGGCCCCCTTAAATGCATTTTTGCATTTGTAAAAAAAAATGTCACTCAGTTGTAGTTCACATACAAGTGGCAATACAGAGGTATACATGTCCATCTGTGAATATAATTGTGGCATTATCCTACAATTGCAGCAAGAGCATACACACGTCCCTCAAAATCAAGTCTGCAGTTTTGGCAGTGACTAATTTGTTCCAAGAGCTCAAATGCATAAAGTACCATTCCACTCCCTCATACTATGTTGAGAAGTTCCTGAATCTTTGCCATATGCTGATGGCATCCAAATTCAGAAGGCCTATAAAATTATTGAATAAAATTCAAATGGCATGTGGGTATTTTGTCTCAATGACTGAGTGTGTGTTGTCATTTATACTCACAAGATATTATAAATTAATTAAAAGACCATCTGAAAGCCCTCAGGTAATTTTCAGTGTAGCAATATGGCTGTCCCTGGCACTCTGCAAAGATATTTTAATTTGGAATTTTAATTGTCCCTATTAATTTTACTTCACTAAAATTGAAAAGGAAATATATGGCCATGTGCTCTGCTTATTGACACCACTGGACCAACCTACCAAAGTCAGTGGGATGTACAGGGGGTAAGCCAGTGCTGAATCTCACACAAACCCTGTATCTTACTTCTCCCAAAGCATGCCAATTTAAGGCAAAGCAGGACATTTCCAGCAGTTGTCACATGCAAAACCAAAGCCATAAAATACAGAGCCACGCATACTATGTTAGCCATTAATATTCATATTGTTCCATAAGATTCCATGAAAAATGTTAGAGGATGCATTCCCTAAACCAACAGTTTCTCTGTCTGCACATATATCAGGGGATCTACTGGAGGTAAAAGGCATCTCTCTGAAGGTCCCTTGTCTCTGCACTGCTGCCCCTCTTTCTCCAACTTCCCTAAGCCCTTGAAGCAAAGCACAGCTCCTGTAGAAGTCATGTTGCCTGAGGCTACCTCAGTTCTGGCTCCCCCTAGACTAGCATCTCTCAGAGCTATGATTCCACAGTCCTGAAGGGAAAGCACTGTAAAGTACTGGAGACTCTGTCTGCAAATCTTGTCACTGATTGCTCTGCAGGGTTCTTGGGTTGTGGGTGAGGGATAATGGGGCAATCCTTGGGAGAGCTGGAGTTTTTTGGACAAAATTTATTTTTCACTGAAAAATGCGGATTCAGGTTCATTGAAATATTTTGTGAATTTGCATCAATTCTGGCGAATTGTTTCAGTCGAAACTAAAAAATTTCAGAAACGAATCATCTCACTGGATACAAATAATTGAATATTCATTGGAGGAGGGACTGGAATCTGGTATCACCATTTCCCCCAGGACAGAGGGGCTATAGAGTGTATGTATAGTTTTTTTTTAAAAAAATCAAGCACTCTCTCTCTCTCTCTCTCTGACCCAGTGCCTATTCTAGCATTTTATACAAAGTGGAACAGCTTCAAAAGGAGAAATGGAGAAAGCCCCCCTTCCCCCCTTAGAATAACCAGTATCCTGGTGGTTAGGACACTCCCCTAGGAAACAGGGAGACAAGTCCCTTCTCCAGAGTGGGACTCTGAAACTAGGTAACTAATGTCCCAGGGAAATGCCCTAATCACTGAGCTATTGGATATAAGGGTGGTGACAAGGGCACCCTCACCTTGGTTTTGTGAATCTAGTCCCTTAATTAGTGAGATTAAAGTGCCTGAAACAAAAAGGTCCATTCAACCTGAAACAAAAATTTCCCCACTTCTTTGATTTGTGAAAAAATGGTGGGTTTAGGTCAACCTGAACCAAATTATATTGGTTTTTTCCCTGGAACTGCCAGTGATCTGAAAAAAATCACTTATTCACACAACTCTGCTGGCAACTCCCTCTTTGTCTATGGAGGGAGAACTCCCAGTGGGTAGGGGGACAAGGGAAAACAGGCTGCAGAGGAAGCACTTCCGACGTACACTTTCCTCCAGCTGGAATCCATGGACAGGCCACTCTCCACTTACAGGAATGGAGGGACATTTTTTTAATTGGTTTAAACTGTTTTATTTTTATATAGGACACCAAGAGCCAAAGAGAGAGGTGGTCATATCCAGTGGGTACAGTACTGGTGTGGGAATCTGGAGACCTGAGTTCCTGTTCCTGACTTTGCCACAGAACTGCTATGTGACCTTGGGCAAGTCACTTTACTACTTCCCCTCTGTTTCCCCTCTCATTCTTTGTCAGTCTTGTCTATTCATGCATCCGACGAAGTGGGTATTCACCCACGAAAGCTCATGCTCCAACACCTCTGTTAGTCTATAAGGTGCCACAAGACTCTTTGCTGCTTCTATTTAGATTGTAAATTCTTTGGGGGCAGGGACTCTTACTCTGGTTTGGTATAGCATCTAGCATAGTGGGATCCTGGCCATGATTAGGTCTTATAGACATTACTGTAATAATACTAATAGAAAATTAATCCAATCAAGTCAAAACCACCAGAATGGATGTTAAGGGACCTCTCTGTAAATTATGTACAAAACTCTATTCAGAAATATGCTGGGTTTATTAGTATTTTATACCAGCCAAAAAGTATGATAAGTGCTTCCCAGCAGACATAGAAAAAACAGTCCCTGCCCTAAAGAGTTTGAAGTCTAATCTGGAGAAGTAATTTACAAGTAAAGGTGAGACACAGGAGGGGGGGGGGGGTTGAATAAGAGATTGTGAATGTTCAGTCTAGACGTACACATGTTTTGGTGGTTTTGTGATTTTTAGGGCTTGAATTTATACCGTAACAAAGAAAGAGAAAGCACAGAGTGGTGAAAAATTTTGATTCACTTCTTGTAAGCATTGTGGAAGACATTTCTGTGATAGTATTATAAGCATTTTGAGTGCAGCAAAACCTGGTTCTTATGCTGTCAACAGCATCAAAAAAGAAGTTATACTGCACATAAGTGAGTGGCTCTGCAGAAGCAGTAATACAGCCTGGAGCTCTATTTCTTTTCCTGATTAATCTGCACAGAACTGGTGCATGGGGAGGGGAAGCGAAGGGGTGCAATGCAGATTATCTTCTCCTAATCCAAATCCACACCCTGGCCCCTGCCAACTCACCCCTCCTCCCACTTGATACAGTCCCCACCCTGAAGCAACTCTTCAGGGGGTCCCATGGTTGAAAGGATGGTGCCATAGAAGTGGCTGACCCCCTTCCTTCATGCAAGATGTTCTGCTTGCGGAGATGGGGAGGCACAATCTGGAGCATTATTCACTGAGCATTGTTAAAAGTGAATTTCTGACTTTTGTAAATTTAAATGCTGCATATGCTGCATTTACTTAATTCTTTGAAATCAGTTCTGGAATATTAGAAAGGCAAAGGGGGAAAGTTTGCTGATCAATATATATAAATTGTCAAATAAAAGCATCTTTGAATGGGGGATCCTGGGACTACACATTCGAACGATTACAACACAGTGCAGAGGAAGCACACACTCCCTTCAGGCACTGATGCAATCATCATACCATTCTTGCTGGGCTCTCTCTCATGGCATTTTTAAGGCAGGTAAGGGGATTTAAGAGGTTAGGAAGGGGAGAGATGACTAGCTAAAGCAGGTATGTTCCTGAGGCTGAAATCTTTTACATTGTAAAAGATCATGAAAATAATATATTGTGAACAATCTTTATCATGCATTTCATTAGGTTTTCACAAAACATGATTAAACTTAGCTATGTATTATTCAATGGACAGTACTACATACTGGCTAAGCTTCAAGTTTTAAAAATCAGGGTTGCAGGGTAAAGGCAGAAAAAAAGCTGGATATTTTAAAAAAGCACAAAACCAGCATTCTTTTTCACTTGCTTAAACCAAAAAATGGAAGAACAGATTTCATTTAAAATTTCCAAGGAAAAGGCTGAGGCCAAACAAGAGACAACTTAGCCCAAAGAAATATTTTGAAATTATTCATGCCTGAAAAGCAACATTCAGAATGAAATGCCCTTCTCAGTATTCACTACTAAGCTGCTCATGCAAAACTATAAAACCAACTAAGGCTCATGGAAGCTCCTGTACATTATTTTTTTGGTTAGTCCAAGAAAAGATCTGACATACAGAATATAAAATGGATTTATCCTTTACTAAAACCAAGGAGAGACCCTATGACATGCAATCAATCTACTATAAACAGAACACAGAAGAGAAATGAATCTTGAGTGCCTAGAACACATCATGCACTGGACTGCTTTAAATTTGGTGCTGGACTGTGGGAATCCCAAGTTTCCAATTAACTCTCATTTTGTTTGCCTCAACTAAGCAGGAAATTAATATTTAAAAAGTAAGTGTGAATCTTCCTGTGTATGCATAGGAGTACTTTCCCGTATTTCTGGCAATTGTATAATGAAACTGGTTGACAAGGCCCAATTATGTTTTCAATAAATTTTCTCAGAAGTTATCAGCACCTTGGAGAGAGACTGAGAAAATGAGCAAAGCAGAGAGAGGGAGAAAACAGCACAGGAGGATGGGGAGGATGGAAGAAGCCAGGGACAGGCAAAAGACTGGAGGGAGTAGGAAAAAACAGAAGGAATGGGGAGGAGAGAGAGAGATAATGAAAATATATCAGAGAATAGGGAAGAAAACTTTTAAGAATGTTACTGTCTTGGTTTTTATTTGTTCCTTTCCTTTGCTTATAGTGAGCCTTGAATGGGAACCTCAGATGTGGGAGAATAATTTTATTCTTTTCAAGGCAGCTTTATAACATTTATTATTAGTTTTTCAACACAATAGTTATGCAGGACACTACTAAAATAATGGGTACAGGGACCTATCTTTAATTTAAGTGGCATTTGAGAGAAATACAGGAGAAAAGACTTAAGCTTAGCACCTCACAGCTGATCCCAAACCTAATTCTTCCAGGACCTGACCCTGCCTTCAATGGAAGTTGAAGACATTTATGTGATAAGGCCCTTGTTTACCAGCACTAAGTAATTTAATTCTAACCAGTTAGCTGTCTGCATATTGTACTGATGCCTATGTATTTGGAGTGTATAAGAACAGGGTAATACCCAAATAAGCCTGTTTACTGAATATATACAACACACAAAGCTTAGCTATTTACAGTGTGACTCTGGTTGGGTCCTGCTGGCTTCTGAACATAAAACACAGAAAGCACCACTAGAGGGCTCACAAACTATTTAAAGGGATCCTACCCTATTCTTGTACACTACAGTATTTAACTTGCATTAAGAAATAGAACCAGAAACAGATCAAACTGTCTAACTTGGAATGCATCTCATTATACCACATGGAATCAAACAAACAGTACACACAAATTATTTTTTCTTTAAAAACAAATATTGTATGATATTCACTCATCAAAACATCAGAAGATTAATTAATTTATGAAACAAATCAATTTGAAAGGAAGACAAATTAGAGGGATTTTAAGATGTCCTTGAAGGTCCCCTACTGCCTATTTCCTTCCCCTTTTTAGGTCCTCTTCCATGCTAACCCTTCTCCCAACAAAGCAATGCTGAATGAAGTTGATTCTGGAAGGCATCAATGCTGCACCAAGTGTCAGTTACAGAAATTCACTCAAGAGCTATGCAAAAGTACTCGGAGCATAACAGAATGCTACCAGAACTCCATTGTAGCCAAAGGAAAAGTTAATTTTAAAGGTGAATGGCAAAATGCAATTCCTTCTGTTGACTGGCACAATATATGCTGAACTCTCCCAATACCCCGACTGAAAAGAGCATTCATTTGTTTAATTTTTAATTCCAAGGTACTGCTTGTCCATCCTCATTCTAATCTTCTTAGAGCTTCTACTCTAATGTGACATGCCAGCAAGCACTATACTGGTGGAATCACATCAGCTGCAAGAGTTCTTTGGAGCAGGGTGCTGCTGATGGCTTTAAGTAAGTGCTGGGCTGTTTTAAAAACACTCTATATTATCTGCATTTTTTATTTTACAATAGGATATAAGGTATTAAATGTGAATGGCAAAGAAAAAAGTTATGCACTTTAGTTCTTCTTTATGTTGTGTAAAACATCCTAAGCAATGAAAACAGCATTCTTTTAATATTAATTTTGGTGGATAAATAATCTAATTTTAAAAAGGGATCCTGTTTCATCTTGGGGCTAATTTTAAGTGTCTGCACCAAAATTAAGTGTGTAGGTTAATGTCCCTCTAATTGGATCTTAATGACATGGACTCCATTTTTTTTCATTTAGATCAATGCATTCCTTAACAAATCAATAAACAATTCAGATCCCTAGGGAATAAACTATTAGACCAAAATCTAGTTGGCTACCAGAGAGGGAAACTTGAGTTTTCAATCTGATAGTAGAACTGGATGCCTTCCAACAATTAATGCACAAATCTACTCCAAAATCATATTGGTGATAAGACTTCACAAACTGCTAGGGTGATATCATTCATTCATGACGGTATGTGTTCTCCCATTCTCATTTATTTTATACCAGCTGTGTATTTTAGCTGATACAAATGAAACCTATCCTACGCTGCCATCTCAATAGCCCATCAGCTTGAGTAATAATTACATGTTGTTTTATCAAGTACCAGATGATTATTATTAATTATTCATAGCACATCCCAGAATGTGCCACACAGACTATTAAAAAAAAGGACACAGCGCCTCTTGCCCTGAAGAAATTACAATCTAAATGGAGATATGACAAAATGAAGGAATACAAAACAGGGGTAGGAAATAGGGTTATAAATACAAAATTGGGCTAGCTCAGAGGTATAGCACATATGGTTTTGTTTTAGGATTAATGTGAATAATGGGGATGGGCGAACTTTACATTGAGAAGGGGATAAGGTACAGAGTAGGGAGGAGATGGTGAGAGCTGGAAGAGGACTGGGAACCTGGCTCAAAGAGAAAACTAGGGTAATGAACAGGTGGCATTGCAAACACTGAAATGACAAATTCTGCTTGAAGAAATATGTCTTCTGTGAAGAATGGAAGCCAGTAAAGGCAGGCCTGCTGGGGAATGTGTGTGCATGAAGGGATGGGTAGTGGGTAACAGGTTTGTCCTGGTTGGAGACAGTGGCCTATATTCATTCAGGGTGCCAAGGCTTCTGTTCCACAGCAGTGGCAGCTGAAAGAGGCTGACATGAATGCTGGAGTCCAAAATGGGAAAACCAAAATATCCTACTATGGAGGAGGACTGGGTTTGGAGATACAGGGACCCTGATGGTTTCCAAGAGAGTGGTTGGGTAAGTTTCTGGTGCTGGGTCCTCCAAGCTGGATGATACTGGTGTCTGTGGAAAACTCAGAGATGGGTTGGCAGAATCAGTGAATAAAGCTTTATAAAGTTAGGCAACTATTAAAACTCAAAGCCTCAGTTTAGAACCATGTCATCAACACACTAGAAGGAAGATGAAAAAAGAAAGGAAGATCAGAGAATTCCAGTCCAGGAAGAGAAAAATTACAGATTAATCTTTTTCAGAATGATAAATATTTGAGACAAGCCCCGCCTCCCACAATAATTGGTGATTATTCTAACCCTTTTCCGGACTGGTTTAGAATAAAGTTAAACACAAATAATCACATATCCTTTTGTTTAATTCATTCATTCATGCATTCATTCATTCTCAGACATTTCATCTAACAGATGAACCTGAGGGTGCCCTGATAACATGGGCAGTTTCTGAGTCATACAAAGCTCAAGACAACAGATTCCAGTCGCAGGAAAAAGAGAAGACTAAAGGGAAAAGCAGGAAGAAATTTGATATATATTATGTAGTTTTAAAAGAAAATCAAGCACGGGATTAAAGTCTGAGGCATTCACTTGCAGGAAAAAAAGAGATGGTAGGTTGTGCACCCCATTTTTCTCCATGAGAATCTAGTTAATTCATTATGTATAGAGCTCCACCCTATAAGTCTGAAATGTGCACCACAGGCTTTTAAAATGCATGCTACAGATGTGAAAGGAGACAGACAACAGCAACAAAACAACAGAGTAGGGAGTTTGGAGAGGTATGAGATTCTTCCGTTGAGCAGCTATAAAGTTTTCTACAGCACTTCACTTTTAGGATTTTGCACTTCTGATATAAAAAAGTTAGACAAATAAAAAGTGAGATAACAGCAGGTTTCTTCAGAACAGAGGTAAAATTAGGTCTCAAATGTGTGACATTGCACTTCATGAGACACTGGTGAGAGGTAGGACTGGAAGGCACTGCCATTTATCTGTTTGGGATCAGGATTTTTGCTTTGTAAAGTGGGACATCAAACCCATCTGTTCCATTGTGTGCAAGCTCTCTGGTTTAAATCTTTGCCCCACTGAAGTCAATGGGAGTTTTACCAGTGACTTAAAAGGAAGCTGGGATTTCACCCTTTGTTCCTGTGTAGGCTGCAGGTTTTATTTTGTGACCAATCCTGCACTGGCAGGAACGGAACTAGATAAGCTATTTCCCACACACACACTTTCTGATGAATTCCGATCTATTATGTTGTAATCCATATAGGTTTTTAGAGTGCTCTGATCACCACAGTGTACAAGTTCCTTCCAGTAGCGTTAAACAACGTGATTAACATCAGGCATGTGTGGTTCATTCTTTGTCTTATCCTTTCCCCAAACAGAGAATGGAGTATGTTGTGTAGTGTTTTATTTCAATAAGTTTCTTCTTTAGTTTTTAATTCCAATGTGTTTATATTAGAGAAGTCAGGTAGAAAAAGTGATCCTTGCATGTGGAGCAGAAGGAGGCAAGTTTTGTGATGGTCCTTAGTTCCTGTGGGAGCTCAGGACCGGCCATTGAAAAAGTTCCATCTCCTTCACAAACAATCTTTACCCTTAAGACAGAAAGTTCTATTCTGCCTGAGGAGCAAAGTTGTTGACCATGAATCCCATCCCTGAGCTGTGGGAGATTTTTAGATATCCTGGACTCAGACCACTAAGCATTTTGAAGATAAGGAGATCTTGAACTTGACTCAATCTTGCATCAGTCTTCACTACAAAAGTTGAGTGAGCAGATATTTAACACAATTAATACTAACAACAAGGGAGAAGGAACACAAACCAAAATAGAGAAATAACAGACGAGAGAATATTTAAGTAAGTTAGATATATTCAAGTTGGCAGGGCCTGATGAAATTCTCCCTAAGGTCCTTAAGAAACTAGCTGAAGCATTTATCTTTGAAAACTCATTGAGGACAGGAGAGGTCTGAGAAGACTAGAGAATGGCAAATATTTTTTTAAAAAGGGAACAAAGGGACCCGGGGAATTACAGATCAGTCAGCCCACATGACATTCTCATATACATGGAACTTAATTTGATCTGTACTGGCCATTTGTTAGCTGGAATATAAAGTGTTTTGACATATAAAACCCTAAATAGTTTAGGACCAGACTACTTAAAAGACTTTCTTTCTCCCCATGACATATTGCTGCAATTGTAGTCTGCAGAAGCACCTGAGTTGGAGTCCCCTTAACATAAGAGGGGACTCCAAATTCCTCACATTCTTTGTGAGGAACTTAGCTGTAGAGCAGGCTTCTGATCTTGCTCGTCATCTGAGATTCCAGAACACACTGCAATGTATATCGTTTTGCCCAGATGCCTGAAGAAGGCAGGGCTTAATGTATATGGGGTAAAGACTGTATATGGCAGGGGTCAGCAACCTCTGGGACACAGCTCGCCAGGGTAAGCACATCCCTTGGCCCGCGCCACTTCCCGCAGCCCCCATTGGCCTGGGACAGCGAACCGCGGCCAGTGGGAGCCGCAATCAGCCAAACCTGCCAATGTGGCAGGTAAACAAACTGGCCTGGCCCGCCAGGGTGCTTACCCTGGCGAGCCGCGTCCTTGAGGTTGCCGACTCCTAGTATATGGGATAAAGACACACCTGTTATGTGAGGGGTGGAGTTTTTCTGGAGTTTCTTGAAGAAGGAAGTCTGAAAGAAACATGAGCAACTTTTTTTCTAAATATGATGTTTTGCTCAGTTTTGGGAATAATGCTAGCTGCTCTACCATTGGTGAATTAAAGTAATAGGTAATAATTGGAGATATACCAATCTCCTAGAACTGGAAGGGACCTTGAAAGGTCATTGAGTCCCGCCCCCTGCCTTCACTAGCAGGACCAATTTTTGCCCCAGATCCCTAAGTGGCCCCCTCAAAGATTGAACTCACAACCCTGGGTTTAGCAGGCCAATGTGCAAACCACTGAGCTATCCCTCCCCCCCAAAGTAATGTACCATTGGATACAGCTGTTTAGGATGTAAAAAGGTGGACTGTTGAGTTTATAGTATGCTGCTAACCATTGTGTAATAGAAAAGTGTAAAAGCAGTATTGATCTCAGGGTTTTTTTAAATTATAGTTGTAGTCTATAAATGTTAGAATTTTGTTATAAAATAATCTGTTTTATGATATATTCATAATTTTGCAGTGTTATGTCACTACTGTTATATTTTACATTTACTAAAAGGTGGCACTTCAGCGAGCACAGGTAATGCCTTCCCCTGCGGGAGGGTGGGCAACATAAGTGGAAGATCTGAGGTAACTTTCTCTGCAGCCACTCCATGATCTGAAAATAAAGTGAGGGAGATTTCCTTTCCTAGCCTCCATGCATCTACCCACTGTTATGTGAGCTGTGTGCTAGGCTCAGGATTTGGGCACTAGTGTAATACAAAATAAGGAGTTTGAAGAGATTTTCAAAAACCCACAGAAAAGCTTTGTGTTTGAAATGGTATATGGATCAGTGCTCCTTTGCTCCTTAATATACATGTCCCCTCTTATCTGTCTTCACTTTCGCAGTGCAAGCAGCTTCTAGTGCTTTTTCCCACTCCTTTATTACAACTAACAATGGCTGTTATAAACCAATGAAGTCAGTAGCAGGCAAAAACCTATTTTTACAGATGCCAGGACAAAAGTGTTAATTACCTTAAAAGAGTAACAATTATTTTTCTCCTGCTCTCCATTTAGCTTTTCATGGATATTAATTATAGTTTGTCAAAACTGTATCTTGGAAATACCTAATCTTCTGAAAGAGTTTAAAATGAATCCTTTGTCTCCTATATCCTATAACAGGGTAGTAAAGTGCCTTCTCTTTTCTCCCTTATATAATTTATAAGAATCAATGGGATGTATTTAGGAAGATTTAGCATCCTTTTTCATATCTTCTTATACTGTGAGATGTAATTTTATATAGATATGTCTCTCTAAGAATGCAATTTTTGTGATCCGACTAAGGATTCGTAAATGATTCATATACATGGGTAAAGGAGCTGATCCTGATCCCATTTAAGTCAATGGCAAAACTCCCATTTACTAGAGGGCAAGAAGATTAGGTCCTGTGGTGTAGTTATTGTAACTACTGACCATATGGCTCCCGTGGCTTGCATGCTGAAACCTGCTTACTATAGCTTGTTACAAAACCTGCCTCCAAATCTTACATACTAAGACCTCCTACTTTGCATGCTGCCATACAACTTACAGCACAAAAAGAGACTCATCGGGAAGATGTGAAAAATAGCTGCAGCTTCTAAGCAGGCGTGATCTGGAGAAACGTGGGCAGAAACAGGGTAAAGTCAAAATTACTGTGTGTCCTGTCCAGATAATCAATATAAGTTACTACAGCAAACTGGCAGTAAACTATTGCTACTTGAGCAGTAATAATTTGCTATCAACAAAAATCCTTCTCTTCAATGTGGCAAAATATAACTGTTTCCATGGATGTGTATAAGGGTAAACTGCTAATGGTGAGGGCATCTGGGCTTCATATCAGACTGTAAGAGATGTAGAAACATTTCCACATGCCTTGGCCCCTGAGCCATGTTTGCGATGGTGCTGTATACTACATTTCCCAACATAGAATCCACCTGTTTATTTTTACCTCTTTAACAGGTGTTTGTCTTTGTTCACAGTCTGTTAGTACTACAACTGGGTGGCAGGATATGGATCAATGTAGAAAGTTCAGTTGGGGGGGTCTTAGCACTTTCTGCTCCTTTTCACTATAAAACAGATTATATGGCTCTAAGTCTGTTTGATATGATATTTGATTCAGGGGTTCACAAACTGTGGTACATGTAAAATTAGTAGTGGGTGAGCTTGATGGTCCATCAGTTAATGTCACAACAATTTTTTAAGACATTGGGACATGAATCAATGAAGTTTGAGACCCACTGATGTAGATCAAAGCTGTCCAAACTGAGATACGTGGAGCCCTTCCCACTGGTCCACAAAGAACCAGGCAGCCAGCTGATGTTGTTGGTTCTGCCCTCGAGTGTGCAGGTTCAGCACACAATGGTGTACATTGATATGGCTACTCCATTAAATGTTTTGCCTTTTTCTCTCCAACCAAGAAATATTACCAGAGGGAGATGAAGAAGCCATAAGGAGCCAGACCTGCAGCCATCACACCAGGAGCTGGACCAGCCACCAGTGGACCATAACTGCACTGAGATCTACACCCACCACAACTGCATTAGGATTTACTCCCACAACCACCACTACGAGCATGGAACCCACTGATGCTGGACCAGGACCAGTTATCACCATTAACAGTAGTCAGAGACAGGAGAAGGCATACAGGTGGACTGTGATTTGATCTGGTGGAACTGAAGGAATGTGAGAGTGGAAGAAAACCTGATCAGAAGGTAGGGGTCAGGAGAAAGAGCACCAAAGGGCAGGGAACCTGATTTGGAGGGAGGTGAGGAGAAGCAGCAGTGGTGGGTTTGGAGGAGGGTAGAATTTTAAGAGGAGAAAGGGGTAGGTGAATGAGGAAGAGGGAAGGAAATAGGAGGCTAGAGCAGGAAACTGTAGGCAGGATGAGACCAGGGGCATGTCTGAAAGGGCAAGAGCTAGAAGAGAATAGAGTTTTGAGGGGGTGTTTGTGGAGCAGATCATGGTCACAGGAGTACTCATTTTGATTTCCCCAGGGTGAAAAAAAACTGATTTGCAAAGAATGGATTATTAGGTGGACTGACTGTGATAGTGGGACAGTATGTAGAATTGAGTTAGTGGGAGGAAATTGATTGCGACTTTGGGAGGCTGATTGGATATGTTGGAGTAATGAGAACTCAGTCTGAATGAGAAACTGAAACTGAATGTATATGGGTAGTTTCACTTTGATTTGTCCATGGGAGTGAAGGAAATTATGTGGATGATTGAGAATTGTAGGAAGAATTGACTTTGAATGGGATGATGAGGAGAGTTGCTTTTGGCTATGTGGGCAGCCAGTCTAAGCCCAGTGAGTCTCGGTCTAGTGTTGATAGAGAAGGCAGCCCACACTAAAAAATAAGCTTTAGAGCCCCCAGTGTAATTCATCTATATCCTATTGCACCTTGTCACATGAGTTTTGTGCCCCCCCCCCTTTTAACGTTTTGGGGAAGAAGGGAGGTCATCTACTTGATAACAGTTTCTTGTGGAGGTCTGGGGGATCATTTTAACTTTATAAATCTTTACTAAAAGGAGTTTAAAAATGTCACATTCTCTGGTGATTTCAGCTCTAGGAAATAGAGAAAAAGCTAACATGGGGCTTTTAAACATCAGTATTATGCATACACTACACACGTAACTAGTTCACCAAAATGTACGTATCCAATTACAAGCACAGTGAATGTGTGCTTGGCATGTCTAGCTAGCCTCACTCACAGCTCCACCTACCCCTTTCTTTGCTCCCAGTTACACAGATAATTGCCAGTAATAGGCAGGCAATACAGATGTGTCTCTTTGAAAATTTAGCTTATAGAACTTAGAAGAAGGAACATTATAGAAACTTATAATGGCTTACGAAGCACTAACTTTTTCATTCAGACCTTTACAATATACTATGTTGGTGGGGGAGAATGTATTTCCTGTGCTGCATCATATGCCCTCAGTTGACCCATGGATCTGCCAAAGTCTATGAGACCCTACCACAGGGATGAAAATCTGGCCCCACTGAAATCTATGGGAACTTTCTCATGGACTTCAATGGGGTGTGGATTTCACCTCAGGTTTCCAATAGTAAAACAATGGTGCTACATTCTACTCCAGCAGACACCTGTCAAAATGGATAAATAAAATTCTTGTGTTACCTTTTATTAACAGTAGGTTTTTAGTAACATTGACATATATACATGAGGTGAGACTAATCTAATGGTTCCTTCTGGAGCTAAATTCTATGAATTTATGAACCTTTAACATATAATCAGAGTTATTTAAATATTGAGAAAGACATGGACATTCTCCATTGAAGATTATTTATGGAAGATGAGCAAATTTTACTTATTTTATAGAATATGAGATTGTTTCTCTTTTCCAGTAAAATCTGGAAGATCGCTGAAAACTAGAAAACAGGCAGAAATGAACAGTAGCATCTTTGCTACAGGAAATAAGTTATCTAACTGGGTTTTCACATTCTTTAGATTGCAAATTTAATCAGGTGGTTGTTCAAGTGGAGATCTCCTTTTCACAACAAGGTGATATACAACAGGGTTTCCATCTGTTCAGAGAGGAGCATAGCAGTTTTAATTTGGGTCAAAGCTGCTGTATTTAGCTTGAACATGGGAACAAGTGGAAATGCATTGCCACTACAGCAAAACATACTATTTTCTACTACACAGTAGAATAAATAACACTGTGCCCTTCCCAGAGCCAGCATCCCATAGCCCCTCTTGCACCCCAAACCCTCTCCTGCACCCCAAGCTCTTACCCCAGCCCTGACTCCCTCTCAGAGCCAGCACCCTGTACTTCCTCCTGCACCCCAATGCCCTGCCCCAGCCCTAACCCCCCTCCAAGAGCCATCACCCCCTACCTCCTTTGGTACCCCAACACTATGCCCCAGTGCGGAGCCCTCTCCTACACCCAAACTCCCTCCTAGAGCCCACACCCCCTCCTGTACCCCAATGCCCTGCCACAGCCCTGACACCCCTCCCAGAGCCAGCACCCCGCATCCCCTCCTGTACTCCAACACTGTGCCTCAGCCCACATCCCCCTCCTGCACCCAAACTTCCTCCTAGAGCCTGCAGCCCCTCCTGCACCCCAAAACTCTGCCCCATCCCAGAGCCCCATCCTGCACTCAAACTCCCTCCCAGAGCCTGCAACCTTCCCCGTCTCCTGCACCCCAACCCCCTGTCCCAGGCTCAGCCCAGAGCCCCCTCCCACACTGCGACCCCCTCCGCCACAGCCCAGAGCCTGCACCCCCTCCTGAACTCCAACCCCCTACCCCAGCTTGGTGAAAGTGAGTGACGGTGGGGGAGAGTGAGCAACAGAGAGAGGGGAGGATGGAGTGAGTGGGGTGGGGCTTTGGGGAAGGGGTGGGGTGGATCCTGGGTTGCCCTTAAATTCAAAAAGTGATCTTGGGCGTAAAAAGATTGGAGACCACTGTACTAGGGAGATTGGAAGGCTGTTATATGTGTGATTTCAGAGAAACAGTTGTCTCTCCATAATTAAGATTGATACCAATAAATTAATCATGTCCCTTCTCACAGGGCGACTGGCCCTTTTAAGAAGGAATGGATCCAACTCACCTTAGATTCATTAACAGCCTTTCACTGGGCCTGATAGAGGGTAACTGGTCTCTATAAAGAGCCAGTTGGTAGAGAAACAGAGGAGGAACAGGAAGTGGTGACAGACATCTGCAAAAAAGCAAGATGAAGTCACAGTTCAGGGCAACTGCATGTGTTTTCCCCCTCCATGTTCCAGCAGGAGCACCCACATGTAGGCTTCCAGATCTCCAGTAGTTACTTCTCTTGGATATAACAAGTATGGAATATTAGTTTCGTGCAAACTAGCAATAATTCAGTTTCTCTACTTTCTGTGTGTACATAGAATACCAACTTCCTTAAGTCAACACATAAATGTGTAAAATAATCATTAGCAAGAATACCAAAAAAATCAAATATTTCTGTACAATAGGTAGCTTAATTACCTCTGCTTTCCCCACATTTTTCAATCTATTTTAAGATCTTCTATCATAGGAAGGGATTCTGCCATATAATATATTCTCCCCTATTCTCAAAAGAAATAAAATTGATAATACCTTTTTCTAAGTAACAAATGAAATCAATGTGACAAGATGTTAAAATTTCCACACTTCTTCATTTATTTTTTCCAATACTTTGTGAATATTTGCGTTTATACAGTTTTACACATACAGATAGTAAGCTGATATCACTTGTTCTTAATATATAAAATATTTATAAATTCACCAATTAGTACTTCAAACATTTATATTTTGTTAGATGCAATTATTATGCATTTAGCTTTAAATCATTTAAATAGATTCTGCTGCATTAGTTCTCCAAAGGAATTTCCAAAAAGTGTTCAATTACTTCCCTAAATGTTGGCTTTCTTCCAAACCAAGAGAGACTGTTTCCCACTCTTTGCACTCTTGTTCATACTCTCTGCAACCACTTGTTCCAATGATCATGAAAAGAGTTTTTCTTTCATGACTGCTTCAACAGTGAGCACTCCTTTCCTGTTAAAAAAAATTCAAGTTTTTCCTAGCAAAAATTTAACTAACATCTTCATTATACTGCACATTTTGTTGAGTGAAGAACCTTCAAACAAAGAAAGATTGTCTAAAGAACCTGTTCACAGGAGGTACTGCTTTCTTGGGACCAGAAAAAAAAAGTTTCAGCTACTGACAAGCAGGAGCAGTGTAACAGAACAAAATGGAATGCAACTAAATGTGCCTCAGATTTCCAGAACTGAAAGTCAGAGCGATCAGTTACAGTCTCCAGCACTGACCCTTTATGGGAAAGGAAATAATGAAGCAAAATATCAAATAAGAAAAGGAGACAGGTCAATCTAGTCATGTTGCATTTCCTCTTCTTAACCTTCACTAGTAAAGATTATTAAAAACTGATGTACTGAGATAAAAAACAGGGACTAAAAATACTATAACTTAAAAAGGCCATTTAATATGCACTGGCTTGGTTCCTTCTGATAGGAGTCCTAGCAAGACTAAAACCTTTACAAAAAATTACAAAACCAGATAAAATATTGTGTGTGTGTGTGTGTGTGTGTGTGTGTGTATACACACACACACACACACACATATACATCTTAACAATGACTGATTTACACTATTCACACTCTAAACATAACTTGAACCTCAAATGTAATGTGGCTGTTTATTTAAGAGTAATGTGAACAATTTCCTATCTGATTTATTTGGCTTGAAAAACAACAAAAAAGAATTATTTTTATTATGTATTATTTTTTTAACCCTGACAATGTGGTCAGTCCTGCTCAAGGCATCTACAGGGATACTCGTGGTTGCAAGAGGTTTGAAGAACAAAGTCTGATGGAGCCAAACATAATCCCTTTTATTAGATTCCCCCCCTTCATTCCTTTACTCAATCCAGGATTCTGCAGGCATTCATATCCAGAACACAAGAACCTCCTTTGTTGGTGACTTCCCTATTCACCAAGTAATTGTGCTTTGACTACAGGTTTTCCTAAATCTAAACACAGTCAGGTTCTATATGTGTTATTTAAGAGAAACAGTTGTCTCTCCATAATTAAGATTGATACCAATAAATTAATCACAATCCTATTTTAATTCTACTTGCTTTAACTTTAATTTATTTTTTGTCATCTGCCTCACAAGGAGGATTCCCTTCCCAGAAAGTTTGAAGGTAACGGAGTAAGATATTTGTCAAATCTGAAATCTAACTTTTGGAATGTAATACCTCAAAAAATGGTTTGACCTAGAAACCAAAGGTTTGGTAAATTTCCTTAGCAAGGACTGATGTATTTGGCTACATTCATATGTTCACTGGATTAATTCTGGAGTTACCTGATACGGTTTCTTCAGACATCAAACACATGAGACTTACTAGCTCAGCTGTAACAGAGAAAATCAGTCCATGTAACTGTGGAATTTAAATTTCACAACACCAGAGAGACAATGAAACCAACAGCTTCACTGGTCCTGCAAAGCTTATAAACTCCATAGGAGCCCTGGTCCTGGCAGGTCTCTCCAGTCCCAGCCCTGGTGGATCTTTCTGTGCATGTAAGGGTTTATATGCTCTGCAGATCCAGAGAGACATCCATGATGAACAACATGTGGAATATTCAAGGTCAGTGTGAGGAGACTGTGCTGGGACACCGCCATAACCCTTCTCACCACTCACTTGAGGCGAGTAGAAGAACTTGTAGAAGAACTATGCTATCTGTAAGATAAAAGGCATGTAACTTTTCTCAGATGTGTATATGTTTAGGGTATATCAAGGAAGGGAGTATGTGGCCTACATATTCAGAGTAAAGAAAAAGTTGATCTCTGGCCTTTTTGTAGAGTGTAGTATCTCTCCATTATTTCTCTGTCTTCACGTATATTTGTAACTTCTCCATATTTAGTATCATCTGAGATTTTATGAGAGAGATTAACATGTTCTTTACTCCCTCGTCCTGATAATTAAAATCTGATTCTCTTCTGAACTGTAACTCGGTAAAATCACACTGAATTACTCATAGGTCTGTTCCTTTTGTATATTAAAACTCATACCTGATCTCTTTGACTGTCAAAAAAAAGAGTTTTTACTGCTTTTTGCAGAGTCACAGCAGCTAATTCTGAGTGAGCTGGATTCTTTTCTAACTGTACATCATCATCATCAGAATAGCTTACTATGTTAAACTCTAAATGTATGGAAAGCAACAGGTGCATAAAAGTGTTACTGAAGGCACCATTTCAAAATGTTGGGGTTGCACAAGTGTAAATAGGGCCTAATTCAGAATACAAAATCTTAATTACTAGCAATAATACATTAGAAGGAAAGAACCCAGATGTCATACGGATCTCATGGGGAGCTTGCACTGGCAGTTAGATAAACATTGGGGCATATTTGATCCTGACACCATTAAGAGAAAGTGAAAACAGAACCCCATGATGTTATTTCACAGAATTGCTTTTCGGAGTAAAGTCACAATTTAAATAAGATCATAAAACAGATTGTTGCAACACCTCCCTCGACATCTGTCTGCAGTTCAGTACATTAGCATTTTTCATCAACCTTTACGGACAGCCTCTTAGCTAGTTTCCAATCCTAATAACAGCCTCCCTGCCGAAGCTGATTTAAATTAGTTTTCACTTAAGTTTTTTAATGTAAACTATTTTTTCAATTAACATTTAGAGTCATGCTGCATCAAATGTTTTACTAAAATCTAATGTATTAACTCTACCACAATCGCTTTATCCAATAAGTTTAAAGCAAATAAATAATTAAATTTGTCTGGAAAGTTATATTCTTTATAAGCTGTACTGAAGCCGAGTGCCCTCCCTCCAGACCCAAGAGGGAGGAACCAATATACTTCACCTGGTGGGCACAGCCAAACCCGCTCAGTCCCTACCTCTTGCAGGAAGCAGAGGGGCAGAGCAGGAAGTATAAGAGGAGGGCCCTATAGCTCACTTGCGGGTAGACCAGGGAAGGAGGTGGATGCCTCTCACATAGAGGTGAGCCCTCTACAAGGTCCAGGATCAGCTGCAAAGCAGACCAGCACCACTGGCAAAGGTGTTCTATACTTTAGACTTTTTGGATCATCATTAATTTCATCTCCTGTCCCTACTACTTAATAAACATTTGTGCAAGCCCTTCTTATACCTCTCAATCTCTTTTGTAAGCATTACATCATTTCTCTTTTTCCTGCCCATATTTGTTTCACTGCAAATCTTACCTGATTCCAAATATTATGGTTTGGTGGTCTCTCACCTTTTCCATTCACAGTTCAGGTTTCCTTTTATCCCCATGACTCTGTGCAGCTCATCATGATGCCAAATTGCCTGATCATTAAAATTAACTATAATGACTTGGAACTTTTTGAATTTGAAGTTACTGCTACCACAGTTGTGATTTAATAACTGATCTGAACCTTTAATAATAAAAAGGACAGGTTCTCTTATACAGCAGGCCCTAACACATTAAATAAATTCCTACTCATTTTAAAAAGTGGAGGGATAACCAGGACAAGGTTACACTGAAATGGTGCCTTCTGAATTATGATTGCCGTTGTAAGCAAAATCAGAACAGATATGTACATACTCAAAAGCTACATTACAAAATTAAGGGTCCAACTTAAACTAAGAAATTATGGGAAATGCAGTCACATATTAAATGGATCCTTAGCCTGTGCAAATAATGTCCAGGTAAAGGCAAGAGAAAAAAAAATCTTCCTCCCTTGCATCCTTTCAGCAGGTTGGGTAAACTAAGAAGGAAGGTTGGTTCGGTCCATGTCCCCCTATACCAGCCAGTAGAGCTTACTGACTGTGGAAGGCAGCATATTTATGCCTTTGGGAGAGTGAAGTATATACACACACTCCACCCACCTCCACACTTGGAAGCTGTGTGAGAAATTGACTTGAATGGATCTACTCACATGAGTAAGAATTACGTGTGTTAGGAAGAGACTGAAGAATTAGACCCTTCATTAGTACTGTTTTATTTTCACCAGTATCAGACAAGACCATAGGCCAGATCTGGAGCTACACTGATGTACACCAGCAGGGGATCTGTCCCATTATGTATAATGCCCCAAAATACTTTTTAAATTACATTTTTGTGGCAATAATATAATAAAAAATCTTAAAGCACAAAGATTTTTTGCACCATCTTCTGAAATATATGCTGACCTGATTTTAGTGGTATTTTGTAAAATTGCACTATTAATGTGAATATATATCAAGAACAAACCCAATGTGATTTGCAGAACAGTTATAAATCCTAAAAGAAAAAAAACTAGCTTATGATTCAATGACCAACAGTCTTAATCATAAACATGCCCATTGATGTAATTAGCATTAAAGACCTATTTCCAGTCAAGCAAAAATTCAAATTATTTACAATAAATAAATTTGTTTACAATCTAATCCAGTTTCATACAGCATCCTTATATGTCTACACAAAGAGGAAGTATCTTTCTGATCTAATGAATTTGCATATACTGAGTTTTGTATCTTGCTTCATTCATTAAAACAGTCATTACAGGGAGTCCTCGGCTTTATGACACAATTCGTTCCTCAGAATTGCGTTGTAAGTCAAAACCGCTTTTCCCATACAAATCAATGGTATAGGATTGGTTCCTGAACCAAGGCTTGATACACTATTCTCACCACAATAACACAGATTTTTGTACTACATGAATTGTAGATGACTAATGTAGCAACATCAATGTATTTATTTGGTAAACAGCATTCAAATAAACATAAAACAACATATGCTTTGACTTTCCAGAACTTTTTGAAGGGCTCTTGGCTGGAAGCTTCTCTGAAGTCTGGGCTGCAGGTTTCTCTGGAGTGTTCTCTGCAGTCTTGCTTGTAAATAACTTAATGGTCGTGTTATAATGAATGGACCTGGAAGGGGGTCCCTTGCAGCCGCTTGTCCAATTGGCTTCCAAGGCCAGGATAGCTTGTTGCCAGATAGCTTTGCCGCTTGTTTTTGATTGGCTCCTGGCCCTGGGCTAAGTCAATCAGAAAGCCTGAACAGTTAAATCAGTGATTGGCTGAGGCTCAGCACGTGATGTGTGCAGTTTTCCCAGCCAGCTTGCGTCCTAACAGCAAAACATACGTCGTAGGGCTGAAATGGGCAGTCAATTGAAAAGCGTTGCAAGTCCGAAGACTCCCTGTATTTGCATGTAATTATGAACAAGAGTTGCCAAGTTCTAGAATCTACAGGCAATAGTTCTGTGGCCAAAATACACTGAAGGCAAATCATCAGATCAAACACTACTGTTGAATTCCATTGCACAATATATAAAATACATGACAACTAATCACTGTGAAATATTCTGGATATGACAGTGGTTATTCATTTTGCTTTGTTTTTGAAAAATGTATTTTCCTCATTATAAGTTGAGATAAGCAGTGGCTTTAACCCACAGGCTTGAGTAGCGAATGGTGCCTCAGGCAGACAGGGTTTCTGGAGACCAAGAAATGCATGGGTGCGCTTACTCCCTTCAAAAGTGAACAATGTATGATTTCACTCCCTAATCCTGCAAGTGTTGGTCCTCTGGCCAGTTGGGGTGGAAAGAGCTGGTGGAAAGTCTCGTGTTGGAAGTATTCATTGGGAGGCCTACTGCCTATGTTCTGGGTTTGCAAATCTCCCTAGACAGAAGAATATTTAACAGAAGTTACAGGGCTAATGTGTATTGCCTTCAAAATCAGTTGACAATGCCCAGTAAAAAATTACTTAGACATGGAACAAGTTTTATTTTGACTAGACTATTTTATCTTCTTGGACATGCTTCCCTCCCATCTATGATAAATGTATTTGGGTTTTCTGTGACATGTGTCAGTCTTTTGACTTTTATTTTTTTAAGATCCATTAGAAAAAAAATTTAATCTGAGAACCATGGCTGACTTCAAACAAGATATTTTTTTTCCATCAAGGAGCATATAAAAAAAAATCAAATGGAGTCCCAATTTTTTAATTATAATCTAAAAATCAAATAATCTGGACAAAACATAGGTATATCAAAGGTTTAAAATACAAAATGGAAACCAATCCTCAGATTTTATATAATCATGAAATCATTGGTCCTTACATATTTTCATTTTGCAATTGAGAAAGTTGAACAGGTACAAAACAGAAAATATTCATGATTAAAATTATTTGCACTATCCTCAATAAATTAATTAAAAGGATCTTAATCTAGTTTTCAAGGGCATAGCTGCTAGTCACTTTGCTGATGTAAAAAGGGTTAATATTTTAAAACTATTGTATCTTTGCAATTAAAATAGAGCTGTTGTTTATGGGTGAGATAATTAATAGACAAATAGACAGTTTCTGCAGTCACTAATGCTTAGAACTATAAAAACAGCCAAAACACAAGCGATATCAGAAACAGTAATTTAGGAATATTATATTTTATGGATTAAAACCAAAATGAGCACAATAAACATGAAACAATGCGAGAAATATTAATCAGTGCCTTGTCTTCATAGGTGAAACCTAAACAGAGTCTTTCTTGTTTTCAGCTAAAGTGGGAAACCACTGTGTAAGAGAACGTACTAAACAATGCCAACTCTGTCCCTTCGGAAGGCTAAAAATGAATGCTGGCAATACACAGCTACCAACTTGCCCAATTTCCAAGTGAAAGCGATAGTCATAGGAAATAATATTCCAATAAACAGGTTTCCAATGGGTGACCTGTGGCCACATGCAAACCTCCAACTCTTCAGAGCACTGATATAATATTCAGAACTGTAGTGGAAACTTTTACATTTCTAACATTTTGCAAAACAGCTGTTTCCTAAGGTAACAGCTGAACATGCAGTAACTCACACTCATTTGCTCCTATTCTTTTCCTATGGTAAGGCCTGAACCTGCTTCCACTGGAGTTAGTACAAAGCTTCCCGTGACTTCAGCAGAAGCCAGATGAGGTCCCAAACAGGGTATGAGGCATGTCCAGTACATACTGAAAATACTGAAATGCATTGCACTATATGGAATATACAGTAGAATAAAAAGTACAATGGATAAATCCATAAAGTCCAAAAAGCAATAAGGAAGAAAAGCATTCAGAGAATCAAAGGCATAGAGCACTGTGCTTGACAGAGAGAGCAGCAGCTCAGCATCAAATCGTAATGAATCTGCTTCCCTATGACAATCTCCCTGCCCCATCCCATAACTGAATGATATTTGGGGAAACCCAGAGGTTTAAAGAAGAGACCTAACTTTAGATAACAAGCAGGAGAGACTGAATTAATTAGTATCCACACCTGTAAATAATCTCATTGAAGTAAAAAGAACTACTCAAGTGAGTACAATTTCCTCAATTTAAGGGTGGCAGAATTGGGCTAATTAAGATTTACAGCCCAAATTTGCTCATTTTAAGTGTAAAAAGTTTGCTCTCTAAACAGCAGTCTTGCACATCTGGTCTGAGCTCTGAAAGCCAAGTTGTCTTCTTCCTAGCTTGCACATTATCACAAGAACTGAAGATTCTTTAGGCCAAATGCTGCCTTTGTTTAATCTTATATGACTTCAATGTGTTCAAATTGCTGTGACGGAAGAGTTTAGCTCTGCAACTGGAACATAGTTAATAGATCTGTTGATTATGTGCAAAACAAAAGATTATCCAGCTTCTTTTTTACAGAGTAAAACTCACACTAGTTCATTTGGACCACACATAGTCATCTACACCACATAAACCCCATCTCAAGTGCTTCAGTGGCATAGTGGGACATGCAGTATTGCCAACTCCAGAAGATCAAAAATTATAGGTAAGGCATCAGCAAAATTTGATATGGGCTTCAAATTCATAACTTTTTTTCTTAATGTTGCATTCTTTTTGTTTTAGTTCAGATATTTGAGCTCCTTGGGATCAGGTTTTGAAGTTTTTTCCCCCTCACAATCACAAGTGCTAGAAACCTATTTTCAAAAAAACAATAGATTTTCATGTAATAACATGACACCTCAAATATCACAAAATCCAAGATAAAGACACTGTCTCTTGCATATGCCCCATGAACTGCAGTGAATTTCATCCATAAGGAGATCTGTTGAGTTTTAAATGGCCTTCAACAGCCATTTCCAATGCTTATTTTTTCTGATAAATTTACATACAATGTACATCCCAGCTGCCATCCATCAATATACATTAAACGAAACATACTTTAAAAAGAGTTAAGGGTTCAATTTCAACTAATGGAAGCAAGAAAATTCTGAGTAAAGGCTTGCACAATGCTCTGAAACAAAATCTGATTAAATACTGCATAATATATTAAAATACAAATGTGTAAATTGCATACACTTACTGAAAGTATTTCAAAATTGGCTATATGAGCTGTTTGGCTTTTTAATCAAAATACTAGCATGAAATCTCTAGAATAGGCTCTGATCCTGCAGTCCACATGGGTGGATCCTTATGTCCCTACAGTGCCCATTGAAGCTCTGTATGGGCACAGGGTTCTATCTCCAGGGATATTATTGTAGGATCAAGGCCATAAATAGTCTTCAGTGACTTCAATGGAAGTATTTATGTAAAGGAGTGAGTATGTCCTGGTGGCTTAAACACTGGACTGGAACTCAAGAGACATGAGATCTTTTCCTGGCTCTACCATTGGCCTATTGGGGATGCTGGAAAAACCACTTCAGCTATGTGCCTCAATTTCCTCATCTGTAAAATGGGGATAATAATACTGACCTCCTTTATGAAATGCTTTGAGATCTAAATTACAAAAAGCTCTGTATAAGAGGTAGGAATTATTAAGCGAGTAGTGACTATTGGCATGCAATGAAGAGCAGGCCCTTCAAATTCAATAATTTATGATTTCTCAAGAAGCAATGTCTGTTGTTGTTTAGGGGAAACCATTCATTTGAAAATTATATTACCCTCTGAAAATGTTGTGCCTGCCAAAGTTACAAGTAACACATAAGATTGCTCTAAATGAATGAAGTTAGTGGGAAAGACTCCACTTTTTCATTTTGTTTACTTGGTGCATTTTACAGCATTTTGTGCATCATCTGTTTCAGTGTTTTCCACTTAGTTATTTACTCAACAGTTTCTGCCCTGCCAGAAAAAATACCCCTTATACCAACAGAGGTACAGAAAAAAAAGAATTAAAGGATATTTTTTAAATGCCAGAGTATGCTATTTAAGAGAGCAGGCCATCAGAAACTGGGTTTTTTAATTTGATCAATTTAAAAAAAACACATTTTGACAATATCCCTTTGAAAGCTTTGTTTGGATTTTCAAAACAAACAATTTCCATGGTGCTTTTCATGTGTAAATTTCAAAGCACTTTAGAAAGTCAGTATGCATTATTATCTCCATCTTATAGATGGGCAACTGAGACACAAATGTTCAGATCCTTAAAAGGTTGGTTTCAATGGAAGGTAGGACCCAAAAAAACTTTTAAGATTTAAAATAGCTTAGTACAACCACACAATAATATAATTTTTCCATTATCCTCACAACCCCCAAATCAGACTTGTAAGATAGCCCACATATTTGCTTTCTGTAGGAAACAACTTTCGGTAAACGTGGACTCCTTTTATCTCTTACTTAAACCTCTGTTTATACAATGAATGGACCTCACTAGAGGTAGCCTCTGGTGGTCACTGTCATTTCTGACATTAAAATCCTTTGGGGACAATGGCAGAAGAAACAACAACAGAAGACAGATGTTCATGTTGTGTTGACACTTCGCTGCTCATAATAGGTATTTTCGCACACTGTGATCAGCTCCCAGCTCACCTCTACTGACAGTGACAGATCAAGTTGGTTTATCACAGTGATCAGCTTGCCTGGTTTCTTCTCCACAGTTGTTTCATGGAAAAGTTAGTAATACCCCTAACTTTCAGGCTTTCAGATGAAACACAGTAGAGAAATAGGCATTTCTAGGCCAAACTGTTCATTTCTAAGAAAAAGTTTTCATCCAAATGTAAAGAACTTTTCTTCAAGCAAGGACCAAATTCTAATGAAACCAGGTAAACTACACCTGCTCCAGAGACAGTCCTCAAGCTGAGTTGTATTTAAATGATGCCATTTCTGTTGGGGAAAAGATAATAGCCTTACAGAAACTGATACCTGCATTAAACAACCTTTCATTGGAGACTGGAGTATATTCCTCTATGGCCCTGAAGCTCTCTGAAATTTCCACTGAAAGCAATACTGATATTTCATGAACAACTATGAAAACCATTCTGATTAGAAACAATGCTATGGGTATATCAAATTTTCTGTGCTGCTCATCCCTTATTTTTGATGTAGTAATTTGCCTGAAAAAATGATCTTGGTTTTCAAGAATTCATCTGTTCTTGTATATTTGTTCAGCTCAGTACAAACCCCCACCTCCCCGCCACACACACACAGAAAGCATTTCCCACCATGAATGCCCTCTGAGCTGAATTTGAAAGTAAGCATAAAAATGCAATAAGCATTTCTGAATTATCTGTGGCAGAGATCTTCTTGGAAAGTGGGAGTTTTATACAAAAAATATGTTTCTTTAATACTAGCATAATGATAAAATAGCATTCATATTTAATATAGTAAAATAATAATTTAACCATAAAGTTCTGTATATAACTAAGAATTCAGTATTCAATAAGCATACATTTTGAACCTCTCTGACCTCACAGCTATGGACTGATTATTATGTCACAAATAGGATTCTGGCTTCAGGTACTGAATATGCTGCAGAAAAAGATGAGCTCTTAAAGAAATGAAGATGCAGCTTATTAGCGATGATGCAAGGATAATAAATGCAGAAAATACTAACGGATTTGTGCTCAAATCTAATATTTTGGAAAACTTCCCAAGAAAGGTAAACTGTTTTTTAAAATCATTCAAATTTTTCACAATAAGGGGTCAAGTACATCTCTGTAAGAAACCCTCAAAGCTCTGACTCCACTCACAGCCTTCAAAGAAAGCGCCCTGGAGCCTCAGGCTGTTTATATTAAAGTGGGCTTTTCAAGACCTGTTTGTAACAGTTCTGGTACCTAGGAACCCTAGAACATCTGATAGCTTGTTCTCTTTCATGGTCCTGTAGCGGGATGGTTATCCGCTCCTGCCCTGAGGAGTTTAAAAAGCAGCCCTGGAGAGGGCTGCAGCTCTAAAAGCTGGGCTGAATGGGGAAGCAGCCGCAGCTGGGCCACACCCCAATCAGGCCACAGCTGGCCTGTATAAAAAGGCTGTGAGCCAGGAGCCCAAACAGTCTCCCTCTGCCTATAGAGGGAGAAGGGCCTGGCTGCAGGGAGCTAGACACAGGGTACCTGAGTGGAGCAGGGCTGGGGAAAGGCAGAGGAGCTGGGGAGCTCCAGCCTGGAAAGCCCCAGGCTGCAGCCTAGCATTGGGCCAACAGGTTGTGGGGGTTGCAGAGGGCAGCCCAGGTATAGGCAAAGGCAGCAGGTCTAAACCCAACCTTGCCTGTGATGAGTAGGCTGATACTACAGTCTGCCCCAGGGCGCGGGGGCTAGATAGTGACTGGCAGTAGCCTGATACTGAGGCGAGGTGGGGATAGTGGGTTGGGGGTTCCGCTGGTAGGGGGGAGAACTGTGGGGGTACTGCCAGGGGGCAGCACCCCAGTTAAAGGGGCACTGGAGTCCAGAGAGGGACACGGGGGGGCAGAGAACAGATGGATCACCAGCCTGCAGAGGGCGCTCTGGAGCTGGAAGGAGCTAATTCCCGGAGAGACCAGCAGGAGGCGCCGCAGGGGTGAATCCGCACCCCAGGGCTATTCTTGCGACAGATCTTCGTGCTCTTGGTAGACCCCATCTAAGAATAATGATGGCTCAAAGGAGGTGGAGCGGTATCATCACATTAAGGAGGATAAAATTATATTTCATCATTAATAAAACAGATTATGAGGAATTCAGGAGGGCTTTTTGATACTACAGGATTCTCAAGCAGTAAAATGTTTTGTAAAAATAAATAATAAATATAATAATTAGATTAATCTTGTCATTGTTTAGATTACCTAGAGGCCACAACTGAGCTGGGGCTCTACTGTGTTGTACAAAACCCACTCTTCTTTGCCCTGAAGAGTTTACAATCTATACCAGTGAGACAGACGAAGGGCTAGAGAAAGGAAAGCTCACTCCAGACAAAAGGTCTTTCAAGAGTTAGTATCTACGGAAATGCGGCAGGGATCCACCTTAGTTCATTGTGTCATTTCCTGAACTTTTGTCTCAGGCTGAATTACCATCTAACAAACTGAAGCAAATACGCATGGCACTATGGACAGACTTCCACTATGACTCGCTGTGCTGTGCTCATTAGGAGGATAAACAGAGGTCCTCGGTTTCCCAAGCTGGCAAACAAGCACCTTTTATACACACTAAATTCACGTAAGGTTTTTTCATATCTGTAACTATAAAGGCTTTTAACTTTATTCCCCTGAATTCAGCTTTTGCAATCAAAGCTGTAAGTCACCACAGATAAATGCTAGTGAAATCTGCAAAGTCACACATTCCTGAGGGATATAAAATGGCCCTGCGCAACTAAAACCACTGAATATAAAGAGCTGTGTGAAATGCGGGAAGACACAGCTGGAGCAGACAAGGTCCTATGAGTCAAAGAAGCAAAGAGAGGAGGCAGGTAGCTAAGAAGCTGCTGTAGTATGTGCTACTATGGACATGAGGGGAGAAGGATGAGGAGCACATGGAGCAGCATCTAAGCAGCAGAAGAAATCACTTTAAAGATACATTATAAGGAAACTTAAAGAGAGTCTAGAAGTTCTCGTATGATCACACACTTTAGTTTTGCTCTCACAGGATCAATCCTCCACTCCTGCACGATCCAGCAAATGGCTTATGCACATATTTAATTTTAAGCATGTGAAGTCAATGGAACTATTCATGTGTTTAAAGTAATCATGAGCTTAAGTACTTTGCCAAATCAAGCCAGAGTGTTCAGCAACTTACAAAACTGAGCCAAGAGAGCCTAACTCTACTTCCACTGAACACGTCCTATAATCATTTATCATTATACCATTAGAACCATTTAACAGTCTCATAAAGAAATATTCTTGGTAGAGTGGGAGCTATTTGAACCAAAATAAAAACACTGTAGAAAGAAACATGTCTAGTTTCTGGAGCAAATGTCTGGGAACCACAGGTCCTGGGTTCCATTCTGACCTTCACAATTATGACTTTGAGGAAGCCACAGTTTCTCTATGCCTCCATCTAAATATATGAAGATTAAAGACAACTCTTAGCCATAGGCGGCAGGTTTGTATAATTTTTGGTGGGGCCCAGAATGGGTGTAATCTCCCTCTTTCCCTCCCCCCCCCCGCCCTGTAAGATGATATATATATTTTATTAAATAGTGTAAAAATGGATTGGAAGCCATAAGCGTTTAAGTTTCTTTTTATTGCATAATATCACTGTAATAAATTATTTAACTAAGAATATCAGTTATTAATACTCTTTTGAATATGGAAACGACCATACACTGCGCTGAAACTCCAACTGGAAGCAAGGTGAGTGGAGCTGCGGGGACCCTGGCTAGTAAGGGGCCAGCAAAGGGAACCCCAGAGCGGCGGCGGGCTGAGCAGCTCAGCCTGCACCACATGCCATGAAAAATCAGCTTGCGGCCAACCCGTTTTAGAGCATCCCAGCATCCTCTTCTACACAATGCGCTTCCCAAAAGTCCGCACAGGGCACTGACTCTCCCTCCTCTCTGGCCTTTGTCTCTTTTCCAGGCATTAGGAGGCCACCTGATCTCTTTGTTCTCCAACACCTTCAGTTGGAACCTTGCAGGAGAGCGGCCCAGGCCATCAGTTGCCTGGAGACAGGGTGTCGGCCATTCTCTATGCAGACAGCATCACACTGACCCTCTAGGACTTTACAACAATCACACCCCTTATCCCACCATCTAGAGCCTTAAGAAATGCATTGGGGAAACTGAGGCACACAGACAGTATTCAGAGAAAACACCTGTATACGACCAGTTACATACTTTGAATGGTGTAAAATAATCAAATATTGTGCTAAATACAATGATACTCCAAACTGACCACCAAATTTAAGTTGCATGTTTTTCCCCTCAGGTGAGGGTTCTGGGGTGGGGCTGGGGATGAGGGGTTCACAGTGCAGGAGCGTGCTCGGTGCTGGGGGTGCAGGCTTTGGGGTGAGGCAGGGCTGAGGATGAGGAACTTGGGGTGCAGACAGGCTGCCCCAGGGCTAGGGCCAGAGAGGACTCCCCATCACCACCACTGGCAGCAGCAAGCTCCAGGGGAGGGACTCCTCCTGCCCCCCATGGCACACACACTCTGCACATGCTTCTAGAGCCCCTCTCAGGTCCAGAAAGCTCACTCCCCTCACGATGGGTACTGGGGGGGGGGGCACAGGTGGCCTTCCATGTTGCTGCCCCTCACCATAACTTCACTGTGGATGGGGGATGGGGCTGCCCCTTGCCCAGCATGGGGCAGAAGTGGGGTAGGCAGGGTGGTGGCTGGCTATGGGACGGGGGAGCAGGGTGTCATAAAATTCACCCAAGCCCCAGCTGCTCAGGTCTAGGAAGCCTCCCTCTCCCATCCCTCCTGTGGCGGGTGGGTTGGTGGGTGCTGGGGGAGGGGGCATTGCCTTCACATGTGGCTTCCTGCCTCCCCTGTGCAGCCTGCTGTGCCTCACTGGGAGTAGGAGTGGGGGCTGGGACTGGGGCTGGGGCAGGGGGGGAATCATAGGGTCAAACACTCAAACATAATAAAAAATCATAGGGTCAAACACTCACGGAAGCCCCAGCAGCTGCTAAGGTGAGTGATGTCTGTCTCCTGGCCCGTTTGTGTCTCCTCCAGGTAGGGGCAGGAGAGGGGAGGGGAGGCCCCCTCCACTCCCCTCCCCCTCCTGAGTGCTTCAGCAGCAGTTAGCATTCCTCTTATGCTAATGCTGCAGCCCTTAGGCTACGGCAGCAGCAGCAAAGGAGAGAGAGACGCGCTGTGCGCTCTCTTTACATTCAGGCAGGGAAGCTCCGGGGAGGGGGAAAAACCTAGCTCCAAATATTGTGGAGCAGAGCCCCTGATTATGAATATTCCCGAGGCTTTAGCCCCAAGAGCCCATATAAGTTGGCGCCCATGCTCTTAGCAGCTATGCAGCATTGCGCATGTTCAAAAAGCTGTACAAACATCAAATAATTGATCCTTACAACAACCATGTGAGATAGGTAAATATTATTGTTTTCACTTTATACATAGTAAATCAGATAAAGAATCCTATCAATCCAACCAAATCCTGGAAGAGATGCAAAGCCCAACAGAAAGGCAAAAACATTGCAAAGAAACATTAAAGAAAGGAATGCTTTAAATTTCTGTACTGTGCTGAAAATTCTTTTCCCCCGGGTTTATAAAACATTAACTTGTATTTTTTATTTTACTATTTTTTTAAATCAATAGGTAAATCTAGGACCAGCATTAGTTTTGCTAGCCCTGGCATTTGCTCTGTACATAAGCATCCTTTTTTTATTTTATATTTTGCAATGTTTGTGCCATGAAAAAAATAAATGTTGACTCTCAGGGATACAATCTTGAGCCTCAGACAACTAGGTTTCTCTGAACAGCTGGGCTATCCACACAGACCAAGAGGAACAGAATGCGTGGTCTAGACCCATTGGTAAATTAGATTATTGTCTATTCCTTTAACACAGGGAAGGTGTAGAGACATGCTGTGGAGATGTTCATATAATGGGATATCTTCTTACACTGTACAGAGTCTAAAACTGGTCAGACATTTTCCAACTGAAAATTCCAATTTGTTGAAAATGAAACATTTTGTGGAAATGTGTCAATTTTGACAAAATTTCATTTAGAGAGAAAAGCTGAAAAGAGTGTTTTGAATGGAAAGTTTCCAAACAACTGTTCCAATTGTTTTACTTTATTATATAATCTAAATTTTTAAGAGGTCAAAACTTGGAACTATTTTTTCTTTTTAAAATTAAGTGGAAGAATTCAAAATCAGATCAGAACTTTTTTTGACATTGCATATTTCCCACAAAACAAAAAGTCAGGTTCCCACATATCTCTGATAAAATCTCCTCTTTGATGCATCCCACTATGCAACAGAGCTACACTTTTAAACTTCTTCTGGAGATCCTGTGGGTGCGCAGGAAACCCAGGAGTTGTTCCTAAATTATTTATCACTATATAAGCGAGGTGGTACAAAGCCACGGTTTGAATTCAGCAATTCTTGGTTCCTAGTCTGTGCCCTCTTCTCCATTAGTCCACATTGCTTCAAAATGGGACAGACAAAAATACTGTGTTCTGGAGGTTATACAAACAATATCTGTAAAGCACTTTGGAAGTGTCAGATGAATATGCTATAGAATAGAAACGGCTGAACATTTTACTAACACTCAATCTAACAGAAAAATAGTTTCTCAGCACTCTCAAACATAGACTATATACCAATTTTATTATTCAGTTGTATCTTATGATTAAGAAAAGGGTGCAGGAGTGATGTTGTTTATGATGCTCTGTACAGGTTTGTATTACAATGCCATTTTGATTATACCTTACAAACAAGTAGTCCTTCCGGTAGGTTTGAACTCTACTGGACCCATTCATATGCTTGTCCACACAAAAAAATCATCTTCCTATTTCTCTGATTATATGAAATTAAATTACTCATAACCTCCTATCAAATAATAGTAATTGCTTTAAAACTCCCAAACCCAAATTAAATTGTGGTACTTTTCTATTTAGCCTCAGTGTGCAATCATTTTAGAATTCTTTCCTATTGACTATTAAAGTGCCACTTGTTCTGCAGGATTTAAACTTCTGTTGTCTAGAGAGAGAGCTGAAAACTGCATGTAATTATTGTTTGTAATGTTTTTGTCTGTTATGATTGCTGTGACGATATGAATATGCACTGCTGCATACACTTCTCTACCCCAGGATGTCCTTAGAAACTATTTTTTCATTTCAATTGGATTTTTCTGATGAAAGATTTTAAATAAATACACTTTATATAGCTATGTACATACCACAATTACCAAACACTGTAAAGTATTTTCATAAAAAAAACCCCTATAATTATTTTCTTTACTTATGTTTCTCAAACTTCCCTGCTTAGGAATCCTGGAAACCCAGACACCGTCACTTCTCCACAGCCCAACAAATACCAGTGTAGGGGCAAATTATGGCAGCCCCACAAGAGCGTGATAGACAGAGAAGAGTGTACAAGGAGATGATCAAAATTCACACATGCCCTTAGAGATTAAGTAGTGGAGAGGTCAGCCAGAGCTGCCTGTAGAGCTCCAGGTCCGGGCAGATGGGCATGGAGATGGGACCTTAGTACTGCTCCTCATGCACCCTGACCAGCAGTGCAGTAGGCAGTGCACTGAACACCTGTGGAACAGATACAAAAAGTGCAGCTAGTCAGCAGCCCTGAAGGCATTAGGCCTGCTCCTGGCTTTCACTGACAAAATGCCTCCAGGAAGTGGAGTTCAGTTCAGACCCCTACAGACATAACACAAGCCATAACATTTAAATTAAGTCATAAATTAGCATTGGGCAAATGCAGTTAAGATGAATATTTGTTTTGGACAAGTATTTCCAATTCAAAACACTCCTAATTAGACATTTTAGTGTTAGCATGTGTTCTACTCCAAATGTGTTTCATGGAAGATGATCTTGTTTTCTTTCTCCATTCAGTTAAACTAGTGTTGTTTAAACACTCCTCCGTAACTCTGGTACTTTGCTGGATACTAATTAACATATGTGTTAGAGAAAGCTTGTGCTTTAAGATGAATATTTAGCCATTAAACTATGGGTATTTAGAGCTACTGAATAATAGTCTTAAACAGTCAGTTTACTAAAAACCTGTATTGCCAGCCAAAATAAAGCTTGAAATCACGATAAGAACAATTTGATAGCTTATATTGTTTAGTTGGTGAATTTTATTTCCACACATAAATACAGGCAATAATAATTTGTTCACTAAGAAGCTTTCCCATTATATTTTAGTGATAATAATCACCAATAGCAACTGCAATAGTTGAGATTGTAAAACATTTCCCATTACAAAACCCTACTTTCCAAAGCTCATAATTTCTTATAAACTCCCCTCTTCTGCACTGAGATTTTTATGCTTTCTCTTCGCCCATTGATAAGTTAAGCCCCAATTCTGCAAACATGCACATGAGTAACTTAATACATACTGGCCTCAGTGAAGCCAGTAAAGTTATACATAAGCATACATATTTACAGGATTGGAAAATTTGGGCAAAATCCTTTCAGTTGGGTATAACAGCAAAATGAAAAAGGTAACTTCAACCCATTGTAATCATACTTTTTGAATAGTGCTAATGAATATATGGCTGAAATTTGAAACTTGGTATAGCCTTTACTTTCACTAAGGTTAGGTGTCTGCTTGATTTGAAACAAAAACTAGTTTAGATTTACTAACATTATGAGCATCTATTAGCTAAGGACCATAAAGTACTTTCCAAATATTAATTAATCCTCAAAAACACACCTGAGGTAGATATATTACATTAAATTTGCACATGGTTTAGCAGAGGCACAAAGATACCAAATGAATTGCCTATGGTGAAATGGGCAAGAGTGGCAGAGTCAAGAACAAAACTATGAGTCTCCCAGTCTTCTGCTCCAATTAGTGTTGCCAACTTTGTAATATTTAAAAACCAGACACTCCAGCAGGAGTGCCGGACCTTCCTCCACCGCACCTCTTCCCCCTGAGGCATCAGGAGGGACTCATCTGCAGAGCGGGGGTTGGGAGCTGCAGCTGCCCGATGCAGGTAGGAGGTGTTCCTGGCTGAATAGCTTGGGTGATGTCAAGTGCCCTTTTCAACAGGGCTTTCCAGTTGAAAACCAGCCACCTGGACACCCTAGTCCAATGTTTATGCCATGCTAAGGGGTAAATTCTATTCTCAGATATGTACGGGGGCTGTGTGTGTCTCTGAAGGATAAACTTGGCCCTAAGTATAAAATTAACAGTATGGGTAGATGACTTCCTTTTACAGTATGGGTTATATTTTAGTCTAATAGTTTTCATTGTTCATAATCAGTTGCCCATTACAGAATTCTCCTTTCACTATATTTTCCCTTCTTTTCTGTTTTGACCATAGATTAGCTATTATATTAAATGTAAAAAGGCACGAATACAGTGTTAAAGCTGCGAGATCAAATGCTTAAAGATCAGGAAATTTCAAAAGTTAAGGTAGCGCTGGCAAAGTTAACTTGGCTACATTGCCTAGCTGGATATAAACAACAAAGACAAATTCCATTTAATCAAAGAAAGAGAAAATGCTACATATGTGCAATATGATCAAATTTGTGTTCCTGAAACAACCTCTAACTTTTTAATCCATTCCATTGGAATATGAAGTTCTGAGACAACAACATGCTTTAAGTTGGTTCGATTTCATCAAAACTTCACCTTGGGAAAAAAATCCAGGAAAAAAAAAGTTCTAAAAGTGTGGAAACAACCTATTCTGATATTGTCAGACTGAAATGTTTTGACTTTTCATTTTGAAATGGCTTTTCATTTAGAATTTTTTTATACACTATAATACAAAATTTTAAAGAATAGTCAAATCTGAAAGAAAGTATTTTGATTTTGTTGAAAGAAAATACTTCAGTCAACCTGAAATGATTTGTTTTTGGAATTTTCTTTCCCAGAGAATTTCAAAGTTTTCAGTTTTTGTTCCAATTTGGAAAGAAGCCAGATTTTGAAATCTTTAAATCCTTTTCGAAGTGGAACTTCCTTCCTCCACACAGTTCAAATTTTGAGTCTTTAATCTCACAACCTTAACGTTGCATTAAGAGCTTCCCCAGGAAGAGAAAAAGAGGTGGGAGGGAAAATATGGAGATGATTTTCTTACACAGCCTATAAGCTTTTCTTTGTTAGTTGAGCTTGCAAATTCTTTGAGCCAGCAAGCACACACTTACCTGGTTGCATACACATGGAATGCACAGCTGTATTTAACTCCTTACTTTTACACTTCAGGAAGTTTTCTGCAGTGCATGCTCTGTACAATTGTATTATGTCATTGTTACATCGAGGAAGAAAATAATGTAATTGATAAGCATTTCACTGAACTTATATAGATTAGAACCTTGTGTGTTCCTGCCTGGCAGTGTGGATTGTCTATATCCCTTCTGACTTTACCAGCCCTGGCAGCCCAACTGGGTTAGTAAACCTGTTGCCATTGGTAATTGGCCCATTATTGCACGGTGACCCATCTGAAGAGGGATCTTAGAACATTAATTCCCTATCTGTTGTTTTAAACTTTAACTGTACTCATTTTTCGCGCCTGATCCAAAAGCCCACTAAAGTCAATAAAAAAACTCCTACGGTTCTGTGGAGGGTGGGGTTTTTTTGTTTTTTTTTGGGGGGGGGGGACACAATGCTTCCTATGGCCTTTTCCCTGTTCCTCCCCTGGCCATACACCCTTTTTCCCATGCAGTCTATTGGCTGCAGAGATGTATTGTGGAACAGGAAAAACTACATAAAGGTAAGCATACAGTTTAGCCATCTATCATTTCCCTGTTGCCCAACTGTGGCTTTAGTTGTAATTTTTTGTTTCTTCTGCATTATGCAACAGATGTAGGTAGAGGGAGAGGAAACAAGAGCATTGGAACTTTTGAATTTTAGCCCTACTTCACCATGGATAGCCAAACCACTAACTTCCAACAGGTCATAAATGAAGCATAATGTGGTCAACAATAGTAAAGTCAATAAAAGACCAACGTATTTATTCCAGAACTGAATGTCCTACAGTGCTTCCACTGATAGTCACACTATACATTTAACAATATTCATTTGAAAGCTAATTTTTTTAACTGAAGAGGAATACATGTTTTTTTATTAATTCATTTTATTCAGTTCTGGATTGTGAAGTATATAAATTAAGAGGATCCACAGTCTGCTCACATATTTCCAGTAAGATATCCTTGAATGATTGACTATCTCAGGAGACTGGTAATCACATTTATGAAACCTTTCGCCTTTCACTGATTCAAATATAGCCAAGATGCAGAAATGATGGAAAATCATTGCCATATGAAAGCCAGTTGGTGGCTTATGTGAAAAAAGCTAGTTATTTCCGTATATTTCTTAGTGAGCAAGGGATAGAACTTGCAAGATGCTCAGTACCCTCAACTCCCATTGAAATCATAGGAATCGAGAGCACTCAGTACCTCTCAGGATCAGCACATAACTGCCCAATTATAAAGCTATCACCACAATTGGCATCTTTAGGGATAATCTCAGCAAGGAGGCCAACGAACAAGGGTTCCTTTCTGACAGAACCTCAGCAAATTTTCCTCAAGATGGTGAATACTGTGCAAAATAAATAAATAAATAAAATCTACTCAGCAGCTTGCAGGATCATGAAAAGTAAACAGTATCCTCTTCTCTAACTTTCGACCCTACAATAGAGTTGAAGTGCACTGGTGGAATAATGTGGAATGTTTGCAATGCTACTCGCCATGGCATATATTTGTATGGATAAACAGAAAATTTCATTTGTTATTCCTGCTAATCTGGCACTTTTCACCTGTAGTAAATATACTTAATTTAAAAGAAAAAAAATCAAGAAAAGATTGTGCTTTTTCAAGGATCTCTTAATGAAAAGCTATATACTTTTGTTTAAAAATAGGCAATGAACTGTTTCATGTTCTAGAAATGTTGTATGGCAAGAAAAAATTCTAAACTCTTTCAGAAAATATGCCTGATAATTGTCACAACTAGTTACTAAAAAAAAGTTCCCTCTTTTCCTGCATAGGCTTTGAAAGTTTTTTCCTATCTATACAATTTCTTTTACATAAAGGCACTTCTCTTCACAAAAGATACATTTCTTTGTGGGAAAATGTACACCGACATTTCCCCTTAAATACTTACTCAGACTGCTTAATGTATCATTTTACGAGCTTCCTCAGAAGAAAGACGAAAGTCTGTCTTCATTAGCAAAATGTAAAGTGAGGAAATTAAAACATTTAGATGTCATCTCACCTATATACATTTTTTCTCTGATGTCACATTTGATTCTATTAGTTTAGAACTTTGATAGTATCATATTCAAACTTTGCTTGTTACAATAGCACAGTGCAGGTTTTGAATTATGTAGCTTACTATTACATTCTGAAAGGAAGATTTTTTTTGTATTATTATTATTTCATGTCCTCTATGGAAAACTTGTTAAAAAGAACAAAACAACATAACTAGGTGTAAAGGAAAAATCACACATAACTATGTAATAACCTGACCTCAGAAAAGATAATGTCTTTGGGTATTCAGTGGACAATGAAACATTTAAAGAATTTAAGACAAACAAAGTTATGCCTAGTTTGAATATACTTCCACACTGAATAAAAACAAGTTAAATACAATACATAATTTATTTTAAAAGTCTTTCAGAAATATAAATATTCAAGATGTAATCCTGCCCCCATTGAAGTAAATGGCAAAACTCCAACTGATATCAGTGGGGCCAGGATTTCACCTTAAATGAAAAATACATACATACATACATACAAGTCTCTAATTAATATCTGTCAAATCTTCTGTTATCTAATTACATTAGCTCTACATCTACACTTTCCGCCTCTTAGATCCTGGTCTAATGCTCATTAAAATCAATGGGAATCTTTCCATTGATTTTCACTGGCACTGGATCAGGCCATTAATGCTCTGATAATTACTGATTACTTATTTTCCAACTTTCTTTTTGCGTTTTCATTGTCTACTTTCCCCCAATATTGGATTTCCCCCCTTTTCTTATTTTATGTTTCAGTTTTACCTCTAAAAAAACCAAACAAGTTTAATGTGCCGATTAATTAATATAAAATATCTTCAGCTGCAGTTTCCCCAAACTGATCACATTTGTCTTTCTATTAACTAAATATTACAAATTAAGGGTATTTTTAAAACTCTACACTTGGAAACAGCTGTTCACCCGCCTGATTAAATACACCAAGTCACTTCATATCAGAAATGTAAAACAAATAATGCCATTTTAGGAAACATTTTACTTCCATAACCTAAATGTAATTTTATTGGTGTCACATAGGAAACAGTCATTCAAAGTCTACCTCTTTTACCAGTACACTTGGTTATCATCATTCCACTTACAGGGTCCAATCTTCCAACCCATATTCATGTATGTAATCTTTATTTACCAAAATTACTTCAACTGAACTAGTTGGGCGAGTAAGAACTACTTGCTTGAATAAAGGTTTGCAAGATCAGGCCTAGGATTTCCCATGCACCGAATAAATCCTGTTAGCCATAGTAATGGAAATATGAAAGAAACAATCCTTTCATGTCGCAGTTCTTCAAGAGTGGTTACCAGAAATGTATCATATAGCACAGGGGTTGGCAACCTTTCAGAAGTGGTGTGCCGAGTCTTCATTTTTTCACTCTAATTTAAGGTTTTGCATGCCAGTAATACATTTTAACTTTTTTAGAAGGTCTCTTTCTATAAGTCTATAATATATAATTAAACTATTGTTGTATGTAAAGTAAATACGGTTTTCAAAATGTTTAAGAAGCTTCATTTAAAATTAAATTAAAATGCAGAGCCCCCCCCCGGACCAGTGGCCAGGATCCAGGCAGTGTGAGTGCCACTGAAAATCAGCTCGCATGCCACCTTTGGCACACATGCCATAGGTTACCTACCCCTGATATAGCACTTGATCCTGCTCCCATTAGTCAGTGGGAAATCTCAAATTGATTTCACTGGGAACAGAATCGTGCCCATGGTTACCTTAGGAAAATTTACCTAGATTCCCATAAAGAATTCAGAGATTCTCCCCTCCCCCTGAAGAAATTTACCATAGTCTCTCATTAAAGGAATGGGTTTTTCTAGTCATCATTTCTCTTCTATTAGTCTACAAGATCCCTATTTCAAGATCGGACTTTTTTTGTTATAGATAGAGTTATTTGCATTACTGTTTTTTCTTTCATGTATTTATCCTATACACATATATGTAGTCTGTTTACACATAAATTGTACTTATGATAAAATCTACTCATGTATTTTTTCCTAAAGAAAAGTAAAATGTGCTTTAAAAATGTAACTTGAAATAATGTCTCAGACCCAAATACTACTTAATCCTAAAATGTCAGGAAAAACCCCAAATAAACTTGTACTGCTGGAAAAATAAGAATCATGTACCAATCCTGAAGCCTTTATTCAGTTATCATTCATAATTTACTCTCACTAATGTCAATGAATGTTTGATTAAAAAAGGATACTTCGTGATATGGCCATATAGCAATTTCATATCACTTTTTGATATCCATTTTAGCCAAATGCCACAAAATTTAAATGCTGTCTCCATAATTTTTTTTCTGAAAATAGGACAGTAAACTGAAATCAGAGTAATAGCTTTTCATTTACAGCTGTCTGTAGCTTGAAGGGGGAAGGGCAGCAACATTAAAATCACCATTACTGATTACAGACTGACATCTCCATAACTACCAACAACCTCCTCTTCCCTACAGCAATATAGAAGTGATCAAAACTTACTGATGATTCTTGCACAGGTTTCCTTACATACCACAAAAAGAAAATGCATCTTCAAGTGTACAATACATAAATGCTAAATCTGTGGAAATCCATATCATTTTCCTTCTAAAATATTGTGTTATTTATGTTTAGTGGTGTCAGAATCCCTTTGCCCATTTACAATCAAGAACTGTGGTATCTCCAGGAATAAGCACATGTGTAACAGTTCAAATTTACCACTTGAAAAAAAACAAAAACACCTAAACCCCAAAGCAGGAATGATTGCAGAAAATGTCATGTTTCCTACCTCTTTCAATCTTCACCATTATCATAACATGATCTGAGGAAAGAGATGGTGAAGATTTGCTGCAATACTTATATTCATATTTGTCAGGGTATTTTGGAAAATGTCAAGGAGTTGCTCACTACTACTACAATAAGTACAATTACCTATATCCCTAATACTGCACTGAACCAGAGATGCTACAGAAAAGAAGAGGGAAAAGACTGCTGCCATAACCACCCTACAACAGAGAACTGTTGAGATACTGATAGTTACTACACAAGGAACTGTGCATCGTTAAATATAAAAGCAGAAAATGCATTTCAGCAACAGAAACCTGCTATGATTCTCCCTCTCTCCTCTGTAAAATAAAAACAAAACATGGACTTTTGCTGGCTGCATTTTCATTTTGGCTGAAAAGTTCATTCTTGTCCCCTCCTCTGCGCCAAGAGCCAGCACCCTAGCCTTACCTTCACCAAAATCAGGTGAAACACTCCCCTCTCTCTCTCTAGAGATCTCCGCGTTGTACAGAGAAAAGGTCCACGAGTCAAGTCCCCTAACCACCCCAACAAGGCAGCGGGTATTTAGGACCCTCTTTAAGAGGCATCATGGAAGGAGGGGGGGAAGGAAAGGAAGAATGTGGGGAGAAGGAGAGATTGACTCTATTTAGCTAAACCTCCAGCGCCCCCCCGCCAAAAAAAGTTAAAGACCTTTAAACAAGCTCTAATACTGACACAATGACACCCCCACACCCGCACATACACACCCCACAGGCGAGCACGCAGCAGATAGTAATTCCGGGGTGTTAGGGTGGTGGAGGGGGGGGATACTGTGGTCTCCGTGTTTCTCCTGGGGAATGAAGGGGAGGGGAGCCGGATCTAGGGCCAGCAGAGGGGATGCGCGGGCAGGGGGGAGGCTCAGCGAGGCAAGGCGGCCCCATCGGGGCAGTGTGGGGCACGCCGGGGCGGGGGGTTGCAGCCCCAGGGGCTGGCCGGGGACACAGCGGCTCCGGGCTGCGTGTGTGGTGGGGGGCGGCGAGGTGAAACGCTGCTCGCAGCCCGCCTCCCAGCGGCGCCCCTCCGCCCGGGGGCGCAGCAGGTGTGCGGCTGAGGGGGGGGGGCGCCCTGCCCCGGCTACTCACCCGTGCAAGGCGGGAGCTGGTGGCGGCGCGTCGGGGTCGCTGCCCGGGGGGCGGCGGGGCAGGAGCAGCAGCGGGAGCGGGGGGGAGCGGCGGAGCCCGGGCTGCTCCTGGGCGCGCTCTCGCTGCCCATCCCCGGCGCTGCTGCTGCCGCCGCCGCCGCCGCCGATGCTGCTGCTGCTGCTGCTGGAGGAGGCGGCGAGGGAGACTCCGGCGCGGGCGCGCGCGGCGGGAGGGGGCGCGGGCTCGCGCTGGTGGGAGATTGGGGGGGGGGAACGGCCGCTTGCTGCCCCCCCGCTGCCGGGCTCTGTGTGCTACGATCCCCTCCCAGCGCCTCCCGGCCCGCCACCCCCACGGGGCTAGAGCGCACCCCTCTGCGGCTGGGGGACCATCCAACGCGGCCGGGGGGGGGGGGACCCGTTAGCCTCCATCACCCCCTGCCCCGGGGCCCCGGCCCCTCCGCGGGGAAGGTCGTTCCTGTGAAGGGCAGGGAGAGTCCCTCCCCCCCACCTCCCTCCAGGGCTAGCAGCAAGCCAGGACTACCTAAAAATGCAAGGGAGGGGAGGAGGGTCCCCCTATCCCGCGTGTGATCACTGCAGCCGCGCTTGGCTTGACCCTGCAATCTGCCAGGCTAAGGGCAGCTTCTCCTCCAGCCGCCCCACATCAGCCCGCTCCAGCATCAGTCAGCTGGAAAACAAAAACGTGCATGCAGAAAGCACATAGAAAGGGCTTATACTGGGTCTGTCTTTATCTCTCTCCCGCATTTGCGTCTATTGGGGGGAGGGCGGGTGTAAAAATGCGGTAGCTAAAGGGACACATGGGAGGCACGGCTGAGTGGTGCTGGGGAAGGATAATTTGATGATCTGCACGTGCTTTTATTATTATTTCAGGTGGGAGGGAGGATAGAGAGACTCGCCTACAATATGCCAGTAGCATCGACTCATACAATGTTATTTCTATAAGGCACAAAAAAAAGTGTTTTGGCAGGAAAAAATATGGTAAACAAGAGCAAAACAAACAGAGTAAAATAATTACTGTTTGTGAAATAAGCCCCACATTGGAGAAGTTCTTAAAATTAAAATTGGTCTTCCAAGGCAATTCATGAAACCTAAAGGACTTTCATTGTTAACAGCAAATATTTATTTGAAATACTGGCTCATTAGCTGAGAATTGAAACAATATGAAGTGAAATGGTAAACATGAGGAATCATGTCTGGCAGTGTAAACAAGCACAAATGCTGGATATGAACGTCTCCTCGCCCCCCACTGAAATCTTCCAGCATTATATAATGTTGCCAAGCTTCAGCTACTGTACATCCAGGGAGAATATATCGTGATGATGAGAACATAATGATATTTATTAGAGTACACTGGAGTTGTTACCTCACAACTAGTTGTTACAGAGGTTCATCTGTTAGTTTCTCATCTAGCTTCTCAGTAAACAACTTACTAGGCACTCAGTACAGATATATGATTCCCCAGAGTCACTGTCTCAGTCTGTCCTAGATCTTTGTGAAATGCTTATGGATTATTAACCTACTATGTTCCCTGCTCTGTCTTTTAGCAGTAGACATACAGGTACTGACAGTTCCTGCTTGTGAAAGGAGCATAAGGGGAAAGAGATGTTGGGTAGTTTTCTACATAACTTGACTATAGCTACTTCAAACACTAGCCTGCCCTACCAGAGTTATAGGATAAGGTGTGACCCACACCCCATTGAAGTCAGCAGAAATCTTTCCATTGACTTCAATGGGCTTTAGATCAAGCCCATTTGCACTCAAGGCTGATATTAATATACTCCAAGATTAAAATGACAATACCGTTATTTTTCAAAGCAAAGTAGGATATGGAGTAGGAATTCCACTGTCCTTTTCCTTGGGAAAAAATGAAAGGTGCTAGGACTCTCTCACTGGTGTCCTCTCAGACAATTGGTCAGAGGAATCCTAGGGCTTTCTCCTGCTCTCACTGGGAAGGGAATGGTAAAACTCTTATTGAAGGAGCCCGTTCAAATCACCAGGTTACAAATCCTAGCCAATTTCTGTCCACTAACTTCTAATGCTATCTTGCCAAGTGCTGGACTAGGGTGTTTGTGTGGTAGGTAGTATACTTCTCCCTCAAGGTACTGAGTATTGACAAATAGTCTCACTTTAATGAGAAGCTGGATCCAGGTTAAATCATGTCTTTGGTTATTAAGGATAAAAATATCCCCTCATCTTTTTCAAACTATTGCCATACTCTGATTTCTTTGAATGAGAAGTTGAATCTCTTCATAAACTCCTTCATGGGAAAGGAGTAACCACGTATTTTTGGAGAAGAAATTTAGCCTTTTGTGATTCTATCATAGCCACATAATTTACCCTTTGCAAAACCTAGCTACTGAGCCATCCTGCTCAAGCTGGAAATATTTCTTGTGTTTCTGATCTGAATTCCAAAATATTTTCACAGGATACAGCCTGCCAGCAGTACTAGTCCATACAATAAAAAAAATGGGTAGAGCTTTAAAAAATAGAAAAATATAGAAATGTGCACAATGTAAGAGACCAATACAAATGGGTAACATGTTTAAAAGAACAATAGAAACAGGTCAAAGTTAAAAAGTAGGCAGAGATGAAAGAGAATAGAAAGGGGCAGAGGTTTAAAAAGTAGAAACAGGCAGTGGTTTTATATTTAATCAAATATGGTTTAAACGTTCAATTGCACATACGGTTAAACTAGGACTGCAGTCCTGCAAACGCTTATGCCAGCAGTTCTCAAACTGGTTGGGACCCCCAAACTGGGTCATGGTCCCATTTTAATGGCTTAGACTTGCTGGTGCTCAGGGCTGAGGCCCAAGCCCCACTGCCCGGGTCCAAGCCAAAGCCCGAAGGATTCAGCCCTGGGCAGCGGGGCTCAGATTACAGGTCTCCTGGCTGGGGCTGACCCCTACATTGCCCAGGGCAATGGGGCTCAGGCTTTGGCTCCCCGACCCAGGGCAGTGGGAATCAGGCGGACTCAGGCTTCGGTCTCCCCTTCTGGGGATGTGTAGTAATTTTTGTTGTCAGAAAGAGGCTGCAGTGCAATGAAGTTTGAGAACCTCTGACTTATGCACATGTTAACTACTCATGTGTATAGTTAGAGACATAAATAGGGGCCGAAAAGAAAGGTCTAATTGAGTCCCATCTGTATAGGAGGATGCCTGAGCCTGATTTCAGTGGGCTCTGAATGGGTACAAGGGTCTGTTCACTTGCATCTAATTGCAGAATTGGGGCCTAAATGCATAATCCTGAAACTGTTACCCACACCCTTCCTCCTACTGTTTGTGACACTCACTAGTTACATCTTGTCTTAACCTAGGCCCTGAACCTGCAACTGGATTCACTAGAGTTGATGCCTGCTGCTATGTGGTACCTCACCAGAGTCAACAGAGCTCCACATGGGTGCAGAGATCTGTGCTAATGGATAAGATTGTTTGATCACTGTTCCAGATTGTAAACTCTCCAGGTCAAGGGCTGTACCTTCTTTTATGTTTGTAAAGTGTCTAGCACACAGGACCCTCAGATTATGGCTTCTGGGTATAGCTGCAGTACAAATAATAATATAAGGCTAATATCTGAATCTGAGAAAGAGCTCTGGTTTCTTAGTATACATTTGTGGCATTGTTATTTTTCCAAGGTATGTTGAACATCTTTAAATCTGAAGTATTAGGTTTCTATTTGCAGCAAGTTATAGAACTTCTAGTGACTTCTGGTAAGACAGAAAATAAAATAAAATATAATAGATTATTGTTACAAATGTCTTCAGTTTTGGGAAGGAGGGTTGCATGCTGCATTAGAGCTTTGATTTATACACAGCATATTTTATTTTTCACTGGGTTTTAAGGAGGGAGAGGGAAAAGATTGAACAATCCACAGTAAACTTCACATATCTACAGGGGAAAGGGGGGGAGAGAGAGAGAGATGTGAAGAGATAGAGATCTCCCCCCTGCCCCCAAAACCCCTCCCCCAGTAGAGATGTAGCATATTTACAAATCTTTGCCAAACAGTAGAATGACATACATGGGGAAATTCAGATTTTAAATTAAATGGCTTTACACTATGATTAATGGGTCTGATCCTGAGAAGTGCTCTGCCATGTCAGGCCAAGATTCAGCAAGGAACTCTATCACATGCTTGAAGTCAACGGACTACTTATGTACGTAAAGTTAGGCAGACAAGGTGGGTGAGGTAACACCTTTTATAGGGCCAACTTGTGCTGGTGAGAGAGACAAGCTTTCTAGCTCATACAGAGCTCTTCTAAGGGAAAAATCTAATTCCAGCAGAAAACTTCAATACAATTATAGATTCTACAAAAGATGCAATAAATCTTTTCAGTCCGACGCTCCAAGGACATGTTTGAGTAAATAATAAAGACTTTGGCATTCTGGATAAATGGAGATAGATGCACTGCACAGAATCTACTTCTTGATTTTTTTTTCCTTTCTGACTTTACCATGTATACCAGTACCATAGATAACCAACATTTGATATATGTTCCAGGATGAATAATGTTGTGCTAAAGTGACTGTAAAAATCTCAGCAGATGTGTTTGTTTTGTGTATTCAGAGTAATACCTGCTGACTTTGGTAACAAAAATACTTAAACTTTTTTTTTCTAAAAAAAACCATAAAAAAACTTCTGCTAAGCCCACAGAGTCAATACAGCTAAGTTAACAGGAACTGCAGATTCCATTCCATTTTGTGCATCATCAACAGAATGGCTTACTTAGTTCCAGTTGGTTCATGTCTACAGTGGATTTGCACAGATAATGGCATTCCATAAGTGTTACTGAGGGCATATAGCTGAGGTCCAATTTGGCATTAGTTTTGGTGCCTGTGCAGGAGGCGAAGACACCCTATTTTGACTCTCAGAGTCTAGACTGAGTTTGCAGGCCTGGCAATTAGGAAAAACAACCATGTCTTTACATTTAAACTGAATACACTTGATATATAAATAATTGAGAGGGCATAAACATGGAAATCCTTTTATAGGGCATTTGACATTTTACAGTCTTTTTTTAAATTTTAAACTTTTTCCACCAGTACTTGGATGGTCACCCGCCCTTCACTTGGAGGTTCTCATTTCAGTTACCCAACTCCCCACACACACCTTAATGATGAATAACCCCCTTGCAGCATTCCTGACTTCCTTCCATTCACTTCTAGGGTTGCCAATTTTGGTTGGATGTATTCCTTGAGATTTTATCAGATGACATTATCTTTAATTAAAGATTAATCTTTAATTCCTGGAGACTCCAGGCCAATCCTGGAGGATTGGCTACCCTATTCATTTGTGCTGCTCCAAACTCTATACTCATACAGCCTAGAATTCTCCCCCAACTTCATTAAGTGTTAGTGAATACACAGTTGAATAGGAGGCAGCCAACCTCAGTGCAGCATGAACAGTTTATGGAAAGAGGATGGGGTTCATAATTAAGGTAGGAAGGATGAGAAGGTCTCTCACTGCAGGAAATGGGGAAAGAAAGTCACTTAGGTGAATGTGAAAAAAAAATCCACCCATGTCCCATACTGCTAAAGGTTCCCATGCCATTTAACACTAGTTAATCTGAAAGTATTCTTGCACAACTTTGCAGAGCAAGGACAAGCTACAATTGTTTCCAAGAAATTCCACTGGTCCAAATAAAATAATGAATATAAAATATATCATAGAACTGGAAGGGTCATCAAGTCCAGCCCCCTGCCTTCACTAGCAGGAGTAAGTACTGAGTTTGTCCTAGATCCCTCAGTGGCCCCTTCAAAGGTTGAACTCATTACCCCGGGTTTAGCAGCCCAACACTCAAGCCCCTGAGCTATACCTCCTCTGGGTACTTTAAGTACATATAAATTCTAAAATACTAATGATGCATGCAGGCTAAGATTAATCACAATTAAAACAGTTGTCACAAAATCCTGTTTTGGTTTCCATAACACGGAACTTTTAATAAACATTTTCAGAAAACTTGCAGCTATTGAAGTCCAATGACAGAAGATTAATTAGGGTAGTCCATATATGAGCTGGAAAGGTAGTATTAAAATCTACTAGTACTATAATCTCTGGTATGAATTGTGGCATTAATTAGTAGTGCAAATTGGGTTGATAATATCCACCACTATCAAGAGTTCAGTAACAAATTTCTTTTCTTTTTAAAGTAAAATTAAGTTGTTTGAAGAATACCAAATATATAATGTAGTGCCTGATGAATCTTTACTCATGTGAGCAATCTTTACTCATCTGACTTCAGTGGGAATAAGGGCTACTTGAGTGAATAATGGTTGGCAAGGCCCTGACACATTATTTTTAAAATATTTAAGACTATGACCTATTAATAATAGAGTAGGGACTGTATCTTACTCTCTGGACTCAGGTAAAACTCTCATTCAATTCCTGATACAGGAGTAATCCAATGGATACATGGCTGCTTTGCACCCTCAGAATGATGCAAGGCAGCTGGTACATGAATGAAGATTCATCCCCCTATTTTCAGTCATTTACATCTTAATTACAATAATTCTTTTTGCTGAAGGTTCTCATGTATGGTCTCAAATCTAAGGTGATTTATTTTCTGAAAAGTTTTTTTTAATTTTCTGTTGAGCTATTTTTGAATTATGCAGACATATATATATATATATATATATATATATTTGGTGACCTAAAGGTACAGATATACATCTGGTTCTAGGAGGATGCAACTCCATGTAAATGGAGTTGCAGCCACTTACACTAGATCTGAATTAGTCTCAAAGGGTTCAGATGTGGAATTTTTGTCTTTGTACAACTGAAAAAGCTGTGTTTTCAAGTTTGGAATTTTAAAGACATGGTCCTTGAAGAGGAATGGAATTGTTTTTTAATTTTACCAAAAATCAATTATGAAATAATGAAGTAAAGTGATTTAAGGGAAGTAAATTAAAAAAAAAAGACTACCAAGTTGCACACCAAATTTAAATAATTCTAATGGCATGATTTTATTTTGCTTTCCTTTCCTTTTCTATTTATTGCAGATTAAAAGCTGAACCCTTTGAGCCTAATTCAGATCTAGTGTAAGTCTGGCACTACATTTTCTTTTATATTCAGTAGGCATCATGCTCATCTATGGTGCTACAGAAATGATAAATAATAATGGCCAGTAGTTCATTTAATTTAATGATTTAAGCACACTAAATTCCAAAAAGATTCTGCTGAGAGTTTATTTCAATGACCGGATAATTTATGTCTGATGATATATGACCTGTCCTTGGTGTGTAAAGAGTGCAGCTGTAGATTCATTGATTTAAAGTTAGAAGGAACCACACTGCCTGTCTGACCCCCGGCAGAATACAGGCCAGAGAATTTCACCCAGTAATAGCATCACTGGAGGGAATTATTCTTTCTTGCTGCATAAGTGAATGCTATCAAACCCCATAATTTGTTGTTCAGCTAGAGCATATCTTTTCAAAAGACATCCAATCTTGATTTAAAGACTCCAAGTTATGATGGAGTTACCACTTTCCCTGGTAAACTGTTCTAATGATTAATAACCTTTACTGTTAAGAATTTGTATCTTATTTCCCGAATGACTTTTTCTAACTTCAGCCTCCAGACGCTGAATCTTGTTATACCTTTGTCTGCTAAATCAAAGGACTCTCTCATGTCAGATGTCTCCCTATGTAGGTCCTAATAAACCATGATCAAGTCGCCTGAGCCTTCCTTTTGATAAACTAAATAGAGTGAACATTAGAGAAGTACCTATGATGAAGAGTGCCTCTAGGCCTGGAGTCACCCTTTGGCACAGCTCATAGTGTGTTATTTGGAGAAACTTCTTAAAGACATTAGTAGGTTTTGGGGGATGTGAGATAATTATATCACGCATCCCCCAAAACCTACTAATGTGTTTAAGAATCACACATTCCTAAAAAAGCAAAACAAAAAAACCCACCCCAAAATCCAACCCTCTACATTTGAACATGAGAGCTTTCGGTCAAATAAATGTCTATGTACACTTCTTCTCTGGCTTATAATTTTTTTAAGAACATAATGCCATATGTTTCCCTGGGATACGTGCCAAAGAGGAAACAGAGAAGATGTAACTTATGTGTAAATGTCCTGTGGGAGCTTCTCTACAAGATGAGGTGGTATATTGGCATCCCACAGCTGTTGAAAAACATCCACAACATTCAAGTATCAGAGGGGTAGTCATGTTAGTCTGTATCCACAAAAACACCAAGGAGTCTGTGGCACCTTAAAGACTAACAGATTTATTGGCATAAGCTTTTGTGGGTAAAAAAAAACCCCACTTCTTCAGATGCATGGAGTGAAAATTACAGATACAGGCATAAATATACTGGTACATGAAAAGAAGGGAGTTACTGGTTCTCCACTTGTAAGGTGTTGACAAGGCCAAGTCAGTCAAAATGGATATGGTCCACTCCCAATAATTGATGAGGAGGTGTCAATACCAAGAGAGGGAAAATTGCTTTTGTAGTGAGCCAGCCACTCCCAATCCCTATTCAAGCCCAAATTAATGGTGTTAAATTTGCAAATGAATTGTAGCTCTGCAGTTTCTCTTTGAAGTCTGTTTTTGAAGTTTTTGTTGTTGAAGGATGGCTACTTTTAAATCTGTTATTGAATGTCCAGGGAGATTGAAGTGTTCTCCTACTGGCTTTTGTATGTTACCATTCCTGATGTCTGATTTGTGTCCATTCATTCTTTTCTGTAGAGACTGTCTGGTTTGGCCAATGTACGTGGCAGAGGGGCATTGCTGGCACATGATGGTATATCACATTAGTAGATGGAAGCTGGAGGCATGTAGGTAAGTACAGCAGTCAGTAGGTTTCCAGTATAGTGTAGTATTTATGTGACCATCACTTATTTACAAGAAGTGGATCTCTTGTGTGGACTGGTCCAGGCTGAGGTTGATAGTGTGGTGGAAATTGTTGAAATCCATGTGGAATTCTTCAAGGGCCTCCTTCCCGTGGATCCATATGATGAAGATGTCATCAATATAGGTCAAGTAGAGGAGGGGCACTAGGGGACGAGAGCTGAGGAAGCGTTGTTCTAAGTCAGCCATAAAAATGTTGGCATACTGTGGGCCATGTGGGTACCCATAGCAGTACCGCTGACTTGAAGGTATAAGTTGTCCTCAAATCTGAAATGGTTGTGGATGAGGACAAAGTCACAAAGCTCAGCCACCAGGTGTGCCTTGGCCTCATCAGGGACACTGTTCCTGACAGCTTGTAGTCCATCTTAGTCCTATACCTACTGACCTCTATACTTACCTACATGCCTCCAGCTTCCATCCAGGACACATCACACGATACATGTCTACAGCCAAGCCCTAAGATACAACCACATTTGTTCCAATCCCTCAGACAGAGACAAACACCTGCAAGATCTTTATCAAGCATTCTTAAAACTACAATATACACTGGGGGAAGTGAGGAAACAGATTGACAGAGCAAGACAGGTACCCAGAAGTCACCTACTACAGGACAGGTCCAACAAGGAAAATAACAGAACACCACTGGCCATCGTGTACAGCCCCCAGCTAAAACTTCTCCAGCACATCATCAATGATCTACAACCTGTCCTGGAAAATGATCCCCCACTCTCACAGACCTTGGGAGGAAGGCTAGTCCTTGCTTACAGACAGCCCCCCAGCCTGAAGCAAATACTCACCAGCAACTATGCACCACACCACAGAAACACTAACCCAGGAACCAAGCCCTGTAACAAACCCCCGTTGCCTACTCTGTTCCCATATCTACTCATGTGACACCATCAGAGTACCCAACCACATCCACCACACCACCAGGGGCTCATTCACATGTACATCTACTAATGTGATATATGCCATCATGTGCCAACAACGCCCCTCTGCCATGTACATTGGCCAAACCAGACAGTCTCTATGTAAAAGAATAAATGGACACAAATCAGACATCAGGAATCGTAACATACAAAAGCCAGTAGGAGAGCACTTCAATCTCCCTGGACATTCAATAACAGATTTAAAAGTAGCCATCCTTCAACAACAAAAACTTCAAAAACAGACTTCAAAGAGAAACTGCTGAGCTACAATTCATTTGCAAATTTAACACCACTAATTTGGGCTTTGTCCTGTGGGTTTAGCTCACTGGTAGAGTGCTTGACTAAACCCAGGGTTGTGAGTTCAATCCCGGGTTGTGAGTTCAATCCTTGAGGGGACCACTTAGGAATCTGGGGCAAAAATCAGTACTTGGTCCTGCTAGTGAAGACAGGGGGCTGGACTTGATGACCTTTTGAGGTCCCTTCCAGTTCTAGGAGATTGGTATATCTCCATTTTTTTTTAAAATAGGGATTGGGAGTGGCTGGCTCACTACCAAAGCAATTTTCCCTCTCTTGGTATTGACACCTCCTCATCAGTTATTGGGAGTGGACCACATCTACCCTGACTGACTTGGCCTTATCAGCACTGGTTCTCCACTTGTAAGGTAACTCCCTTCTCTTCATGTGCCAGTATATTTATGCCTGTATCTGTAATTTTCACTCCATGCATCTGAAGAAGTGGGTTTTTTTACCCACGAAAGCATATGTCCAATAAATCTGTTAGTCTTTAAAGTGTCACCGGACTCCTCGTTGCTTTTCTCCGCAACATTGACTCACAGAGGAATAAAAGGGGTTGTGATTTGTAGCTAAGTGGAAGGAGTTTACACAAACTAAAGTTAGGTACATTGTCAGGCACTTAGTCTGTGCAACTTTAATTTGGTCCCCTTTAAAAGATGCTGTAGATTTGCGGACTCACCCCTGCGGCACCTCCTGCTGGTGCCTTCTGGGAATTAGCTTTTTTTTCCAGCCAGGAGTGCCCTCTGCAGGCCGGTGATCTGCCTGTCCTCTGCCCCCCGTGTCCGTCCCTGGACCTGATGCCCTTTTACCTGGGGTGCTCGCCCAGGCAGTAAACCCTCAGTCTTAGGGTCTCCTTTCCCTGGGGAACCCCCACCCACTATTCCCACCTTGCCTCAGTATAAGGGTACGGCCAGTCATCATTTAGCCCCGCGCCCTGGGGCAGACTGCAGTATCAGTCTATTCATCACTGGCAATGAGGGTTTGGACCTGCTGCCTTGGCCTACCCCTGGGCTGCCCTCTGCAACCCCCAGTACCTTTTAGCCCAATGCTAGGCCGCAGCCTGGGGCTTTCCAGACTGGAGCTCCCCAGCTCCTCTGCCTTTCCCCAGCCCTGCTCCACTCAGGTACCCTGTGTCTAGCTCCCTGCAGCCAGGCCCTTCTCCCTCTACAGGCAGAGGGAGACTGACCAGGTTTCTGGCTCCCAGCCTCTTATAGGGGCCAGCTGGACCTGATTGGGGCATGGCCCCAGCTGAGCCTACTTTCCCCAATCAGCCCAGGCTTCTTGCCTCAGCCACAGCCCTCTTCTGGGCTGTTTTAAGCCCTTCAGGGCAGGAGCGGGGGACTACCCCGCTACAGATGCATTATCTGTTACGTTTCTGGCTGCACTTTTCCCCTCACCTCCTTCTCCATGCACTCCCTATCCGTGGCCCCACAAAGTCGCGGGACCTCCTGGTCAACCTCCTCCTTGCCCTGGCTAAAAAGGCCATCCACGCGACCAGGGAGAGGAGGTTGGCCGACGGGGACTCCTGCGACTGTGGGGCTTGTTTCCGGTCCCTCATCCGCTCACGTCTCCGGGCGGAGTTCCTCTGGGCGGCGTCCGCTGGCTCCCTTGATGCCTTCGAGGAGCAGTGGGCGCTGTCCGGGGTTCTCTGCTCGGTGTCCCCATCAGGCTCCCTCCTTATGACCCTTTGACCTCACTCCTGTCCCTGTTCTTTTATTAGTTGTCCCCCGTACTTAGTGGGTTTCCGTGGCCCTGTGGATCCTCCCCTTAGGCTGGGGGGGGGGATCCGTTAGCATGGGGCGGGCTTCTGCCCGCCCCCTCTCCCGGATAACCCAATAGATACAGATGCATTATGACAGTCTTTAATTACATGATCATACACTTTTTCACAGGAACCTTACTTAATTCAGTGAATGGGAAATTATTACATATTTCTTTTTATTCTCCTCATTCAGTGTGTGCCACAGCCTTATTTAACACCCATCCAAACCCTGACCTGAATACAAATGATTCATTTCTTCCAGAATGTTTCCATGATGCTCCCACCATAATATCTGAGTGCTTCACAAACATTAATTATTATATATTCACAGCACCCCTGTGAAGTGAAGGGATGTGTGAAATGAGGATAATGAGACAGAGATTAAGGCCAAAATTGTCAAAAATGTCAACCAATTTTGGGTGTGCAACTTGAAACACATAGGACCAGATTTTCAAAAGGTATTCAGGCACCTAAAGATGCAGATAGGTACTTAGTGAGATTGTCAAAGGCACCTAACTCCCTTAGGGCCTAATTTTCTAGAATACTTATTTTTATACTACAGTGTTGTTATACATTGGGTTGAACCTCACTGAAATGGGATGGGAGAGAAATGTAACTGCCATCCTTCATTTAAGATGGTTGTAAGAAGCCATTAAAACTCCTTGATGGAGTAAGGTAATTGAAACAATAGCAGCCTCCACTCAAAACACAGGCACCTCACTGCCCAAAAGAAAGGCACATGTGAGGCCGATCAGGAATTTGAACTATGTGGATGGAGGGACTTTTCTGGGTTTTGTTTTAATAGGTGGGGTCGGGGTAATAGAGACCTAAGCCAGAGAAACACCATAGAAGAAGGACAGAGAAGGTAGCAAATAGGCACCAGCCAGGGCCACAGAAGCACTGGTAGTATAAGCCTGAGACAAAGCTAAAAGAGAGATTTAGATTAAGTGAAAGAGTAAAGACATTGCTTTCTGTTTGATTCCTCGTGTGTTCAAGGAAACAGGATATTGTACATTCTCTGTAATAAACAGGATTGCATCTAAGAAATTACTATCATCAATTTATCCTCCTAATGGAAACAACCTACAGGATTCCAAATTTTGGCTAGCTGCTTGGGTCAGAAAGGAGTAACAATATATTCAAAGAACAGATCCCATTGATCTCAGTTGCGAGTGCTCAGCACTTCTGTAAATCTGGCAACAGGTTTCTTACATTGAGTAATCAGAAAATGAGGAACACACTCTTGTGGCTAACTGTGAAAACTGTTTTAAGTTTCTATTCCAGAGACAGAATAGAATCCAGTTCTCAAGGGTAACATTTAACTTCCTTAACCGTGAGAGCATAGTTACCCTGCGATCCTTTGCCCCATTCACTACAGATGTTTAGGCAGGGGTCCTACAAGCAGCAGTTTCTTTCACTACGTATCTCTGATATATCTAGAGAGCGGATCCATTTTGTGCACTGAATGAGGCAGGGATCCCCTAGAAAAATAGTATGATCATGTAATTAGAAGCTGTTTCATAATGCATACACACAAGTAGGCTGAGTTAAGATTACATAAACATTTCCTCATTTTTGAATGCTTGATTTTGCAAGCTTCACCTTCTTTTAATGTGAAGTATTTTAAATGTACTTTCATAATTTTAAAAAACAAAACTAAAAATACGCAGATATTCTATTATGTGGTATCATACTGACCCCCAGCTTGGGTCATCAGCAAGATTTGCTCTTTTAGATCCACAACACTGGTCACATTGACTGTGTGAGCTAAGATAGCAACTGGTAGCATTAGTAGGCTGTTATCCTCCATAAACTCATTGGCAAACTGTGTCTCATAACCCTCCAACCAGTTTGCCAGAGAGTTTCACAAATATTTACTGGCAGCAGAAGAATATAGAGACTCAGGATTCCTGGGTTCAATTCCAGATTTTGGTACAGAGTGTTCTCTAGCAGCTATAGACTCTCCTGCTCCTGTTTCCTCAGCCTGTTTATCCTCATCTGCTCCTGTCCTTTCTCTCCCACACCCTGGTTTGTGCCCACCTCCCCCCCTTCTGTTCATCTTCCATCCCTCCTGCCTCCTCCTCTGCTCTTGTTCAACAAATCTCCATGACTTCTGCCACCGGACATTTATACACATCCCAACTAGGGGTGACCAGATGTCCTGATTTTATAGGGACAGTCCCAATTTTGGGGTCTTTTTCTTATATAGGCTCCTATTGCCCCTCTCCCCCTGTCCTGATTTTTCACATTTGCTGTCTGGTCACCCTAACCCCAACACCCTAGCCCCTCTACTATTACCCAACACACACAGCTCCTTCTTCCCATCCCACGCTGCTGCTCATCATCCTCCGATAATATTCCTCAGCCTTGTGTTCAAGTCAAGCACTTTCCTCCTCTTTCTTCATGCTGCCTCAGTACCAGCTGGGGGACTTTTGAGAGCACAGGAGAGACAGAATCCCTGATCACAAGTGAGTCCTGGATACCAGGGGAAGCAATTGCAAGAAATATCTTGCTCAGCCTCTGAAGCCCTGGGATAGAGCATGACGGAATCTTCAAAAAAATGTTCTGCCAAATCTAATAATTCTTTATTGAGCATATGTGAATTCTAATTTTTGGAGGCTTATAAATAGGTCAGATTTGCTCAGCTTTTCATGGGGATGGCAAAAGGCACATTCCTGGCATTGGGGCATTCCCTCCCCTACCAAATTTTAAGTTTCTCCAACCAAAGCACCATGGTACTAAAGGTTTTCAATGAAACAGTAGCAAGAATAATTTTTTTAACATGGGCAAGCAATATATTTTCTCTAATCTTGGTTTCAGAAATGGCTGAACAATTTAGCTGAGAGATTATTTAAAAAAATCAGCTTGAGGCAGATGCCCAGCATAGAAAATTTAAGCCTAATCAATTAAAGTATGGAAGAGTTATAAGCAACTGAAATAGGAGGTCTCATATGGAAAGTACTATTATAGGGAGTGTAGCAGGGTGAACCTCTGCTCCTGCTGTGAGGGGTTTAAAAGCAGCCTGGCAGGGCTTGAGAGCTGCTGCTCTAAAAGCTGGCCTGATTGGGGAAGTGGTTGCTCCTGGGCCACACCCCAATCAGATCCCAGCTGGCCCCTATAAAAGAAGGCCAGGGAAGCTAGACGCACAGACAGTCTTCCTCTGCCTGAAGAGGAAGAAGGGCCTGGCTGCAGGGACTGAGACAAGGTACCTAGGGTGAAGCAGGGCTGGGGAAAGGTTGAGGAGCTGGGAAGCTCCAGCCTAGAAAGCCCCAGGCTGCGGCCTAGCGAAGGGCCAACAGGTACTGGGGGTTGCAGAGAGCAGCCCAGGGGTAGGCCAAGGCAGCAGGTCCAAACCCCTTTGCCTGTGATGAGTAGGCTGATACTGCAGTCTGCCCCAGGGTGTGGGGCTAGACAATGACTGGCAGTAGCCAATACTGAGGCAAGGTGGGGATAGAGGGTGGGGGCTCCCCAAGGAGGGGAGACCCTAAGAGTAAGGGGTTACTGCCAGGGGGGGGCAGCACCCCATGTAAAAGGGCACCGGGGTCCAGGGAGGGCCTCGGGCCTGAGGACAGGTGGATCACCAGCCTGCCGAGGGCGCTCCGAACACTGGACTGAGCTAATTCCCGGAGTCACCAGCAGGAGGTGCCGCAGGGGTGAGTCTGACCCGTTTACAGGGAGAATCAGGCTGCTTGGAACTGTGGCAGTCATATCTAGTGGTTGGAGTCAAGGATCAGGCCAGAATCAGGAGTACACGGTGGGGTTGGAGCAAGGCTGGAGCAGAACTAGAAACAGGTCTGGAGCAGGACTAGGTTAAGACTTGAGGAGTTTGTTGTCACTATCAGGCAGGAGAGACTTCCAAGCCCTAGACTGACGTTGAGCAAATTGAGCTGCTGTTCCTCCTGTGAGGCTTAAATATCTGCCCTGTGAGTCACCAAACCAGTTCCTGGCTTATGGATTGGTTGGAGCCTAGCACAGGAGTAACACATCACCTTACAAATATAAAAGCAGCAAAGAATCCTGTGGCACCTTATAGACTAACAGACGTTTTGCAGCTCATGCTGCAAAACGTCTGTTAGCTGCAAAACGTCTGTTAGTCTATAAGGTGCCACAGGATTCTTTGCTGCTTTTACAGATCCAGACTAACACGGCTACCCCTCTGATACCTTACAAATATAGCTACCAGCACTACTTATCATAAATTAACAGTATAAACAGTAAGCTGAAATCCTGCTGTATATATGCACATATGTGAAATGTGACAGAGTTAATGTTGCTGTAACTTCAGAATTTTCTGAGTTGTGTAAAAATAAGTTTATTATATATCTATATATATATATAAGTTTCAGCATCAGACTGCCTGACCCCATGCAAGGACAGGATCCAATCGCAGGCCTTGCACAAGAAGCACCCACAGCAACACCTGCCTCTTTAAATGAGATGGGGAGGGTGAGAGCCATGGCCAACAGAGTGGTGCATCTGGAACTCTATTGGGGAAAGACACATGCTCTGCCCTGTAGAAGACTGTGCAGCCAGCAAATTCTCCAGCAAATTCTGTTGAGCTCGGGGAAGCATTCAGACTCCATGAGGCACAGGGCCTCTCAGAACCCCTGGGACACTTGGACCAACATGGCTCTGAGTCTTAGGCTTTGTCTACACTTCGCAGTTTTTTTGACAAAAGTCTCCTGCTTTGCCAACAAATAAAATCACCTCAACGAGAGGCATAGAGCTTCTTGCAGCAAAGTTATATCGATAAAGTGTCAGTGTGGACACCAGGCTTGGTTATGTTGCTGTAAATGGCCTCCAGGAGATGTCCCACAATGCCCATCCTGACTGCTCTGAATAGTGGTTTGAACTCCGCTGTCCTGCACTGAGATACACAGGCATCCATCCCTATCCCTTTAAAGGCCTAGGAATTTTTGAAATTCCACTTCCTGATTGCTTGGTGTGGACAGTTCACATCATGTCTTCCCAGGTGACCATGGCGGCACCACGCAAAAAATGCTGTCCTGCTTGGAGTACACTTGAGTTGTTGCATCTGCTGTCTCTGTTGGGAGAAGGCTGTGCAGTTCCAGCTCTGCTGTAGCAGTAGGAACTTGGATACCTACAGTCAGATTTCTCATGGCTTACTGGATAAGGGCTATGAATGGGACATGCATCAATACCATGCAAAGATAAAGGAGCTGAGGCAGGCATACCAGAAGGAAAGGGAGGCAAACCATTGCTCTAGTGCTGCGCTGAAGACCTGTCGCTTCTATAAGGAACTGGACATCATCCTTGGCGGTGATCCCACCTCCACCGCCAAGAGCCCTGTGGACACTTTGGGAAACATTTCAGCTGGAGGTGATGGACAGTGGACTCAAGCCCTAGGATGAGGTAGTGGACAAGGAGGTAAAGTTGGAAGATGATGTGGAGCTCATGGCAGAGTTGTGGTATGGCAAGTTAGGACCTCTTTTCTACTCTGGAGGGGATCTAGCCAGTGCCAGCAGTTTGTCTCTGGCTAGCATGAGGAGAGCCCTGTTAAGTGATCTTTTTGAGTTGACGCTGTTCGGTATGAGGCAGAGCTGTCCTTTGCTCTGTATAGTCTAGAAGTGGGTGAAGGGATAGAAATGTACAAGACTAGCTGTGTTTGAGTGTGCTCCACATTCTCTTGTGCAGCTAAGCAGTATGACGGAACAAAATTTCATGTGAATCCTCCAGAGAGATCTCTAAGAAACTTTCCTGGAGATACTTGCCAATCCTCTGCTGAAAGTTTCTTGGCAGAGCTGCTTTGTTCCTTCTCCCATTGCAGGAAACTTACCCATGCCAATCTTCAATCACTTGTGCGGACCAAAGTGGCACACAGGCGAGCAGTATAGGGACCAGGTCTGAAGTGACACGTGTGCAGAAGATGCACCCTTGAATCCTTGCTTCCCCTCAGGAGTGAGCTATTGGCTTCAATGACCCTGACCTGGGGGAAATGGTGGCAGAGTTTACAATATTGTCCTTAGTCACCTGCAGTGATCCCCTTAAAAAAATACCTAGACTCTTTGCCCCATCTTGAACACCCAACCCTCAGCCCCAAGCCAAACTCAACATGTTTAGGGTGTTCGCTGAGAAAATTGATTTATATGTTAAAAGAGGTGTATTTTACTAAAATGAATCAATGCTGTGCATGAACTAACAATCATGCTTCTGTGTATTGTTTTTTGGGCAGATGTGGCCTTCAGGAGAACCCTCTACACACCGCCAGATAAGGAAGAGACCAAGGCAGAGCAAGAAGGACATGTTCTGGGAGGTGTTCCAATCCTCAGAGACCGAAAAAAGAGAACTCAGGAGTGGAGAGAAAAGGAAAAGGCAGGATAGAAAGGAGAGCAAGGAATGCATTGTAAAGGGCCAGGAGTGGATGATAAAAGCGATGGAGGAGCAAACAGAGATGTTGAAGACACTAATCACGCTCCAGGCAGAACATATGCCTGCTTGCCTCCCTTGCAGCTGATACAGAACTGTTTTTCATGCCCTTCCCAAACTCCTCCCACACATTCCTTGCAACGTCCCAGAATGTCTCGGTATCTCATTCACTCCACCCCTTCGGTCAGCTTCCAGAATGACAGCTGGACTTACATACAGCTACAAGAGCCTACAGTGCCTTGCATTCTTATCTCCCTTCCCACTAAGCCTTCTGTGTTATTAATTGATATTTTATAAAAACAAACTCTCTGAAAGATAAGCAATCTTTGTCTCCTACACGTGTTGCTGCTGGTTGTAATACATAATATCAGTCTGATAATTTGCTGACTACAAATCCTGGTCAGAAATCATCACAATTTTCATGCAAGGTGGAAAATTAACAAAGAGAGTGCTGTATAGAAAGACACATTACTGGTTCTTATTGTCAAAATGTTGCCTCAAAGCCTCCCTGATTCATATAGCCCCCTATTGTGCCCTTCTAATAGCCTTGGTATCTGGCTGCTCAAATTCAGCTGCCAGGCAATCCACCTCAATGCTTTACCCCAAGGGCAATTTTTCACCCTTAGCCTCACAAATATTATGGATCACACAACAGGCAGCCATGACCACGAGAATATTTTCTTCATTTAGGTCTAACCTACCATAGAGGCAGCACCAACACACTTTTAATCTGCCAAAGGCACATTCTGTGGCCATTCTGCACCTGCTCATCCTATTGTTGGAGCACTCCTGGCTGCTCTCCAGGTTTCCTGTGCAAGTCTTCATGAGCCTTGGGAGTAAGGGGTATGCTGGGTCTCCCAGAATTACCGTGGACATGTCAACATCCCCTATTGGAATCTTCTGGTCTGGAAAGAAAGTCTCCACTTGTAGCTTTCTGTACAGGCCAGTGTTCCTGAAGATGTGAACATGCATCCTTCTGGACCACCCCACATTGATGTCAGTGAAATTCCCACGGTGATCCACAAGTGTCTACAATACATCTATTGATGTACTCTATTGTAAGATAGTTGAGGGCCAAAATTGGAATGTGAATGCCATCTCTCACCTCACTACAGTTAGGGAATCCCATTGCCACAAAGCCATCCAATATTTCACACACATTGCCAAGAGTCATAGGCCTTCTTAGCAGGATGCAATTAACGGCCCTGAACACTTGCATTACTGCAGCCCCAGCGGTCAACTTCCTGACTCCAAACTGATTCATGACGGACCAGCAGCAGCCTGGAGTCGCCAGCTTCCACGTGCTTCTCCACCGAGACAGCAGCTCTCATTTTGGTGTTCTTGTGCTGGAGTGCTGGGGCGAGCTCCACACACAGTTCCTGGAAAGGCGCTTTCTGCATTTGAAAGTTCTGTAGCCACTGCTTGTCATCCCAGATCTGCATAACGATGCAATCCCACCATTCTGTGCTTGTTTTCCAAGCCCAAAAGCAACGATCCACCATATTCAGTTACTCCGTGAATGTCAAAAGGAATCTGGTGTTGGCACACAGCAGGTAAGGGAACTCTGATTTCTGTTCAGATTGGGAGATCATGATATACTGCATGACCATCCGCGATGTGTTCATAACAGTGACCATAACAGTAGAGAGCAGTGCGTGATCCATCCTTTCAGACAGAGATGGCAGGTGCTCGGTAAACAGGAGCCATTGAACAATGCCATGAAACACAGTTGGAAGCCCATGGAATGCTGGGGTGGAAAGAACTGCATCATGGAATGTGGAGCCTGCACCTATGATGTACTGTGATCCACTCTGCTGTCCCACAAATCCTAGCTGCAGAAGGTGGCAAGTAGCACAGTGGGATAGCTACGCACTGTGCACTGTTCTCTCTGTTGCTGCTAGAGCACAAACTGTGGACACACACTGCCAACAGAAGGAGCGTTGTGTGAACATGCACAAGCAATGTAATTATACGTAAGGCCAAGATTTTGTCACGGTTATTTTTAGTAAAAGTCACGGACAGGTCACGGGCAATAAGCTATTCACCGAGCTCCTGATCTGTCCATGACTTGACTAAAAATAACTGAGGAAAGGCTAAATAGGGAGCAGGAATGGAGTCCCATGGAGTGGGGACTGACAGGCCAAGACCTCTGCCATGGTGGAGGGCACAGCCCTGGCTCCAGCGGCCAAAGGGGGCACAGCCATGGGGGGCGCATAGCCCCGACTCCGAAGCTGGCCACGGCTGTGGGACAGGAGTACACAGCCTTAGCTGCAGACCCAAGCGGAAGCTGCGGGGCTGGGTCTCAGCAGGGTGCCGCAGCTGAGGGACAGGGCTGCAGCCCACCCCTCTCCCCCGCAATTCACAGGGCAGGGGCTGCAGGGTCCTGGTTCCAGCCATCCAACACCTATTGAAGCAGGACAGGGGCGCACAGTCCCACCTCCAGCCCCAGCTTCAGCTGCTGACAGCTGAAATGGAAGAAGTCACGAAAGTCTGGTAAAGTCATGGAATTCATGACTTCTGTGACTAAATCATAGGCTTAATTATACCGTTTTTGATTGTCGGCTTAAGTTGCATTGACAAAACTCTGTACCATAGACTATGCCTCATAGGTACAACTGAGCTTTCAACCACAATGTTGCTCTGACAGAATATTTTGCAGTGAATATTTAATATAACTAAATCGTTATTTGAAAGTGTAGAAAAAACAATACAGAATAATGCTAATATTCTGTACATATTTCAAGTACATAACAGGTTGTTACAAGGAGTAGGGAGAACAATTGTTCTTCTTAACCTCTGAGGATAGGACAAGAAGTTGTGGGCTTAATTTACAGAAAGGGAGGTTTAGGTTGGACATCAGGAAAAACTTCCTAACTATCAGGGTGGTTAAGCACTGGAATAAATTGCCCAGGGAGGTTGTGGAATCTCCATCATTGGAGATTTTTAAGAGCAGGTTAGACAAACACCTGTCAAGAATGGTCTAGATAATACTTAGTCCTGCCATGAGTGCAGGGGACTAGATGACCTCTTGAGGTCCCTTCTAGTCCTATGATTCTATGATCCTACATATCAAATTATTTTTTCATTAGGGGTCAGTCTGTACTCCTTATTCAGGGAAAACTCTTTACTTCAAATGGCAGTTACAGGTGCTCAGCCTCTCTGAATATCAGGCCATTTATTTGGGTGCCTAATCATGAATTAGCTGCCCAACTTTAGTGTTTGTCTATACTCTGATGCAGTGTGGGCTAGGGGGTGTGAACTGCAGAGCACACCAAAATGTTGCGCTCTCCCATGTGGATGTTGCAAACATGAGCTAAAAATGTACCTAGTTAGCATTAATGTTGTCCTGTTGGAAGAGGACTATGTTGACACAAGCTAAATGCTGTTTAGTTCGCACCATCAACATCCACACGGGGCAGTTAGAATACAACATTTTGGTCTGCCATGCACCTTATTCACCTAAATTGAAATTTTAGCCTAAGAGACTTAACAAAAGTCTCGCAGAAAGTGCGTTGCAGGCAAGAACAGAAACCAGGTCTCTTGACTCCCAATCAAATCACTAGACTACTATGTAATTCATCAGACTAAATGGTATAGTGGATTAAAATTTTCTTAGAATTAAATTCTACCCTCAAACTCACATCAGTATCTCCTATTACAGACACTGGGAGCTGCCTTTCTACAACCCTGTGCAGAAATTGGTAACTAAATGGTTCCATACATTGCATAAATTCACCTCACTAATCAACGGAAGGCAATCTGTCGGAAACTGCTCAGCAGGCTCCACAAAACACTGTGTAAAATGCCTTATTTCAAACCTTGCAAATCTGCAAAAACCCTTAGGATCACACAGTCTCTAGCAAACCACTGAGCTGGGATCAAACACTTTCTAGCTGATGGCACTGACTGTAACAGTATACAGTTTGGTTAACATATGCTGTTCCAGAGTAATGTGTAGATATTGCAGAATCCACACTGAAATGTTAAAGTATTCACATATAATGGTTGCCAAAGCATTTACAGAACTTAATTTTAAATAAGGCATACAACAAAATGATAACATTTTGTCATTAAAGGGTACTATTAAAGCAGGACACAAAACAAGCAATAATTGAGTATTTGTTTTTTAAAATCATAAGAAGCAGGTTCTAAAATATCTTAAGTCTGTTTGCATGGGAGGTTGGTGGCACCACTTTTGAATTAGCTGTTTTCCGAAAAATTGGAAGGTAGCATTTTCATTTCAGCTATTTTAGTAAAAAATATCCATGCCACCTGTGGCGCCCTATTGAAAACAATTTTGTTTCCCAGGTGATGATAGGGAAGGGATACTCCCTGCATTTATAAATAAGCAAACTAGCATTTGTGTCAAAGAAAGCTACTATGTCTGTCTGGCATAATCTGTTCTTTATGAACTCTTACTCTGCTGACTACTGCTAATCATTCTGTTGTCTAAATGTTACAGTCAGTTCCCTTTACTCAAGACATGTAGACTGTCACAGAAGAATTTCTCTATAAATGAAGGTTAACTTTAACCAGAACTACAATTTGGACACTGAAACAATTTAGGACAGTTCTACTCTGCTATGGGCCAAGTCCTGAGGTCTTCCTCAGGCAAAAATCCCATTGAAATTAATGCATGATTTGCACATTTAAGGGCTGAGTAAAATCTGAGTAGACTTCAGGGTTTAACCATACAAATGGCTTTTTCTTTCTATCTGAGTTCCGTTATAACTTAGTAAAGGCCAGGGATCAGATTGTAACTCCGACATTCACAGCGCCATACGTGGCATACACTACTTCCTGTTTTACATCTGCTGGCCAAGGAACTGGGAATGTACGGAGAGATTTTGGCAAACCAGTAAAGTGCTTGAAACCACTGTGGCTTATTGTTAAAGCAACCTATTAAGCAGTCTCAGCTTGACCAAGGTAGGAGGGGAGGGAGTTTGAGGTGCCACAGAAAGGGCAGCTTGACCCCACGTCCTTCCTGATAAGAATTGTGTTGAAGTTGCTGATACATTCATTTTAAAAGAGCAGGATGTGCCCCAGGAATGTCTACTGGGGTCTCCAGGCTGCAAACTCTGGAAAAACTCACACCTGGTTAATCAATAATCAGAAGGAACGTCTTGCTTGACCATTGAAACTGCTTACTTAAGTTTTCTTTAAGGGACATGTCATTCTATTACTAATGTATAAATAAGGGGGAAAAGTTTGAGGTAGTTGGACTCGTTTGAGGACTCTTTTTGGACTCTCCCTCTGGATACATCTTGCAGTCCCCACTGGCAGATGGAAGATTTGTCCACCGGAAGCCTTCTGCTGTGTCACTCGAGAGCCACACTCAGCTTTGGTAATTATCAAAGGTTGGGGGTGTTTTACTAACTTGTTGCGGACGTGTGTAAGTGCTTGAGACTAAGTAAAGCTTAGCTTTAAGTGAATGCACTCTTGTGTTGTCCTGTTTGTGCCAGCCATCTATTGGTTGGACGGCCAGGACTCCCCTGATTTATTTCCTGACACCACCTTGCACAGAGTAAAAGTTACCAAGAGCTTTGGGTTGAAAGAACCCTGGGTAACAGGAAGAGAGGGAATTCACAGCTCCACCTGCTCCTGGCTCACCCACATGGAAGGGGCAGAAGTGGTCCTACAGATGTTGCTTTCTTCCATGTGCACGGACTGGGGATGCAGGTAACCTGAACAAGGCAGTGTGTAAGGTAGTGCAGGAATGAGACTTAAGTATTGAGAATAGAGACTAATGGGACAAGAATTTCCTGAATGTACCCTTCTGTTCCTTTGATACCTAATTTCCTTTCAGCATATTGTTGGCGATGAACACATCTATGGCTACAAATGACCACAGCAATTTCTTATGACAGTTATTTAGGATGCTTTAGATACATATAATTTGATCAAGCTAATTAAATGAAGAGGTCTTATCTGGTACCGTCTCTGCATTAGGTTTCCAAGCTCCTTGGGACAGAGACATTATAAGGATGTGTTAGTGTTTATACTTTATTGAATGTTTGTGAATTGCTCCAAGCATTAATCTCACTTATAATATCTGTATCCCATACCGTAAGATATATATAACATTTGTATTGTAAGCCTTTGTAATTGTGTGAATCACCAGACACAAGCCTAGTGTGAAGGGGTTTCCAATAGAAGACGTTATGTCCTGTTCAACAAGGAAGGCCCATTGACATGAGGCTGATTATTGTGGAACATTAAAAGAAAAAATGATTGTTGTTCTGCTCTTCTCCCTGGGAAGAGGAGTCCTGCAAGTGAATAAACCCCCCTAACAAGAATTAACTGTATCTCTATGCTTCTTGTACCTCAGGGGGCAAGGCTTTCTAAGTATAAGCAAGGGATCCCCTGGGTTATCCCCTACTTAGCCTGGGTTAGCCCTAAAGGACATATAGAGCTTGCTTATTATAGAGGCTTCTATTACTTTTTGAAATTTTATTATATGATTGGCTACAAGCATTATCTTTGGTGTGAGATCTAAGATGACCTGGGGTAAAAGACTGATCCGATGAGACTGGGAGTAACCTGAATATTGCTGTGATTCTTGGTGTAAGGGATCATCTATCACAAAAGTAGGTTTACCTGTCTTGCAAAACAAATCGGAGTACTCAAAGGGACTGTCTGTGCCTCCATTTTAAGGCTGTTATAGTGCCTGATGGGTTTACATTTGATAATTGGTTGGTGAAATCTAGCCAATTTGGGATTTATGCTCAATGCTTAATAGTCTGCCCTGAGATCAGTACACATGCTCTTGAGCCACTGCAAGACAGCTTGACATACCTTCTCTCTGATGTAGGTATTATTGTTCTCATATTACATATGCATAACTCGAGGTGTAAAGAAATTAACTGACTTGTTCAATGTCACACAGTGATCAGTGGCAAAGGTAAGAACAGAATCCAGTAGGATTAATTCTATCTCCCAGTCCCTTGACTAAATTTCTTCCTTCCTTTAAATTTATATCCCAAGCTATCTTTCAAAGCTAAGACAGAAACAGGGGCCTCTGTTATGGCTTTACCTGTCACAGCTATATTGGTGAAGAAGGGTTTTGCTGCACATGCAGAGAGATACTGCATCAACAGCAATTTCCACAAGCATTCTGCATCTACACAAATGACTCCTGCTCTTCATTATTGGAGATGCAATGTGCTTTGTCTCTAGTGTCCAGCTTGCATCACTAGCTGGTGCAGAACAGAGAAACAGGGCCATTGTTCTAGCCAGACACATGCTTTTGGGGTATCTGGTGCTGCCGATCATGCCATTAATCCCTATGAGCTTGGGCTCAGAAAGCTTGATCATCAGGATTCTGGTTGTGTGCATATGCAAGATGGGGGTGTATCCCTGTGTCCTCTCTTCCTCTCTACTATACCCCAAGCTTGAAGTGCTTTCCATCATATGCAGGGTTTACAGTTTGGTTCAATGGCTCTCAGCACTCCCACTATACACATTTTTCCAGCATCCCTGTCCCATATATGTGAGAAACTAGACTTTGGCCCACAAGATGAAACTTATGTGGCTTATTTCCACTTTGCTGATATGTGACACAGTTCTTGGGAATCAGACTGAGGAATTTAGCAACACTGCATAATGATGAGCCTGGCTTTGATTCTCACCATCCTCTGGCAGAAACAAAAAACGAGTCTTCCAGATTGGCACAGATACTTAGTTGGTGTAGATCAGCACAACTTTGTTGACGTGATTGACTTCGGTAGAGTTATGCTGATTTACACCAACTATGGATCTGGCCTGTTGTGCTTCCTTCTCACTGTCATTCTAACAGTGACAAATAATGATTGGTTTACTCTAAAATTGCTATTTTTTAAATGAATCAAAAACCAGAAACTTTTTAAGGGTCAAGTATTTCCTAAACAAAATAGAATGTGCTTCTAGTTCTTTTCTGGCACAGACATCCATCAAACAATAACGAGGCATCTGTTGAACAGATACACACATGCATTGCATGCAGGCTTAATTTTAATTTGTTGCTCATCAAAGATGTTGCCACAGTTTTATATATTCAATTTTGTATGAAAATTTAGGGGAATAAATGAAGTACTGTTTCAATGGAGAAATGCCAGTAATGATTGTGATTAAATACAAAGCAACACAGCAGGAATATAATAGATTGTAACTGTGGGTCACATCCACTGGAGAAGGGGTATTAACAGTATGCTTCAAAGTCCCTACTGTTGGTCTGAAACAACGAAAATGCATGTCTCCCACATGCTTTACAATAACTTTATAGATAGTACTTCTTCCTGAGAGAAATACAACTAGAGCAATGGTCCCCAACCTTTTCCGGGTGGCGGGCACTGGATGACGAGCCACCGAGGACCGTGGCCGGCGGACAAGCATCCACCGAAATGCCGCCAAGAAGCGGCAACGTCAAGAGGCGTTGCTACCGAAATGCAGCCGAAAACCAGCGGCATTTCAGTGGCGATGCCTCTTGGTGACACCGCTTTTCGGCGGCATTTCGGCGGATGCTTGTCCGCCGGCCAGTACATGGGTGCACATAGATGCCCTGGTGGGCATCATGGCGCCTGCGGGCCTCGCACTGGGGACCACTGAACTAGCGCATGGAGCTCTACTGTATTAATGATTTATTTGTTATTGATCATTTAACAATTTTTGGGGGGAGGAAATGTCTTTTGGCATTAATAAGCAAACAAATCTAGAAAAGAGAGAAGAAAGATTTGGCTGCATGGGTTTTGAATACATGGTACAATACCCACGAGATTTCAGCCAGTATTCGCTTGGGGCCTGATCCTACTTTCACTGAAGTCAATAGTAAAACTCCCATTGACACCAGGGTTGGAGTATCAGGCCCTTGAAGAAAATAGGAATGGATTTTTTTAAAGACTGTACTAGATTAAAAAAAACCTCAAAAACATAAAAAATCCACTTTGCCACATTGTCACTAGCATTTTCCAAATATAGCTTACACTTCACAAAATCCTTTCATATATTTCAAGAAATATCACAGTGGCTCAGGCAATTATCAGAACCATTAATCTTACATTACACATGATTTTGTTGACAAAGCAAAAGAACAAAACAGAACACACAGGTGTCATGTTCAAATTATAGTGTTTAGAAATTCTGTGCTACATTTAGTTATCAACTGGTTGATTTCAGTGTTATTAGTAGCCTTAGTTATCACTCTATAATTAATACTGAAAATATTACAGGGTTATCTATGGTTCAGAAACAAGGATGTCAAACAGGCTTAGAACCTAACCTGATTATTGCTCTAAAAGCAATAGAACAGATCTTCTGAGCTGCTCTTATATTTTGGCAAAATGTGCAGTAAAGCTGACAAATTTCGGAATTGTTAATGTCCTAATTGCTAGTAAATGAGCTAGATTTGGCAAAATACACTGTAAGCAAACATATTCCCACTGTGATTGCAGTAGTGTTTGTTAATAGTGATAAAATGTTCTATCTGGAGATATCTTCAACAAGAACCTAACACTTCTTGGAGATTAAGAACTTTTTATAGTAATTATTAAGTTAAGTGCCAGCTCTCTGCTTGCACAGTATGAAATACCAAGGTCCTTGTTGCAATGAGTTTACAACTGAAAGGACTGTTTGTTCTGCCAATGAAGTCAATAGGAGTGTAGCAAGGCTATCTGAGAGTAACATTGCACAAAAGGACAATAGCATCTTCAGTTTAAAAAACCCATCAAATCCTAGCAACCCTTGTGAAACATCAAAAATTAATTTAATTAAAGCCAGAATCTTTAATAATTAAAGTAGCAATGTGAAGTTTTGTATAATTTACAACAGCACAAAATAGGTTTCTTTTTATTATGACTGCACAGAAAGTTTAGTGGCTATTAATGTTGCTGCATAATTATTAAGTTTGGCTTTACCATCTTTGAGAAGTGTAACAGTAGATTAGGAGAAGACCCTTGATAATAGCATGAATGTTAATGGGACACTTCCTAACCTCTGGCTTTATGATGATATTTCAATTAATTTATCAGAGCTGGACTTTCATAGAGCCCCTTTCCAAAAGATCCTTAAAAGTTCAGGCTCCTATGATTTTAAAATTGACTGGCTAATTCTGAAGCTGTTTCTACTATATTCATCAATTTTCTCCACAAGGTGTACTGTCTCACTGGAACTAAAGTGCAATAGTTGTAGGCAAGGATTATAATGAAACTTAAAAAACGGCTTTCATTCTTTTATAAGATTCAAGTAGAAACAGATGCTGCTTCCCTTGTACAGAAAGACTGATACTCTAAAACTCAGACTGTGTCCAAATATATATGTTGCCTTTGAGGATTTCTAGAATATGGGCAAGTTTTAGTCTGTGCTAGAGTTCTGCTTGATGCAAGGGAGTGAGGGAGGCATCAGAGAGCTGATTACAGCTCCCTGATGGCAAGGGCCAGCCCTGTTGCAGCTTAGATCTGTTGTTGAGCAGCTCTATGTTATGCCACTGACCTAGGATCCTTAGGTCAGTGGAGGCTGGGTGTAGGATAGTAGAGATCTGCCGTAACCCCAAACTCAAGGGCAGGGACGGATTTACGCCTTACGCTGTCCTAGGCACAGCATCTTCAGCACCCCACACCCTCTGTACCTACAGCTGACCTTTGTGTTTTCAGTAAAAAATGAAACTTTTAACCTACTTTTAGGAGCCCCTAAAACGCCGGCAATCTCAGGCACGTGCCTACTGTGCCTATTTGGAATTCCGTCCCTGCTCAGGGGTAGGGAAAGGAGAAGTGCAGACCCACATCAAGCGTGCTTGTGCCCTGCAGAGTTCCCCTGATGGACATTTGCAGACAGATTGTAGCCCCTTTTTGACAACTGAGCCTTACATTTAATAGAGTATCTGGCTCTATATATTTAAGAGGCATGATAAGGGGATCATGCACTTTCTGTAGAATGGACCTAGACTGATCCTGAAGAAACAAAAGAATCCAATCGCACTTTGATGCCTCAGTCACTTTAATCCACATTTACACTTATTGCATTGATTTGAAGAAGTCTGTGATGTGGCAGTTAGTGAAGGGAAAAAGGAGTCCAAGAGAACTGGCAGTTTCTCAAGGAGACACTATTAAATGTGCAACAGCAAACTATGCCAATGTGAAGGAAAGATAGGAAGAATTGTAAGAGGGCAGTATAGCTCCATCAGGAGCTCTTTAGTGACCTGAAAATCAAAAAGGAATCCTAGAAAAGGCAGACAAATGCGCAAATTGCTAGGGATGTGTACAAAAAAGAATAGTACAAGCATGTAGGGGCAAAATCAGAAAGGTTAAGTCACAAATGGGTTCCATTCTGTAAATGACAAAAAAAAGAATAAGGAGAGCTTCTAGAAATACGTTAGGAGCAAGAGAAAGATGAAGGAAAGCATAGGTCCTCTGCTTAGCAGGGAAAGAGAGCTAATTACTGACATCAAGACGATTTAGGTGTTTAATGCCTATTTTGCTTCAGTCTTCACTGAAAAAGGTAAATGTTGAGCAGATACTTAACACAGTTGATATTAACAACAAGGGGGGAAGGATTGCAAGCCAGAATAGGAAAAGAACAGATTAAAATATTTAGACAAGTTAGATGTATTAAAGTCAGCAGAGCCTGATGAAATTCACCTTAGGGTACTTAAGGCACTAGCTGAAGCAATCTCAGAAGACATTAGCAATTATCTTTGAGAACTCATGGAGGACAGTTGAGGTCCCAGAGGACTGGAGAAGGGTAAACATAGCACCAAATCTTTAAATAGGGGAACAAAGAGGACCCTGAAAATTATAGATCTGTCAGCCTACCTTCTATGCCTGGAAAGATACTGGGACAGATTATTAAACACTCAGTTTGTAAGCACCTATAGGATAAGAGGTTGATAGAGAATAGTCCTCATGGATTGGTTAAGAATAAATCATGCCAAACCAACCTAATTTCCTTCTTTGACAGAGTTACTGGCCTTATGGATGGGGAAGCAGTAGATGTGATATATCTCGATTTTACTAAGGCCTTTGACCCAGTCTAATATGACATTCTCCTAAACAAATTAGGGAAATGTGGTCTAGATCACAGGTTTTCAAATTATAGAGCACGTAGGGGGGAGTGTGACGAGATTGTTGGGGGTATGAGGAGCTTACTGATGCAGGGTAGAGCCCCATGTTAACAAACACAAAACAGGTGTACAGGGTTGCAATGCTCCCCATTATGGCGGAGGGGCAGCCTGGTCAAATATGAGGGTGCTGTGACCCTGTAAGCCAGATCTCAAGCCCAGGGAGCTGGGCCCAGCCTAGCAGGGCACAAGAGCAGCTGCTGCTGCTCCAGGGTGAGTGCGGGGCAAACTTGCTCTTCAGCTCCTCCCTGGGCTGGAGCCGCTGACTCTCTAGTCTGCTCCCCACACCCTGCTAAGGTCTTGTCAGGTTCACCTGGGCTGGGGGCTTGGAGGGGAGCATATATAGAGCATGAATCTCCACCGGGGGGCAGGGTGCACACCAAAAAAAATTTGGGGACCTTCTGGTCTAGATTAAATTGCTATAAGGTAGGTGCAAAACTGATTGAAAGATGTACTCAGAGAGTGTTAGCTGTCAGACTGTGGAACGTATCCAGTGGATCCCACAGGGGCCAGTCCTGGGTCTAAAGTACAAGGCAATGTTTTCATTAATGACTTGGATAGTGGAGTGGAGAGTACGCTTATAAAATTTGTGGATGACACCAACCTGGGAGGGGCTGCAAGCACTTTGGAGGATTAGAATTTAAAACAACCTTGACAAATTGGAGAGTTAGTCTGAAATCAACAAGATGTAATTAGACTTGGGAAAATACTACATTTAGAAAGAAAAAAATTAAATGCACATCTATAAAATGGGAGATAAAAATGGGAGTTAGGTGATAGTACTGCTGAAACAGATCTGGGAGTTATAGTGGATCACAAACTGAATATGAGTTAACGCTATGATGCAGTTATGGAAAATTTAATATCACTTTTGAGTGTATTAACATGAGGCCTCATATGTAAGACACAGGAGGTAATTCTCCTGTTCTTTGTGGCACTGGTGAGGCCTCCGCAGTAGTACTGTGTCCAATTCTGGGAGCTGCACTTGAAGAAAGATGTGTACAAATTGGAGAGAGTCCAGAGGACAGCAACAGAAATTATAAAAGGTTTAGAAAACTTGACCTATGAAGAAAGGTTACAAAAAAACTTGGCATATTTACTCTTGAGGGGGGAAAAGAATGAAGGGGGACCTGATAGCAGTCTACAAATAGGTTAAGGGCTATTTTAAAGAGGACAGTGATCAACTGTTCTCCATGTCCACTGAAGGCAGGGCAATAAGTAATGGACTTAATCTGCCAAAAGGGAGATTTAGGTTATATATTAGGATGAACTCTCTAACTATAGGGATATTAAGATGTGGAATAGGCTTCCAAGGAAAGTTGTGTAATCCCCATCATTCAAGGTTTTTAAGAACAGGCTAGACCAGGGGTTGGCAACCCAATGGGGGCTGCAGTAAGCGGCACGGGCTGAGGGATGTGCTGGCCGCAGCTTCCCGCCACCCCCATTGGCCTGGAGCGGCGAACTGCGGCTAGTGGGAGCAGCGATCGGCCGAACCTGCGGATGCAGCATGTAAACAAACTGGCCCAGCACCCTGGTGAGCCGCGTGCCAGAGGTTGATGACCCCTAGGTTAGACAAATTCCTGTCAGGGATGGTCTAGGTATACTTAGGCCTGTATCAGGGCAGGGAGGATGGACTTGATAACCTCTCAAAGTCCCTTCCAGTCTTACATTTCTATGATTCTATCCTGGATTCTTGTCTGATATCCTGGATTCTTGTCTGAAATAGAGCATTCAAGAGCCAATACTAGGCATATTCTTTAGCAGTGCACCCTAAAAGGAAAGAATAATATTAATCCTGGAACTCAGCAGAGATGGAATTTGTGAATACAGACAAGGATTGGTGATCCACACTTGGGACCATCACAAAAAACACCTAATTGGAACCTCCTGTATAATCAGTGTCGCCTCCCCTCTTAATAATAAATTAAGCAAAGTATAGGATTAGAGATCTCACATTTCAATTGTACACCTTCTGTGTGGCAACAGTAGGGAGTTGTTATGTGAAACCATTATTTTAGGACAGGTCTGTAGGTGGGGGGCTAAGACTGATTAGGGCCTCATAGAATACAATGAAGAACTTGCATCTCAAGCAGTAAAATATAGGAAGGCAATGAAGAATTCAATCAGAGAGTAATGCATTTGAGCAGTAGGAGAGAAAGATTATTTTAACAGTGTCATTTTGGACTACTTGGGAGTTATAAAGAAAATCAGCATGACCCAGGTGAGAGATGACCAAGGTGTGAACAAAAGTTTTAGCAGTGGGGAAAGGTGAAGGTTTAAAAGAGGAAGAACGATCAGGATGTAAGAGATTGGATATGCGGGGCGGTGAGAGAAGACTTGAAGATTACAGTTAGAATATTTATCTGGGAAATGGGAAGGAGAGCCTGGAGGGAGGATGAACATAGAGATTAGGAGCAGATATTCAAAACACTCACTATGTATAATTTTTATTTGCAATTTGCAGAAACTCAGAAGTTTAGGCCCTGTCTACACTGGCAAGTTTGAGTGCTGAAACTCCCAAGGTGTACACACTGCCAAGCCACTTAGTGTGCAGAAACTGCGCAGATGCAGCGCTCTAAAAAAACCACCTCAACGAGAGGCGTAGAGCTTTCTGCATCGTGGCTACAGTGCTGCGGTGCCAGTGTAGACACCATGATCAATTACAGTGCTGCGATTGGCCTCCAGGAGGTGTCCCACAATGCCTGTTCTCACCTCTCTGGCCATCGGTTTGAACTCTACTGCCCTGCCCTCAGGTGACCAGCCATCAGCCTTACCCCATACATTTCTTTGAAAATTTGAAAGTCCCCTTCCTGTTTGCTTGGTGATGCGTGCAATGGTCTCCGCACATCTTTCTAGGTGGCCATGCCTGCTCCATGCACCAGGCGATCCCCTGCTTGGAGCAATACCAAGCTGCTGAACCTCATCAACATTTGGGGAGAGGAGGCTGTCCAGTCCCAGTTGCGCTCCAGCCATCAAAATTATGATACCTATGGACAGATTTCTAGATGCATGATAGAAAGGGGCCATGACCGGAACACATTGCAGTGCAGGGTCAAAGCGAAGGAGGTGTGGAACGCCTACCATAAGGTGCGAGAGGCAAACTGCCACTCTGGTGCTGCATCCATGAACTGCTGGTTCTACAAAGAGCTGGATGCGATACTCAGTGGTGACCCCACCTCCACTGCGAAGTCCCCTGTGTGGATACTTTGGTGGCTTGGTTGCCAGTCGAGAGTGGACTGAGCCAGGAGGAGCAATCTTGGATGAAGAGGGGGAGGGAGAACCAGAGGCAGAGGATGACTTGGAGGCCAGAGATGCATGCAGTCAGGAGCTCTTTTCTACCTTGGAGGAGCCTAGCTGGTCACATCAGTCAGATCTTGGTAGGGTGACCAGACGTCCCGATTTTATCAGGACTGTCCCAATATTTGCTTGTTTGTCCCGCGTCCCGACCGATGTTCGGTCGGGACACTGGACAAACAAGCAATTTTTCCCTCCACTCCGGCACAGGCGGTGCCCGGAGGGGATCTCGCTCCCCCTCCCCCAGCCCTTCCTTCCCCCATTGGATCCCTCCCCAAATCCCTGCCCTGGCCCCGCCTCTTCCCCAAGCACGCCAGATTCCTCCTCCCTCCCAGGCTTGGGTTGATCAGCTGTATGGCGGCACAATCCTGGAGGGATGGGGTGGCCCCCAGCACTCACCCTGCGAACTGCTCCATTCCAGCTTCTGGCAGCGGCAGCAGGGGCTGGGATCAGAAGAACCTATTATTTGATGAGACTGGTTATAGAGAACCACTTATCTCTAAATCCAGTGTTTTTGTTGGTGACAAGAACTGGAATGCCCAAGGAAACTGCGTTTATAACTTCTTGTTAGCCGGTGTGCTGAAACAGAAGTTTACTTTTGTTCCTGGTTTGGTATATCTTATGAAGGATTAGCCACCAGTCTTGGGGTGTGTCTGCCCTATTTCTCAGCAGTTCATCCTGAATTTGGCATCCTCAATCATGACCCACTGAGGCATGGTTAGAAGATCATACAATTAAAGACTGTATCATAATGCATATGCACAAAGGGGCAAATTAAGTTTGCACGGGCAACCTTAATTCTAGCATTTCCTAGCTTTTGGGTGCTTGACTTTGCAATCTTAATGTTTCTTTAATGTAATTTTTTAATATAATGTATATACAGTATCCTACTACATTCACATGTACCAAACTTCTGTTTGAAGTAGGCCTTAGCAGTAGGTCTCAAAAAGCTGAATTTTACAGACTTTTCTGGCAATGTTGTACAATATTCTGCCTGTGTGGTAGATGGGTTTTTTGTTTTCCCCAGCTAGGCACTCTGAGTGGTGACCATTTTCACTTGTTTATGCTGTGATTCATATTATTTTTTGCCAGTATACCTGGTTATTTTCTACAATGTTCACATCTAATAAACATGTTGTTTGCAGTATTGTTGTAGCTGTGTTAGTCCCAGGATATTAGACAGACAAGGTGGGTAAGGTAATATATTTTATTAGACCTACTGCTGTTGGTGAGAAAGAGAAGCTTTTGAGCTACACAGAGCTGTTCAGACTGGGAGAAGTACTCAGAGGGCTTGTCTAAACTTGAAATGCCACAGCGACATAATGGGGTTCTCCCATCAGCATAGGTAATCTACCTTACTGAGGCTATGTCTACACAGCAGACCTTATGACAGCTGTACTGCTGCAGCTGTGCCGCTGAAAGGTCTCCCATGTTGCCACTCTATGCCGGCAGGAGAGAGCATAATTAAACCACCCCATAGTGCTGTCCACACCGGCGCTTTTGTTGGTGGAACGTTTGTCGGTGTGGGGAATTGAGGGTTCTCACCCCTGACCAACAAAAGTTTTACCGACAAAAGTGCCAGTGTAGACATAGCCTGAGAGGTGGTTGCTATGTCGATGGAAGAATTCTTCCATCAACCTAACACTGTGTGCACTATGGATTAGGTTGGTTTAACTACGTCGCTCAGAGGTGTGGATTTTTCACTGCCCTGAGTGATGTAGTTAAGCCAATTTAATTTTCTAGTGTAGACCATGACAAAGTCTCACAGCTAAATATGAGATGGAACAGATTGTTTAGCATAAAGTAGTTAACACATATCTTAAGAGACCACTCACACCCCTTTCTTGTCCTATGACTTGAGGGGTGTTAATGGGCCTCTTCACCTTGAATGGTCTTAGAAAATGCGTAACTATTTATGCTAAACAAACAATTTGTTCCAACTTGTATTTAGCTGTGACACTCTGAAGACAGGTCTACACTTAATATGCTGCAGCACCACCACTGTAGTGCTTCAGTGAAGATGCTACTTATGCCAATGGAAGTGATTCTCCCATCAGAATCGGAGTGGTAGCTGTGTGGAAGGGAGAATTCTCCCATTAGCGCTGTCACGCCGGGGGTTAGGTGTGTGTAGCTGCATTGCTCACCCCTGAGCAACACAGTTATATGAACCTAATTTCCTAGTGCAGACCTGGCCTTAGTACCTTTCCCAGACCTGAAGAAGAGCTCTGTGTAACTCTAAAGCTTGTCTCTTTCACTAACAGAAATTGGTCCAATAAAAGATATTGCCTCACCCACCTTGTCTCTCTAAAAAACATAGCATTAAAAAAAAATCTTAGCTTCTCTGTTGTGTAGGGTTATCTTTAGTTTCCTGTGTGAATTCTCAGGCAGGAATCCTGAGACGCACTCCTGCTAGCATACAGACTTTCAGTGAATATGGCATAGAAGAAAGATAATTGGGTTTAATTACAGCTCAGGAAATTCTACTATGAAAACTGGGATGTATTCAAGGCACAAGTAGAAAGGGTAGCAGCTACATTTCTCTCATTAAAATAGGCTATCAAAAGAGACAGAAGAAACCAACAGATTACTAATAAATTAGGACAAAGAGTGTGTCCCTATCCCCATTCTGTACAACATAGAATAACCCGTTTTAAATCAGTTTTAAAGTATAAAAGTATAAAAGATTTGGTTTATGGGAGGTCTGGACAGACTTATTTTTAATAAAGAGTTTAAAATACAAAGAAGTAAAAGTGAATGAGGGTCCCTTACAACAGATCATATCATCTAATGGGATTTTTAAGTATTCAGTATATTTTGAAGCATATAGTAGACAAATATTGATAGAGTGATTTAGAAAGCAATATAGTAGTCAGCTATTCATCCCTTCTGTATTATTAAAAGGTTGACCATTAGTTTCACTGACATAGTAATAGAACAAGGAAAAATACAAACGTGAGGCCATTCAGAGTTCCAGGGACAGAGGATGTCTTTCATATATTTCACTGAGGCCTTAGGGATTGTCTTCCCCCCGTTTTGTTGTTGACGTCTGGTCCCTCCAGCTGTTCCTTTACAACTGTGTCTCACTCTAGCTCTTTCCAATACTTCTCTGCCTACCTATCCTAGGGAGCAGAAGTCTCAGAACAATCATAATCCCTGGCATGATACAGGAGTTTCAGAATGAGGACAGAAATACTGCATACAAATCAGGATGGCTGGTAAGCCTCTACAGCATCTATCCATCAGACCGTGCCTCTGCAGGACAACACAATATATCCTAAGCTAAAGGTCTGAAAGGGGTTTTGTCAGCAGTCCTGTTAAAAAAAATGTTTTGCCTATGGTTTTAGAAATGAATAGGGTAGTTATCAGCATAAATCCCAGACAAGACTTTAAAAGAAAGGTAGATTAAACTGTATAACTACAGTCACACCATAAATTCTCTGCAGTTTTTTGACAGTAAAATTTGAGGCAGTGAAAGCAATGGTAGAATTCCCAAGTTCTATATTATTTGGCTTGCTTCTCCCATTTTGTAGGGATTCCTCCTTCTGAGCAGACCAGTGTTAGCTGACAAAAAAGTAATGCTTGATATTTCCCACTCAGCCCCTATTGTGTCCCAGTCATCAGCTGAGCTCTTGCACTAAGGACTTTTAGGGGGAGGGAGGGAATCCTTCCAATGTGTAAAACTATAGGTCTTTATGAACATTGCAGAAGGATGCTGTGATGGATTGCAGAAGAGTACACTATCTTCACTGCCACCTGCTGGGAAATTACGTCAATTTTATTGCTTTGTTTTTGTTGACTGAATATATTAAATGGCTATTATTTCATGCAGAATCGCTATATTTATGTTCATGCAATGTTTTTCTGATTGAAAAGAAAGTTTACTTGTTTGCAAATTCTTTTCATATGTATTTTTATGGTTGACAATTACATGGATTTTAATCTTTAGCTCTAAATGCCATGTTTGCTTATTCACATCAAAGCTTTCTTTATTACTGCCTTTCTACATCGAGCAGTTTTATTTTAGATGTGTTTGTGCACATTATTTTTGTTCTTTTTATTAAGATCTTTGTTTAGTTTTTTTTTATGAGGCATGATGATTTTTATGTGTATATTTGCATACTTAGCCTATTTAAAGAATTTAGTGCACAATTTCCTTTTGATGTTTCACTTATTTTCTTTAACATTCCATTCTCCTTTCCCCCTTGTTCATTTTTCCCCCAACCGCAGACATTTTTGCAGGTCATTGGCCTTGTAATTTTCCTCTATGAAGCAAACAGTTATCAAAATTGGCACCTTGCAAAATGTAATGTTAGCATCATGTGCTGTAGTGAAATACATGACTTTCGCTAAATTCTGGATGCTGCAGTATGACATACTGCCATCATGCATCAAACTGCAACAAGAAATCATTATTGTCATAGGCAGTAACTACCAGATAACTGAAAAAAATGGTTCTAATGTTGGGTGAAAAAGCAAAAGTTTTTTGTTTTTTTTTAAGGTACAGCTTTGCTGTGTTCACAGTGGAAAAGTTTATATAATGGTAGATCATTGAAAACTTATATAATGGTGTTGCTAATCATACTTTCAGTATTTTGTTCAGTTTGGTAATATTGCCATCCTTCTAGTCTAACAATCCTCCAGATACACAAATTTATCCACTGTAAATACACTCTGAACACACTGAAGTCAATAGAGCTACTTTTATGCTTAAGGTCGGGCACATGAACTCACCTTATTGACTAGGGCCCTAGGGGCATAGGAAAACAAACACAATTATTTGTTCACGGTCACTGTTCAAAGTCCATGACACAGCTGGGAATAGAAACTAGCATTTCTGACTTCAAGTCCCATGCTTTTACTACTAGACAGCATGTCCTTTCAACTACAATACAAGTTATAGTTAAAGAGATGGCAGAAGGAACTACTAAAATGGAAACATGGAGTAAGATCTGCTGCCAATATATATATTGGCAAAGCTCCACCGAGCTTCATGGAGCTATACCAATATACACCAATTGAAAATCTGGCCCAGGATGTTGTTTACTACATTTCTATTACTCTCTGAAAACAAGCTCAATAAATAGAATGAATTATCACACAGGCATGGTCTGTGCAAGATGCTGCCTATAGACATACTAAGGTACCTTAATTCTAGCCTGCAGCTCGTTGGCTGTTTCAGCATGGCACATCTCTAAAAGCAAAACCACTAATTGTACCAGTTTTGCCAAGTTAATGTGGTGTTTTTGTAACATGCACAGATGTTTTTTTATGGACTAGACTGGGATGAACACACTTGTTTTCAGGTCAATCACATTTTAACTCTGTTCTCCAGAGAGGAAGGGCAGTGTATGAATCCATTAGAACCCTACCTTCTCCCCCACATTAACAAGGTAGGTTGTAATTCCTGCTTACAGCTGGTTGGATTAGTTGTTGCACATATCTGAGAATGTGGGGGTATTTTTTGTAAATAGAAAAAAATGGTGAAATAATCTATTATTCAAGCAGTTCTGTATATGATCAATTAGTACTCTGCAAGTGAAGTATCCAGTATTTTCCCTGTCAGACATTGAATTGTTTATTTGAAAATAAACTTTTTCATTACTTGACCAGAGAAAATCCTGATGATGCCTTAGATGTGATACTAACAAGAAACTTTAAATGACACCCCAAGGAGTTTTAGTTTTTGAAAAAGACAGAATCATTTTATTCAAAAAGAAGCATCCATATTTATTCCTGGTCTCAGCCCTGATAAGGGTTGGGCAACGTGAGGCCTGTTCCTAACTGCCGACTAGCTATGGCCTGCAAAGCTCCATACGCTGATTGGGGATTGCTGGAGCACATTTCATTTTGGCCAGTCACCTTACCTACCCCTTGCACTGCAGCTATGTGGAGAGATGCCCATTGACTGATGGGGACTCCCCCTCCCCGCAGTAGGGTTACCCCCAGCAGAGGTGGCATGGACAATCTCTATCCACTTTGTGCGACCAGCTCTTTGATCTTAGGATTTCTTTGCTGTATAGCAGACAAGACATCCACTACATTGTATAATTACAGGCCCCAGTCCTGAAAACTCAGATGCCTCTCCTCTGCTTGACTTTACTCATGTGAGTGGATCCTTTGACTTCAGTTGGGCTACTTATGTGAGTAAAGATAACCATATGTGTAAGTGTGTCTGGGATCAAACTTTGCCTGATTTTAATGTAGATGCCATTTATCAGTAAATAGGACATAGAAAAACAAAAGACTAAAATAAGCTGTTTGCTAGAAATTTTTATTAATTGTGGGTACCTTCGATGCTTGAAACATTTTGTGAGCTACTAAGGTCTGGCAGACTCTTCTTCCTAGTGTATGTACTGTCAAGTAGTTGCATACTGCAAAATTAGACTTTATACAACTGCCTATCAGTGCCCCCTACCAAGGATGAAGTAGAGGGTAATATTGTGGCTCAAATATTTGGGCCCAACCCTGCAAAGCATTGAGCAATCACAACTCACTATGACTTAAATAGGAGTCAAGGGTGCTGAGCACCTTACAGGATCAGGCCCCTTGTTGGTAACAAAAAGAGTCTGTAGATTTCAGGAATTATTTCCTCCTCCACTGGGATTTTCTGAATCTGAAACAGGAAGGCTGGGCTGGCTCCAAATTCTGTTACAATTGTGCTGGAGAGATTAAAAGAGTATCATTTGCCTTGGCTTCACTGAAGGAAAAATCACTAGAGGTTTCACACGACTACCTTTTATAATGTCTCCTGATAGGATTTAATATTTGTCAAAGAAACCTAATTTTCAATAAGGCAAATAGGAACAACTTGAAAATTTCCTTGAATGTCAGAGAAACCAACCAAATGTGCTTGTTTCATTTATCATTCTAACAGGATTATGTTTGGATAATAATACAAATATTTTTTGTTACTGAAAATTATGCTCATCTGATGAGATGTGAAATAATACATCAAATTAAATCTATGACAGCTGTTTAGTATGCCATCATAATTGTCTCACTGTGACCTTATTTTCTCTTGCTGTTTCCTGTATGCACTTGTTGTCTCATTATATACTTAGACCATCTTCTAGTTTTATGTTTGTACAGCACCTAGCACAAAGGGGACCTGATCCCTAACTAAAGCCTGTAAGTTCTACATATAGTATTAAGAATAAAAAATTGGACTTGCAGCATACTACAAAGTTACTAGTGCTGTTGTAGCTTTTTTAAGCTACAAAGTTACTAGTGCTGTTGTAGCTCTTATAAAAAATATGCAGTTTTTATAAGAGCGTTTGCTTGGCCACTCAAAGAAAAAAACCTCTCTGGAATATTTCCAGCTAAAGTTGTCTCCGACAACACGACAAATGCTGTGCAGTAAAACTTGTTCATTTAAGCTTTCAGGCCCCAACTCAGCAAAGCATTTAAGTCCATCCACATCCATCAAAGCGCTTGTTTAAACTTCCAAGCACATGCTTATGTCCCTTTGGAATCAGAGCAGTTTCGTTAAATAGCGGCAGACTGCTGAACTGGGCCGTAATGGGTTGTTTGAGTCAATGGCCTGGTTTACACTAAAAAGTTAGATTGACCCACCTACATTGCTAAGGATTGTTAGAAATCCACACTCTGAGTGATATAGTTAAGTTGACCTAACCCCAGGATTTGTCCATCAACCTAACTACCACCTCTCATGGAGATGGATTACCTACGCCAATGGGCGAATCCCTCCTGTCAGAGTAAATAGTGTCTACACTGAAGTGCAACAGTGGCATAGCTGTAGTGTTTCAAGTGTAGACAAGCCCTATTTGAGGAGGAACTGTGAACAGTTTTATATTTCTGATGCAGACATCTAAATAAACATTATTTCGACTAGCGTCTAGTCTAAATAAAATGTCACCAGCAGCAGACCTAAACACAGTTTTCATGATTTAAACCAGCCTCCTGTTAAAACCATTTTAACACAATTTAACTGACCAGTGCAAAAGAGTCTGAACTGTCTCCAAACCATTTTTAAAAAGCATTTTGGGAATAGGAGCCTCACCCTCTATTGAACTCTGAATACACAAGGAATACAGTGCCTAGGTCGAATCTGATGTTTGATAATGAAATGTATATTAGGGATCTAACCAAGATACTGAGAAAAGCAGGTGTTCTAACATATTTTCTTTTTAGCAAAAGAACTGCCGTTTTACACAGTGTTTTCCAGTTAGACTCTAATTCTACTTACTACTCTAATTCTCTATTATAAATAAATTGGTGCTTAACAGGGCCAAAAAATATTTTCAAACTCACTGCACACACTAAAGAGAATGAAAGGCCAGCTCCGGGTGGCAGCTGCAAAGCAGAGAACTGTGTTTTGCAATGATCACTCCATCTGAATCATACCAGCGTGTAAGTTCAGCCCAGGCAGAAAATGGGGAGCCTCTGAGCACCTACATCTGCTCTTCAGTCTGGATGTTAGCTCACTGAGGTCGTGAACTCTGTCAGCTGTAGTGGCTACTCCTGTGAATTGCCTGTCCAAAAGAGCAAAAGCCCCTAGAAACACTGTTTCCAGGCAGAGAACAGCTAACTGGCACCGGTGTTTGAATTCCAGGTGGACTTGAGGTGTTTTTATATCTTCAGGTTGGTAAATTTCAACAGCGTGCATGCTGCCAAAACTCAGCATTCACTTAAAATTTCATGCATATTCATGAGACACTAAATTATTTTAGGCCCTCATGCATCCTTTAAAGAAGAATGCTACATTATTTACCCAATACTTAAGTAAGGCTGTCAAGTATTTTCCTTACGTTTTCCTTATTCACTTGTTGTTCCATAATAACATCTTAGGATGTTTCCACAATAATATGCTTTTCTGCTTTGCACATGCAGATCTCTTATTATTGCTTATATTGGCGGGAGTTGAGGACATTATTTTTGAAAAAATAAACACACTAGAACACCTTTTTTATTTTAAGAATTCATTGAGAGTGTAGCAAACAGATACCTTCTCTCCTGCAAGTAGAGTTTTGGGTCTACAGCCTTGACAGTGGGTCTAATAACTAGGACTGCAATATTTAGACTCTCTAGAATAAGCAGTCCAAATTCCAGCAAGGTCAATTCAATCCTTCACTCTTCTAAAGTAGATACATTTTGTTCCATGCAGTTCACTGGGTCTGGATCTTTTGTCCAAGAGCTTAGAAACTCAGGCTGTGTTTGTTCTGTGTAGATATTAAGGGCTCGCTTCTGTAACCCTTATCCCACTGAAGTCAGTGGAATACCTGTGTAAATGCTGCTCATTGCGAATAGGGGTTGCAATACCTGGCCCTTTTCATGGAAATTGAGGTTAATGTGAGTTTGTGTCATTGGCCAAAATATAATTTTCCATGCTCTGTGCAGATTGTCTTCCTGACTCCTACACTCCAGTTGAGAAGTGACTATATTTTACTGCTGAAGAAATTACTTATATTGAAGTCAAAGGGTCTACTTATGTGAGAAGGACAAGCAGGTCTAATATTCAGGGCCAGCTCCAGGCACCAGCTCAGCAAGCAGGTGCTTGGGGCGGCCAAGGCAAGGGGAAGGGGCGGCACGTCAGGCTCTTCGGCGGCAGTTCAGCGGCGGGTCCCTCGGTCCCTCTCGGAGGGAAGGACCTGCCATTGAATTGCCGCCGAAGAAGAAAGCGGCATGGTGGAGCTGCCTCTGATCGCAATCGCGGCTTTCTTTTTTTTTTTCCACCGTTTGGGGCAGCAAAAACCCTGGAGCTGGCCCTGCTAATATTCATAACACTAAAATAGAATTCAGAATGAAAGTTGTTAAGTACAAACTATTATAACAGTTTGTGACTGAATTTTGGTTTTGGCTGGGCTGCATGGCTCCCCTCATCAGCTCCAAGTCACCTTTGCATATTCCCAGTCCTGGCTTTAACGTGCCTTGTGTGATCACGGCACAGTGCTCCCAGCGCTCTAAAAAACCCACCTCAACGAAGAGTGCAGCTCCCAGCTCTGGGGCACTGTTTACACTGGCACTTTACAGCGTTGCAACTTGCTGCGCTCGGGAGGGTGTTTTTTCACAACCCTGAGTGAGAAAGTTGCAGCGCTGTTAATTGTCAGTGTAGACAAGCCCTTAGACAGTTCCAGGGTCCTATCAGAGTTATGTTATGTTAGGGCCTCCGATTGCCCTATGGGCTGCAGTGCTATCCAAAATCTCCACAATACTGAGGACTGCTGTCCCACCCCTGAGATGGTCATACTGCCCCCATGCCATTGCCTAAGCTTGCTAGGGGATCCTTAGGAGGCAACCTTGCAATAAATACAGGGGTGCTGAAGATAAATTAATTAAGGTTTGTTAAACAGTCAGATACTGTAATGAGGAGCACCACAGAAAAGCCCATAAGGAAATGAATAATTCTGTATTTGAGCAGGGTTTGAATAGTGTGCAATAAATAAGGCCTGAAAAACAAGGAGAAAAAAAAAAACTATTTTCTGCAGTGCCTGTGCTGACAAAATCCTTCCCTGGTCAGCCCCAGATCTTTGAGCACTGCTTTACATTGTTCTGGTCCTTTTACCCAATGTAAGGGGGTCAGAGCAGGAGTAAAGATCTCACCTTAGGGATGCAAATATACCAGAGTTGGGGTCAAACTAATCACTAATAAAATTACATGTAATAAAGTTATAGTTGGGATTCATCTGGCCCTTTGATTTTACTTTTGAAATGTTCTTTTAGTTTGAGTGCATATAAAAACATTGCAAAATACTTACTCTAGACTGGCTGATTTTTAGGGCTGAATTAACTGTTTACATTCTGTTGCAGACATTTTGCATTGATCAGAAAGATATTTTGCCAATATTTAATTATGGCTGACCTTCTAAAGTGGCATATCTGTAGACACCTTTCATGCATTTTTACATGCTGTATTACATTACCGCCTTAGGAATCCATTATTCTACAGTGCTACAAACATCTTCCTGGCACATGGGCAGACAGTTTTCAGGCAGCTCAAGTTTTGGTCAGCTCACTCCCCTGAGAAAAAACAAATCCCCAAGCAGTCTCAAGAATTAAGAGCGTTTCTTTGAACGTTTACAGCTTGAATTAAACATTTCTTTCATCGTTAGTATGAGGTTGAATGGGCAGGTGCCTGGGAATTTTATGGGAAAACATGTTGTTACCATGGAAACTTAGGATGCATATTCTAAGAGCTGTTCCTGCTCCCATTGAGCTCAAGATTGTTTGTTCTATTCATTTCAATGGAAGCAGAACCAAAACTTTGGAGAGAACAGGATGGGGTATTAGCCAGGGAACACCCTTTGCTAGGAGAAGAAGCAAAGTCTACAGTTCCTATGGTGAGGAGAATAAAGGGTAGATGTTGTCTCAGAGAGTGAAAAGCAGGCTAAGATGTCTATTGGACTGTGAATTGAATAGTGCAATTTCCAAATAACTAGCGCAAAACTGGCAGTAAGATATTCCAAAGTTGGAAATGGAATTACCGGTAGACAAGGACATAGTTCCAGTTTATAGCTCCAAGTAAATTTTCTTATTCCTGTATTTCTTCTTAAGCATTAGGGGTTTCTATAAAATTGTTTTTAAAGTCTGTTTCATTTTGCCATTGCTATTTGTGGCTCCTTTAAATAGTGCAGTAATCGCATTAGATGGTGGATAAATTTTTCAAGAGTGCCTGAATGACCTAGGAGCCTCATTCCAGTTTCAGAAGTGACCTAGACACTTAGTAGCCTAAATCCTGTTGACTTTCACTGAAATTTAGGCTGTCACTTTATGCTTTAGTCACTTGTGTGCTTTTGAATATTTATCCCCTCTGTAAATATTTAAGTGTTTCCCTTTATCTTAGAGACTTCTGTATATGCAATACTTATATTAATATAATAAAGGAGATAGATTCTAATGTGACCACTGTCAAAATGTGCTGCTCAGTATTCACAAAGGGATCCAGAGAGATTACTTTTAGCCACAGAGAATTTAAAACATTTAAGGGTCAGTTTGTTGTCAGCAAAATTATGTTACCCTGTAACAGGCAGTCACCAAGCTCAGGAAAGTCATCCAGAGTTATTGTGGAAAAGGGGGGCATTGAAATGCATGTTATGGTCTTACTGAGATACAAAATGCTTTGCAAAAGGTTAAATGTAAGAAGATCTCACAACATCAGAGTAGCAAATGTGTCTGATTACTGCAACCAACAAGGAACTGACCCAATCTAAAATCCCAAATTATGAACCATCGCGTGCACTTCAGGAATAAAATCAAAGGAACCAACTCCTGTCTAGGTCAGCATGGTAAAAGCCCTTGCCCTTCCATCCATCCAGAAAGAAGCTATCAAACCTCTTTCTTTATAGTCCTTCTTAGCAACCCCCTGATGAAGGGCTGTTAATTCATGACTGGAAGCTCATACAGTTTCTCTGAGAAACTGAGCAAGGAAAGGTCTTTCTGTGTGTGCAGTATATATACTCCATCAGTAAATTGTTCTGAATTATGAAGAACTGGTAATCCGAGTAAAGATGGATTCTTTCTGAAAAATGTTAGAGAATTTCTATGGTTCTATACAGGAGGTCACACTAAATAAACACAATGGTCCCTTCTGGCCTTAGAATCTACGAATCAAAGAGCCAAACTGTGGCTAGAAGCAGGAACTTGGTCAAATCAGATTTAAAATAGAAGACCAACTCCAACCGTTATAATAGAGAAACTACACAGTCTCCATAATACAGGGATGTAAATATTATTCTCATAGACTTTGTCTAGACTAGGAAAAATAGTTAAGTGTAGGTTTGGCATAGTTAACACATGCTAGGTAAGCATGACCTAAATTTGACCACTTTTCCTGGTGTAGAGGAAGGGAAACATCTTCAGTTCAATTTTTGCAGGATGAGTTATAGCCTAGAGCTCAATCAGCTAAAACTGAACTAAGATGTTACCCTTTATCTACACTAGGAATTTAGTGTGACCTAACCTGGACTACTTTTCCAAGTCAAAACAAAGGCTTTCTTCATAACTTCCCCTTTTGTCCCCACTACCTCCCCAAATTTGCTAATCTGGCTGCAGTCATGTGACAAAAGATTTGTGTTACTTATAGGGCAATATACACATCACAACTGTTAGATACAATATTAAGTTAAAAGAACTGATTTACTGAGTCATTCTCACTGAAAATTCCCTTAATTTTATAGTTATTCCAGGGCTTGATTTTGTGGGGCGCGTAGGTAAGCAATATGCAAGTGCAGTCGCATGTCTATTTGCATGTGCAATTACCACAAGGGCATGTGAAAACTGTACCTGCAGATGGCATATGCAAACTGGATCATTGCACATGGCTTACAATGATTTTCACCTTCAGCTACCAAGGGTGCACATTAGTCATCATAACCGTATGCCTAACTCATTTAAAATCAGGCTTCTTGTATTCAATATGAAACTCAACTGGGCGGCTTAGAAATAATAAGCAACAAATGAATAAAGACAAAACTATATCATTTTTAATTAATTGGGACTAGTAGATAGCAAACGAAGGGCAATGTAGATAAATGTTAGACAAGAAAATTGTTAGCAAAGAACAAAAAGGATATGTGCTAGGAAGAAAGATCTTGCAGCATACTTACATACAAGAGAAGGGAAAAAAATAAAAAATAAAAAGCCTTCCCCCCAGTGTCCCACTGTAGCAAACACTGGCAGAATGTTAGAGTTGACAGAAAAAAGTGTAGTATAAAATATGTAGTCATAAATAAAAAGCCACAAAGACTTGAACTTGAAGACTGCTTCCAAGTTACTGTTCGAAAAGGGTATTTTAATAGCTGGCATACTTAAAGTACAATGGAGAGGGAAGCACTACAAGTTTTTGTTATCAATTCTAGAATCTCTGAAAAGTGGTACTTTGGGGCTGTATGTTATGCTATTGCTAACGCTAATTCCTAGTATCAGAATACCCATTTCAGAAGCAGCACTTTATAGAAATAGTTGCACAGCGCCCAAGACCAGGCTTGATGGATTGGCTGGCTGATTTTCTTTAAAAAATTAGAAGAGAAAGAGTTATGTCAGTGATGCATGTGTAATGCCAACAGCTGCTGGTTGTCAGGATTGAACTGTGGCCCTCTTGAGCTTGGTGCATAAGCCTCTACTGCATGAGCTGAAAGTCAAGTTTCTGTTAGGTAAGGCTGTAGAGCAAACTCATTAATTGCTCTCTAAGTGGTCTCGGTGCCACAGGATGAGGCAGAACACCACACCCAGTAGGTGTGTGGGTTACACATGCATCAGGTTTTTACATAACTGAAGGATATGCATTAAAACATAGAGATGCCTGTTATATTAACCAGGATGTTGTTAATATTACTATACACCGTTAAAGCTGTAAGAAGGCTTCTTGTAGTGAAACATGATTATAAAACATTGTGCTTCAGAAGAGTTCAGATCTTTGTCAAGCAGCAGGAAAATGATACAAAAGATCTGCTTTAGGTTGGGTATGTAAAAGTTTAAGGCTTCCTATTTGAATAGTTAGTTATATTGGCACAAAATGTGAAGAGAAGAAATGGATAGAAGTTAGACAGAAAAAAAAATTACAGTCTGTGACAGAGCAAGCTGTCACACAGAATGTGGAAACTCAAGCAAAGCCATTAAAGCACTAATTAAAAAGTGTATGTTATGGCTGTATTCAAGCGTCTTAATGATTCATATTTAAATTTTGAAGGAGAAGTTTGATAAGGAGCCACCAACTGGAGGGTGTACACTGTTTGGAGACGAAAAAAAGATGGTAGTAGTGCAGAGTAGAGTGTGCTTACCTCAGGGCAATATTTGTAGCACAGTATTTTCTGGAATCAGGACAAGCAGCTGTATTGACTGGTAGACTCCATTTTAGGCTTTGTGAAAGAGAGCTGAGTTTGTGGTGCTGCTATGTATTTATACCATTACACAGTACCAAATAGTGCTAGGAATACAATATTGCAAGGGAAGTAGCACTGAAGAAGGGAAGGAAGTTGCTAAATATTAGCTGATTTGTTTGGTCTATTTTTGGTTTGTTACATGGGTAATAGTTACATGGGTAACTGTTCGTGATGGCCACTTACAAGCTTCTGGCCAGGTCAAAAATTGTTTTAAAATAAAAATAATATTAAAACCCATACACACACATATAAAAAGGTGAAAAATATAAAAACAGCATGAGAAGTGAATGAGGCTGATTGGCTACAATCAATCAGAAATGGAGTCAAGGGACTATGAATCCGGTCTCAAGTTATGGGAGCTCAGTTTAGCTCGGGATTTAATAGTGATCAAATCAGGGATCGGCAACCTTTCAGCCAGATGCTCTCTTGTCCTTACAAGTAGATTTTTATGTTGTTACTGAAGCTTTTAAAGTCAAATTAATGTATTTTAAGGGGATCTTGAAATCCCTTGTTTTTTATATGTATATTGGACTCTTGACTTCATTCTGCCTTTCTTCTCTCTGCTGTTTCCATGAATCTGCAACCCTTCATTTGTAGCATAGGAGATAGGCATGGCAAGAGCCTTTGGCTTTACCACCAAAGGTAAAAGCACAATAAAATTAATGTAGTAGTAACATTCCATTAAGGTTGCACTATTAAATATTCAAAGCAGAAAGGACGGGGGGACTTCTAAGCCTATCGGGGAAAGTGGTGGATGTAGACTAGGAGGGGATCGACTCTGAGTTTGGGGGCTATCTTGTGAATGTGTGTAGAGGACTTTTTTTCCGGAGTGTGGTGGTATTAGGTGGGAAAGGGTTCAGATCTGAGGTGCTGTGGAGAGAATAGGTATGAAGAAAAGTTGTTTCCAAATGGGCACAGGTATGTGTTTTGGGGGGCTATTTCTGAGTAGATGACAGTTGGAGGTAGCTGAAGAGATGTAGAAGTTTTGAGATGGGAGGGCATTGGGTTGAGTTGCCAGTGTTGACTGCTGGGGGAATGGAGTCAGTTGATGAATGAGGGTGTGAGTACATTAAATGATGTTTTGGGGAAGTGGAGAAAGAAGGCGACTTGAGGAAGAGAGAAGAGGTCACAGACGGATAAATACTGTTTTCTTCCACCCTGACCCATATAGTAAAGTATCCCAATTTTCATTCTGAAAGAGGAAGGAGTGAAAGAGAGAAAAGGAGGTGTCACTTTATCTTCTCACATCTCCACTAACCTTCCTTATCCCCTACCAAAACATTTCTGTATGACACTGTCATCCATAGTCTCCTAGGTTTTTCACTTCAAAAATCGGATCACCCAGCAGGGGAGTGCAACTTCTTGGGGGGAAGGGTTAGTGGAGCTTGCTCCCCGTATCTCCCCCATTCATTTTGGTTACCAGTCACCAATGACTGGGGTAACTTAGGCAGAGAGGTGGTATTTACCTTTGGGAAGTAACTATGGTCATATTTCATATGCTGAGTATTTCACGAAGAACCCGGCTGATTTCATGGGGACTAAGGTACCCTTAATCATGCTGGAGAATATTAGAATCAGGTCCTAAGAAAGTTGTGACAGAGCTGACAACAGAACCCAAATGCCTTATATTATAGACCCAGGTTTTAGCCACTTAACCATAATACCGCTTATAAAAATTGCTTCATATTTATTCCTATTGCTGCAAATCTTTGTTAGGTGCATAACTGCAAAGAAGAATAAAAGAAAATGGACTGTGCTTGCTTCTTATAATGCTTTTCAAATACTGATAACTCTGACCAATCAAAACCAATTTCTTCAGAGACAAGTGACTCACCAACCCTCTGGGAGGGCTATTTCCATGCCAGATTGCAGCTTTCAACCTCAATTCAATTTTTGTGTGTAGAAATGTTGTTGTGTTTTTTTTTTAAAGTCACAATTATTTATAGAAGCAAAGAGGTGAACTTTTTCTCATTCAAACCCCACTGAACTCTCTTTTGTCAAACTTTCAAAGAAAAATCACCTTCAGAAAGAGACCACAATAAGTAATTAGAGAGACAAAGGTGGGTGAGGTAATAGCTTTTATTGGACCAACTTCTGTTGAGAGATGAGCTTTTGAGCCACATATAGCTGAAAAAGCTTACTCAGACCTCAGGAAGAGCTCTGTGTGACTAGAGAGCTTGTTTCTCTCACAAAAGAAGTTGGTCCAGTAAAAGATATTTCCTTACCGACCTTGTCTCTTTCTACTATCCTGGACCAACACAGCTACAACACTACTGCATATGTAAAATCAGCCTGAGAGATGCAAGTTTCAGAAACCTGAGTGAATGAAAACAAGGGGCTCTAATAGAAACTATTATAAAAATGTATCATGAGCAGGTTGGGACTAGCCACCTGCAGTAACATTTATGTTCAAATGTTGTATAAACAAATCACCAAGAATGGTGGTTTCAAAAGTGAGCACTGGTATCACTAGCCATGAAATATAACTTAGTTTCTAATCACATTAGAGAGTGGGTTAAAGTTATGGGGGTGGGGGAGGATTTTGTGTCAAGTGCCTTATTCCATTCTAAGCTTTTTTTCCAACTAAAGAAATTCTTATACATTATGCATTTTAAAATGAATATATTACATAGGAATTAAGGGGGTATTTTCCAGTACACTGTGAAAGATGGGAAGTAATGCTTCAATATACAGCGCTAGGGAATTACAAACTGGAACTTTCAAATATGCCTTTTCTATTTTATTAGCTTCCATTCTCAAACCTGACTGACTGGTCACTATTTGGGGAACTTGAACTTTTTATTCAATTTTTGAAGTGACATACTGGTAACATTTTTAATATCATTTTCTTTATATAAAAGCATGGATAACACTCTACTGCCTCTGGGCTGCAACTGATGTTTAAGAATATTGTAGGCAGTGTTATTGTAGCCACGTTGCTTCCAGGATATTAGAGAGACAAGCTGGGTGAGGTAATATCTTTTGTTGGACTAACTTCTGTTGGTGAGAGAGACAAGTTTTTGAGCTTACACAGAGCAATTCATCGGGGTGGGAGGTGGATCCATGAGAATGCACCTCTGAACTCTCGGTCTTTGACTAAGGACAACCAACTGTGAGTGTGGTGCAGTGAAAGGAAAGGGGAATGGCATGATAAAGGGAAATCTGTTCATCAGACTTTCACACTGAAAGATGGGAAACTGAGGCAAGGGAGACTGCTCAGCCTATTGGAGGGTGGGTGTCCGCTTATGGTTACATGCTTTTAAATATGGCAGTGGTGTTTTCCCAAATTAATTCTGGGTTCCCTTTTCCTTTTAATAAGGGTATGTCTACACTACCTGCCAGATCGGCGTGTAGTGATCGATCTAGCGGGGATCAATGTATCGCGTCTTGTCTAGATGCGAAACATCGATCCCCGAACGTGCTCCCCGTCAACTCCAGAACTCCACCAGGGCGAGAGGTGGAAGCGGAGTTGAGGGGGAGCGGTGGCCATCAATCCTGCGCCGCGAGGACACGAAGTAAGTCAATCTAAGTTGATCTAAAATACGTCGACTTCAGCTACACTATTCTCGTAGCTGAAGTTGCATATCTTAGATCAGGAGTAGGCAACCTATGGCACGTGCGCCGAAGGCAGCACACAAACTGATTTTCAGCGGCACTCACACTGCCTGGGTCCTGGCCACCAATCCCGGGGGCTCTGCATTTTAATTTAATTTTGAATGAAGCTTCTTAAATATTTTTAAAAACCCTTAATTACTTTACATACAACAATAGTTTAGTTATATATTATAGACTTATAGAAAGAGACCTTCTAAAAACGTTAAAATGTATTACTGTCATGTGAAAACTTAAATTAGAGTGAATAAATGAAGACAGTACATCACTTCTGAAAGGTTGCCGACCCCTGTCTTAGATCAATCCCCCACACACCCTCCAGTGTAGACCAGGCCTAAAAGTGTTACACACAGACTCAATGCTTGTGAGTGGGGAAGTATTGCCTCTTAGAGGCGCCCGGGGTGGTATTTTGTTTTCCCAGGTTACTGGGTGGGGTCTTAGGTCAGTTCTGTTTTGTATTGTTAAGAGGAACCCCTAGGTATTGAGCCTGGCCTTTGTTGCTGCCCTGGCAGAAGAAAACTCAAAAAAGAGCGCTGTGTAAACTCTCTAAAGCTTCTCTCTCTCACTAACAGAAGTTGGTCTAATAAGATATTAGCTCACCCACCTTGTTAAAGAGTATTATTTCTTTAATAAAGACTTACATACACATTTGCAATGTTTTTATTAGTTTTGCTCATCTTCTACTTATGTGAAGGAAGAAAAAAGGGGGGGGGATCATCAGTGGAAGAAAATAAATTCAATCAGTGGAGCTGACAGGTACTGCAAACATGGGGAAGTCAACTGCAACCCTGCAAAGGTGAGGTAAATCACTCTCCTCCCCGCTTCCCTTGGAGCAAGAGGGGAGTGCATGCATAGGGGGAATTGTGATTCTCTGAATCACTATCACTGGGCTGGTGCAGCTTTTTAATGCAAAGACCCTTATTCACAGCTATGCCTAAAGGCACAATCTATCTCTAATGAACAAGTGCTGTGATAAATGCAAAACACCAACCTAGACTTTGCTTTACAAATGAATGAATTCTAGCATAAAGGAGCTGAAGGAGCACTGTGATTGGCAGCGTATAAGAGCACAGAGAATGCAGTTTTGCCACTAATCACAATTTTATTGCAAGTGTTGCAATGTTTGGTGTTTTTCTCAAAGTCCCAGCTCCTGCAGTTATGGGATTATGTGACAATCTCAGTTTATTTTTTTTAAGGCAAGTTTTTAGCTTTCATAGTTGTAGAGAAGAGCTGGAAAATGAGAACAAAGTAAACCCTAGTGACTGAAAAGCCTGAAGGCAAATATAAATAACTCAAAATGTAAGATTTTTTTTTTAAATCTTATGATATTTTTAAGCCAATCGTGACTTTTTGGAGGGCCTTGAATCCTGACTTCTGAATGCTTGTGGTTGGCAGTATTGCAAATACATGCACGGAAATATTTGAATTAAACACTTTGGGTCAAATACTACTCTTCTTTATACGGACGCAACATAAATGAAAGCACAATGTTTTTAAGATTCTCTTTACCAGAGTGCAGCCCTTCCTACATTGACCATTGCTATGGGGGGAATCCCATGAACATAACAACCATACTGGGCAGGGCCAGCTCCAGGCACCAGTGTAGCAAGCAGGTGCTTGGGGCGGCAAATTCAAAGGGGCGGCACTCTGTCTGGTATTGGGGCGGCATGTCCGGGTCTTGGGCGGAAATTCAGCGGCGGGTCCCTCATTCCCTCTCTTCTTCTTTGAGCTGCTGCCGAATTGCTGCTGAAGAGGAAGAGAGGGAGGACCCGCCGCCGAACGGCAATTTTTTTTTTTTGGTTTCCTGCTTAGGGCGGCAGAAAAGCTGGAGCCAGCCCTGACACTGGGTCAAACCAATGGTCCATCTAGCCCAGTGGACCACTGCCAGATGCTGTAGAGGAAAAAAACAGAACATGGTGATTTAATCAAGTGATTCATCTTCTGTCCTCTAGTCCCAGATGCTGGCAGTCAGTGGTTTAGGGACATATTATAGAGCTCTAGTCACATATTACATGTATCCTCTTTAAGGCAGTCAGAAGAAATACTGCGGCTGTTTTCATTCAACTGTATCCTGACATTTCTGTTCCTGGGTGACCTGAAAAATAAATGATATTTTCTATTATAAATCAAATATCTTTAACACTAATACAGCTGCGGAGAGGCATTGCATGCTTGGCATTTCCTGAAGATAAAGTTGCAGTCTCTGATGGATAAGACAAGTAGTACAACAAAAGGACATTATTCACCTGCTGCCTTTTAATCCTGGAGCAGTGGAATATTGAGTAAAATTTTTGCTTTGTAGAAAATATATTCAGCTCTGGCTGGTAGCCAGAATGTAGTGTAAATATCCAGTTATGTGGGAAGTTCACTAAGAGTATTCAGAGGACAGAAGGAGAAAAAAAGACTACAGATGGTATAAAACAAATATTAATATTGAAGTGATTATTTTACTATCTCCATGTAATCATGAGGTTTCAGAGTTCTGTGTTTGAAGAAACAGCTGCTGGAAGCAGCAAGTTCTTGGACAAACAGAGGATGAACTCAAAGAATACAGGTATAATGAATTAAAATGATTGCACTGGGGAGGCAGAATTGTTAGTGCAAATTTAAGGTTTCAAATTAAAGTCCTGATCCTGCAATGAGCTCTTTATAGATAGATCCTGCAGAACCTTGATGACTTCAGTGGGGATCTTTCAGGATCAAGGGTTTTTGACAAATTGAATTCATTGCAGGATCTGGGTTTAGGCTGGATATTCTCAGATATTATTCAATTAAGCCTACTTTCTTCTCTGTGTGTATTATAGCAGGCACACACAGCTACTACTATTGTTATGATTACCTAAGCCTTTGTATTATAAAAATGTACCTCTTTCAGTTGCTTATAGCTTTCTGAAATGTTCACATTCAGGATGAACTATTCTCTACTCAGACCCTATGTCACCAGCACTCCCAGCTATCTCCGTGACACCACTGATTTCCTGAGAAAACTACAATGCATTGGTGACCTTCCAGAAAACACCATCCTAGCCACCATGGATGTAGAGGCTCTCTACACAAACATCCCACACACAGATGGAATACAAGCTGTCAGGAACAGTATCCCTGATGATGCCACAGCACAACTGGTTGCTGAGCTCTGTGCCTTTATCCTCACACACAACTATTTCAAATTTGATGACAATATATATCTCCAGATCAGTGGCACCGCTATGGGCACTTGCGTGGCCCCACAATATGCCAACATTTTTATGGCTGACCTGGAACAAGGCTTCCTCAGCTCTCGTCCACTCACGCCCCTTCTCTACCTATGCTACATTGATGACATCTTCATCATCTGGACCCATGGGAAGGAGACTGGAAAAATTCCACCACGATTTCAACAACTTCCACCCCACCATCAACCTCAGCCTGGACCAATCTACACAGGAGGTCCACTTCCTAGACACCACGGTGCAAATAAGTGATGGTCACATTAACACCACCCTATACCGAAAACCTACCGACCGCTATGCCTACCTTCATGCCTCCAGCTTCCATCCCGGGCACACCACATGATCTATTGTCTACAGCCAAGCACTGAGGTACAACCGCATCTGCTCTAACCCCTCAGACAGAGACCATCACCTACAAAATCTCCACCAAGCATTCTCAAAACTACAATACCCGCACGAGGAAATAAGGAAACAGATCAACAGAACCAGACGTATACCCAGAAGCCTCCTACTGCAAGACAAACCCAAGAAAGAAACCAACAGGACTCCACTGGCCATCACATACAGTCCCCAGCTAAAACCCCTCCAACGCATCATCAGGGATCTACCACCCATCCTGGACAATGATCCCACACTTTCACAGGCCTTGGGTAGCAGGCCAGTCCTCGCCCACAGACAACCTGCCAACCTGAAGCATATTCTCACCAGTAACTGCACACTGCACCATAGTAACTCTAACTCAGGAACCAATCCATGCAACAAACCTCGATACCAACTCTGCCCACATATCTACACCAGCGACACCATCACAGGACCTAACCAGATCAGCCACACCATCACCGGTTCATTCACCTGCACGTCCACCAATGTAATATACGCCATCATATGCCAGCAGTGCCCCTCTGCTATGTACATTGGCCAAACCAGACAGTCCCTATGGAAAAGGATAAATGGACACAAATCAGATATTAGGAATGGCAATATACAAAAACCTGTAGGAGAACACTTCAATCTCCCTGGACACACAATAGCAGATCTAAAGGTAGCCATCCTGCAGCAAAAAAACTTCAGGACCAGACTTCAAAGAGAAACTGCTGAGCTTCAGTTCATCTGCAAACTTGACACCATCAGCTCAGGATTAAACAAAGACTGTGAATGGCTTGCCAACTACAAAACCAGTTTCTCCTCCCTTGTTTTTCACACCTCAACTGCTAGAAGAGGGCCTCATCCTCCCTGACTGAAATAACCTCGTTTTGTTATCTCTAGCCTGCTTCTTGCTTGCATATATATACACCCGCCCCTGGAAATTTCCACTACATGCATCCGACGAAGTGGGTATTCACCCACAAAAGCTCATGCTCCAAAACGTCTGTTAGTCTATAACGTGCCACAGGACTCTTTGCTGCTATTCCAGGTTGGTTTCTGCTTGGAGAATGAGCAGCAGTTGAGCTATGTTTTTGAGACTAAAGTGAGGAAAATACACTTTCCCCCATTCTCTTGCTATTTTTAAACACCTGTTTGGCAAGAATAGAGGGGGAGAAGTCATCCCTGTGCTGGTGCCAAGCTCAGTACAGGGGTCATTCAGGGAGGCAGATCACCTCCCTGCTTCTACAGCTACTGGAGATCAGCTGAGCCCCCCAGTACAGATTACAGCAGCGTCATGGTGCCTGGCTTCTCCCAGCCTTCAGCACACAGAAATTGCAGACTCTGCTGGTTGTGCCTCCACCATTCCTCTTTATTTTAAGTTCCCACCACCAATTCCACAACAATCCCCGTGCAACAGGTTTTTTTACAGCTTCAGCAGTGCTTTTTGGCCCTCCCCCCAGAATCTGAGGGGAACTGAGGCCTCCATAAAACTGAGCTCAACTCACCCTAGTCCTCGTTCTCCACGACCTTTTTCGAGGTGGGGGAGGAGAAAGGCTTCCTTCCTGCATCTTTATCAGCCTTGGGCTGATGGCTAATTGGCTCCTTATCCCAGTTACTGGCCAGCCTGATTGTGTAATTACTTCTGTCAGCTTTCTCCAGAGAACTACTTAACATCTGAATGAGCAAAGTGCAGGGAATGAACACTTATTGAGTTACGGGGGGAGGCTAGGACACTCCCCCAACCCAAGGGGAGGAGCTACTGACCCCAGGACTCAAGCGAGTTCAGGAGACAACTAATGACAAACAGGATCAGCAGTGAGGATCACAGAGTCATAAACAGGGAACCTGAAGGGGGCACTGAGCAGAGAACCCCAGAGAGCACCTACTGCTCCTCAAAGGTATCTAGGGAGCCAGCAGATGCATCCCAGAGGAACTCTACTTGGACACATGATTGAAGGGAGGAGCAGAAATAGGCCCCACAGTCACAGAGCACTTCCCCATCCAGTATCCTCCTCCTAGTGGAATGGATGGCCACCTTGGCCAGTGCCAGGAGGAAGTTGATGAAGAGGTCTTGTGACTTCGTGTGGCCACAGGTAGGGAGCGCATAAATCAGGAGGTGCAGGGAAAAGTGAAGTCAGAACCTGAGGAGAAGATGCTGGAGGAGTTGGAAGAGAAGCTGCAACCTGGTGCTCTTGAGGTAGATGTGCACCAGGGTCTCCCTCACGATGCAGAAAGGACAAGTGTCAGGGAGAGGAGTGAACTGCACCAAATACATGCCCGTGCTCATGACCCCCTAAAGGAGCCACCAACTAATATTCCCGGTGGGCCATGGGACCAAAGTGGAATATAGGCTGGCCTACCCTCCACAGATGGTAAAAGATCCAACCACATGGTATTGAGGCGAGGGTAAGGAAATGAAAGGTGTGGAGCATGAGTCCCTTTGTGAATCTAGCACTGAATCACTTATATTGGGTGCAACTGTAACGTTATTTTGTGTTAAATTGCAGGGAAATCAAGATAACAAGATAACCGGTATTCTAATTGCAGGCACATGAGAAGGAATCAGTAATCTCTGTTATTTATTAGAAGCTAAATTCTACTTGCCTTATTCATGCAATGCTCCTTTTGAAGTCAATGGCATAAATAAGATGCACAGAATTCTGAAGCACCCACCACCTGTGGTTAGGGGAATTTTGATTTTATAGAAAAATAAGTTCAAGGAGCATTACTATTATGCAATGCTACAAAGAAAGACATATCACTGTTGTAATGATGTACTGCTGTAAAATATAGTACCATTGGCCTGGTAAGTCTCCCTTTCATATGAAATCTGCACCTGTTTGGCCAAAGAAATCTAATGTGTTAATCATCCTGCACAGTGTAGCTGGGAATCCATCCAAAAGCTTTATATACTTTTTTTTTTTAATTCCTGAAGGTGATCCTCTAAGGGCAAGAAAACCTACTAATCCTGCCTGTCTTGGCCAGTTCTGTTAATCTTAAAAATTCACAATATCAGTTTGCAATATTACCAGGAGGTAATCTGATAATATTTGGTGAAAGCTAACTAAAATAAAATCAATGTAGATGTTTTTCCATTGCAGTTCTGTAACACTGTGTTAGAATCCGCCAACTGGAGGGTTAATTCTGGTTTCATGCTGACCAATGGAGGTACACTGGTGTAAATGAGATAAGAACCAGACCAACAGTACCACTGCTGTACTAATGGTATCACCTTCAAGTGAAAAATCTCATAATTATTGTTTTCTTTTCTTAAGCAGAAAAACAACAGTGAAACAGTAGATGGGTTGGCTTGTACAACCAGAGACATTATACAAAAATGCAGGGGCTGACTCTAGCATTTCTACAGATCACAACCCTTCAGGACTCCAGCCTCCAGCACGTGGGGGAGAGTTCCCAGGGAAAAAGAGGCATGGCTGGGGTGCCCTTACAGCTCAGAAATCACCAGATGCTAGAATAGCCCCTTAGGGCTATGGGCAGCCAGCATTTAGAGCAGCTTGGTTTTTATGCTAGACATTCATAGGCCATAATGATTCTTCAATACAATATTACTATAGTGCTTCACTGATTACACAGGTAAGTGTCTCTCTTGTTGTCTTGTGTTCAGAATAGTTGATGAATTATAGCAAAGCGCATCTGTAACTTTCATAGGTGTTTCTTCTTGAGGTAGGACTTGATTTACACTAGGAACTTATGTCGGTATAACTATGTCACTCACTGGTGTGGAAAATCCACACCTCTGAGCCATGTAGTTATATGAACTTAACCCTCAGCGTAGACATTGCTATGGCAATGGGAGGGCTTCCCTTGTCAACATAGCTATCACTTCTCGGGGAGATGGAGTACTTACGCCAATGGGAGAAGTGGTAGATAGCATCTTCATTAACTGCTACAGCGGTGCAGCTGCAGCGCTGTAAGTGTAGACAAGCATCCAACATAAACTTTTGTAGCACAGCATTTGGTTTCAATTTGGAACAGTTTCCATCAGGTATAAGGAGGACAATTTGAAATGTTCTACTATTTCTGACAAATATCTGCCAGTTTGGTCTCATAATACCATGGGGCAAAATTCTGCCCTGGCTGGCACCCTCAATATGAAGTGTATGGAATGTAAGGCAAGAAGATGTTGTCCTTAGTCATTTTCAGAACTGAACAATGTACATTTTCACTTTCTTACTCAACAGATCTGCTGTGTTCAGTCATATCTGAATTCAATGACAAAAATAAATGTGTCCTACTTCTCACTGCTGTTAAAATAGCAAAACCAACACAGCTCTAGGAGAATGTCCTGGATTCCTTTCTGACTCATGCATCATCAACACAATTGTTAAGTAAGGATCTGATTTTCAAAGATGCTGTGCCCCTGCTGCTCCCCACTGACTACACCTGGAGCAGTGGCTAGTGAGAAATAGTACTTGACTCTTCTAAATGTTAGGCCCAAGTATGGTGGTGCACAAGGCGGAAATAACCATTTGACTTTGAAATCCTAGGTTGAGTTTGCAGGGCTGGAAGTCAGGGGGACAACCCCCCCCCCCATACACTAACAATGTGTTTATTTGTAAACAGAGCTAGTTTGGTCTGAAGTAACTGAGGCAATAAACATGACACTCCAGAATGCTATCTTATCAGTCACTTTTCAAAGTAGAATGACACCTCAAATGTGAGGAATTCCATACATTTCTGAAAAACCTACCTACTGAGTTGGTGCCTTCAGCAATGGTATAATTTTTAATATGTTTTAAACAAATTTGTCATAACATTACTAAAATAATAATCATACTAGATGTATGTTGTACATGTCAACAAATGAGTCAACTGCTATACATACATCCAATGAGAGAGACACATATTAAATAGAAACGCTGTGTGAATGAAAAAAAAATAATTAGTTATTGATTTTTCAAAACATTCTTCAATTGACTTATTTTCCACTCTCAAGTTGTCAAACTTGAATATTTATGGGAAGTAAAATCACTGCAACAAAATTATCCTTTATGATTTGAACTCTTGGTGCCTATATGAAAGAGTTTCTAATATGCTTTGTGAAGTCATTTATTTTTGTTTTAATTTCTTAATGTTTTAATCCTTTGTCTAGATACTTGAATTAAAGTAAGCATGATCATTTCTCTTTAAGTGTAATGTGACCAGAAGAAAATGGAGAAAAGTATCCACAAGAATAATTCTTTTAGATGAGGCTGAAAGCTTCAGCAGATTTTAATTAGAAGTGCATGATAAGTTTTACATGTAGAGCATTTGAATTTGGCTTTTAGCCAGTTCTGCAAAAGCAGGATGATATTAAAAATTACTCTTCCATTGCATATTCAACTTTTGCTCAGAGGAAAAAATGCATTTGATATGGAATGGAAAACCTAAGGTCAAAAAGTAAATTCTGGGTTTTTTAGGTTACTGTATGTTTTGTTCATTAGAATAAAGTTATGCAAAATGATAGAGATGTTTATTAATGAGCTTTTATTTTACTTTTTGGTAATTTACCTCCCTGGTGCTATGTTACTCTTATAAACATTGTTTTTGGTTTGGAAGGAACAACTGAATCCTTTTCCTTTGACCTGCAATGAACATTCATAACCCAATCGTCAGTTATCTAACAACACTTCCAAGAAAGTTAAGAGAATCCTTCTCAGGTTTCTTTTAGCTGAATTGCTGCTAATACTGTGCAGATGTCTTGAAATGATGCTGCACTTTGCAAAATGATGTGAAGCTCAGAAAATGTCATAAAGTTTCAATCAAATCTGAAAATTCAGATGGGGAGGCCAATTTTCAAATATCATTGCTTAAATTATAGCATTCTGGTTCCACAATGGAACTCTCAAATTGGCACTTATGTGTCTCAAATGGGTATTGAATGCCTAAGTACAGACCTCAGCATCCAAATGTGAAATTGGGCACATTACTGTAGGAATACAAGTTTGAAATTTGGCCATTACAGGAGAGATTCTGCCTGTCTCACTCATGTTGAATAGTAGTGTCACAGCTCTGGTTAAGCTACACACTCATCAGGCCTCTGTGTTTGGATCCATTTTCTGGGTCCATGTGCATTTATGTCCACTTTGGTCAGGGTAGGCTCAAATCACAGTCTCCTTCTTTGGCTTTCTAGGTTCACTCCCTGTGCAAATTCTCTCTATGGTAGCCGCAATCAGAAGTGAGACCCTGCAGTTCAAACACTTTAAACCAGCGCTGAACCTCCCCTTACCTCCAGACTTTCCAACAGCTTAAGCACACCCTTTCCCAGAGCTCCATCATTGTGGGTATCCCAGTTAACGCCTTCAGGGACATAAGATAGTTGAAGCAAACAGACAGACTTTGGAGGAAGGATTTCTACTTTAGACAGCATGAGAGAGATACAGATCCAGGAAAAACAAGAAACATGTACACTCAATTAGTTGCCTCACTTTCCTCACCACTCTTAAGTGTTCTCAGATATTTGGTTGGAGTCCTTTAAGGAGTTCAGGATCTTCTCTCCCCCTTTTCTCCTCCCGCACAGCCTTGCCTTCTAATTCTGGTCTCCAAAATGTCATCTGACAGACATTTCTTTTTGTAGACTTCCAGTCCCCACCCATCAGGTGATCTTCCTGGTCAGCTTTAAATCCTGTCAGGTGATCAAAGCCCCCAGCAGGACTCCACCAACCTGGAGTCCAGACTTGAAAAACTGGATTACCCTGCATGGTAGCCATCTCTTTGTCTTAGGGTGCATTAATCTGAATCATCAAGGTTTAAGGACCCTCCATTATTAGCCCTCTGCTAGGTGTAAGAATTTTTCCTGACACTTCCTGTGTGTGGAGGCTACAAAGCCTAGGTGAAGCCATAGAACAGTCTCATAATTAAAATGGTGCTCAATAGATGAAATGGAGTGTGGTAGTTTGGTACAGATACATGGAGAGAGATCATAATATCAAACAAAAATCATAAATTGTAAATAGAGAGGTCCCCAAACTGTTGTAAGTACTTTGCTCCATGAGTTGTCCCAGCTAAATATTTTCATATGTGGTTTCATCCTGCAAGGTCCTGAGTACTCTGGCCCTAATCCAGCAAACACAATGGAATTACTCACCAGTTTAAAGTTATACACATGCTAACATACACAACTAGATTGAGGTTGGAGTGCCCAGAACCTTGCAGGACAGAGCCAAACATTTGTTGCTTGTCTGGTAATGTAGATAAGGAGATGAAGCTACAAAAATGAGATCCATATCTAGAGTTTGAACTCTAATGTTCAGGGCCATGTGCCTCTGGTGTCATGTGATAATGTTAAAGAATCACAGAAAGAGTCACTTTCTTCTAGCACTGAAAGAAAGCCTTTGTATTAAAATAAGGAAACAGTATTATCCTTACTACTATTCAATCACTTAGTCTGCTTCACTCTAGAACTTTGCCCTAGAATTTTCCTTGCCCCCATTGCTGACTGGGTTCCTGCTACAGATTTAAAGATACAGTACAAATACTATATTCTCTTATATGGGGATTTGTTTTTACCTATAAGAAAGAAAGAAAGAAAGAAAGAAAGAAAGGAGCTGCAACATTCTAATCTGGATCCAAACTCAGATTTCAGATCTCCCCAAAATCTGGAGGCGGGTGGTTCCAAGCATTTGGTTCCAGGCCCTCAGATAATTATGTTGTTATATTCCACGCTCTTTCTTAATTTCATTGTGAGGCATTATGAATTGTCAATATGAATGAATTAAAAATGAATATGGCACATGAAGATGGTTTTGTATCAATATATAGTATTCTGTATCATGCATTCAATAAAAAATACTCAGCATACTTTAAATTAAATTAAAAGCATGCAACCTTGTTCTATGAAATGAGAATAGCAGTGATATTATTTCTGTCATCAATTTCTTGCTTGCTAAAAGTCTTAATACAGTGTCATTTGCAACTATGTAGCATCTTGCATTCTGTGGTGTTCTAGAGAAAAGAGAAATTACAGTGGTGTTCCACTATTTGGGATCAGTAAATCTGTCTCAGGGAAAGAACACACTGTATAGGAAATTCTTTGCTTCACTTTAAAGTGTATTTTAAACATAATTACCATAACTAGCTGTTTAACACTCTTCACTTTTCCGGAGGAACAACAGTCCTGTAGCAAGGGGGCATGGCGTCCCTCCAAGAGTGACAGGTAGGGACAGCCACTTACACCCTGGTGTGGGGAGCCAGGGGAGCCAAGCCCACCCCACCAGCAGAAGAAGGGCAGGGCAGGGCAGGAAGTATAAAAGGCAGGCCCTGCAGCTCAGTTGGACCTCTATTGCCCTGAGGACTTGCCCAAGCTTCCAGAGTGTCCTGCCACTCCAGACACTGAGGAGCTGCTGGGACTACCATTGGCAGTGTATCCTAGGGAGACAGAGAACGACCCCTGGATGCAGGTACACTCCGAGGGAAGGGGAGGGGAGGAAGTAATCTAGGGATAGCTGACTGTAGTCTGGCTGCAATGCTGCTTGAAGACAGGTCAGCGTGTTGCAGCTGGATTCCCCGCTGATGCAGTGGCGGATTGCCCTGCCCTGCCTGAGTCCTCCTACCCCACTGCCACCCCACTCAAGAGAGGCAGCCTCCCCACCTTAGGTCAGGAGGCTTGTGTTAGCCTACCATCTGCCAGAGCTAGGCTGCTAGATTATTCACTGCTGTCCCCTGCCTGGGGGCCGGAGCCCTTGATTGTTTGGTGCTCTGCCCTGCCTCAGGGCTGAGCTCTTAGACTGCTTTGTGCTCTACTCTGTTTGAGGGATGAGTCCCTAGACTGTTTGGTGCCCTGCCCTGCTTGAGGGCCTGGGCTCATAGACTACTTACTGTTCTGCCTGGCTTGAGGGCCAGAGCCCCCATGGACTGTTTGGTGCCATGCCCTGACTGAGGGCTTGGCTCCCAGACAATTGATTGCTTTGCCCCACCTGAGGGCCAGAGGCCTAGATTGTTTGGGGCTCCCTCTTGCCTGAGGGCTTGAGCCCCAAAGCCTGATTATTTCCCAGCCCTGCTTAGAGAGCCTGGACACCTGAGACAGCTAATTTCCCCTTCTTCCAGGCTGCCTCTCATGGAATGAGACAGTGAGAGGGTTATGGCCTCCCTCTGAGATTGACAGGGAAGGATGGCCACGCACTCATAGAAGTCCCTAGATGCTTTCACTTGAGGACCATCTCCCTCAACATTATTCTATTTCTCAAGAGCCTTTTAGCTCTGAAGACACTTATTACATATTGCAAATGTGCTTTTTCTGTTCCCTAATTAAATAAATTAATGGAAAGTTTGCATGTAAAGCATTGGCCAAAATTAGTGGAGATCAGAAAATGTCAAATAATTCCAAATGGACATCCCACTGACTTCACTGGACAGAGCTAAATGAAAATATATAACAAGATATCACTCTATAGGTATATATAAACAACTCCGAACAATTGCACTACCGCCATTATCACATCTTGGGTAGGAAATATTGATACTGTGTGAAATAATGGTTAGGAATTATTGCACCTGATTCTCCTCTCATTTACACACATGTAAATCCTGAATAGCTCCATTAAAGTGAATGGAGTTGCACCAGTGTAAGAGGACAATCAAAGCCAGTGGTGTTTATGTAGTGCCATGAGTTATCACAAGGTATCATGATTGGTATGAAATTAGTGTCCCTACTGTACATGCCTTTTATTTTTATTTTTCTATAGAGATGTTTATACTAGTCTTATGTCCAATATATTACAAAGTAATACATAAAATATCCGTACTAAAGCATACATCTTACAGATTTTTGGTAAAAACTTTATTTTCAGTTGTAACTAAACTACTATCTTGTAGCTTTTCTCTGGGTAATATCAACCATTATTGATGGGTGAATAAATGCTCCTTTATGGGGTTATATTTTGGTAGGGATGCTGAAGGATGATCAAAATTACAGAAAAGTAGCAGCAGAATGACCAAGATGGCTTTAGCAATCCTGTCAGATTGTTTCACTGTATAATTGTATCACGTTTTGCATTATGGACTTTGCCTGCGGCTCAGCTGCTTATAGGAATACTGTGATGGAATTTACAAGCTTCAGAAAGAACATAGTAACTAGTGGAATTTTTTTAAAGCAGTGACAAGTAAAATTTAAATTGGTTTTATTTTCTTGTATTGAATCTTTCCCACTCTCCATTAGTCCAACAGCCATCTGGAAAAAGAATCTCAACAAATTCTAAAGGACAAAAACCCTGTTAATCCATGTTAGCAGATTCACTGTGGGAAACCCGGTTTTGCATTTATGCATATCAGGATCCAGCTACAAATAAGATCTTTAGTTACAAAGTAATATGTTTACAGCAATTATTTACAAATACTGGTACTTCAAAGCATTTGCAACCCAAGCTTGCCTCCCATTGCCTGGAATGGATATTCACATTACAATTTGTCTCCATCAACCAACCACTTACACCTTAATTGACAACCTCTGGGTCTCTATGCTAAACTTAATCTGCTGCCACTGCCAGTTATTCAAACAGTTATATAGGATCTAATCCACAGCAAAATTTGGGCTGCCCTTAACTCTACCTTCTGCAATCTAATGTGCTCTGAGATTTTGCTCTGATAGATGCCTGAAATAGTTGGGAACTGCAATTTGAAGGAGTGTCTAAACATATATATTCACCTGATGTGGATCCATTATAGCCTTTAAGATAAATATTAGAATAGGCTATTTGTAGAGCATGCATGCTAAATACCTTTTATCTTTTGTTATTTATAGAACTCTTAAAAAAGAACAGAGGAAACTTAAACCATAAAAAATAAATAAAAAATTCTGGGTTAAAGATCTTATTTCAGTTCTACAGAATTAATGCTGAATGTTCAGTGTGATACTCTGTCTTTAACTTATTCCATTGTGTCTTAGTCTTTAAAGGATAAATTCCTGTATCCTATTTACTGCAACACAAGAATATACTGGAACAAACACAAATGGCAATGTCTGAGCATTTTCTTTCCTTAACTTTTATATGAAGTAGAGCAACAAAAAACGAATATGTAAAAGTTTAATACCATTCACGGGTAAGACATTTTTATGGTATGCTAGGCCCTCCAACGTCTTCTGATTGGGGAGATATTTTATGTGCTAAGGCTAGGAAAGAAAGAGATCTTTGAAAGCATTACACTACAGACAAAAGCAGATAAGCAAGTAAATTGAACAGCTCTTGTGGTACCTAGTGCATTTTCAGAAAACTTATAGGCAAAATTGTTGCAAGATATGTGTTCCCGGGGTCTGAATGCTCAGAATTGTCAATAGAATTCACACTCATGCTTATATCTGTGAATACTACTGTGTGATGGATGTTTTCTTAACTGCAAATGTCGGATGAGGTTAGTCAGAGCAAATGATTGAAAGGCCCAGTTTTCCATAAGTCAATAAGTGATGGACTAAACATGTTAAAATGACATGAGCTGTGTAATCAATTCATGTAGACAACTGAAATGTTGATAGGTAATCTGTAGAAAAGAGTTTTATTTAAAAAAAAAAAATCTAAAAAACCTTAAGCCCTACGCAAACATCACTATGAATGATGGACAAGGTGGTAGAGTTGATATCTTTTATTGCACCAAATTCTGTTTGTGAAAGGGACAAACTTCTGTGTAAGCTCAAAACTCTTCTTCAGGTCTGGGCTGGTCTCTTTCACCAAAAGAAGTTGGTCCAATAAAATATATTACTTCATCTACCTTGTCTCTCTAATGTCCTGGGATCAGCATGACTACAACAACACTGCAGACAACAATGAATGATGAACAAGAAAAACTGACGGTTTTATTCAGGTAAATAAGACTGTATTTAGCTTTTGTTACTGATATGGACATAGAATCATAGGACTGGAAGGGACCTTGAGAGGTGGTCTTGCACTCAAGTATTATCTAGACCCTCCCTGACAGGTGACTGTCTAACCTAAAATCTCCAACCTCCCTAGGCAATTTATTCCAGTTCTTAACTACCCTGATGGTTAGGAAGATTTTCCTAATGTCTAACTTAAACTGCCCTTGCTGCAATTTAATCCCATTGCTTCTTGTCCTATCCTCAGAGGTTAAAAACTGTTATTTCCTCTCAGTCTTCTCTTCTCCAGATTAAATAAACCTAATTTTTCCAATCTTGCCTCATAGATCATATTTTCTAGATCTTTAATCATTTTTGTTGCTCTTCTATGGACTTTCTCTAATTTGTCCCTGTCTGTCCTGGATACAATAGTCCAGTTGAGGCCTAATCAGCGCAGAGTAGAGCGGAAGAATTACTTCTCATATCTTGCTTATAACACTCCTGCTAATACATCCCAGAATGATGTTTGCTTTTTTTTGCAAAACTGTTACACTGTTCACTCATATTTAGCTTGTGATCCACTATAACCCCATATCCCTTTCTGCAGTACTCCTTCTTAGGCATTTCCAATTTTGTGTGTTCAAATGATTGTTCCTTTCTAAGTGGAGTACTGTGCGTTTGTCCTTTTTGAATTTCATCCTATTTACTTCAGACCATTTCTCCAGTTTGTCCAGATCATTTTGAATTTTAATCCTGTCCTTCAAAGTACTTGCAACCTCTTCCAGCTTGGTATAATCTACAACCTTTATAAGTGTACTCTCTATGCCATTATCTAAATCATTGATGAAGATATTGAACAGAACCAGACCCAAAACTGATCCCTGTGTGACCCCACTTGATATGCCCATCCAGCTTGATTGAACCACTGATAAGTACTCTCTGGGAATGGTTTTCCAACCAGTTATGCACCCACTTTATCTAGGCTGTATTTCACTAATTTGTTTATGGGAAGGTCATGCAAGACAGTATCAACAGCCTTACTAAAGTCAAGATACCACATCTACCACTTTCCCCCATCCACATGACTTGTTACCCTGTCAAAGAAAGGTATTAGGGTATAGTAGCTCCCAGATGGCACTACTATAAGGTGGGTGTATAACAGGCTAGAAAACCTTTCCCAGAGAGTAGTTATCAGTGCTTCACAGTCAAGCTGCAAGGGCATATCAAGTGGGGTCCCGCAGGGATCAGTTCTGGGTTTGGTTCTGTTCAACATCTTCATCAATGATTTAGATAATGGCATAGATTGTTCATATCCATTTCAGTGTTGATAATAAAAAAAAAACAGGAGTACTTGTGGCACCTTAAAGACTAACAAATTTATTTTAGCATGAGCTTTCGTGAGCTAAAGCTCACTTCTTCGGATGCATAGAATGGAACACACAGACAGGAGATATTTATACATACAGAGAACATGAAAAGCTAGTTTATGGAAAAAAGAGGCTGTCTAAATTCAGTGTTTCTCATTTATTTTTGGCTGCATAATCTCCAGAATACCTGTTGATTTCTTGCTGGTAAGGGTTGTCTGAAATGACTGAAAACAAAGGCCCTTTTCTGTTGTCACTTACACAGCTCAGAAGATGGATTTTCAGGTACCATAAAAGACTAAAGCAAATTACATGAGTCAGCAATAGGAGCTACATGAAAATGTATTCTGCCCTTCTAAAAATGAATGAATAAATAAAATAAGAAAAGCTGCATGTCTCAGAAAAATTAGCAGGCAGGCAGGATGGATTGTGCAATTGAACTGGTTAAACCATTAAAAATTTCTCATAAATCCTAAACAGCCCCTTTGGTTTAATGCCACAGTCAACCCATACCACATGTACTAGTTTTTGTTATACAAAATGTAACCCCTTTGGGGTTTAGAGAGCATGGCCCCTTTAAATCTTTTTCCTAGGAGGGAGGGGGAGCAGTGAGAGAAAGGAGGGAAACTCAGGAGTGTGGCTCTGGAGCTCCAGGGAGAGAAGGGATGCAGCCTGCAGGCCCTGAAAAAATGAAGCAGCAGAGAACCTGCCTGAAGCCTGGGAAGGAGAGGGCGGCCGATCGGGGACACCCCAGGACAGGAGCCAGGAGGAGCCCTGTACCCGGGAGGAATCACCCAAGAAGGACAAATCAGAGCTGGACCCAGTATCACGGCTGCCCAGAGCTGCATGGGGCTCTGAGTACTGGGGCTTGGGACTCTGCATTGGGAACAAGGAGGGAGGGGGTCGCTCTGTGTGGCTTTGCAGAGAGCGGCAGAAGAGGGCACCGGAGGAGTTTGTTGGGGCAAGTTCACAGGCGCTGAACACGACCAGGAGCACCCAAGACTCATCACTGGACTGGAACTTTGCTCAGGACTCCCGAACTGTGTGTGCAGACACATTGCTCAGTGTCTGCCCTTTCAGACTATGCTACCATGGGGCCTTGGTTTGGCTGCAACCCTGTTCTACTGCTCCCCCTATATTTCCCCTTGTTGTTTTTGTCTTCTTATCCCTCTGTAAATAAACACCTCACTTGTACTTTTCCTGCGGGGGTGTGTGTTCACTCTGGGAGGGGGGTTGGAACAGGTGCCCATGGGGTGGATGGGATTTCTCCTGCTGCATTTCTGCAAGCGCCGTCTCTTGGCCAGAGCTGCCTGCAGAGCAGACTCCATCTTGGCCACGAGGACTCTAAAGTTACAAAAATATGGAAAAAATAGCATGATTGGAACTTGACCAAGGAAGGCTTTTGTATTCACACAGATGCTCCAGCCTCTTAGCTTCCTGAATACAGTACTTCCTACCCTTTTCATTGTCCTCTTTGGAGCTCTCCCTGATGTAATTTTGATGGGATGGAGTATAGAAGATCTGTATTTATTAATTTTTATGCTGTTTCAGTGTATATTGTTTGATATTACTTGGACTGAAGTGACAGTTTTGGGCCTAATCCTGCAAGATGCATTGTTTGCCAAATACTGACCGGATTAAATTTCAATTGAGGTCAGTGGAGTGAAACAAGTTTAGCATATCACAGGATTAGGACACTGATCCTCACTGTCCCAGATTTCCCTTCTTCCCTTTTTATTCCTCTTCATCCTTCATTTTATATTCTCACTTTCTTCACCATTTTACTGCTATCCTACATTTAGCTGATGTAGTCCAGCAAAATGGGAGATTAGCAGCCTTTGTTTTCTTTCATAGAATGATCAATAAAAATGGTTATAATAAAGTTTCAACAAGCCCTTTAATCGCTAAGTGGTTCAGCTCCCCATCCGTAATATGGGGTTAGATAACACTGCCTTTGTCCATTTCATCTATTTAGATTGTAAGCTTTCAGGAAAGGAATGACTTTTTCTATGTTTGTACAGCACATAGCACAATAGGGCCCCAATCTCCACTGGGGCCACTGCCTGCTACTAGAACACTACTACAACTGATAATAATCTGACTTATTCTCCTCTTCAAGAGGCAGGGTTAGTGCCAGTGCAGAGACTCCTGAAGATCCACAAAATGGTGGCACAAGCCCTATAGTCTGATCTTCCACCTAGTGCCACAGAATTTCACCCAACTTTAATAATTTTAGGCTGACCTAGAGCATATCATTCCAATGGCTAATTACCCTGGGAATGGGGATGCAAACCCATGCTTTGGTTGTCCCTAAGCCTTTGACTGCCACAAGCTGGGACTGTACAACAGGGGATGGATCACTTGATTGCCCGGTTCTATTCATTCCCTCTGAAGCATCTGGCACTGGCCATTGTCAGTAGACAGGATATTAGATGTCTAGATGAACCATTGGTCTAACCCAGTATGGCCATTCTTATGTTCTTACCCTCTTAGTTAAAAACTTGCACCTAATTTCCAGTTTGTGTCACTTTAAGGTCTAGTCATCTGATCTTGTTATGCCTTTGTCGGCTACATTAAACAGTTCTTTCCTAGCAGATGGCTTAGTCTTTGTAGACTGATCAAGTCTCTTAACCTTCTCTTTGTTAAACTACAGCAATTGAGCATCTTAAGTCTCGGACAACAAGGCATATTTTCCAGTCCTCAAATCATTCCTATAGCTCTTCTCTGAATGGTCTCCAATTGACAACATCCATTTCGAATTGTGGATACCAGAACTGGACACAGTATTTTAGTAATGGTCTCACCAGGGCCATATTAAGAGTTAATACCACCTCCTTATTCCTAGTTAACATTCTCTTGTTTATACATCCAGAGACTAGCAGCTATTTTGGCCACAGAATCATACTGAAAACTCATATTCATTTAGTTGTTCACCATGGCCACTGAATCCTTTTCTGAGTCATCGTTGTATGGGATACCATCCCTATCTTGTATGTGTGATCTACATTCTTCGTTTCCATATGTACAATCTTGCATTTAGCTGTATTAAATTTTTTTTGACCCGCTTATCAACAAATAGGTGGCCATCCTTCCTGTTATTTACCACTATGCCAATCTTTGTCACCTGCAAACTTGATAAGCAATTAATTAATTTTCTTCAAGATCACTGATAGAAATATTGAATAGCATTGGACTGAGAACTGATCTCTGTGGGGTCCTCACGAGGAACACACCCATTCAGTAATGATTCCCTATTAACAAATATTTTTTGAGTTCCTGAGTAACCACACTTGGTGGTAACCACAAAGCCCTAGTAGGCTCTCAGCTCCTGTTTCCTTTTACACCCTGAACTAACCTATGTAACTGGAGGAGCAAGGCGAAGGGCTGTTTCTGCCTCTTCCCTGATCTATTGTAAAATGGAATGTGCTCACATCTCCTTGATGCTGACTTTATTTGGTGTAAGTGCACATAGATATGTTGAATGAAGAATGGGTGTCTTTAAGCCCTGCACGGCTTACCCCCTGATACTTTAAGCCCTGCAAAATTTTAACAGTACACAGAGTTTATACTCCTTCAGAACTGCCAACCACAGGCATTCAACTAATCAGAAGTTAGAGCCTCACCTAAGTCATAAGATTGTCTTTAAAATAATGAGATTGATGCAAAAAATAAAAACAAAACCCCGCCCCCAATGCATTGCTTTAATCATTCCAGGTTGAAAGTTCAAGCTGAATTGCACGTACACCCCAGTTTTATTCTCTAGCCGCTAGTCTCCTGCTGTCTCAGATTCTTCCTGTCTTCCTTAGCTTGACCTGTCCCCATTTTCTCTTCCTTCCTTCCCACACATTTTTCCTTAGTCTCACAATGCAGCTCCTATTCCTACCACAACATTCCCCTGATCCTTCCCTCACTCTATGTACTTTCCTCTGTTCACTCACTGTCTCTCTTTCATCTGGCACACATCGAAACAAAAAGAAGCCACCTTTAGTAAGGGCAGCTTGGCTTCAGTCTCACTGAAAGTAAAGGGATTTGGTGACCATTTTCAAAGGTGCATGAGATTGTTGTAGGAGAAGATGGAAGACTTTATAAAATGATGAAAACTGCAAGACCTGCTATAATACTAAGACATTTGACAATGCTGCACTCTGCAATTTACTAGGGGGAAATAACTGAAGAATAAAATGATAAACATTCTGATTCCATGTCTTTGCATGTTGCAGAATACGGTAGTGTAAATCCTGCACAGTTTTACACATTTGTCTTAAAATGGTCATATAAACAGAAAACCAAGCTCCTTAGGTGGAAGTCTTTTGTAGTTTCTTTGTACAGTACTTTCAAACTCATGCCTGCATGTTCCTGCAGTGCATAATGCTTTGAACACAGTCATAGTGCAGCATAGAACAGAAGTTCTCCAGCTGTGGACCATGGATCCGTGATGGTCCACGGTAAGCTGGCTGGCCATATGGTGATGCTTCCCCATCCTCATTTTCAACTGTTACATCACATTAGAAGAACTGAAAGTGACAGTAAATATATTGCTTACATTACCTTTCCATGTAAACAGCTGGCGTAAGTGCCACAGAGGTGTTACCCAGTTGAAAATGGGGAGAGGAGGTGATATGTCTGCTCATGAATGGGAGGGAAGGTGGTTCACACTATGGGAAATGTTCGAAAAACTTTGGCATAGAAGATGTGGCAGAGATGCAAGCATACTACAGCTAAGCTAATGTCAATACCCATCATTATTTGTCTGATTCTTGCTTGGAAAACAGTTTCAATTGACCAAGGAAGCCACAAGCAAGAAAAGAAGAACTGGCTGAGCGAATGCATTAAATTTGAAATCAGAAAACTAAGATGGTACAAATGAAAAGTGGGTTAGCAGTGAGGTGAAAATAAAAAGGCATACACAGGAACAAGAAATAAGTCTGATGCTCAGAAATGGTCATGTTTGGGCTCATCGGAAGACTTATAACTTGGATAAAAATACAAACCTATGAAAATTTGTGCTTTTTGATGTTGAAATGTACTTTTTGTTTTGCCTCATCTTTAATCTACCCTTTTGCATACTAAAACTGTATTGACATGAAATAGCTCTCAAGTGCTATTGCCACGGTGTAATGGAGAAACGACAGAGCATTAAAAGGGCAAAACATTTTTACTCATGGGTGAACACACAAATCAGGAGCATGACTGAATGGGCACTAAGGAGAAAGCACTGCAGTACCACATCTAGAAAATGTATCCATGGTAAGAATGCTATTTCTTCTTTAAAATGTATATATTTTATTGTAATTTGCATTGTGGTAGTGTCTAGGAGCCCCAGTTTATAGACAAGGGCCTTGTTTTGCTAGGTGTAGTACAAACAAATAACAAAAAATGGTCCTTAGAGTCTACATATAACACAAAAGACAACAGGTGGACACTGAAACGGGGGAGCACAAGGAAACAGTATTGGTCAGCATGATTGGCAGTGGGCTCAGTGCACCACATATCTATCCATTAGGAAGTTTTTTGTAGGCATCACAGCAGAGGAGAGGGATGTGGAAGGAGGACAATGAGGTAGCTTGGTGGACATTTATGCGGAGCTCCTCTCAAGTATAAAGGGGCAGCATGGGAAAAAGCATGAAAGTGCTTGTTTGAAAATTTAACAAGTAAGGAAAGCTGGCATGATTGGTAGAGCAGAGGCAGGAGTTAATATTTTATTAGCATATCAGAGATGATAGGGAGAGTGGGGATTGGGCAGGAAGGGCCTAGAAATATATCTGTCCCTTATCCTTTTGGTAACAGTTGCTTCTGATCCTTTTTCTGGGTCTTAAGACACCAAAACATCCCCCCCACCCACACACACACATTCTTTCACTGCTGTTACCTACCAGTCATGGGACATGCAAACTTAAAGGCATGGTCCAAAGCCCATTGCAGTCATCAGGAGTTTTTACATTTCATTTAGTAGCTTTGGATGAGGCCTGAATTACTATCAGTGCGCTGCTTTGGAAAGAGTACATGTATGTCTCCACCCTCCGTCTTTCTACAATATTTTTTCAAATCCACTACTAATTTAATGGCCCTCTGTTGCTGCCTAGGGCCAGACTTTTGAAGGTCTTAAAGATACAGATAGATGTATCGTGGGATGGGGGTTAAGCAGGTAAATGCCTTTGAGGATCTGGCCCTAGGTGTTTTTGAAAATCCCACTAGGTACCTATTGGCATCTTTAGACACTTGAGTACCTTTGAAAATCTGGCTCTTAGTCCTTAAGCTCCCGCCCAATGGAACACTGAAACAAGGAAAGCAAGCACTCTTTCCAGCAGAGCAAGTATGATAATTGGTATAGGCCTTATGCCTTGTCTTGAACAGTTCTCAACATGGATCTCATACAAACTAGTAAATAGAAATAATAGAATAATACAAAATGTAAAATTAAATAAAAAAAATCTGACCATTTAAACACAAACTTGCATCATAAGGCCTGTTTGCATTGCTGTGCACAACTATTTGTGTAATTTTTTGTTTGTATTCTGCCACTATTTACATAATCACTTATACTAGTTTGAATGTGTGCAGCAAACAAACTTTTAGGTTCACATGCCCAAATACTCAGGGAAGGTGAATTTCAAATTCACTTGCTACAACCCTCTGTATGGCTAATAACACACATCCAGTCAAGGAACAGCAAAATTGCCAGGTGATTCATAATCACAACTAGGCAACAAAGCTTAAAAATTGCTATAAACATTGTTGCATAATTTTTGGACAATAACTACAATTGAGAAAACGTGATCTGCTTGTGGATATGCTGTGAATAGAAGAGGTAAAATTCATTAAATAAATGATTGATTACGAGGCATAGCTAATCTCTGGCATTGTTCCTTAATCTGTGTGAGATCTTTTTAGGTCCTGATCCTGAAAAGACTTAAGCATGTGAAGTTTAACACTGAAATCAATAAGACTTCTCATATATGTAAAGCTATGCAACTGCTTAAGACTTTGCATGACTGAGGTCTTAATCATTACTTTATATAAAATGTAGGCAAGATACTCATAAATGAAACGGTAAATTGATTTAGTCCACGTACTTACCAAGAGGACAGTGGAGATAGATGTGCAAAATTATTTGCAGAGGTCAAATATAAATGATAGGACACTCATTTCTCTGTGGAGCTGTCTGCATAGTCCGCTTACAAATTCAGAAAATTAATTGTAGGCAATATCTTATTTTAAAAGATTTAATGTTGGACATTTATTAAGGACCAATTTTCCTAAGTAATGAGTGATCATAATTCCACATGAAGAGCGGGGGAGGTTCAGTAACACTGACAATATGACCCTTACTACATTTCTGGTGAGGAAGTAACTCAGCAATTTGACTGATTATCATTTAAATGACAAATTCTTTGCAATATTAAATATTAGCCTCCAGTGGTCAGCAATACATACCAGGCCACCTTATGAATGGCCAATGCACACACGTGCAAGAAGTCTCTTCCTATAGCTGCTTGCATGGCTGTGTGGGGGTCTCCCACAATTGCAGCCTCTCGGCTGGTGTGCCCTAGAGGAAGATATTGAAAAGGAGGCTGGAATAAGGTTGGACCCCATGAAGAAGCTTTGGTGCAGCATGGAGAACAACATGCTCTGTTCAATGAATGGTGCAGATTGCCCAAACCATGGCTGAGAAGCCTGGGGAGAGACTATGCCTGAGACAGTCTTCCCGGCACTCCTTTTTGGGAAGTGTGACTCCACCCTTCCCCAGAGACAGGCACAAACCTAGCCTTTACAAAGAATATTAGCCATCTACTCCTATGTCAGATGCATACCCAGCAGTGTTTGCAGTACTTCAGGAATAACAAAGTTAGAATATCAGATTAAAAAGTTGCAGAATTCATTTTGTTAGATGTTGTGCAGCTCATATATTTGAGCACCATATGCAATACACAAGACCACTCACCCAAAAATCCAGCTACGTCTTAAAATGTACAACATTCATTATAAACTCTATTAAAGTGCAACCAGTGCAACTACATATAAAAATATCTTAAATGTAAAAAGCAAGGAAAGTAAAAATCATTTGCAGTCATTTCCATGCCTTTGTTGGCCTTAGCACAAACTCAAGGCTTGTCTCCATGGGGACACTTAAGAGAGTTATTCCAAATTAACTAACAGTGTGAATTAGAAGTGGATTAGTTAGATTGCATGAATCCTTGTGCGGACAGTCTAATTCAGAATGAATGTGGGCTTAATTTAGGTTTATTTTAACCAATTAAGGCTACCTTAATTCTGAGTTAGTGTCCACACAAGGGTTGATGCAATTTAACTAATCTCGTTTAAAGTCACACCTTTACTTAATTCAGATTAATTTTGCTGACTATCCCCAGGGAGAAAAGTCCTCAGTCTAACAATCTAAATGAAACAAGTGCACCCACTCAGATGGTTTGATGTGGAAAGCTGGTGTTCTCTACAGTAGCAAGCAAAAGTATAACAGCATCTCTTTAAGCAGCACATTCCTAATGTGGGGCACCTGGATTTCCTACATGACAGCCAAGCATCATTCATAAAAGGAACAGAACCCTGTGTGCACAGTGTGTAACAGTCCAGGGTCCCCAAACTGTGGGCCATGGATCCCTGGTTGTCCGTGGAGCACTTGCTGATGCTCTGCAAAGACCAGGCTCTCTAGCTGGTGCTGACTCACCTTCCTTTTTTCCCAGTTATTAAATTGCAGTAAAAGAAGCTAAAAATACATGAATACATACTTTCCTAATATTGCTTTTCTGTGTAAGCAATTGCTGTATTTGCCACAGCGATGTTATATAATTACAAATGGGCAGGGAGGTGGTCTGTGTAGTTGCAAATGGGAGGACAGGTGGCTGGCATCACAGATTCCTAAAAAGTGGTGCCCTTCTAGCCACTCAGTAGGCCTGCTGTGAGGGGTACCCAATCCTTTGAACCCTTGGGTGTTTTAAGCCCCTGGAGCCTGAACAGAGTCCAGCCACAGCTACAATCCTGGGGTCCCTAGGTCTGCATCCTGAGTGTGTGCCTATCTGGTGCTCCCCTTCTGAGTGCTGGAATCTGCTGTCCAGCTGCATAACACCTCTGAGTGCTGCAGTGACCCTCCGGACTCTCTGGTACTTAAACATATCCTCTCCCAGAACTCCACCCCAGAGGAGCAAAGGAGGTGGTGAGCAGACCTCAGTGGTGAAAGAGCAGGTTAAGGACTATTTAGAAAAGCTGGACATGCACAAGTCCATGGGTCCAGATCTAATACATCAAGGGTGCTGAGGGAATTGGCTGATGTGATTGCCGAGCCATTGGCCATTATCTTTGAAAATTCGTGGTGATTGGGAGAGGTCCTGGACAATTGGAAAAAGGCAAATATAGTGCCTATATTTAAAAAAGGGAAGAAAGAGAACCCAGGGAACTACAGACCGGTCAGCCACACTTCAGTCCCCAGCAAAATAATGGAGCAGGTACTGAAGGAATCCATTTTTGAAGCACTTGGAGGAGAGGAAGGTGATCAGGAACAGTCAACATGGATTCACCAAGGGCAAGTCATACCTGACCAACCTGATTGCCTTCTATAATGAGTTAACTGGCTCTGTGGATATGGGGAAAGTGGTGAATGTGATATTTCTTGCCTTTAGCAAAGCTTTTGATATGGTCTCCCACAGTGTTCTTGCCAGCAAGTTAAAAAGGTATGGATTGGATGAGTGGACTATAAGGTGGATAGAAATCTGGCTAGATTTTCAGGCTCAATGGGTAGTGATCAGCAGCTTGATGTCTAGTTGGCAGCCGGTGTAGCATAGTGTGCACTCACTGCCATGGTGCCTCCTTCTGGTTACTCAGGAATTAGCTCATCCAGCTCCGGAGCACCTTCTGCTGGCCGGTGTCTCTCCTGTTGTCACTATTTGTCTTACCATTGGTGTCAGCGTAGGCCCCGCATCTCCCTGGCCCACAGTGCCCCTTCTCTGGGGTACTGCCCCACAACACTTCCCCCACACTCAGGGGGCTTCCCCTCCTTGGGGAATCCAAATCCCCTAAACCCACCTCACTTCAGTGACCCACTGCCAGTCTTCGTTTAGCCCCATCCCTCAGGGGCAAACTGCAGTCTGAAGTGGCCACTCATAATCAGCAAGGGGGTTGGACTGTCTGCCTCTTCCTTCCCTGGCTACTTCCCCACAACCCCAGCACAGGCCTTGGAAGCAAAGCCTCAGCCAGGGAGTTCACTAGGCTGGAGCTCCTCAGTGTCTCCTGCTCTTCCCAGCACTGCTCTGTCCCCCTTCTGCTTGCAGGCAGCCAGTCTTTCCCTCTCCGAGGCTGGAGAGAGACTGGCAAGCTTCTGGCCCTGCAGCCCTCTTACAGGGTACAGCCTGGCCCAAATTGGCTGATCCCAGCCTTCTCTGATTGGCCCTCAGCCCCAGCCCTCCCCAAGGGCTGGCTTTTAACCCCTTCTGAGCTGGAGCAGGGTGACTGCCCTGCTACAGCCGGTATCAAGCGGAGTGCCCCAGGGATTGGTCCTGGGGCCGGTTTTGTTCAACATCTTTATTAATGATCTGGATGATAGGATGAATTGCACTCTCAGCAAGTTTGCAGATGACACTAAGCTGGGGGGAGAGGTAGAGAAGTTGGAGGGTAGGGATAGGGTCCAGAGCAGGGATTGGCAACCTTTGGCATGCAGCCTGCCAGGGTAAGCAGCTTGGCAGGCCAGGCCGGTTTGTTTACCAGCCACACTGCTTCCCGCCCCTTACCCTGCCCCCCATTGGCCTGGAGTGGCGAACCACGGCCAGTGGGAGCCACGATCATCCAAACCTGTGGATGCGGCAGGTAAACAAACCGCCCCGGCCCGTGTGCCAAAGGTTGCTGATCCCTGGTCCAGAGTGACCTAGAAAAATTGGAGGATTGGGCCAAAAGAAATCTGAGGAGGTTCAACAAGGACAAGTGCAGAGGGACCAACTGGCTAAGCAGCAGTTCTGCAGAAAAGGACCTGGGGATTACAGTGGATGAGAAGCTGGATATGGTCAGCAGTGTGCCCTTGTTGCCAAGAAGGCTAATGGCAGATTGGGCTGCATTAGTAGGAGCATTGCCAGAAGATCGAGGGAAGTGATTATTCCCTCTGTTCGACACTGGTGAGGCCACATCTGGAGTATTGCATCCAGCGTTGGGGCCCCACACTACAGAAGGGATGTGGACAAATTGGAGAGAGTCCAGCGGAGGGCAATGAAAATGATCAGGGGACTGGGGCACATGACTTACAAGGAGAGGCGAGGGAACTGGGATTGTTTTGTCTGCAGAAGAGAAGAGTAAGGGGGGATTTGATAGCAGCCTTCAACTACCTGAAGGGGGGTTCCAAAGAGGATGGAGCTCAGCTGTTCTCAGTGGTGGCAGATGACAGAACAAGGGGCAATGGTCTCAAGTTGCAGTGCGGGAGGTCTCGGTTGTTAGGATATTAGGAAACACTATTTCACTAGAAGGCTGGTGAAGCACTGGAATGGGTTACTTAGGGAGGTGGTCAAATCTCCATCCTTAGAGGTTTTTAAGGCCCAGCTTGACAAAGCCCTGGGTGGGATGAGTTAGTTGGTGTTGGTCCTGCTTTGAGCAGGAGGTTAGACTAGATGACCTCTTGAGGTCTCTTCCAAGCCAAATCTTCTATGATTCTAGTTATAGCTGAACTCTCCCAGGGGCACACAGCAGTTGTAAAGCACAGGAGAGTACAGATCATATAAAACAAACACTATATACATATCCTTGCCTCAATTTCCTTATCACTCCATGGCATTCTTTGGGCTGGGGTCAGAGTCTCTTGGGTTTTCCAGAGTCCTTGATTACAGTGCATGGCTTGTGGGTTGCCCGAGTAGAACAGGTTCTGCCCTTTTAAAACCTTCAGACCCTCTGTGTCAGGTGACACCTTTGCCAGGTTCCCCACGTGAGCAAAAGCCTCTGTGAAGTGACTTCATCACCCCTGCTAAACCAGTCCTTCTGGGCAGGGACCAGTCTTTTGTCTAGAGTGAACAGATTTCCAGCAAGTGGGTACTTAAAATCAACTACCATCCATTGTCAGCCCTGTATCTCAATGTGGACTTCTGCCCAACATGGAGGCAAAGAGGCAATAGAGTAGGCAAAATGCTGCACACTCAAAATGGAGAAACTGCAGGTCTATCCCATCTTACACTGGGGTTATGTTCCGCAGTCAGCGCATAAAGCGAAAATCGCATATAGTCAAAATTCCATTGAGTGTAATGGCAGGCGGAATCGCCCGCACTACAGGTACAGTATTAAATTGTTATTTTTCTCCTTTTTTTGTTTTTGTTTTTGCCAACCGCGCAAAGCTGAATTCACGCATGTTAAATGCGCGTAAGATGAGCCATACCTGTACATCTGTGTCAGACTGCAGAGTTCATAATCTCACACAATTTCATGAATTGTACAGACAGACTTCCAAATTGTCACAGTTGACAAGACAATCTCTATATTAAGATGTGATCTAGAAGGCTATGAAAAAAATTGAGAAGCCGCCCAAAAAGGTGGGAGTTAGGAAAGGAATCCATTTACTGAGGAAAGAAGACACCTCCATAGTAGTGTCAGATTGCCAATTACACACTATTTGCTTGTGTCATAGGTTTATTCCCCACTTTGAACTTTAGCTTCCACAAGATGGGGACCTGCATGGGTTCCTCTAAACTTAAATCCTAGTTTAGATCTGGTTCTTGCTGCCACCTGCCAGGTTTCAGTGTCTGGCACACTCTCTGTTCCCCCAAACCTTTCCCTGGGGAACACAGACCCAAACTTCCTTGGATCTTAACATAAAGGGAAATAAACCATTCCCCCACCTCCTCCCCCCTCCCCTAGTCGTTGGGAGAGATCACCTTGATTCAAACTCCTTGAATCAAAACAAAGAGGGATTCACTTTTCCCCCCTCCCCTTCCCCTGAAAATCCAAACAAGGGAAGAAATCAATCAGGTTCTAAAAAGAAAAGGATTTTATTAAAAGAAAGAAAGTACACTATCTCTGTAACACCAGGATGGAATTGTTACAGGGTATAACTTATGAAACTAGAGAGCTAGCATCAGGACAAATACAGCAACCAAAAAATAAAATAAAATAGGGTTCCAGCAAACACACATTTGCAAATACAGAAATTAATTAGAAGACTAATCCGCCTTTCTAATACTCACTATACTGAATAGACGAGAATACTTCAGGAAACTTGGAGAGCCTGGAAATACGTCTGGCCCCTCTTAGATCCAAAGAGAGAACACCCCCAAAACAAAGAACACAAACAAAGACTTCCCTCCACAGAGATTTGAAATTATCTTGTCCTTTGATTGGTCCTCTGGTCAGGTGTCCGTCAGGTTACTGAGCTTGTTAACCCTTTACAGGTAAAAGAGACCTTAACCCTTAACTATCTGTTTATGACAGCTTGTTACTCTAATCAGAGTGTGAATGAATGGGGCTGAAAAAATGTGGAACTCTGAGCCCTGTTTGATGCATGTAGCTGATAAAATGGCAAAGATTACATTGGCACTGTATTATTCATTTGAGGATGCAGAGGAACTGAACACAATCAAAATGTTTTAGCTAACATTCTTGTTAAACCACACCATATTTTATGCCACGAGAAGCTGGAGGAATGTCAGAAAAACTATGGCTAACTAATAAAAAAAAATTTTGGTTAGGGCACTCACCCAAACATGAACATTAAGAACACAGGAATTATTACACTAGTGATGTATCCAGCCCAATAGCCTCCAACATTAGCCCGTATCAGATGCTTCAAAGGAAAGTGAAAGAAATGGCATAATGGAATAACCTGCTCACACAGCAAGTCTTTCTCCTAAGCCTGAGGCTTATTCAAGCTAAGATATATTCTTAGGGCTGCACAGTGGGTAAGGCAATTTCACAATAACGTCTCTTGCACAAGATTTCTGGTGTTTCCCGGTTCCAGTCTGTTGGGCTGGAAATATTGGCAGAACAAACTGTCTGTATCTATTCTGGCACTTTTTATTTTCAGGAAGAACCTGGAAGGAGGGGGGAAAAAAAGGTACCTGGGAGGTGAGAAAATGTAGGTTATTTTCAGATGGAAACAGTTTTGGATGCAAGTCTAGGTCAGGTTTTACTTTACCTGTCCCAGTTTGCTGGCCCCCATTGATTAATACCTCTGGCATTTTAGCATGGCTGGTTTTCGATATAGCCATTCTCTGACTAGCACAAAAGTTTTACACACCCTGAAAGCACTTGTTTTTTCAGTTCTAGTCTGTATGTCTAGGTATAGGAATATCCAGATTAGTAAATCCTCCCTGCTGACAGGGCATAGCTCAATTAAAATCTCAGTATTTAAGAATCCAGTTCAAAACTTTACTTTAAACTTGAATGGCTTAATATGGATTGTTTTAAAGACTCTTACTTCACACAAATAGATTGCTCTCAGCTGCCCTGCCTACACTACAGTTCCAAATGAATCAGGGGACTCACTTACTTCATGATAGTCCCTGAGTGGGTTACAGCATGGTTCAAGTTTGTACTGTAGGCAGGAGCTTAACTCTCTGGGTTGCATTTGTAGTTTTAGGTAGGACCAAATTCTGAATCCACCAACTCTTCTACTAGCATTGCAAACTTAGGGCTAGCTTTGTAGCTAGGGTAAATAAATGGTGCTCCATCAAATCCAATGGAGCCGTGCTGATTCACAATAGCTGAGATCTGGTATTTGTTGTGGCAACCCTCTCAGCCACCAGATGTCAGCACTGCATATAAACATGATTTGTATTTTTCTCTGACCAAGAAAATTCTATGGACATTGGGGGGAAAGAAAGCACACGGCCTGAAGAGAATGGATGGAATATATACATTATTGGCACTCTTTGGGCATGTCAGTGCATAGAACATATAACTCTTCTCTACCATTTATTAATTAGGATATTCACACTTCAGTGAGAAAGGCCTATTGTGCCCTTCTTTATGTAGTCTCTACATGCTCCTTGTGTATATAATTGTAACTACGGGCACAACATAGGCTAGAGCGCATTTACCAATCCATTAAAATAACCACTGTATGTATAAAGTATACAGGACATTTCTGTGGTGTTATCATTTGCTCCCTTTGCAGGACAAAATCTCTTCAGTTCTTTTGGATATGAATGTGTCAAAAACCTCCATGGTGCTCCACTTCAAAAAGATTTTGACTAAAAAATGGTTGCACTTTGAAACTTCAAACTTGGCAGAATCTGCTGTTTTACATTTGAAATAAGCAAATGCAGGGCTGAGCACAACTGCAAACTATTGTTTATAGCTGTTTACTTAAAGGTAAGTATAGCATTCAGCTGCTTAAAGGTCTGATTCTGCACACTCTTGATCATGCACATCAGGATTTGCATGGTCAGAGACTTACATATACAGGCAGTTGGTTAAAGGGATTTAAATGCTTTGTTGGTAAAGCCAGTGGCACCTGTAATACTTGCAAACTAAATGGTTCTGAAGCAAAGAGCTTGTCTCAACAAACTAAAAGGCAAAGAGTTTAAGGAGCTTTACTGGTAAAAACAAAAACTGGACCTTCGTCCTTTTTGAAAGCTTTTTAAATTGTCTTTTCTTTTTAAAAACAACCAACCTAACAAACTATATATAATGTCCTAGTCTCCCCTAACTGGAAATAACACACAAATGAGCGAGGAAAGGTTGTGAGTGCAATAGGAATTGTCCTGTCAGTGTAAAGAAAGGCGTGCCATGGTTTGCAAACCGGAGGAAGAAGCTAAGGGTTCCACTCTATCAACCTTAGATTTCCTGAGGATCCCTTATAAATGAGCTTTCACACACACACACACCCCATGGGGCTCCAGGTGCCCGCTCAGAATCATCTGGGCCTGTATAGAGACTGGATGTGTTATAGCTACAGATTTCCTTGCCCCTTGCTGTCATTTATCATAGAGCCAGGACTTTGCCCTTTGTTTGTTCTATTACTCAAAGGTTGTGTAAATGGTGCCATAGCTGCAAAGCTTCTACAGTACTGTGAGTAGTACTGCACTTATAAAATTATTATTTATTTACCTTTTTTTGCCAATAAACTCAACCCCTCTATTTGATAGCCAAACCGCCACAGCCTTAGAGATTTTAATGCAGATGCTTATCTAAAGCTTATTCAAAGCCTCCAAGGGGTTTTGATGTAGAGTTTAGGCTTCAAATCTCACATGGCTGGGCTTTGTTGCATACCAAGTCAGTGGCTGGCTGGAAATACCATAAGGATAGCCAAAGTATTCAATGATTTTGCTTCCAGTCAAGGTTGAAATTAGGAAGTTAAATGAATATGAAAAAGAAGTCAATTAAACTCCTTCAAATCTTCTTGATGATCCAGTTCAAATTCTGGGTAAAGATTCAGGTCAATTCTTCCTCTTTTGGAAATGCTTCAGCCATTCCTTGCATTGCTTATTATGCTGTGTGGAATCCTTTTTAGTCAATAAAAGTCCTGTTACGGTTTTAATAAGTGTTATATAATTGAGGCATTTACAATAACTTTGTCAATAGTAACATAAAGACCCCATCAACAATGCATATAGAGCACATTTGTAATTATCACAACACATTAGGTTGTCAGCACATGTTGGGTTTGATGCGTCTCTTAAAAGGCCATTTTATCTCTGGCTCCAGTCTCCTGTATGTGTTTTGAAATTGTAATTCTGCAACATGTAATGAAGGGCTGGACAAACGATGGGTTCCCAAAGTAAGTAAAGTGCACTCACCTGTAAGGTAGGAGAAACATATTCTCCCCACTTCAGACAGAGCTAGGAATTGAACGTGAGTTTTCTACATTCTAGGTAAATACCCTAACCACTGGGCTAAAGGAGGCAACCACTTACCCCTCCCCCCCCCCAGCTATCATTTTGTGTGGAATTAGGCATGTAAACCATTTCTTGGCAAGAAAGACACGTCTAATCACATCTAGTCTGGACTTAGGTACCAAACTCCCTGAGATAGGTGGGGATTTTAACTCACCCTTCTCCATGGCATATGCTTTGGGCTAGTGGAGGTGGCTCCCTGCTCATCTTGCTGGCTTTTGAGGTACCTATTTCTCCCCAAGCCTAGGTGCCTTACTGCAGGTTTGTGGATTCTGCTGGGTTGGCTAGGAGCCTAGAAATTCAGTGCTGCAACACTGAACATTGCAACATCTACATCACTTTGTGAATATAGCTCCCAGTGCAGAACCACTGCTAGGATTCAACCCTCAAATCCTAAGCAGAACTTTAAACCACTGGAAAGTATCAATGGGCAGGGTGGGATATGAAAGATATGGTTACCATGGAATCTGCAAAGTCCATTACAGAGATGTATACATATTGCATACTTTCTTAGGCAAATCAAACCTGGGTAACCCCTTTGACTTCAATTGGGTTACACTTCAATTGGTTGCTATAGCATAGTGGCTCACAATCTTTCCAGACTACTGTACCCCTTTCAGGAGTCCGATTCGTCTTGCATAACACCAAGTTTCACCTCACTTGAAAACTATTTGCTTACAAAATCAGACATAAAAATACAAAAAAGTGTCACAGCATACTGTTAATGAAAACTTGCTTACTTTTTATTTTTACCATATAATTATAAAATATATCCAGTGGAATATAAATATTGTACTTGCATTTCAGTGTATATAGAGCAGTATAAAAAAGTCATTGTATGAAATTTTAGTTTGTAGTGATGGTGCTAGTGCTTTTTATGTAGCCTGTTGTAAAACTAGGCAAATATCTAGATGAGTCGACCAGGGAATAAGAGGAAAAAGAGTGTGATGATCTCTGCATACCCCCAGGGATAAACGTACCTCTGGTTGAGAACTACTGTTATAGAAAGTCTATTAGCAAGTAAGGGACTGCTGCATGGACATTACATTTGTAACAGGTATTTGTATATGTTCCTTTTCAGCAGTTAGATTCTAGATTTTATGCTCCAACAAGTGTATTGTATTTCTGTTTTTCATCACACTCTTTTCCCTCTTGTTCCCTGGTCAATATTTCCATGTATTACAGTAACATTCTCAGTCTGCCTTGATTGACCCAGCTCTGTTCTTTGATGTTATCATTCTTACTGTACATTTGTCATTTTTAAAAACCACCTTGTAGTCTCTGCTTCAGAGTGACATTAATCACACTACATTTTCATCTTTCTGGTCTACTGCATCAAATTCTGTAGCCATTTCTCGTCATTACTAAATGTTCTTACCATCTATGCACACATAAGTCTATAAGGGTATGTCTACACTGCCATAAAATTACAATATAGATGTTTGGGCTCAGACTAGAGCCTGGGCTCTGACACAACCGTGAGGCAGAAGAGTATCAGAACCCAGATTTCAGTCCATGCCTGAATGTCTACACTGCAATTTTTAGCCCCACAGCCCGAGCCCTGTGACCTTGAGTCAGCTGACCCAGACTCAGACTCTGTACTGTGTGTTTTGTAATGCAGTGTAGACATATCCTAAGTCATAACCAAAAGTTCTCTCTGTGATTATGTCAATTTCAATAGCTGAATGTTCAAAAGATCTAGTCCTGGTGAACTCCTTCAAAAGCTATTCTGTTGACCACTTGAATGGACTTTTATGCAATGTCTAATCTACCACAACTACATGGCTGTGAAGAAGACTGGATGTCTATTCTATTCTGTTCTGTTCAGGTTCTTATACTGAGCTTATCACAGTAGTTCCTGAACACCTTCCAGATGTCTCAAGGATTACTAGTAATATAAAGCCTTCTCACTGTTGGCTGCTTGTTAAATCTGACCTAGGTCAGTAGAGCCCAAGTTTTATTGTCACCAGAATGCTATGTGGTGACTGCATGAAATGAATTTGGTGGCTGCAATTCATTTCTTAATGGATAATCCAAATAGCAAAAAAAAAAAAAAGCATCAAATCTGAATACCTCTTAGCAGTCTCAGAAGAGAGGCTGAATAATAAGAACATAAGAAGGGCCATACTGGGTCAGACCAAAGGTCCATCTAGCTCAGTATTCTGTCTTCCGACAGTGGCCAATGCCAGGTGATTCAGAGGGAACAAACAGAACAGGTAATGATCAATTGATCCATCATAGTTTGGGAGACTCTCACCCATTAGACAAGGCTGATGAACAAAGGCAGAGCAATGTGTGGAAAACTGAAATAATGCTGACCATGTGGCACCTGTTCTGTGACTATGAAGAGGTGTCACTGTGACATCTTCCACAAGCAGTGAATTCAGTTAAATTTCAAAACCCCACACATTACACCATTATTCCTTCTGAAGCATTGTTTACTTAGATCTGCACCTGTAGATGTGGATGCTAAGTTGTGCCAACCAGAGAGAGTGAAAGAGGCTATAATATTTTCACTGCCATTTATTATTATTACTTTATATGTCTAGTGCCAGCAATGTCTTATGGGTTTTAAAGACATTTGAAGACAAGAACCCTGACTCTCCACTGCCCTGACCTTTGTGTAGCTTTTACACCAGTCCAAAGTTGATCTACAAAGTGCTACTATTCTGATTTTGCTATGCGTTATGCCCACTTTGCATATGTGTAAAGGGCTAACCAAGGTGCAAGACACAGGATAATGAGACTAAGGTCCCTTCCTTAAAGAGCTCACACTCTACATAATATGCAAACAAAGCAAGTAAAATGAAGAGAAAAACCAATGTGACTGAACAAACATTGATCTTAGCATTCCTGTTCAGAAGCAACCATCTATAGAGGAGGCAAGGTAGTTCAGCCACCACACTAATGTATGACTTCCCTGTTGAGGCTGCCAGCAAAAGTGGCAATTAACCGGGCAATAAAGAAAATACTGTAATGTAACAAGAGAATTGATTAGTTTGGGATATTGCTGATGATATGTGATGGCTTTTGAGCAGTGTTACAAGCATTTTAAAGTTTCATCAGTTTTACTCATAACATTATTTGGATACTGAAATAAGTTCATATAAACCCAAGAGCATGCAGGGGTGATAAAAAGAGACCTAGCTGTGCTGCCTGCTAAAACATTTGCAAAAAGTAAAAGTCTGTTATATTTGAGAAGTAGAAATGTACAAAAGGAAAAGCTGCAATTGGAGCTGAGTATTACCTGCTGGAACACAAAGAAATCTAGTCAATGCTGGCACTTTTCTAGGGTTTGGAAAGCCAAATATTCAACTTCAGAGCTAAAATTCACAAAACCAATGTACAGTCTGTCCTGATTTTATGAGCAGGCACACTATAGATAGAGATAAATGATGAGTGGGAAAATAGGTGATTTGGCTGATAAAAATCTCAAGCATAAGAGGATGTTCATGCATGACAAACAATTGGCAAGAGACAGTGGCAACCATCTGTAATTGTATGTTGGCTTCAATACCTGCAATGGTATGAAATGCTCACCAGTCCATGAAGTAGAATGCAGAGGAAGAGAGGAAAATGAAATCATCAGCAGATGAAGTAGAAAAAGGACAGCGGCAATAAAGGTTGGGAAAGTGGAACCTACTAACTAGTTTCAGCTGAAGATTATCACAGAGTGAGGGGAAAAAGTAAATTCAAGATTGTCTTCAACTGAATTGGTTGAATACAAAATTCAGCATGTTCACTTTTTTTTATTTTGCTAAGCAGATCAAATCTGTTTTTTTCTTCCAAATATCTTCACTATTCAAATATTGTAAGTAAACAATTACCATCATATAGATTATTCGCCATCTTATATTGGTATGTGTGGTCTTCAATATTCAAGCGTTGAAACTGATCATAAGAACATAAGAATGGCCATACTGGGTCAGACCAATGGTCCATCCTGCCTAGTATCCTGTCTTCTGACAGCAGACAGTGCCAGACTGAGCTGATTTTTTTCAGGGATCTGTCCACAATGACTCCAAAATCTCTTTCTTCATTGGTAACGTTTGTTTTTTCTGATCCCTGATTGGACTACCTAAGCTTAAAGACAAAATATAGAGCAATTTCTCACCTTCAAATCTTGTTGAAGCAAGTTTTAAGGTGGTTTCTGAAATGGTGCTGAACACAGTTTTTCATTTGCTGCCTTTACAGCTAAACCTTGCTCAGCACTGGTTCAGCAGCACTCAGTGCTGACACCTGTTGTCAATAACAGGTCATTAGCATGGACAAGGCTTCGATAACTGACAACTGATTTTTACTCTTACATGTCCTTGCTCAACTTCCCTACGCTCACACTATCAGAAGAAAATATCCAGTAACTAAAGTGTGGGAGTCTGGGATTCAGCATTAGTGGCATGAATGCCTGTATTCCAACAAACCAAGCACATGATTTTAGAAGCTTTGCAAATACTAATGAGTTCCAGTACAGTCATACTGAACCTAAGCCCTAGTATTTGTAATTTTTATTTTCTGAAGCAGCTCTAGTCTCCATTGTCTAGGACGACAGGTACAGGGACAGCTGAATTTAAATACATGTGTTTGTGTGTAATTTCATTTAAAAGGTTGGGATTTCTCATTCATAAAACTTAATGATAGAGTATAGTTATTAGCAGTTGGGAAAAACACTAATGAATGAGCTAATTTCTTTCTTTTCTTTTTTGCAGTAGTGAGGAAATGATTGTCTTCTTCTCAGCATTTTTTCTGTTGTAATCAAGATAGCAATGAAAATTATTCAATATCTTTCTTCCTTCATTTCAACAGCCATTACACGTTACTTCTCATTACCTTGGTGGTTTTTTAAAAGTTACTCAGGTCCCAATCCTGCTCTTAACTATACACTGTGAGTAGTCCCATTGACTATCCATAGGCTCTGATTGAGCAAATCATGTGCGGGGAAGATTTTCAAAGGCACCAATGACTGTTAGACACCCCAGTTGAATTTTTTTACCTTACTGCCATGGGTGCCTTTGAACATCTACTCCACATGTGCTTACCTATAAGTACATCCTTAAATCCATCCTTATTGAGAAAAGCATTGAAACATATGACCCAGGTCCCAGATATGGTGATTTCCTGCAAAATCCTAGACAAACCTTATAATGATTTCATAAGATGCTTAAACTTAATTCAGTATTAAAAATGCAACTGTTTATGTATTTCTGTGGAATTGCCCATAACTTCTTTAAGGGAGAGACAGGGATAATGTAAACCTTGGGAAGTGTTATGAGCTTCAAAAGAACTCTTTTACAACAATGGGTCAGACACTGAATTTTTATTTGAGTGGGTTTTCTAGAAAATACTTGGGAGGAGGGCAATACAAATTACTCACCTCCAGACCCATCCTTTTGAAGCTATTCCTTGAGGAAAAACTACTATCTGGCTTATTCACCACCTCCGCAGATCAAAGACAAAAAACTGGAGAAAGGAGTGACTCTCAGATTCATGGGGGTGCTGCTTCTGGGCCCAGGCAGTTATGAATTTGTAACCTCAGAAGAAAACCTTGGTGGGGTTTGAAGGATTCTTCATCTGCCAAATCCCTTGCTGGAGTTGGGATGATCTGTGGTAATTTTATCAGCATGCATGTAGGCTCTTTTATTGTTTTTAATGTTTTCTCTGTAATGCTTTCACATTAAGAATAAAATGTATTTGCTTAGAAAGTGCTGTGTGGTACCTTAACTGTGGCAGTTACACTGTTCGTAGCCTCTGAGGAGAAAAACAAAGCAGATCTGCTTAGGCAGTGATTTGGGTGGGGAATTCACAATGTAGTCAGGGAACTAGGCAGTCTCAAAAAAACCCAGGCATGAAGGAGAGAGACATCTCTCCACCCAAGAGAGGTGAGGATTGGGGAGCCTGAAGCCTAAAACTAGGTGCCCTTGCTGGACCACAGCAGGGGGATACAAGTGCAGTTGCCTTGAACTGAGACACGCAGCTCCTGCAAGGACTTACATCTGGGCTTTAACTTTAGGTACTGTCATTCCTATGCAGCAAACCACTTAAGCATATGCATTGTGAGACTTGCACATGTGCTTTAGTGCTTTGCTACGTAGGGATAATCGTGTACAAAGTTAAAGGATAGGCATAAGTCTCTGAAGGACTTAGATCTTATCCTTTAACATCCACTTCAGTTTTTTTCTTTTTTTGAGAATATTAGAAGCTTATGTAGTAGCACTGAACAAAGGGGTTATGGTTATTGTATTCTACACACATTGACTCCTCTGAGAACACAATCCTTCTCTCTTTTCTGAGGAAAGTTAAATTATTTTTTAAAAATACTGGCTGAGAAAAAGTATTTCAAATTCAACGTAAACAGAATCTGGCACTTCCCCCACCCACTCTCTTATCATTTTCTATCTGACTGAACAGCTGGAAGTTCCAATAAATCTATCTTAAGTGTGCATGTGTTGTCAGTCAGCTCGCTCATAAGCAGGATTTAGACATCTATTGGAGGTGCAGTGAAACCACGAGTGACACTATGAAGTCATCATACTTACATTCTTTAACTTTTAATGTTTATTATTTTCTTCTTAGCTTCAGAATTGTCTGGAAATATGTAATGTATTCAAATGACTTTACAGGAAGAAAGAAGAAAAACATGGACTAGACTAAACAAAGAAGGACAATAATGTACCACCGAACATACAGGACTTGGTTTGCCTTTTGCTTATACCAGTGGACTTGCTCCTCAAGTCCACTCATGTCAGTAGGCCAAAGTGCTGTGTCAGTGAAGTGCTGAGTACTTCTGTAAGATATTAAGTGTCCTCAACTCCCACTGAAGTCAGCACTTTGGAGAATCAAGTCCTCTTGAGGGCCTGATCTTACAAATGCTTATCAGCAGGCAGAGTGCTTACAACTGTGATGACTCCCAACCCCGGGAAGAGCTTTGTGTAACCTCAAAAGCTTGTCTCTCACCAACAGAAATTGGTCCAATAAAAGACATTACCTCATCCACCTTGTCTCATTAGAAGGCACTGACATATCTGGCATGACTGGATACCTCTAGGTACCAATCAAAGGCATCATGGAGAAAATAGAAATCTCAGGAGTATAGCACTCAAATGATTTACTATTATTTACTACACCTCTACCCGGATATAACACTGTCCTTAGGAGCCAAAAAAAAATCTTACCATGTTATAGGTGAAACTGTATTATATCAAACTTGCTTTGATCTGCCGGAGCGCGCAGCCCTCCCCCTTTTCCGCCCCCCGGAGCGCTGCTTTACTGTGTTATATCTGAATTCATGTTATATCGGGTCACGTTATATCGGGGTAGAGGTCTATTATAAATTTGGGTGAATCCTCTTAATTATCTTTTTATGAAACCAGCTCTTATTACACTGTTACAAATGGTCACAAACCAGGACATAGGCAGTCAGTCTAGTGGTTCAAGGAAGAGTCAGGTGCCAGAGACAGGGATCAGAGAGGGAGTCAGTAAGCTAGTAACCAGAGGGTCAGGGCTGGAGTCAGGAACCAAAGCCAGAGGAGAAACAGAACTGGAATGGACTGGGCAGGACAGGGGTGAGATTGGGAACCAGGCAGAATTAGGGGTGAAGTACAGATCTGTACAGGGCAGGCACAGGAGAGATTGCAACTGCAGCTGAATGCATTGAGATGTCAGGGAGCAGTTATTGCTGTTGGTCTTCAGAGCAGGGTTCCTGACTTTCTTGGCCAATCAGGTAGAGTGGTCAATCAGGTGGCCCTGCTGTGCCTAAGCTGTGCTCATAGGCTGCTCAGGGACTGGGCAGCTGCAGCTGTAATGAGTATTTGTAGTGCCTTCCCCAGGTAGTCAAGTTTGCCAGGCACTCAAAGCCCTCCTCGGAAAGGGTTAGAGAACATGTCTACATTCATGAGAAGATTTAATATGCTTGATAGCATCCTTCTGTAACAAATTAAATCTCTTCTCCCTGAGGAGTTTGCAAAACTGACTTAGTTGAGCTTCATATTTAGGTTTCCAGGTACAATCTGAAACATCATTACTTTATAATCTGAAGAAAAAATACATTTATAATGAAAAATTCTCTTATCTCAGTTTCCTCCTCTATAACTTTGATGAAGAAATACTTCAGGAGAAATACACTCAGAATTCTAAACAGCATAAACCTGGGGGAAAGGCCATGAAAAAGCTCATCGGGGCAGGGAAAGTTGTGCTGGTGGGAAGCAATCGGAACTTCCCTTAAGGTAGGGGCACCTGTGAAGCTCAAAAACTGGTTGGCTCTGAGTGGGAAAGGAACATGGTCAGATGTGACAATGATTCAGCACCTTCCCTCAGCAATCTCCATCAGCAGGGCTCTTGTGGGTACTTGGCTATGACCTATTGCTTATTTCTTGGCAGAAACCTCAAGGCCATACATCCTGCTGGGATACAGCAGGACAGAGAGAATGCTTTACATCCCCTTCTGTTAGTGAATCTGGCCTTCTGTGTTCAGACTTTCAAGGAGACTTGCCCTGCTAAATCACTTAGGTGTATTGGAAAATTCCTTTCTTTGTGTATAGAGAGAAAAGATAGGCCACTGTTTCCCTACTCAGTTCCTCCTGTTTATGGGGGTCTTTCACACAGCAGCAAGGAGATGACTTCTCTTTTAATATAGGAAAATGCACTTGCAAAATCAAAAAAATCTGGCAGGGAGGTATTGGGGTAAGAGCAGTACCTAAAAGTTGTGTTTAACTCACCTTTTAATAATTTGAAATTGATGCTATCCCTTTAAAAACATAATAGCTTCTGAATTTTGCTGTAAATTATCTCTTTCTATTTTATCTTCCTCTCAGCCATCCTAAATTGACCAGACTGCAGAAGTCAATGGAAGCAAACTCAGGTCCATTTGTTAAATCTGAAGCTGACCTGAAAGTTTGAACTTATACTATCTAATTAGATGAATTTTAAAGGCCTTTTCCCCCCACTCTCTCGTGACTTCAGACTGTAAGTTCTTTGGAGAAGGCCTCCTGGTTTTTGTCACTGCACAGCATGTGTTTTTAATCTACTGCACTAATATATATAATTTCAATAATAGTTTCTGCTGAGTGAAACAAAGAACATCTTCTGTAATTAGGCATTTAAAATTAACATTAGCATAATTGATATCTTGAGCTAAAAATGAACTGACCACTATAGAGTGAGAAGAATCAGACTGTGGTTAAGTTTATGGATCAGGAGATGTCCATGTCCTGCCTCTGCCACATATTAGCTGTGTGTGAACTTCAGTATGTCACTTAATTTCTCTGTGCTTCAGTTTCCCTTCTAAAAAAATGCACAATTACCTCATGCACCTTGTCTCCTGTCTTTTGTCTGATTGTAAGCTCTTATGGGCAGGAGCCATTTCTTATTGTGGGTGTGGACAGGGTTGGGGAGAAGATTAGTTAGGGCTTCTGGATGCTAGTGCAATAATGATTAAAAGTAATTAAAGACCCTCATGAAAATTTGAATTAGAATTTGGTTTCTGATGCTGTCAAGAATTATATCCTCCACCTGGAAAGAACTTTCATTCTAAGAAGTTTCTGCTATTGACACTATTACAAAACTGCATTCTAAGCAGCTAGCCCAGCATTTTGCCTGGTTGATTACCCTTTGTAACCATCTGCAAAACAGAACAGAAAAAACAGCTTTCTGTGTCAGAGGAAGGTTAAATGCTCCTTGCTCTTTATTGGTGGCACAAATGATTTAATAGATCTTTTAAGCTGTTCTTTATTTCTCCCAGTGTTTTTACACTGGATTATGAAGACTGCAGAGATTTTTTCCCCCTCTGTTGATTATGATATATGAATCTCACCAATAGCCTCGTGTGTGTCAGGACTGGCTGGCTCCCAGAGCAGTGAAGAAGAAATTGTTGGGATCACACTGCTTGTTTTCTCTCTTTGTTTTGTTTTCCAGTGATAAAACCAAAGAAACAAAACAAACCACCCCACAGTGAATCAATCTGGCTCGTGAAATTCTTATTCACAAAGACTGATGAGACGACATATTAGGATGTAATAGGAGGGTCAGAAAAAGGAGATGTCAGGAGCACAAAAATATTGCAGAATTTACTTTTGTGACTCAGTGGGTAATAACCCTGGTGATAACACAGCAATACAGTTCTGCAGAGTGTGCTATGCAGTGAGAGAGGAAGATGGAATCACTAGGTTAAGCAATTCCAGCATTCATTTTTTATCAGCTCCTCTCACTATTCACAGCACTCCTCCTCCTCCTCTCCATCATGCTGAAAGTTATGGCTTGGATTTCACCTTGTTTTGCCTGTAAGAACTGACAAGGACATGACACTGTTAAAATTGTCTCCTCACCTACTTTATCACCAGGTTGGAACCTGCCAGGGGCTGTTATTCTCCAAGGACATCACTCAGTCATTCTTTGTCAAATTTACAGAATTGTTACTGAGCATTTTAGTTTTTTACTCTAATAAAAGGATAAGTAAATATCCAGGTGTGTATAATACATTATACAATTCAGTCTATTGATGTTATGCTTAACTTGCTCTGTGTATATGCACTGCTGTTCTCTAATGGATGGAATCTGCATTGCTCATTCATGTCCTATCCTACTAGCTCAAGTGGTAGGGGTTTGTTCTTTAGTAACAACTGGATCTGACTTCTCTCTCTGATGTTTCCATGAAAGGTCATGAATTGCAGTATAGTGCCAACTGTCAAGTCATGGATGGCCATAATTTCTTACAATATCAATAAAAATGTCATAAAGAATCTACTCAACAAAAGGAAAATAAATCCAAAATGAAAGTGGTTCCGTCTGAAATCTTTGTCTCTGCACATCATTCCCATACTGCAGCCCTGTGCTTCTTTCTTGAAGCATATTGAATCAGAACATCACTGCTAGGTGCCAGGTTTTCTGAACTCATTTCTTGCAAGTGAAAATAGGTATGCTATGAGTGTCAAACCTGCTAATGGGGTTAGAAAACCTCATCTTAGATAATTACATTGTTTGCTACTATGTAATATGTTGTAATAATTCATACATGTTCATCCCAAATATGGCATGAATGGATACCCCCAGAAAACAAGCCTATGTCTTAAATATATAATATAAGGTGATAGTTCAGTATTCTGCTTTGAAGTCGATAGAAGTTGAGAGAACGTAGCATTTTGCACAGTGTTTCTTCACTATTACACTTAATTTTATTAGCATCTCCCTACTTTTATATGTTCTCATTTGGAACAGGGATAAATAATTAGTGAAGTGATTAATTATTGTTTTAAACATTGCTTAACAGCGATTTTGCATATAGAACTCCTTTGGATAAAAGTGATTCATTTATATAAAAATGCAAGATTTTTTCTTTACAAATCAATAGCTAGAAAAAAAATACATTACAACTTTTTCATTTTTTTAAAGTATTTATTTTCTGTCCTGCTTGCCAATACCTTTCTCTACTGACAAACTTTTGGGAACTGTTAATAAAACTTCATGGCTCATTTCCTTCGCCTCTAGTATATAAAGCCTTTGAGTTTATACCAAACGTTGACAGGATTCATATATTGCCAGAAAGAAAGATTTGCAAACATCAGTGCTAAAAATCTATTACAAGCGAGAGTCTTCAAAAGTAATGGGATTTTCTGTAATTAAAAATTATGCAAGGAATGCTCATTTCTCTTGATAATGATGTGTTTCATAGTCCCTTTTCTTTATGGGCCAGGAAATGTAAGACAGTCTTCCAGGTTCTGAGTATTCAAAGTAGAGTTTTAGGGTATGTCTACACTGTAATGAGACCTGTGGCACAGCTGTGGCTGGCCCAGGTCAGCTGACTCAGGGTTGCAAGGCTCAGGCTGAGGGGCTATAAAATTGCAATGTAGATGTTTGAGGGTGATGGGGTCTCATTGTCCATGCTCCAGCCCAAGCCTGGATGTCTACATTGCAATTTTATAGCCCCACAGTCTGAGCCAGCTGACATAGCCAGCCATGGTCTTTTTACTGCAGTGTAGACATATCCTTAAACTTACATAATTTGTCACTTGAAGATGCTGAGCCCAACTCTTCCTTGTTTACACTGGGATAATTCCACTGAAGTACAAGAAGCTACAATGGCGCAAATTCTGAATAATTGAGAACACATTCCCTACAAATAGGTGGCCAGTGGTACCAGTCAATTAGTATTTAATGAAAACTAAACTTGGTTAATTTGGCCTGGCTTTTTGTTTGTTTTTAACTTCATGAATTATGAAGTAATTCCTTCCTCCAGCAACTGCTGTGTGGGGAGCACCTCTGCAGAGATGTGTGGCTGTTTTTTGAACATATTTGTTATTTATATTATCATAGCACCTCGGAGCCCTGTATGTGGAATTAGGAAATATTCTACACTTACCACAAATGAACACTTAGCATTCTAATGGCAAAGTATCCATTACTGATATTCAGTTTTCAAGATCAGAAACTAGTCACCTGTTACATGGTTTAGATTCTGGTACCTGACTGAGTGTCTGACATTTTTGATAGGCATTATTCCATATTCTTCTTTCTAATACAATTCTGTGCCAGATTCAGGATTTATGTATATTCCTTGACCACTTGGTGATCAATCAAACATTCATGCATAATGAATAGCAGCAACATATCAAATTTGAACCATCTGTTTGAAAATTTGTATTCATCATTTGACCAGTTCTCTGGGATGCAGACCAAGAATATTTAGTCTAAATCATGAAAGATGTGGAGGAATTAATAGAGAAGTGTTATTTACTCCTTCACATAGCACATGAACCAGAGGGTCACCCAATGAAATTAACAAGAAGCAGGTTTTAAACAAATATAAGGAAGTAACTTCTTTCCACAACGCATCGTCAATCTGTAGAACTCTTTGCAGTAGGATGTTGTGAAAGTAGAAGTATAACTGGGTTCAAGAAAGAAATAGATAAGTTCAATGGAGGCTAGATCCACCAATTGCTATTAGCCAGGATAGTCAGGGATGCAACCCCATGCTCTGGGTGTCACTAAACCTCTGACTGTCAGAAGCTGGGCATGGACAACAGGGGATGGATCACTTGATAAATTGCCCTGTTCTGTACATTCCTTCTGAAACATCTGGCACAGGCCACTGTTGGATGACAGGATAGTGGGCTAGATGGATCATTGGTCTCACCCAGTATGGTCATTCTTATTGTGTAGACAATATTTCTGTGGCTGCTGGAATTTAACACCATCTCATTTAGACTTCTCTGAACAGGGTTAGATGACACAAGGGTTAAAATACAAGCAGACTCCTGCAGCCCATCAACACTACGGCCTGGACTACATTTAAGAATTAGCTAGCTCTAGCTATGTTGCTCAGAGCTATGACAATTTTTGCACTCTCAGTGCTGTGTTTAGTTTGACCTAACTCCCAGTATACATGCAGCTAGGTCGACCTAGCTAGGTCCCAGCTACCACCACTTGGAGAGGTGGATTAACTGCATTGATGGAAAAACACTTTCTGACAACATAGGAAGTGTCTGCACTTTAGAGCTATAGGTGTGCACCACTACAGCTGTGCTGCTGTAGAACTTGCAGTGTACATACCCTAATGATCTACTAAGTGCTGCCACTACTGGAACTGAACCATTGGCCGCAACAGTCGGAAATCTGGGCATGAAAAAACTAGTGCAAATACCCTCAGGGTGATCCAACTGCGTGCAAAAATGTGGGTGGTGAACATGCACAGAGCCACTTCCTCCATCTTGAGAATGAGGTACAAGAATGCTGGCATAAGTGGGAGATGCTGGAGATGCTACATACCCCTAAAGGGGGCAAAGCTGAGAATTATAGCTTCTCTTCAGGGGCCAGCACCAGGTAGGGTGACCAGATAGCAAGTGTAAAAAATCAGGACAGGGGGTGGGGGATAATAGGTGCCTATATAAGAAAAAGCCCCCAAAACTGGGACTGTCCCTATGAAATCGGGGCATCTGGTCACCCTAGTACCAGGAGAGGACACACTTCACATCTTTGCCACCATGCAATATACTCCACCCGCACGGCTGGAAGCACTGGCCCAGCTCCTCAAAAAGTATTTAGGCATCCAACTCCCATTCAGTATCTTTGAGGATCTGGGACATTGTGCCTACAAATCAGCACTCAAGCTGAATTCCTTGAGCAACTGCTCTTTGGGGAGTGCACCTCTGCAGAGGCCTATGGCTGAAAAAAGCCACAAGTCTACCCACAGTAAAGAACAATTTAAAAATCTATATTTTAAGTTATTCTCCTTTTGGATTTCAGGGCAGAGGGATTTTTTTTGAATTTATAATGAGTTCTGAGAGCAGGTAAACACATTTAATAGCACTTTAAACCTTTTAGCCTTTTTATCTCAAGTACATTTCCTTTTTAAATGAAAATTTCCTGGTCATGCCAAACCTACAAAGATAGGAAGGATTCTTATCTGCCCCTAACGTACATCCCATAGCTACTGGGAGCCAATCAGCTTTTTGGCTGAGTTCCAGTGTAGAAAAGGAAATGAAGCAACTAAAGAAAGAAAATGAGTTGCATTGGAAGGTATTTCAAGGAAGAAGAGAGGAAAGAGAATGAGAAACTGAAAAAAAATGACATTTCAGGAATTAATCATCACCAATTAAATCTAAGATCACCCTGCACCGATAATATTCCTACTCTGATTTTTCTCTGAAGCGTTTGAGACATGACACCTTCACAAAAATGGGGTTGTGTGGAAGGGATCAATCCCTGATGCAAACTGTTGGTGGGACATGATTCACTTAGGGATAATCAGAAGTCTGGGTTAACTAAAGGGCAGGAAAAAAAAGGGAGATTATACAATGTGTGTAGCAATAAGCAGTAGGACTTCAGCACAAGGGATTTCATCATCACAGTAGTTAGTTAGCAGCCTAATGGCAGGGGGAGAGGAGACAGTGGTTTTACCCCTAGCACATGGTTCCTTTTTTCAAAAACTGGATGTGCCTGGGATGGATCTATTTTTAGGACCCAGCCTCAAGTGCATCATAAATAATTTAAAAAACCTACACAATAAATCTGGTGTATCTCCACTAATTTCAGTGGAATTACTTCTGGGATGCATTTGACTCCATACGTTTTTCTTACTCTCGTGACAAGACATTCATTCAGTTATTCCATATCCTCACCAAACAACCCCTACTCAAGCTATGGTTTGTACTTTTTGTCTTTCAGCAAAGTTCATTCAGCCTCTCCCTTGCCTCATCGACCTCTCCCAGCAAGTAACATCCAGCATCTCCCTCTTAAGGTGTCACAACAAACAAAGCTCACAGGTTGCTTGCTCTACTTTTTAGAAGTGCTATTGGTGTCTGGAGGGAAAGGATGCCATTCCCTCTTCCTGTTTGTTCCACTCTTTGTGACAGAGATGCTGTTTCCTCTTTGCCTTGGGTTATGTGCCGAACTACATTTTTCATCATTCTGACAAGTTATTTCCTGCTGCTCTACAAGATCCCTGACATCTTTTCTGAAACAGATTTATATCTTTCTTGTATTAGACAGCCATTCTACAGTGCATCCATCCTGTCACTCTCCTTCAATTTATGTCAAAGAATCAATACATTTTTTTAAATACACAGCAATCATAGTATCTGTAAATTACCCACACAGTTCAACCTGTCATTCTTTCCCCCAAACACTATGATGAAATTAAGGTATTTTATGAGTGACAAGAGGGTTAAGAATGTATCATATTAATGCCACGTACCATCATATGTTAACAATGACACAAAGCCTCTCTTCACAATCTCAACTTCTCAAGGTACATCTACGCTGCAATAAAACCACAGCTGGTCCAGGCCAGCTGACTCAGGTTCACCAGGCTTGGGCTTCCAGGCTATAAAATTGCATTGTGAGACCCCAAGACAGGAGAGGATCCCA